>NC_138888.1:76897855-77643644 GCF_965194825.1 Balaenoptera physalus | reverse complement strand
GTGGTTGGATAAGGAATTCTGGAAGGAAGGTATCCTCACCCAAGGAGAGCAGGTTCCTATACTTCTCTAACATCACATCCCTGTACAATTCCCATTGATCTTGGTCCAGGCATTCTCACTCCTCTTGACAGAAATCTATGGCCACATCCTGGAATGTCAGCAGTCCCTGAAATTAAACGTACACATGCCATGTGGCCACGGGAAGAGCTCATAATATGACCCAAGAAGAAAACAGCAAGTTAAGAGAAGGTTTTAATTTAGAAGAGTGTCTTCAATTATCCACTAATACATACATATATATATATATATATATATAATTTTTTGTTTACAAAGTAACTTGCTCTACCTTATTTCTAACTACAAGAAAAGAGTATGGCATGTGATCCACAAAACCAGTATAGAGACTATACTTGTCTGGAAAAGAAATGATAAAATGATGGTTTCAACACAGGCATATGCATTTTTGAGTGTTTTATTTATATCAAACTGGATAAAATGTGTGTATTTCTCATAGAGAAAAGACCTGTCGAGGTAAAAATGTACCTTTCAACTATTCATGGGTACACGAGTACACTGGGGAGATTGTAAAAGTGCAGATTGTGATTCAGTAGGTCCGGTGGGCCTGAGTTCTATATTTTTAACAAGCTCATTTTTAACTAGTGATGCCACAGTCTCTGATTCATTAACCACAACTGTGAATATCAGGGACATAATAAGAAAGGTAAAAATTCATATTTAATTTTGAACTTAAAGTGTTTTATGGATTTTACACCTTTAATAGAATAGTGAGCACAGCAGCAACAATCATTTGTGAATATTTACTATAGACTGTGTATCTTTCTAATTTTTTTGTGTAGGATTCCAGGAAAAAGGCCTGGGCTGCGGCCACAGTGGGCGTGGCCCCCAGGCCAGGCCGCCCCTCCAGGACCCCCGACGGGGCCCTGCGCTCCTGGCGGCTCCCTCCCCCGCCGCCCCGCTCCCTCCCGGAAGGCCTCGGGGCAGAGCGGTCCCACCCACTGCGCGCTGAACAGAGCCCGCGTTTCCTCAGAGCTGGAACTCCCGGCTCAGGCGGGGTCTCTTCCCTCCGCCTTCACGGAACTGCCTCGGAGCCCGAGGGGAGGGCGACCTCACTGAGGCTGCCGGCTCTGGAGGTGCCCCAGCGGCCGAAGCCATGACAGTCGCGGGGACGGCGGGCCGGGTAAGTGGGCGCCGACCCTCCGCCTTGTCCGGTGCCCGGGCGGCAGCACAAGACCAGCTTCTGAGGGGCAGGGGTTCGCTGCCACCCGCCGCTGCTGTGCAGAAAGAGCGGCCTCCAGCGTCTGGTCCCCGGGAACTTCGGTCCCTCCTCTCGCCCCTGCCCTCGTCCTGGCTCGCGAGGCCTGGTGGGCGTGAGGAGGGGGTCGGCCTGAGCGTCCTGAGGGGAAACGGGGCAAGGGAGGCACAGGGTCCGGCTGCAGCCTCAGCGCCCCTCTTCCCGACTGCGGGGAAAGCAGCTGAAAACTCCTCCCGAGGCGCACAGGCCCCTTATTCAGCCGAGTCCCTCTGCGCTCCTTCCTCCCTGAGCTAAAGTACCGGGGGGAGGGTACAGGGCAGGGAACTGGCGCAGGTAATGGGGAACATCAAAAGGTGATTGTTAACTAAGGAAAACCAGCTCTCCCAAGGTGAGGAATGCGGCGCTTTTCTTTGCCTGGGCTCACTGAATTCCTTCCTTTGATATGCACCTCAGCTCTCTGGGGCCTGCATTCTGTATTTGCATATCCTGAGTGCCTCAGGGCCCGCCGGCTCACATTGGAGGGCTGCAAGTGCTGAAGACTGTGACATCCTTTGTTTACTGATAGGGCAAGAACTATTCCATTTCTCACAGGCTTGAGGGGCAGACAGTGGAAAAAAGTCAGAGAATCTCACTCGGCCTGTACTTTGGTTTACATATAGATAATATTTATACTTAACTGTGCTAATAGAGGTTCTCAAGTCCAATCAACTTGTACTACTGCCCTCTATGTATCAATTTCATCAATAACATAAGGTAAATGCCTATAGAATTGACTTAATCCATTTAAATAGGATAATGATTTTTAAAGGAAACATAATAGAAATATAACAACAAAACCTTTACCACTAAAGGCTGGGTCTGGAACACCCTAAATAAATGTTCCATTGTTAAAATATTGAAAGATGTAGTCCATAGAAATATCAACAAAAATGACAAATAATAAGGGTAGCAGAATGTTGAAATGTTCTATCTTTATCATTAAAGTGGCAGAAAATCATTTATTAGTAGGCACTGGGGGCAGAAGATGCCTGATTTTATATCTGTGTCATATTTGTGCAGTTGTTTCAACAAGTAACTTCAAGACAAAATGGAAAAACAAGGAGGTTTGTGCCTGAGATCATGTTGATGTGACACCAGGGATGGCCACCTTGTGCCAGGTGAGTTAAGTTTACCTGGCAGGTAGACCGCAGAGCTCCTGGGAAGCAAGGGTTGGGATTTTTCTGCTGGGTGCCCCTTCGGTTCTGTGACTTGACTGACTGTGAGTCATGTTTCGGGAAAGACCTGATCACAGGAAAAGGGTGGGAATAGAGTGATTTGGGGAGCAGCTAACAACATTCATCACAGCTCACGGCCTGAATGAATTTGAAAGAAAGAGGAAAACAAATGCTTCTTATGGAATCAGAGAATGTGAGGGCTGGACAATCCCAGAAAATGAGGAACACCCATCCCATTTTCCAGATGACAAAACAGAGGTCCAGCAAGGTGAAATCCCTCACCCAAGTTGCACCCGTCTCTCCTCCCCACTACGTGGTTCATGAAAGCAGGACTCTTCCTGTCTTGATCACTGCTGAACCCCAAAAAGGGCCAGGCATCTAGCAGCTGCTCCAAAAATTTGGGTTGACTATAGGAACAATGCTATTTCTTTCTTTCTCACTCTTATTCAGGATTGTGCCAAGAACTCCCCAGGTTGCCATGTAATTCGATAAATGTAAATATTAATTGAGTTTTGTTGTGATGAGGACTTAGGCTTTGAAGGTAACAGACTTGGTTCAGATCTTGGTTCTGCCACTCCATAGCTGTTTGGCTTTGGGAAAATTACTAAACCTCTCTGAGATTATTTCCTCCTTTGTAAAGTGGGGATAAATCTATCTGAGCCAGCAGAGCACCTGCATGAGAGATGTGCACTAAATATTGGTCTTTCTCACTCTCCTACGCCATCTCTCTGTTCTTCCCAGAGAAGCTGTACAGAAGGATATAGTACTTTTGTTTAAAATAGTTAACTAATTAATTATATAATTTGTTTTTGGCTGTGTTGGGTCTTCGTTGCTATGCGCAGGCTTTCTCTAGTTGCGGCAAGCGGGGGCTACTCTTTGTTGCGGTGCGCGGGCTTCTCATTGCGGTGGCTTCTCTTGCTAGCCTTAACCCCAATGCTAGCCTTAACCCTGGCTCTCACAACATGAATTCCTCTTCCCATATCTTATCCACTAATTAATATAAATGTAGGCATATTATTTCTATTAGCCATATCACACCTAGCCATTTACTCCATCCTCAGATCTGGATGAACTTCACATTCAAAATACACACTCACTGGAGCTCTAGGAACAATAGCACAGACAATCATCTCATATGAAGTAATGTAGCAGTTATTCTATTCTCAGTCTTACTGATAAATGGATCATTTACACTTTCAACAGTAATTATTACACAAGAACACCTATGACTCATTTTCTCCTGACCCCTACCCAGAATTTGATTATCTCCGCAGTAGCAGAAATCCAATGAAGCCCCACTTGATTTAACGGAAGTAGCATCAAAACCTGTATAAGTCTTCAATGTAGAAAATGTAGCAGGCCCCTTCACCCCGTCCCTCCTAGAGAATATGTCAATTTCCCTATAATAAACATTTCCACAGCAATCTATTTTTCGGAGCATTCGACAATCCCTAGGTGCCAGAATTATATACAGCCCAAGTCATCATTAAAACACATCTAACAATCTCCTTTCTATGAATTTGAGCCTCCTACCTACAATTTTGATATGATCAACGCATACATCTCTTATGAAAAGTTTTTTACGACTAACATTAACCTTATGTATATGAGAGATTTCACTACTTGTCATCATACCAGGCAACCCACCACAAATTTAAGAAATATGTCTGACAAAAGAGATTCTTTGATAGAGTAAATCATAGAGGTTTCAATGCTCTTATTCCTGGAATTGAATTCTTCCTAATAATTTTACATTCTCCATGCTACCTACCACATTACACCACATGCTATATAGTAAAGTTCTCTAAGTAAGCTTCAGGCCCGTACCCCCAAAATATTTTTGTATATCCTTCCTGTGCTAATAAACTCTCATTGTTTTTACCATCATTCTACTGACCATTTTCTCAGGAAATATAATTGTATAACAAGCTCACACTGGTTAATGGTATTCCCATTCTAATAAAAAAACTTGAACCCATAAGCTACAGAAGCATCCAACAAATATTTCCTAAAACAGTCCACCACATCAATACTACTTATAATGGCTATTATCATTAATCTAATATACTCTGGTCAAAGAGCACAATGAACAACAAGAATCTTTAATCCAGCAGCGTCCACCCTCATGACAATCGCCCTTGTCACAAAAGTAGGACTTTCCCCATTTCACTTCTGAGTGCCTGAAGTCACACGAGGCATCCCATGAACAGCAGAGCTGATGCTATCAACATGACAAAATTGCACCCCTATCAGTTTTATACCACATGTCACCATCCATCAACCTAAATATACTATTAATCATAGTGATATTATAAATCATAGCTGGAGGCTGAGGCAGGCTTCGCCATACTCACCTGGAAAGTATTACACCCTCCTCATCAATTGCCCTTATAGGATGAATAACAGCTATTATAATGTATATTCAGATTATAACAATCCTAAACATACTAATTTATATCATAACAACACTATCTTCTTCTTATTTATGCCCAGATCATGTACTACAAGAGTATCATTATCACACACATGAGATAAAACACCTCCCATCACAATCATTTTCCTCACCATTATAGTATCATTAGGACATCGCCCACCACTATCAGGCTTTCTACCCAAATGAATAATTATCCAAGAGATAACAAAAACGACAACATCATTCTACCAACACTAATAGCCATCATAGCAGTCCTCAGCATATATTTCTACTTGCAGCTAACATACTGCACATCACTAACTATATTCCCTTCATTAAACAAAACAAACACAAAACAATTTGAACATACAAAGAAATAACCTTCCTATCATTACCAATCATAATACCCACACGGTTACTACACACAACACCCATTCTATCGGTGCTGGACTAGGAATTTAGGTTAGTTCAGACCAAGAGCTTTCAAAACCCTAAACAAGTGAAATTTACTTAATTCCTAAAAATAAGGATTGCAAGACTTTATTCTACATCAATTGAATGTAAAGCAAACACTGTATTGAAGCCAAATCTTTACGAGATTGATGAGTTTTAACCCCAGGAAACTTTAGTTAACAGGCAAATCCTCTAGTCAACTGGCTTCAGTCTACTTCTCCTTCATTTGAGAAAGAAAAAAAGAAAAAAAAAAAGGGCAGGATACTCACTGGCAGAATTGAAGCTGCTTCTCTGAAGTTACAATTCAATTTGTTGATTCACCACAGGGTTTGCCAGAAAGAGGGTTCAATCTCTGTCTTTAGATTTACAGTCTAATGCTAACTCAGTCATTTTACCTCTGTTCATACACTGCTGATTATTTTCAACAAATCACAAAGATATCGGCATTTTATATTTACTGTTTGGTGCTTGAGCTGGAGTAGCAGGCAGCACCTTAATTATATTAATCCAGGCTGAGCTATGCTGACCTGGACCGCTACTTGGAGATGCCCAAATCTGTAAGGTTGTCATAACAGTCCCTGCACTTGTAATAATTTTCTTTATTGCTGTACCCGTTATGATTGCAGGCTTTGAAAACTGACTTGAGCCACTAATAACTCGGACACCTGAAGTAGCATTTCCCCCAATAAATCATATAAACTTTTGACGACTTCCCCCATCATTCTTACTCCTACTCATATCACCAATAGTAGAAGCTGGTTCTGGTACCAGTGGGACCGTGTATTCAGCTCTAGCCTGCAATCTGGCCCATGCAGGAGCCTCTGTCGACCTAACTGCTTTCTCCTTACATTTAGCAGGTGTCTCCTCAATTCTTGGTATTATTACTTTTATTACTATAATCTTTAATACAAAACCAGCAGTCATATCCCAATACCAAACACCATTATTTGTTTAATCTTCCCCAACTATAGCCATATTACTATAATTACCAATCTCAGTCCAAGCAGCCAGAATTGCCATGCTGTTAAGAGATAGAAATCTAAACACTACTTTCTTTGACCCTGCAGGAGGAGACCGAATCCTATACCAACACCTCTTTTGATACTTTGCTCACCCTGAAGTCTGTATTCATGGCCTAACAGGGTTTGTTATAAACTCACATATCATTACATACTATTTAGGACAAAAATTGCCTTTCAGCTATCTGGGAATAGTATGAGTCATGTCCACTGGTTTTTTAGGAGTTCTCTTGTGGGCCCATCACATGTTTACCATAGGGATAGCTGTGGACTCAGGAGCATACTTTGCATCAGCTACCGTAATTACTTCTATCCCTACAGGAGTAAAAGTATCTAGCTGATTAGCAACTCCTTATTTAATTTTTCTTTTTCTTTTCTTTTTTATTTTTTGGCTGAGTTGGGTCTTGGTTGTTGCGCATGGGCTTTCTCTGGTTGCGGTGAGCGGCAGCTACTCTTCGTTGTGGTGTGCGGCCCTTTCATTGCACTGGCTTCTCTTGTTGCACAGCACGGCCTCTAGGCGCGTGGGCTTCAGTAGTTGTGGCTTGCGGGCTCTAGAGGGCAGGCTCAGTAGTTGTGGCACACGGGCTTTTTGCTCCACGGCATGTAGAATCTTCCCAGACAAGGGCTCGAACCCGTGTCCCCTGCATTGGCAGACGAATTCTTAACCACTGCGTCACCAGGGAAGTCCCTGGTTAGCAACTGTTCACGGAGGTAATTCTATATGACCTCCCACTATATTATGAGATTTAGGCTTTAGTTTTTCTTTTTACAGTAGGTGGTTTGACAGGAATCATCTTAGCCAACTCATCCCCAGACATTGTCCTCCAGGATACATACTATGTAGTAGCACACTTCCATGACCTAATGTCCATGGGAGCAGTCTTCACTATTATAGGAGGCTTTCTACACTGATTCCCACTATTCTCAGGTTATACAGTTAACTCAGCATGAGCAAAAATTCACTTCACAAGTATATTTGTAGTAGTAAATATGACTTCCTGCCGCACTTTCGTGGCCTCTCAGGGATGTCACTACGTTAGTCTGAGTACCCTGAGACACACACAACATGAAATGTTTTGTCTTTAGGCTCATTCATCTCAGTAGCAGCAGTAATGCTAATAATCTTCATACTTTGAAAAGCATTTGTGTCTAAACAAGAAGTCTTAGAAGTGGAAATTGCTACTCCTAACCTAGAATGGTTACACGGATGTCCTCCACCATATCCTACGTTTCAAGATCCTACCTATGTAAATGTAAAATAAGGAAGGACTCAAGTCCTTTTCAACCAGTTTCAAGCCAACACCATAACAATTATGTCTTCCTCAATAAATGAGATAAAAGTAAAAAGTGATGTAGCTTTGTCAGAGTTAAATGATAGGCTAAAATCCTGTATATGACTAAGGCATATCAATTTCATCTAGGCTCTCAAGATACAACATCACCGATTATGGAAGAACTTTTACATTTTCTTCATCACACATTAATAGTGATTTTTAAAATAAGTTCTCTAGTCCTCTATATCATTTCACTAATATTGACATCTAAACTCATATGCATACAATAGATGCACAGGTAGAGAAAATGTGAACAATTTACTAGCTATTATTGTAATCTTAATTGTCCTATCATCATTGTGAATCCTCTACATGATACATGAAATCAATAACTCTTCCCAAACCGTAAAAAACTATGGGTCAGTAATGATACTGAAGCTACAAATACACAGATTACGAAGATTTAAATGTTGACTCCTCTGTAATCCCCACATCAGAGCTAAAACCAGGAGAATAATGACTAACAGAAGTCAACAACCGAGTAGTTAGGGATAGTCATTGAATATTAGTTTCCTCTGAAATTGTTGTACACTCCGGAGTTGTTCCTTCTCAGGCCTAAAAGGAGCTGCTATCCCAGGACGCCTAACTTAAAGAAACCTAGTATCAAGAGGACCAGGCCTATGTTGTGGACAAGAGAGCTCGTTTTCCTGAGTTCAAAGACAGGACAGAGGGATATGGCTGAGATATGGGGTGAATCTGAAGCCCATGGGGATGCACTCTCCAAGCTCCAGTATAGGAATGGGGCCTCTAGGGTCCCAGGCCACCCACCACGCCCTCTGGAGCAGGATCTGGGCAACATTCCCTGTCAGTGATGAGGCAGCCCTAGCACTTGTCACGCCCCGATGTCGTGTCCTATGTGGGCCCCATGCTCTTGGGACCACACCCCACAGTCTGCAGGTCCATGCTACAGGGTCCTTCATGCCTCAGGAGTAGAGACCACCCAGCAAGCAGTTCCCTCCGCAACCAGCAGGAGGAGGGGAGGAGAGCAGGGGCACCAGGGGACTCTCACTCAGACAACAACACCCCAGCGGTGCCAGCGGGGACAGTGATGATGCAGATGAGGCACAGACCAAGAGATGGGACCAGAGGACCCAAAAGGCAGCTGGTCAGGTCCTGGCTCACCTGCACCCCGGACACCTTTGTCCCGCAGACACCCCCTTCCTCATACACCCTCTCCTTAAATGCAGATTCTTCAGATGCCAACAGGCAGAGCTTCAGACTGAAAGTCAGCTCTTCCAAAATGACCCGTCAGCAAACACTGCAGGATTCCACTCCAGTGGGTGCCCTGGAGTCGACAACTCAGGGACTGAAGTGGATATCGGTGCCAGGGGCAGTGGGAGGGGATGGGGAATGAGACTTTCATGGTTGTGGAATTTTGGTTTTGCAAGATGAAAAGTTCTAGTGATGGTGGTGATGGCTCCACGAGAAAGTGAATCTATCCGACGCCTCAGAAACGTGCACTTAAAACGGTGATGATGGTAAAGGGTATGTGACGTGTGTTTTATTTCACTTAAAATAAATTCTTAAAATAATGTCTTGTTAATTGAGATTCCATTTCGACTCCCCTTCATCACAAATGTCGGAGGCCCAGACACAGTCCCCTACCTTAGGGGCCATCACGGTACCCTCACAGAGCACGTGGGAGACCATTCTTAGGGGGGGCTAGTCTGTGCTCACCTGACCTATGTCCTGGGGGACTCAGGCAGTGGTGACCCCCATAGATTAGACATATGATATGCTATAGTATTAATACGATACCACCAAGTGTTGTCACTCACCGGAACACAGAGCAGCAACCCACTCAAACATGCCTGACCTCATATGATTGTGACAAGATGAAGAGAAGAAAAGGAACCACAGGTTAATCAGGACAACACCCTTAATGCAGAGGTTGGAAATCTCAAAGGGGACAGGACACACTGCAGGCAAAGAGCGCATATGCGGTCTCCCCATCCATGTGATCCTGATCCATGCAGTTATGGTGAGACCCACACAGTCCTCGCACCCTATACCTGGGGCCACACATCCACACTCACCAGGGTGACCCACCTCCCCAGACCCCTCCACCTGGGTCACATGTCCACAGTCCCAGGGTGCCCTCACCTCCCCAGACCCTGCACCTGGGGTCACACGTCCCCTTGGTCAGGACACCATGGCTCTGCAGGGGGCTCCCCCAATGTGGAAACAAGCTGGGTCCCTGGGACCTCCTGGGATGGGAAAAAGTGGCAGGTGGGTCTCCTTTCCCCACACTTGTCCCAGAGGAGTCCTCCTCTTCTCACTTTGGTTCTGTGTGATTTTAACTGTTTTTACAGCTTTCATACTAGAGTTGGACACACGACCCTGGTGCTGGCATGCTCAGTCCTTTCTCGTCTCACTTACATGTTGAGAAAGCTCACAGGACAGCAGGGCTGAAAGCCGAGGGGCAGCTCTGGACTCTGCTGAGTAGGGACGGTAGACTGGAGGGAGAGCTCAGCAGCAGCCTCAGCTGTCACCCATCGGCCTTTTGCCCGATCTGCGTGCCCTGCAATCAATTCAGCAGCTAAACCTGCTTCCCTATGCACCATGCACGTGCTGGTAAATTGGAATTATTGCCAGGTAGTCCTCCTGAGGATTCTCCATGAGCCCCAGGGAAGGTGAACCTTGCAGGGATTAAGACTAAGGCCCCGACCATAGCACTGACCCTTGGGAGGACCAGGTCACCACACTCAGAAGAGAGGCTGTTACGTAGACAAGCCCACCTCAGCTCCAGACCCCAGACATCTAAGCACTGACATTCAGATGCAGGCATGGAGCTTCCCAGTACTGAGGCCAGGCCGGGTCTCTACCCAGGTCCCCATAGTCCTAGCGTACACAGAACATGATCAGGTCTAAATCTTCTTATTATAGACAACACATGGTCAGCTCTAAACATAATCAGTAGACAGGACATGCAGAGGTCTAAATCTACCATGTAGACACAACTTGATCATGTTTCAACTAGCTTACGGCTGATCTCATAGGAGGTACAGATCACACACATGGGTCTCTCATCTTTGGACACCCACATCAGGAAACTGAACAAAATCTTTGTCATTAAACATTTCAACAGGCAAAACAGAAATGTTCCCAATTTCTCTGGCCACCTGATGGTCAGGATCCACGGGCGAGCCACTAACTTCTTAGAGTGCAGCCCAGTCTGCTGCCAGGACAGATAAGAAGTGGCCTGATTCCAGCCTCCCAGGCTTCCAGAAGGAGGCGGCCACACTGCAAGCCAGGTCAGGAGAGTCCTGCATGGTCCGGGCCGGGAGATCCGGTCTGTCCATTCGGCTGGCCGATTCCGGGCGGGGCGCTCAGGGCCGCTGAGAGCCCTGCACTCAGGTCCTGCTTCCCTGCAGCGTGTGCGTGTGCGTGTGCGTGTGCGTGTGCGTGTGTGTGTGTGTGTAGAGGGGGCGGTGGCTGACGGCTCCCATGGTTCCCAACCCGGGCACCGTGCTGTCTTCGAGGGGAGGCACGGGGAGAGGTAGGGGCACAGAAGCCGTTGGAGAGGAGAACCCACCGCGGAACTCCTTGCACACTGGCTCGCCCCACCCGGAGACCCGCCTGCCCATCGTGGGCCGCATGTCGCCCCCCAGTCCCCCACCCCCGAGGGCAGGGTGCCTGCTCTTTCAACAGCACAGGGTCTCACATGAAGGAGACCCAGTGGGGACTGTCAGCCCCCGACTCCTGATGCTGTGTTTGGGGAGAATGAACCCCCTTGACTGGGCGATGGGACCCTGTGAGGAAAGAGGTGGCGGCCCGATCCAAGTCGGGGCCTGGCTGAGATATGAGAAAACAGGAGCCAAGGGCAGGGCCTGGAGGCCAGGCCAACAGGAGGGGCACCCCCAGCCTTGGCCGGGCTCTCCAACGGTGACATTGTTGCTTTAGGGGACCTGGGACAGGTGACTGAATGTAATGGGAGTCTAAACTGGACCCTGAATGGGGCTTAAAGAAGGTGTGAAGGATGTTACTAAGACAGTGACAGTCATTGGAAGACAAACTCTGTGTCTGGATATCCTGCTCCATCCATTTAAATCCCTGAGATCTGTGACCTTTACGTGGCTACGCAGGATTGTTAGAGCAGCTGCGTGCGGATATATCTGGGGCACAATTCAGTCTGCAGCCAACTTGCAAGTGGTTCCAGCAAACACACAGGTGTGCGCACAGGCAGGCACAGCACACACACAAACATATGCACGTGCACAGCACAACTATATTCACACACTAGCATGTGAACACACATGCACCCATATGCCCATGCACACACTAATGTGTGCAAGTTCACATACCTATGCACATGAACAGCATATGTATGCAAACAGGCACATGCACACGCAGAGCACACACACAGGGAATAAAGTGAATCCGTAAAGCATTAATTCCTGAACACAAGTGAAGCTGACATGTATTTTTCCCTTTTCTTAGCCTTGATGTTTTCCACAACAACAAGTTTAAGAAAAAAGTTAATGGCAAATGACTTTTGATTCATAGGACTTTCTGAGTTTATTCCACAAATATTATGACAGTAGAAATGAATGTAGATATTACATGTGTCCACTAATGGATGAATGGAGAAGAAAAACACGGTCCATCAATCCAAGGGAATGCTATTCAGCCTAAAAAGAAGTCAATTCTGACACAGGATGCAGCAGGGATGAACCTTGAGGGCATTATGCTCAGTGATGTAAGCTAGACACAAAAAAACAAACAGTGCTTGATCCACTCATACAAGGCCCCTAGAGCAGTCGGAAATATAGGGACATAAAGTAGGACGTTGAGGGCCAGAGGCTGAGGGAGGGACAATGGGGAGTGAGTGTTTAATGGGGACTGTTTCAATTTTGCAAGATGAAAAAGTTCTGGAGGATGATGGTGGTCAGGTTTGCACAACAGTGTGAATTACTTCTTGACCCTGAAATGTGCACTTAAAAATGGTTAAGATAGTACATTTTACGTTATGTGTACCAGACCACAATTTTTAAAACTTTTCAAAAAACAACAGGAAATAGTCCATGAATACCACAAGATGCACAACTTCACTAACAACAGAGGGATTAAAGCCATAAGCAAAATACTGTGTATACACCTACCAGAATGGCAGACATGAAAGACATAGTATCAATTATCAGCAGGATGTGGAGCAATGGAAAGCCTGGTACGCAACGGGGGGATGCAACCACTTCTGAAGCAATCGGGCCTCAGATAGCGACGTCCGTGCACAGAGACCCACAGTGCTCCTCCCAGTTGAACACAAACCCACCAGCCCTGCACCAGGACACACGGACATGGACTTGCAGCCACAGGAGCCAAACCTGAAAGAACCTGAAGGCCATCACAGACGGATGCAGAAATGAACCATGCATGCTCCTATGAAGGAATATTCCACAGCAATGGAGTACATTTTGTTTAAAGGTAGTAAAACTATAAAAATTATTTTTAAAAAAAAAACTATATTTAAAAGATGAAAGAATCTATAATTCTGGCACCTAGGGATTGCCGAATGCTCCTAAAAATAGATTGCTTTGGAAATGTTTATTATAGGGAAATTGACATATTCTCTAGGAAGGACGGGGTGAATGGGCCTACTACATTTTCTACATTGAAGACATGTACAGGTTTTGATTCTACTTCTGTTAAATCAAGTAGGGCTTCACTGGATTTCTGCTACTGCGGAGATAATCAAATTCTGGGTAGGGGTCAGGAGAAAATTAGTCATCGGTGTTCTTGTGTAATAATTACTGTTGAAAGTGTAAATGATCCATTTACCAGTAAGACTGAGAATAGAATAACTGCTACATTACTTCATATGAGATGATCGTCTGTGCTATTGTTCCTACAGCTCCAGTGAGTGAGTATTTTGAATGTGAAGTTCATCCAGATCTGAGGATGGAGTAAATGGCTAGGTGTGATATGGCTAATAGAAATAATATGCCTACATTTATACTAATTAGTGGATAATATATGGGAAGAGGAATTCATGTTGTGAGAGCCAGGGTTAAGGCTAGCATTGGGGCAATAATATATAAACTGATGATGTTGATGGACATAGTGGTTCTTTAATAAGTAATTTGAATGCCTCAGCAATGGGTTGTAATCATCCATGGGGGCTGATGATTTTTGGCCCTTTCTGGATTTGTATATAGCCTAGGATTTTCCATTTAGTTAATATGAGGAATGCTATGGTGAATTAAATTGGGTAATTTGTGAAAGAATGTTGATTATAAACATATTCTTAGGAAGAGGACTTGAACCAGTGCAGAAAAAGTTTCAGTTTTACATAATTACCGGGCTCTGCCTGCGTAACGAACCCTGTTCTACAGTAGGGTATGTATAAATTAATTGAATGTAGATTATATCATCATTTAGTTTGAAGACATTTTGTAAAGGAAGCCGTATTGCTCTTGTCCTTTCATGCTGGAAGAAATCTGCAATAGACAGAAACCAACCAGGATGACTCCAGTCTGAACTCAGATCACGTGAGACTTTAATCGTTGAACAAACAGACAATTAATAGCAGTTATACCGTTGAAATGTCGTGATCCAGCATCAAGGTCATAAACCATATTGCCCATATGAACTCCAGAATACAATTACACTGTTATCCCTAGTAAAACTTGTTCCATTGACCAGTGTTTTAGAAGAACAGGTGATAAAGCATTTTGACTAGCTGGCCTAAATTTTAATCACTCAGAAGTGGTTTTATTCTCCAAAAAATAAATGGCGCACGGGCTCAAGACACACCGGCTTCAGTAGTTGTGGCGTGCAGACTCAGTAGTTGTGGCCCACTGGCTTAGTTGTTCCGTGGCATGTGAGATCTTCCCGGACCGGGGATCGAACCGGGTCCCCTGCATTGGCAGGCGAATTCTTAATCACTGCATCACCAGGGAAGTCCCAGATTCGCAGTCTCCCTTTTAATATACCTTAAGCCCAAAGAATCCATGGAAAATTGTTAGAGAAAATAAGACAATGAAATATTGTAAGGACTACAACAGAAGCATATAGTACACAGTTCATATAGACACATCCCAAGCAGTTACAAAGTATATTAAAAGGGAGGCTGCAATTTTAAAAGAATAAGAAAAATTATACCCACAAACTCCCAATCTTTCCTGAAACGTTGCAATCTGAAACCCTATTGTAGGAAGCAGAAGATTCCAGGAGACATTCTACAAATGAAGGACTGCAAACCCAGTGGTTGGATAAGGAATTCTGGAAGGAAGGTATCCTCACCCAAGGAGAGCAGGTTCCTATACTTCTCTAACATCACATCCCTGTACAATTCCCATTGATCTTGGTCCAGGCATTCTCACTCCTCTTGACAGAAATCTATGGCCACATCCTGGAATGTCAGCAGTCCCTGAAATTAAACGTACACATGCCATGTGGCCACGGGAAGAGCTCATAATATGACCCAAGAAGAAAACAGCAAGTTAAGAGAAGGTTTTAATTTAGAAGAGTGTCTTCAATTATCCACTAATACATACATATATATATATATATATATATAATTTTTTGTTTACAAAGTAACTTGCTCTACCTTATTTCTAACTACAAGAAAAGAGTATGGCATGTGATCCACAAAACCAGTATAGAGACTATACTTGTCTGGAAAAGAAATGATAAAATGATGGTTTCAACACAGGCATATGCATTTTTGAGTGTTTTATTTATATCAAACTGGATAAAATGTGTGTATTTCTCATAGAGAAAAGACCTGTCGAGGTAAAAATGTACCTTTCAACTATTCATGGGTACACGAGTACACTGGGGAGATTGTAAAAGTGCAGATTGTGATTCAGTAGGTCCGGTGGGCCTGAGTTCTATATTTTTAACAAGCTCATTTTTAACTAGTGATGCCACAGTCTCTGATTCATTAACCACAACTGTGAATATCAGGGACATAATAAGAAAGGTAAAAATTCATATTTAATTTTGAACTTAAAGTGTTTTATGGATTTTACACCTTTAATAGAATAGTGAGCACAGCAGCAACAATCATTTGTGAATATTTACTATAGACTGTGTATCTTTCTAATTTTTTTGTGTAGGATTCCAGGAAAAAGGCCTGGGCTGCGGCCACAGTGGGCGTGGCCCCCAGGCCAGGCCGCCCCTCCAGGACCCCCGACGGGGCCCTGCGCTCCTGGCGGCTCCCTCCCCCGCCGCCCCGCTCCCTCCCGGAAGGCCTCGGGGCAGAGCGGTCCCACCCACTGCGCGCTGAACAGAGCCCGCGTTTCCTCAGAGCTGGAACTCCCGGCTCAGGCGGGGTCTCTTCCCTCCGCCTTCACGGAACTGCCTCGGAGCCCGAGGGGAGGGCGACCTCACTGAGGCTGCCGGCTCTGGAGGTGCCCCAGCGGCCGAAGCCATGACAGTCGCGGGGACGGCGGGCCGGGTAAGTGGGCGCCGACCCTCCGCCTTGTCCGGTGCCCGGGCGGCAGCACAAGACCAGCTTCTGAGGGGCAGGGGTTCGCTGCCACCCGCCGCTGCTGTGCAGAAAGAGCGGCCTCCAGCGTCTGGTCCCCGGGAACTTCGGTCCCTCCTCTCGCCCCTGCCCTCGTCCTGGCTCGCGAGGCCTGGTGGGCGTGAGGAGGGGGTCGGCCTGAGCGTCCTGAGGGGAAACGGGGCAAGGGAGGCACAGGGTCCGGCTGCAGCCTCAGCGCCCCTCTTCCCGACTGCGGGGAAAGCAGCTGAAAACTCCTCCCGAGGCGCACAGGCCCCTTATTCAGCCGAGTCCCTCTGCGCTCCTTCCTCCCTGAGCTAAAGTACCGGGGGGAGGGTACAGGGCAGGGAACTGGCGCAGGTAATGGGGAACATCAAAAGGTGATTGTTAACTAAGGAAAACCAGCTCTCCCAAGGTGAGGAATGCGGCGCTTTTCTTTGCCTGGGCTCACTGAATTCCTTCCTTTGATATGCACCTCAGCTCTCTGGGGCCTGCATTCTGTATTTGCATATCCTGAGTGCCTCAGGGCCCGCCGGCTCACATTGGAGGGCTGCAAGTGCTGAAGACTGTGACATCCTTTGTTTACTGATAGGGCAAGAACTATTCCATTTCTCACAGGCTTGAGGGGCAGACAGTGGAAAAAAGTCAGAGAATCTCACTCGGCCTGTACTTTGGTTTACATATAGATAATATTTATACTTAACTGTGCTAATAGAGGTTCTCAAGTCCAATCAACTTGTACTACTGCCCTCTATGTATCAATTTCATCAATAACATAAGGTAAATGCCTATAGAATTGACTTAATCCATTTAAATAGGATAATGATTTTTAAAGGAAACATAATAGAAATATAACAACAAAACCTTTACCACTAAAGGCTGGGTCTGGAACACCCTAAATAAATGTTCCATTGTTAAAATATTGAAAGATGTAGTCCATAGAAATATCAACAAAAATGACAAATAATAAGGGTAGCAGAATGTTGAAATGTTCTATCTTTATCATTAAAGTGGCAGAAAATCATTTATTAGTAGGCACTGGGGGCAGAAGATGCCTGATTTTATATCTGTGTCATATTTGTGCAGTTGTTTCAACAAGTAACTTCAAGACAAAATGGAAAAACAAGGAGGTTTGTGCCTGAGATCATGTTGATGTGACACCAGGGATGGCCACCTTGTGCCAGGTGAGTTAAGTTTACCTGGCAGGTAGACCGCAGAGCTCCTGGGAAGCAAGGGTTGGGATTTTTCTGCTGGGTGCCCCTTCGGTTCTGTGACTTGACTGACTGTGAGTCATGTTTCGGGAAAGACCTGATCACAGGAAAAGGGTGGGAATAGAGTGATTTGGGGAGCAGCTAACAACATTCATCACAGCTCACGGCCTGAATGAATTTGAAAGAAAGAGGAAAACAAATGCTTCTTATGGAATCAGAGAATGTGAGGGCTGGACAATCCCAGAAAATGAGGAACACCCATCCCATTTTCCAGATGACAAAACAGAGGTCCAGCAAGGTGAAATCCCTCACCCAAGTTGCACCCGTCTCTCCTCCCCACTACGTGGTTCATGAAAGCAGGACTCTTCCTGTCTTGATCACTGCTGAACCCCAAAAAGGGCCAGGCATCTAGCAGCTGCTCCAAAAATTTGGGTTGACTATAGGAACAATGCTATTTCTTTCTTTCTCACTCTTATTCAGGATTGTGCCAAGAACTCCCCAGGTTGCCATGTAATTCGATAAATGTAAATATTAATTGAGTTTTGTTGTGATGAGGACTTAGGCTTTGAAGGTAACAGACTTGGTTCAGATCTTGGTTCTGCCACTCCATAGCTGTTTGGCTTTGGGAAAATTACTAAACCTCTCTGAGATTATTTCCTCCTTTGTAAAGTGGGGATAAATCTATCTGAGCCAGCAGAGCACCTGCATGAGAGATGTGCACTAAATATTGGTCTTTCTCACTCTCCTACGCCATCTCTCTGTTCTTCCCAGAGAAGCTGTACAGAAGGATATAGTACTTTTGTTTAAAATAGTTAACTAATTAATTATATAATTTGTTTTTGGCTGTGTTGGGTCTTCGTTGCTATGCGCAGGCTTTCTCTAGTTGCGGCAAGCGGGGGCTACTCTTTGTTGCGGTGCGCGGGCTTCTCATTGCGGTGGCTTCTCTTGCTAGCCTTAACCCCAATGCTAGCCTTAACCCTGGCTCTCACAACATGAATTCCTCTTCCCATATCTTATCCACTAATTAATATAAATGTAGGCATATTATTTCTATTAGCCATATCACACCTAGCCATTTACTCCATCCTCAGATCTGGATGAACTTCACATTCAAAATACACACTCACTGGAGCTCTAGGAACAATAGCACAGACAATCATCTCATATGAAGTAATGTAGCAGTTATTCTATTCTCAGTCTTACTGATAAATGGATCATTTACACTTTCAACAGTAATTATTACACAAGAACACCTATGACTCATTTTCTCCTGACCCCTACCCAGAATTTGATTATCTCCGCAGTAGCAGAAATCCAATGAAGCCCCACTTGATTTAACGGAAGTAGCATCAAAACCTGTATAAGTCTTCAATGTAGAAAATGTAGCAGGCCCCTTCACCCCGTCCCTCCTAGAGAATATGTCAATTTCCCTATAATAAACATTTCCACAGCAATCTATTTTTCGGAGCATTCGACAATCCCTAGGTGCCAGAATTATATACAGCCCAAGTCATCATTAAAACACATCTAACAATCTCCTTTCTATGAATTTGAGCCTCCTACCTACAATTTTGATATGATCAACGCATACATCTCTTATGAAAAGTTTTTTACGACTAACATTAACCTTATGTATATGAGAGATTTCACTACTTGTCATCATACCAGGCAACCCACCACAAATTTAAGAAATATGTCTGACAAAAGAGATTCTTTGATAGAGTAAATCATAGAGGTTTCAATGCTCTTATTCCTGGAATTGAATTCTTCCTAATAATTTTACATTCTCCATGCTACCTACCACATTACACCACATGCTATATAGTAAAGTTCTCTAAGTAAGCTTCAGGCCCGTACCCCCAAAATATTTTTGTATATCCTTCCTGTGCTAATAAACTCTCATTGTTTTTACCATCATTCTACTGACCATTTTCTCAGGAAATATAATTGTATAACAAGCTCACACTGGTTAATGGTATTCCCATTCTAATAAAAAAACTTGAACCCATAAGCTACAGAAGCATCCAACAAATATTTCCTAAAACAGTCCACCACATCAATACTACTTATAATGGCTATTATCATTAATCTAATATACTCTGGTCAAAGAGCACAATGAACAACAAGAATCTTTAATCCAGCAGCGTCCACCCTCATGACAATCGCCCTTGTCACAAAAGTAGGACTTTCCCCATTTCACTTCTGAGTGCCTGAAGTCACACGAGGCATCCCATGAACAGCAGAGCTGATGCTATCAACATGACAAAATTGCACCCCTATCAGTTTTATACCACATGTCACCATCCATCAACCTAAATATACTATTAATCATAGTGATATTATAAATCATAGCTGGAGGCTGAGGCAGGCTTCGCCATACTCACCTGGAAAGTATTACACCCTCCTCATCAATTGCCCTTATAGGATGAATAACAGCTATTATAATGTATATTCAGATTATAACAATCCTAAACATACTAATTTATATCATAACAACACTATCTTCTTCTTATTTATGCCCAGATCATGTACTACAAGAGTATCATTATCACACACATGAGATAAAACACCTCCCATCACAATCATTTTCCTCACCATTATAGTATCATTAGGACATCGCCCACCACTATCAGGCTTTCTACCCAAATGAATAATTATCCAAGAGATAACAAAAACGACAACATCATTCTACCAACACTAATAGCCATCATAGCAGTCCTCAGCATATATTTCTACTTGCAGCTAACATACTGCACATCACTAACTATATTCCCTTCATTAAACAAAACAAACACAAAACAATTTGAACATACAAAGAAATAACCTTCCTATCATTACCAATCATAATACCCACACGGTTACTACACACAACACCCATTCTATCGGTGCTGGACTAGGAATTTAGGTTAGTTCAGACCAAGAGCTTTCAAAACCCTAAACAAGTGAAATTTACTTAATTCCTAAAAATAAGGATTGCAAGACTTTATTCTACATCAATTGAATGTAAAGCAAACACTGTATTGAAGCCAAATCTTTACGAGATTGATGAGTTTTAACCCCAGGAAACTTTAGTTAACAGGCAAATCCTCTAGTCAACTGGCTTCAGTCTACTTCTCCTTCATTTGAGAAAGAAAAAAAGAAAAAAAAAAAGGGCAGGATACTCACTGGCAGAATTGAAGCTGCTTCTCTGAAGTTACAATTCAATTTGTTGATTCACCACAGGGTTTGCCAGAAAGAGGGTTCAATCTCTGTCTTTAGATTTACAGTCTAATGCTAACTCAGTCATTTTACCTCTGTTCATACACTGCTGATTATTTTCAACAAATCACAAAGATATCGGCATTTTATATTTACTGTTTGGTGCTTGAGCTGGAGTAGCAGGCAGCACCTTAATTATATTAATCCAGGCTGAGCTATGCTGACCTGGACCGCTACTTGGAGATGCCCAAATCTGTAAGGTTGTCATAACAGTCCCTGCACTTGTAATAATTTTCTTTATTGCTGTACCCGTTATGATTGCAGGCTTTGAAAACTGACTTGAGCCACTAATAACTCGGACACCTGAAGTAGCATTTCCCCCAATAAATCATATAAACTTTTGACGACTTCCCCCATCATTCTTACTCCTACTCATATCACCAATAGTAGAAGCTGGTTCTGGTACCAGTGGGACCGTGTATTCAGCTCTAGCCTGCAATCTGGCCCATGCAGGAGCCTCTGTCGACCTAACTGCTTTCTCCTTACATTTAGCAGGTGTCTCCTCAATTCTTGGTATTATTACTTTTATTACTATAATCTTTAATACAAAACCAGCAGTCATATCCCAATACCAAACACCATTATTTGTTTAATCTTCCCCAACTATAGCCATATTACTATAATTACCAATCTCAGTCCAAGCAGCCAGAATTGCCATGCTGTTAAGAGATAGAAATCTAAACACTACTTTCTTTGACCCTGCAGGAGGAGACCGAATCCTATACCAACACCTCTTTTGATACTTTGCTCACCCTGAAGTCTGTATTCATGGCCTAACAGGGTTTGTTATAAACTCACATATCATTACATACTATTTAGGACAAAAATTGCCTTTCAGCTATCTGGGAATAGTATGAGTCATGTCCACTGGTTTTTTAGGAGTTCTCTTGTGGGCCCATCACATGTTTACCATAGGGATAGCTGTGGACTCAGGAGCATACTTTGCATCAGCTACCGTAATTACTTCTATCCCTACAGGAGTAAAAGTATCTAGCTGATTAGCAACTCCTTATTTAATTTTTCTTTTTCTTTTCTTTTTTATTTTTTGGCTGAGTTGGGTCTTGGTTGTTGCGCATGGGCTTTCTCTGGTTGCGGTGAGCGGCAGCTACTCTTCGTTGTGGTGTGCGGCCCTTTCATTGCACTGGCTTCTCTTGTTGCACAGCACGGCCTCTAGGCGCGTGGGCTTCAGTAGTTGTGGCTTGCGGGCTCTAGAGGGCAGGCTCAGTAGTTGTGGCACACGGGCTTTTTGCTCCACGGCATGTAGAATCTTCCCAGACAAGGGCTCGAACCCGTGTCCCCTGCATTGGCAGACGAATTCTTAACCACTGCGTCACCAGGGAAGTCCCTGGTTAGCAACTGTTCACGGAGGTAATTCTATATGACCTCCCACTATATTATGAGATTTAGGCTTTAGTTTTTCTTTTTACAGTAGGTGGTTTGACAGGAATCATCTTAGCCAACTCATCCCCAGACATTGTCCTCCAGGATACATACTATGTAGTAGCACACTTCCATGACCTAATGTCCATGGGAGCAGTCTTCACTATTATAGGAGGCTTTCTACACTGATTCCCACTATTCTCAGGTTATACAGTTAACTCAGCATGAGCAAAAATTCACTTCACAAGTATATTTGTAGTAGTAAATATGACTTCCTGCCGCACTTTCGTGGCCTCTCAGGGATGTCACTACGTTAGTCTGAGTACCCTGAGACACACACAACATGAAATGTTTTGTCTTTAGGCTCATTCATCTCAGTAGCAGCAGTAATGCTAATAATCTTCATACTTTGAAAAGCATTTGTGTCTAAACAAGAAGTCTTAGCAGTGGAAATTGCTACTCCTAACCTAGAATGGTTACACGGATGTCCTCCACCATATCCTACGTTTCAAGATCCTACCTATGTAAATGTAAAATAAGGAAGGACTCAAGTCCTTTTCAACCAGTTTCAAGCCAACACCATAACAATTATATCTTCCTCAATAAATGAGATAAAAGTAAAAAGTGATGTAGCTTTGTCAAAGTTAAATGATAGGCTAAAGTCCTGTATATGACTAAGGCATATCAATTTGATCTAGGCTCTCAAGATACAACATCACCGATTATGGAAGAACTTTTACATTTTCTTCATCACACATTAATAGTGATTTTTAAAATAAGTTCTCTAGTCCTCTATATCATTTCACTAATATTGACATCTAAACTCATATGCATACAATAGATGCACAGGTAGAGAAAATGTGAACAATTTACTAGCTATTATTGTAATCTTAATTGTCCTATCATCATTGTGAATCCTTTACATGATACATGAAATCAATAACTCTTCCCAAACCGTAAAAAACTATGGGTCAGTAATGATACTGAAGCTACAAATACACAGATTACGAAGATTTAAATGTTGACTCCTCTGTAATCCCCACATCAGAGCTAAAACCAGGAGAATAATGACTAATAGAAGTCAACAACCGAGTAGTTAGGGATAGTCATTGAATATTAGTTTCCTCTGAAATTGTTGTACACTCCGGAGTTGTTCCTTCTCAGGCCTAAAAGGAGCTGCTATCCCAGGACGCCTAACTTAAAGAAACCTAGTATCAAGAGGACCAGGCCTATGTTGTGGACAAGAGAGCTCGTTTTCCTGAGTTCAAAGACAGGACAGAGGGATATGGCTGAGATATGGGGTGAATCTGAAGCCCATGGGGATGCACTCTCCAAGCTCCAGTATAGGAATGGGGCCTCTAGGGTCCCAGGCCACCCACCACGCCCTCTGGAGCAGGATCTGGGCAACATTCCCTGTCAGTGATGAGGCAGCCCTAGCACTTGTCACGCCCCGATGTCGTGTCCTATGTGGGCCCCATGCTCTTGGGACCACACCCCACAGTCTGCAGGTCCATGCTACAGGGTCCTTCATGCCTCAGGAGTAGAGACCACCCAGCAAGCAGTTCCCTCCGCAACCAGCAGGAGGAGGGGAGGAGAGCAGGGGCACCAGGGGACTCTCACTCAGACAACAACACCCCAGCGGTGCCAGCGGGGACAGTGATGATGCAGATGAGGCACAGACCAAGAGATGGGACCAGAGGACCCAAAAGGCAGCTGGTCAGGTCCTGGCTCACCTGCACCCCGGACACCTTTGTCCCGCAGACACCCCCTTCCTCATACACCCTCTCCTTAAATGCAGATTCTTCAGATGCCAACAGGCAGAGCTTCAGACTGAAAGTCAGCTCTTCCAAAATGACCCGTCAGCAAACACTGCAGGATTCCACTCCAGTGGGTGCCCTGGAGTCGACAACTCAGGGACTGAAGTGGATATCGGTGCCAGGGGCAGTGGGAGGGGATGGGGAATGAGACTTTCATGGTTGTGGAATTTTGGTTTTGCAAGATGAAAAGTTCTAGTGATGGTGGTGATGGCTCCACGAGAAAGTGAATCTATCTGACGCCTCAGAAACGTGCACTTAAAACGGTGATGATGGTAAAGGGTATGTGACGTGTGTTTTATTTCACTTAAAATAAATTCTTAAAATAATGTCTTGTTAATTGAGATTCCATTTCGACTCCCCTTCATCACAAATGTCGGAGGCCCAGACACAGTCCCCTACCTTAGGGGCCATCACGGTACCCTCACAGAGCACGTGGGAGACCATTCTTAGGGGGGGCTAGTCTGTGCTCACCTGACCTATGTCCTGGGGGACTCAGGCAGTGGTGACCCCCATAGATTAGACATATGATATGCTATAGTATTAATACGATACCACCAAGTGTTGTCACTCACCGGAACACAGAGCAGCAACCCACTCAAACATGCCTGACCTCATATGATTGTGACAAGATGAAGAGAAGAAAAGGAACCACAGGTTAATCAGGACAACACCCTTAATGCAGAGGTTGGAAATCTCAAAGGGGACAGGACACACTGCAGGCAAAGAGCGCATATGCGGTCTCCCCATCCATGTGATCCTGATCCATGCAGTTATGGTGAGACCCACACAGTCCTCGCACCCTATACCTGGGGCCACACATCCACACTCACCAGGGTGACCCACCTCCCCAGACCCCTCCACCTGAGTCACATGTCCACAGTCCCAGGGTGCCCTCACCTCCCCAGACCCTGCACCTGGGGTCACACGTCCCCTTGGTCAGGACACCATGGCTCTGCAGGGGGCTCCCCCAATGTGGAAACAAGCTGGGTCCCTGGGACCTCCTGGGATGGGAAAAAGTGGCAGGTGGGTCTCCTTTCCCCACACTTGTCCCAGAGGAGTCCTCCTCTTCTCACTTTGGTTCTGTGTGATTTTAACCGTTTTTACAGCTTTCATACTAGAGTTGAACACACGACCCTGGTGCTGGCATGCTCATTCCTTTCTCGTCTCACTTACATGTTGAGAAAACTCACAGGACAGCAGGGCTGAAAGCCGAGGGGCAGCTCTGGACTCTGCTGAGTAGGGACGGTAGACTGGAGGGAGAGCTCAGCAGCAGCCTCAGCTGTCACCCATCGGCCTTTTGCCCGATCTGCGTGCCCTGCAATCAATTCAGCAGCTAAACCTGCTTCCCTATGCACCATGCACGTGCTGGTAAATTGGAATTATTGCCAGGTAGTCCTCCTGAGGATTCTCCATGAGCCCCAGGGAAGGTGAACCTTGCAGGGATTAAGACTAAGGCCCCGACCATAGCACTGACCCTTGGGAGGACCAGGTCACCACACTCAGAAGAGAGGCTGTTACGTAGACAAGCCCACCTCAGCTCCAGACCCCAGACATCTAAGCACTGACATTCAGATGCAGGCACGGAGCTTCCCAGTACTGAGGCCAGGCCGGGTCTCTACCCAGGTCCCCATAGTCCTAGCGTACACAGAACATGCTCAGGTCTAAATCTTCTTATTATAGACAACACATGGTCAGCTCTAAACATAATCAGTAGACAGGACATGCAGAGGTCTAAATCTACCATGTAGACACAACTTGATCATGTTTCAACTAGCTTAGGGCTGATCTCATAGGAGGTACAGATCACACACATGGGTCTCTCATCTTTGGACACCCACATCAGGAAACTGAACAAAATCTTTGTCATTAAATATTTCAACAGGCAAAACAGAAATGTTCCCAATTTCTCTGGCCACCTGATGGTCAGGATCCACGGGCGAGCCACTAACTTCTTAGAGTGCAGCCCAGTCTGCTGCCAGGACAGATAAGAAGTGGCCTGATTCCAGCCTCCCAGGCTTCCAGAAGGAGGTGGCCACACTGAAAGCCAGGTCAGGAGAGTCCTGCATGGTCCGGGCCGGGAGATCCGGTCTGTCCATTCGGCTGGCCGATTCCGGGCTGGGCGCTCAGGCCCACTGAGAGCCCTGCACTCAGGTCCTGCTTCCCTGCAGCGTGTGCGTGTGCGTGTGCGTGTGCGTGTGTGTGTGTGTGTAGAGGGGGCGGTGGCTGACGGCTCCCATGGTTCCCAACCCGGGCACCGTGCTGTCTTCGAGGGGAGGCACGGGGAGAGGTAGGGGCACAGAAGCCGTTGGAGAGGAGAAACCACCGCGGAACTCCTTGCACACTGGCTCGCCCCACCCGGAGACCCGCCTGCCCATCGTGGGCCGCATGTCGCCCCCCAGTCCCCCACCCCCGAGGGCAGGGTGCCTGCTCTTTCAACAGCACAGGGTCTCACATGAAGGAGACCCAGTGGGGACTGTCAGCCCCCGACTCCTGATGCTGTGTTTGGGGAGAATGAACCCCCTTGACTGGGCGATGGGACCCTGTGAGGAAAGAGGTGGTGGCCCGATCCAAGTCGGGGCCTGGCTGAGATATGAGAAAACAGGAGCCAAGGGCAGGGCCTGGAGGCCAGGCCAACAGGAGGGGCACCCCCAGCCTTGGCCGGGCTCTCCAACGGTGACATTGTTGCTTTAGGGCACCTGGGACAGGTGAATGAATGTAATGGGAGTCTAAACTGGACCCTGAATGGGGCTTAAAGAAGGTGTGAAGGATGTTACTGAGACAGTGACAGTCATTGGAAGACAAACTCTGTGTCAGGATATCCTGCTCCATCCATTTAAATCCCTGAGATCTGTGACCTTTACGTGGCTACGCAGGATTGTTAGAGCAGCTGCGTGCGGATATATCTGGGGCACAATTCAGTCTGCAGCCAACTTGCAAGTGGTTCCAGCAAACACACAGGTGTGCGCACAGGCAGGCACAGCACACACACAAACATATGCACGTGCACAGCACAACTATATTCACACACTAGCATGTGAACACACATGCACCCATATGCCCATGCACACACTAATGTGTGCAAGTTCACATACCTATGCACATGCACAGCATATGTATGCAAACAGGCACATGCACACGCAGAGCACACACACAGGGAATAAAGTGAATCCGTAAAGCATTAATTCCTGAACACAAGTGAAGCTGACATGTATTTTTCCCTTTTCTTAGCCTTGATGTTTTCCACAACAACAAGTTTAAGAAAAAAGTTAATGGCAAATGACTTTTGATTCATAGGACTTTCTGAGTTTATTCCACAAATATTATGACAGTAGAAATGAATGTAGATATTACATGTGTCCACTAATGGATGAATGGAGAAGAAAAACACGGTCCATCAATACAAGGGAATGCTATTCAGCCTAAAAAGGAAGTCAATTCTGACACAGGATGCAGCAGGGATGAACCTTGAGGGCATTATGCTCAGTGATGTAAGCTAGACACAAAAAAACAAACAGTGCTTGATCCACTCATACAAGGCCCCTAGAGCAGTCGGAAATATAGGGACATAAAGTAGGACGTTGAGGGCCAGAGGCTGAGGGAGGGACAATGGGGAGTGAGTGTTTAATGGGGACTGTTTCAATTTTGCAAGATGAAAAAGTTCTGGAGGATGATGGTGGTCAGGTTTGCACAACAGTGTGAATTACTTCTTGACCCTGAAATGTGCACTTAAAAATGGTTAAGATAGTACATTTTACGTTATGTGTACCAGACCACAATTTTTAAAACTTTTCAAAAAACAACAGGAAATAGTCCATGAATACCACAAGATGCACAACTTCACTAACAACAGAGGGATTAAAGCCATCAGCAAAATACTGTGCATACACCTACCAGAATGGCAGACATGAAAGACATAGTATCAATTATCAGCAGGATGTGGAGCAATGGAAAGCCTGGTACGCAACGGGGGGATGCAACCACTTCTGAAGCAATCGGGCCTCAGATAGCGACGTCCGTGCACAGAGACCCACAGTGCTCCTCCCAGTTGAACACAAACCCACCAGCCCTGCACCAGGACACACGGACATAGACGTGCAGCCACAGGAGCCAAACCTGAAAGAACCTGAAGGCCATCACAGACGGATGCAGAAATGAACCATGCACGCTCCTATGAAGGAATATTCCACAGCAATGGAGTACATTTTGTTTAAAGGTAGTAAAACTATAAAAATTATTTTTTTAAAAAAAACTATATTTAAAAGATGAAAGAATATATAATTCTGGCACCTAGGGATTGCCGAATGCTCCTAAAAATAGATTGCTGTGGAAATGTTTATTATAGGGAAATTGACATATTCTCTAGGAAGGACGGGGTGAATGGGCCTGCTACATTTTCTACATTGAAGACATGTACAGGTTTTGATTCTACTTCTGTTAAATCAAGTGGGGCTTCACTGGATTTCTGCTACTGCGGAGATAATCAAATTCTGGGTAGGGGTCAGGAGAAAATTAGTCATAGGTGTTCTTGTGTAATAATTACTGTTGAAAGTGTAAATGATCCATTTACCAGTAAGACTGAGAATAGAATAACTGCTACATTACTTCATATGAGATGATCGTCTGTGCTATTGTTCCTACAGCTCCAGTGAGTGAGTATTTTGAATGTGAAGTTCATCCAGATCTGAGGATGGAGTAAATGGCTAGGTGTGATATGGCTAATAGAAATAATATGCCTACATTTATATTAATTAGTGGATAAGATATGGGAAGAGGAATTCATGTTGTGAGAGCCAGGGTTAAGGCTAGCATTGGGGCAATAATATATAAATTGATGATGTTGATGGACATAGTGGTTCTTTAATAAGTAATTTGAATGCCTCAGCAATGGGTTGTAATCATCCATGGGGGCTGATGATTTTTGGCCCTTTCTGGATTTGTATATAGCCTAGGATTTTCCATTTAGTTAATATGAGGAATGCTATGGTGAATTAAATTGGGTAATTTGTGAAAGAATGTTGATTATAAACATATTCTTAGGAAGAGGACTTGAACCAGTGCAGAAAAAGTTTCAGTTTTACATAATTACCGGGCTCTGCCAGCGTAACGAACCCTGTTCTACAGTAGGGTATGTATAAATTAATTGAATGTAGATTATATCATCATTTAGTTTGAAGACATTTTGTAAAGGAAGCCGTATTGCTCTTGTCCTTTCATGCTGGAAGAAATCTGCAATAGACAGAAACCAACCAGGATGACTCCAGTCTGAACTCAGATCACGTGAGACTTTAATCGTTGAACAAACAGACAATTAATAGCAGTTATACCATTGAAATGTCGTGATCCAGCATCAAGGTCATAAACCATATTGCCCATATGAACTCCAGAATACAATTACACTGTTAACCCTAGTAAAACTTGTTCCATTGACCAGTGTTTTAGAAGAACAGGTGATAAAGCATTTTGACTAGCTGGCCTAAATTTTAATCATTCAGAAGTGGTTTTATTCTCCAAAAAATAAATGGCGCACGGGCTCAAGACACACCGGCTTCAGTAGTTGTGGCGTGCAGACTCAGTAGTTGTGGCCCACTGGCTTAGTTGTTCCGTGGCATGTGAGATCTTCCCGGACCGGGGATCGAACCGGGTCCCCTGCATTGGCAGGCGAATTCTTAATCACTGCATCACCAGGGAAGTCCCAGATTCGCAGTCTCCCTTTTAATATACCTTAAGCCCAAAGAATCCATGGAAAATTGTTAGAGAAAATAAGACAATGAAATATTGTAAGGACTACAACAGAAGCATATAGTACACAGTTCATATAGACACATCCCAAGCAGTTACAAAGTATATTAAAAGGGAGGCTGCAATTTTAAAAGAATAAGAAAAATTATACCCACAAACTCCCAATCTTTCCTGAAACGTTGCAATCTGAAACCCTATTGTAGGAAGCAGAAGATTCCAGGAGACATTCTACAAATGAAGGACTGCAAACCCAGTGGTTGGATAAGGAATTCTGGAAGGAAGGTATCCTCACCCAAGGAGAGCAGGTTCCTATACTTCTCTAACATCACATCCCTGTACAATTCCCATTGATCTTGGTCCAGGCATTCTCACTCCTCTTGACAGAAATCTATGGCCACATCCTGGAATGTCAGCAGTCCCTGAAATTAAACGTACACATGCCATGTGGCCACGGGAAGAGCTCATAATATGACCCAAGAAGAAAACAGCAAGTTAAGAGAAGGTTTTAATTTAGAAGAGTGTCTTCAATTATCCACTAATACATACATACATACATATATATATATATATATATATATATATATATATATATATATATATATATATATAATTTTTTGTTTACAAAGTAACTTGCTCTACCTTATTTCTAACTACAAGAAAAGAGTATGGCATGTGATCCACAAAACCAGTATAGAGACTATACTTGTCTGGAAAAGAAATGATAAAATGGTGGTTTCAACACAGGCATATGCATTTTTGAGTGTTTTATTTATATCAAACTGGATAAAATGTGTGTATTTCTCATAGAGAAAAGACCTGTCGAGGTAAAAATGTACCTTTCAACTATTCATGGGTACACGAGTACACTGGGGAGATTGTAAAAGTGCAGATTGTGATTCAGTAGGTCCGGTGGGCCTGAGTTCTATATTTTTAACAAGCTCATTTTTAACTAGTGATGCCACAGTCTCTGATTCATTAACCACAACTGTGAATATCAGAGACATAATTAGAAAGGTAAAAATTCATATTTAATTTTGAACTTAAAGTGTTTTATGGATTTTACACCTTTAATAGAATAGTGAGCACAGCAGCAACAATCATTTGTGAATATTTACTATAGACTGTGTATCTTTCTAATTTTTTTGTGTAGGATTCCAGGAAAAAGGCCTGGGCTGCGGCCACAGTGGGCGTGGCCCCCAGGCCAGGCCGCCCCTCCAGGACCCCCGACGGGGCCCTGCGCTCCTGGCGGCTCCCTCCCCCGCCGCCCCGCTCCCTCCCGGAAGGCCTCGGGGCAGAGCGGTCCCACCCACTGCGCGCTGAACAGAGCCCGCGTTTCCTCAGAGCTGGAACTCCCGGCTCAGGCGGGGTCTCTTCCCTCCGCCTTCACGGAACTGCCTCGGAGCCCGAGGGGAGGGCGACCTCACTGAGGCTGCCGGCTCTGGAGGTGCCCCAGCGGCCGAAGCCATGACAGTCGCGGGGACGGCGGGCCGGGTAAGTGGGCGCCGACCCTCCGCCTGGTCCGGTGCCCGGGCAGCAGCACAAGACCAGCTTCTGAGGGGCAGGGGTTTGCTGCCACCCGCCGCTTCTGTGCAGAGAGAGCGGCCTCCAGCGTCTGGTCCCCGGGAACTTCGGTCCCTCCTCTCGCCCCTGCCCTCGTCCTGGCTCGCGAGGCCTGGTGGGCGTGAGGAGGGGGTCGGCCTGAGCGTCCTGAGGGGAAACGGGGCAAGGGAGGCACAGGGTCCGGCTGCAGCCTCAGCGCCCCTCTTCCCGACTGCGGGGAAAGCGGCTGAAAACTCCTCCCGAGGCGCACAGGCCCCTTATTCAGCCGAGTCCCTCTGCGCTCCTTCCTCCCTGAGCTAAAGTACCGGGGGGAGGGGACAGAGCAGGGAAATGCCGCAGGTAATGGGGAACATCAAAAGGTGATTGTTAACTAAGGAAAACCAGCTCTCCCAAGGTGAGGAATGCGGCGCTTTTCTTTGCCTGGGCTCACTGAATTCCTTCCTTTGATATGCACCTCAGCTCTCTGGGGCCTGCATTCTGTATTTGCATATCCTGAGTGCCTCAGGGCCCGCCGGCTCACATTGGAGGGCTGCAAGTGCTGAAGACTGTGACATCCTTTGTTTACTGATAGGGCAAGAACTATTCCATTTCTCACAGGCTTGAGGGGCAGACAGTGGAAAAAAGTCAGAGAATCTCACTCGGCCTGTACTTTGGTTTACTTATAGATAATATTTATACTTAACTGTGCTAATAGAGGTTCTCAAGTCCAATCAACTTGTACTACTGCCCTCTATGTATCAATTTCATCAATATCATAAGGTAAATGCCTATAGAATTGACTTAATCCATTTAAATAGGATAATGATTTTTAAAGGAAACATAATAGAAATATAACAACAAAACCTTTACCACTAAAGGCTGGGTCTGGAACACCCTAAATAAATGTTCCATTGTTAAAATATTGAACGATGTAGTCAATAGAAATATCAACAAAAATGACAAATAATAAGGGTAGCAGAATGTTGAAATGTTCTATCTTTATCATTAAAGTGGCAGAAAATCATTTATTAGTGGGCACTGGAGGCAGAAGATGCCTGATTTTATATCTGTGTCATATTTGTGCAGTTGTTTCAACAAGTAACTTCAAGACAAAATGGAAAAACAAGGAGGTTTGTGCCTGAGATCATGTTGATGTGACACCAGGGATGGCCACCTTGTGCCAGGTGAGTTAAGTTTACCTGGCAGGTAGACCGCAGAGCTCCTGGGAAGCAAGGGTTGGGATTTTTCTGCTGGGTGCCCCTTAGGTTCTGTGACTTGACTGACTGTGAGTCATGTTTCGGGAAAGACCTGATCACAGGAAAAGGGTGGGAATAGAGTGATTTGGGGAGCAGCTAACAACATTCATCACAGCTCACGGCCTGAATGAATTTGAAAGAAACAGGAAAACAAATGCTTCTTATGGAATCAGAGAATGTGAGGGCTGGACAATCCCAGAAAATGAGGAACACCCATCCCATTTTCCAGATGACAAAACAGAGGTCCAGCAAGGTGAAATCCCTCACCCAAGTTGCACCCGTCTCTCCTCCCCACTACGTGGTTCATGAAAGCAGGACTCTTCCTGTCTTGATCACTGCTGAACCCCAAAAAGGGCCAGGCATCTAGCAGCTGCCCCAAAAATTTGGGTTGACTATAGGAACAATGCTATTTCTTTCTTTCTCACTCTTATTCAGGATTGTGCCAAGAACTCCCCAGGTTGCCATGTAATTCGATAAATGTAAATATTAATTGAGTTTTGTTGTGATGAGGACTTAGGCTTTGAAGGTAACAGACTTGGTTCAGATCTTGGTTCTGCCACTCCATAGCTGTTTGGCTTTGGGAAAATTACTAAACCTCTCTGAGATTATTTCCTCCTTTGTAAAGTGGGGATAAATCTATCTGAGCCAGCAGAGCACCTGCATGAGAGATGTGCACTAAATATTGGTCTTTCTCACTCTCCTACGCCATCTCTCTGTTCTTCCCAGAGAAGCTGTACAGAAGGATATAGTACTTTTGTTTAAAATAGTTAACTAATTAATTATATAATTTGTTTTTGGCTGTGTTGGGTCTTCGTTGCTATGCGCAGGCTTTCTCTAGTTGCGGCAAGCGGGGGCTACTCTTTGTTGCGGTGCGCGGGCTTCTCATTGCGGTGGCTTCTCTTGCTAGACTTAACCCCAATGCTAGCCTTAACCCCAATGCTAGCCTTAACCCTGGCTCTCACAACATGAATTCCTCTTCCCATATCTTATCCACTAATTAATATAAATGTAGGCATATTATTTCTATTAGCCATATCACACCTAGCCATTTACTCCATCCTCAGATCTGGATGAACTTCACATTCAAAATACACACTCACTGGAGCTCTAGGAACAATAGCACAGACAATCATCTCATATGAAGTAATGTAGCAGTTATTCTCTTCTCAGTCTTACTGATAAATGGATCATTTACACTTTCAACAGTAATTATTACACAAGAACACCTATGACTCATTTTCTCCTGACCCCTACCCAGAATTTGATTATCTCCGCAGTAGCAGAAATCCAATGAAGCCCCACTTGATTTAACGGAAGTAGCATCAAAACCTGTATAAGTCTTCAATGTAGAAAATGTAGCAGGCCCATTCACCCCGTCCCTCCTAGAGAATATGTCAATTCCCTATAATAAACATTTCCACAGCAATCTATTTTTCGGAGCATTCGACAATCCCTAGGTGCCAGAATTATATACAGCCCAAGTCATCATTAAAACACATCTAACAATCTCCTTTCTATGAATTTGAGCCTCCTACCTACAATTTTGATATGATCAACGCATACATCTCTTATGAAAAGTTTTTTACGACTAACATTAACCTTATGTATATGAGAGATTTCACTACTTGTCATCATACCAGGCAACCCACCACAAATTTAAGAAATATGTCTGACAAAAGAGATTCTTTGATAGAGTAAATCATAGAGGTTTCAATGCTCTTATTCCTGGAATTGAATTCTTCCTAATAATTTTACATTCTCCATGCTACCTACCACATTACACCACATGCTATATAGTAAAGTTCTCTAAGTAAGCTTCAGGCCCGTACCCCCAAAATATTTTTGTATATCCTTCCTGTGCTAATAAACTCTCATTGTTTTTACCATCATTCTACTGACCATTTTCTCAGGAAATATAATTGTATAACAAGCTCACACTGGTTAATGGTATTCCCATTCTAATAAAAAAACTTGAACCCATAAGCTACAGAAGCATCCAACAAATATTTCCTAAAACAGTCCACCACATCAATACTACTTATAATGGCTATTATCATTAATCTAATATACTCTGGTCAAAGAGCACAATGAATAACAAGAATCTTTAATCCAGCAGCATCCACCCTCATGACAATCGCCTTTGTCACAAAAGTAGGACTTTCCCCATTTCACTTCTGAGTGCCTGAAGTCACACGAGGCATCCCATGAACAGCAGACCTGATGCTATCAACATGACAAAATTGCACCCCTATCAGTTTTATACCACATGTCACCATCCATCAACCTAAATATACTATTAATCATAGTGATATTATAAATCATAGCTGGAGGCTGAGGCAGACTTCGCCATACTCACCTGGAAAGTATTACACCCTCCTCATCAATTGCCCTTATAGGATGAATAACAGCTATTATAATGTATATTCAGAATATAACAATCCTAAACATACTAATTTATATCATAATAACACTATCTTCTTCTTATTTATGCCCAGATCATGTACTACAAGAGTATCATTATCACACACATGAGATAAAACACCTCCCATCACAATCATTTTCCTCACCATTATAGTATCATTAGGACATCGCCCACCACTATCAGGCTTTCTACCCAAATGAATAATTATCCAAGAGATAACAAAAACGACAACATCATTCTACCAACACTAATAGCCATCATAGCAGTCCTCAGCATATATTTCTACTTGCAGCTAACATACTGCACATCACTAACTATATTCCCTTCATTAAACAAAACAAACACAAAACAATTTGAACATACAAAGAAATAACCTTCCTATCATTACCAATCATAATACCCACACGGTTACTACACACATCACCCATTCTATCGGTGCTGGACTAGGAATTTAGGTTAGTTCAGACCAAGAGCTTTCAAAACCCTAAACAAGTGAAATTTACTTAATTCCTAAAAATAAGGATTGCAAGACTTTATTCTACATCAATTGAATGTAAAGCAAACACTGTATTGAAGCCAAATCTTTACGAGATTGATGAGTTTTAACCCCAGGAAACTTTAGTTAACAGGCAAATCCTCTAGTCAACTGGCTTCAGTCTACTTCTCCTTCATTTGAGAAAGAAAAAAAAAAAAAAAAAGAGCAGGATAATCACTGGCAGAATTGAAGCTGCTTCTCTGAAGTTACAATTAAATTTGTTGATTCACCACAGGGTTTGCCAGAAACAGGGTAAAATCTCTGTCTTTAGATTTACAGTCTAATGCTAACTCAGTCATTTTACCTCTGTTCATACACTGCTGATTATTTTCAACAAATCACAAAGATATCGGCATTTTATATTTATTATTTGGTGCTTGAGCTGGAGTAGCAGGCAGCACCTTAATTATATTAATCCAGGCTGAGCTATGCTGACCTGGACCGCTACTTGGAGATGCCCAAATCTGTAAGGTTGTCATAACAGTCCCTGCACTTGTAATAATTTTCTTTATTGCTGTACCCGTTATGATTGCAGGCTTTGAAAACTGACTTGAGCCACTAATAACTCGGACACCTGAAGTAGCATTTCCCCCAATAAATCATATAAACTTTTGACGACTTCCCCCATCATTCTTACTCCTACTCATATCACCAATAGTAGAAGCTGGTTCTGGTACCAGTGGGACCGTGTATTCAGCTCTAGCCTGCAATCTGGCCCATGCAGGAGCCTCTGTCGACCTAACTGCTTTCTCCTTACATTTAGCAGGTGTCTCCTCAATTCTTGGTATTATTACTTTTATTACTATAATCTTTAATACAAAACCAGCAGTCATATCCCAATACCAAACACCATTATTTGTTTAATCTTCCCCAACTATAGCCATATTACTATAATTACCAATCTCAGTCCAAGCAGCCAGAATTGCCATGCTGTTAAGAGATAGAAATCTAAACACTACTTTCTTTGACCCTGCAGGAGGAGACCGAATCCTATACCAACACCTCTTTTGATACTTTGCTCACCCTGAAGTCTGTATTCATGGCCTAACAGGGTTTGTTATAAACTCACATATCATTACATACTATTTAGGACAAAAATTGCCTTTCAGCTATCTGGGAATAGTATGAGTCATGTCCACTGGTTTTTTAGGAGTTCTCTTGTGGGCCCATCACATGTTTACCATAGGGATAGCTGTGGACTCAGGAGCATACTTTGCATCAGCTACCGTAATTACTTCTATCCCTACAGGAGTAAAAGTATCTAGCTGATTAGCAACTCCTTATTTAATTTTTCTTTTTCTTTTCTTTTTTATTTTTTGGCTGAGTTGGGTCTTGGTTGCTGCGCATGGGCTTTCTCTGGTTGCGGTGAGCGGCAGCTACTCTTCGTTGTGGTGTGCGGCCCTTTCATTGCACTGGCTTCTCTTGTTGCACAGCACGGCCTCTAGGCGCGTGGGCTTCAGTAGTTGTGGCTTGCGGGCTCTAGAGGGCAGGCTCAGTAGTTGTGGCACACGGGCTTTTTGCTCCACGGCATGTGGAATCTTCCCAGACAAGGGCTCGAACCCGTGTCCCCTGCATTGGCAGACGAATTCTTAACCACTGCGTCACCAGGGAAGTCCCTGGTTAGCAACTGTTCACGGAGGTAATTCTATATGACCTCCCACTATATTATGAGATTTAGGCTTTAGTTTTTCTTTTTACAGTAGGTGGTTTGACAGGAATCATCTTAGCCAACTCATCCCCAGACATTGTCCTCCAGGATACATACTATGTAGTAGCACACTTCCATGACCTAATGTCCATGGGAGCAGTCTTCACTATTATAGGAGGCTTTCTACACTGATTCCCACTATTCTCAGGTTATACAGTTAACTCAGCATGAGCAAAAATTCACTTCACAAGTATATTTGTAGTAGTAAATATGACTTCCTGCCGCACTTTCGTGGCCTCTCAGGGATGTCACTACGTTAGTCTGAGTACCCTGAGACACACACAACATGAAATGTTTTGTCTTTAGGCTCATTCATCTCAGTAGCAGCAGTAATGCTAATAATCTTCATACTTTGAAAAGCATTTGTGTCTAAACAAGAAGTCTTAGAAGTGGAAATTGCTACTCCTAACCTAGAATGGTTACACGGATGTCCTCCACCATATCCTACGTTTCAAGATCCTACCTATGTAAATGTAAAATAAGGAAGGACTCAAGTCCTTTTCAACCAGTTTCAAGCCAACACCATAACAATTATGTCTTCCTCAATAAATGAGATAAAAGTAAAAAGTGATGTAGCTTTGTCAGAGTTAAATGATAGGCTAAAATCCTGTATATGACTAAGGCATATCAATTTCATCTAGGCTCTCAAGATACAACATCACCGATTATGGAAGAACTTTTACATTTTCTTCATCACACATTAATAGTGATTTTTAAAATAAGTTCTCTAGTCCTCTATATCATTTCACTAATATTGACATCTAAACTCATATGCATACAATAGATGCACAGGTAGAGAAAATGTGAACAATTTACTAGCTATTATTGTAATCTTAATTGTCCTATCATCATTGTGAATCCTTTACATGATACATGAAATCAATAACTCTTCCCAAACCGTAAAAAACTATGGGTCAGTAATGATACTGAAGCTACAAATACACAGATTACGAAGATTTAAATGTTGACTCCTCTGTAATCCCCACATCAGAGCTAAAACCAGGAGAATAATGACTAATAGAAGTCAACAACCGAGTAGTTAGGGATAGTCATTGAATATTAGTTTCCTCTGAAATTGTTGTACACTCCGGAGTTGTTCCTTCTCAGGCCTAAAAGGAGCTGCTATCCCAGGACGCCTAACTTAAAGAAACCTAGTATCAAGAGGACCAGGCCTATGTTGTGGACAAGAGAGCTCGTTTTCCTGAGTTCAAAGACAGGACAGAGGGATATGGCTGAGATATGGGGTGAATCTGAAGCCCATGGGGATGCACTCTCCAAGCTCCAGTATAGGAATGGGGCCTCTAGGGTCCCAGGCCACCCACCACGCCCTCTGGAGCAGGATCTGGGCAACATTCCCTGTCAGTGATGAGGCAGCCCTAGCACTTGTCACGCCCCGATGTCGTGTCCTATGTGGGCCCCATGCTCTTGGGACCACACCCCACAGTCTGCAGGTCCATGCTACAGGGTCCTTCATGCCTCAGGAGTAGAGACCACCCAGCAAGCAGTTCCCTCCGCAACCAGCAGGAGGAGGGGAGGAGAGCAGGGGCACCAGGGGACTCTCACTCAGACAACAACACCCCAGCGGTGCCAGCGGGGACAGTGATGATGCAGATGAGGCACAGACCAAGAGATGGGACCAGAGGACCCAAAAGGCAGCTGGTCAGGTCCTGGCTCACCTGCACCCCGGACACCTTTGTCCCGCAGACACCCCCTTCCTCATACACCCTCTCCTTAAATGCAGATTCTTCAGATGCCAACAGGCAGAGCTTCAGACTGAAAGTCAGCTCTTCCAAAATGACCCGTCAGCAAACACTGCAGGATTCCACTCCAGTGGGTGCCCTGGAGTCGACAACTCAGGGACTGAAGTGGATATCGGTGCCAGGGGCAGTGGGAGGGGATGGGGAATGAGACTTTCATGGTTGTGGAATTTTGGTTTTGCAAGATGAAAAGTTCTAGTGATGGTGGTGATGGCTCCACGAGAAAGTGAATCTATCCGACGCCTCAGAAACGTGCACTTAAAACGGTGATGATGGTAAAGGGTATGTGACGTGTGTTTTATTTCACTTAAAATAAATTCTTAAAATAATGTCTTGTTAATTGAGATTCCATTTCGACTCCCCTTCATCACAAATGTCGGAGGCCCAGACACAGTCCCCTACCTTAGGGGCCATCACGGTACCCTCACAGAGCACGTGGGAGACCATTCTTAGGGGGGGCTAGTCTGTGCTCACCTGACCTATGTCCTGGGGGACTCAGGCAGTGGTGACCCCCATAGATTAGACATATGATATGCTATAGTATTAATACGATACCACCAAGTGTTGTCACTCACCGGAACACAGAGCAGCAACCCACTCAAACATGCCTGACCTCATATGATTGTGACAAGATGAAGAGAAGAAAAGGAACCACAGGTTAATCAGGACAACACCCTTAATGCAGAGGTTGGAAATCTCAAAGGGGACAGGACACACTGCAGGCAAAGAGCGCATATGCGGTCTCCCCATCCATGTGATCCTGATCCATGCAGTTATGGTGAGACCCACACAGTCCTCGCACCCTATACCTGGGGCCACACATCCACACTCACCAGGGTGACCCACCTCCCCAGACCCCTCCACCTGGGTCACATGTCCACAGTCCCAGGGTGCCCTCACCTCCCCAGACCCTGCACCTGGGGTCACACGTCCCCTTGGTCAGGACACCATGGCTCTGCAGGGGGCTCCCCCAATGTGGAAACAAGCTGGGTCCCTGGGACCTCCTGGGATGGGAAAAAGTGGCAGGTGGGTCTCCTTTCCCCACACTTGTCCCAGAGGAGTCCTCCTCTTCTCACTTTGGTTCTGTGTGATTTTAAATGTTTTTACAGCTTTCATACTAGAGTTGGACACACGACCCTGGTGCTGGCATGCTCAGTCCTTTCTCGTCTCACTTACATGTTGAGAAAGCTCACAGGACAGCAGGGCTGAAAGCCGAGGGGCAGCTCTGGACTCTGCTGAGTAGGGACGGTAGACTGGAGGGAGAGCTCAGCAGCAGCCTCAGCTGTCACCCATCGGCCTTTTGCCCGATCTGCGTGCCCTGCAATCAATTCAGCAGCTAAACCTGCTTCCCTATGCACCATGCACGTGCTGGTAAATTGGAATTATTGCCAGGTGGTCCTCCTGAGGATTCTCCATGAGCCCCAGGGAAGGTGAACCTTGCAGGGATTAAGACTAAGGCCCCGACCATAGCACTGACCCTTGGGAGGACCAGGTCACCACACTCAGAAGAGAGGCTGTTACGTAGACAAGCCCACCTCAGCTCCAGACCCCAGACATCTAAGCACTGACATTCAGATGCAGGCACGGAGCTTCCCAGTACTGAGGCCAGGCCGGGTCTCTACCCAGGTCCCCATAGTCCTAGCGTACACAGAACATGCTCAGGTCTAAATCTTCTTATTATAGACAACACATGGTCAGCTCTAAACATAATCAGTAGACAGGACATGCAGAGGTCTAAATCTACCATGTAGACACAACTTGATCATGTTTCAACTAGCTTACGGCTGATCTCATAGGAGGTACAGATCACACACATGGGTCTCTCATCTTTGGACACCCACATCAGGAAACTGAACAAAATCTTTGTCATTAAATATTTCAACAGGCAAAACAGAAATGTTCCCAATTTCTCTGGCCACCTGATGGTCAGGATCCACGGGCGAGCCACTAACTTCTTAGAGTGCAGCCCAGTCTGCTGCCAGGACAGATAAGAAGTGGCCTGATTCCAGCCTCCCAGGCTTCCAGAAGGAGGTGGCCACACTGAAAGCCAGGTCAGGAGAGTCCTGCATGGTCCGGGCCGGGAGATCCGGTCTGTCCATTCGGCTGGCCGATTCCGGGCTGGGCGCTCAGGGCCGCTGAGAGCCCTGCACTCAGGTCCTGCTTCCCTGCAGCGTGTGCGTGTGCGTGTGCGTGTGCGTGTGTGTGTGTGTGTAGAGGGGGCGGTGGCTGACGGCTCCCATGGTTCCCAACCCGGGCACCGTGCTGTCTTCGAGGGGAGGCACGGGGAGAGGTAGGGGCACAGAAGCCGTTGGAGAGGAGAAACCACCGCGGAACTCCTTGCACACTGGCTCGCCCCACCCGGAGACCCGCCTGCCCATCGTGGGCCGCATGTCGCCCCCCAGTCCCCCACCCCCGAGGGCAGGGTGCCTGCTCTTTCAACAGCACAGGGTCTCACATGAAGGAGACCCAGTGGGGACTGTCAGCCCCCGACTCCTGATGCTGTGTTTGGGGAGAATGAACCCCCTTGACTGGGCGATGGGACCCTGTGAAGAAAGAGGTGGTGGCCCGATCCAAGTCGGGGCCTGGCTGAGATATGAGAAAACAGGAGCCAAGGGCAGGGCCTGGAGGCCAGGCCAACAGGAGGGGCACCCCCAGCCTTGGCCGGGCTCTCCAACGGTGACATTGTTGCTTTAGGGCACCTGGGACAGGTGAATGAATGTAATGGGAGTCTAAACTGGACCCTGAATGGGGCTTAAAGAAGGTGTGAAGGATGTTACTGAGACAGTGACAGTCATTGGAAGACAAACTCTGTGTCAGGATATCCTGCTCCATCCATTTAAATCCCTGAGATCTGTGACCTTTACGTGGCTACGCAGGATTGTTAGAGCAGCTGCGTGCGGATATATCTGGGGCACAATTCAGTCTGCAGCCAACTTGCAAGTGGTTCCAGCAAACACACAGGTGTGCGCACAGGCAGGCACAGCACACACACAAACATATGCACGTGCACAGCACAACTATATTCACACACTAGCATGTGAACACACATGCACCCATATGCCCATGCACACACTAATGTGTGCAAGTTCACATACCTATGCACATGCACAGCATATGTATGCAAACAGGCACATGCACACGCAGAGCACACACACAGGGAATAAAGTGAATCCGTAAAGCATTAATTCCTGAACACAAGTGAAGCTGACATGTATTTTTCCCTTTTCTTAGCCTTGATGTTTTCCACAACAACAAGTTTAAGAAAAAAGTTAATGGCAAATGACTTTTGATTCATAGGACTTTCTGAGTTTATTCCACAAATATTATGACAGTAGAAATGAATGTAGATATTACATGTGTCCACTAATGGATGAATGGAGAAGAAAAACACGGTCCATCAATCCAAGGGAATGCTATTCAGCCTAAAAAGAAGTCAATTCTGACACAGGATGCAGCAGGGATGAACCTTGAGGGCATTATGCTCAGTGATGTAAGCTAGACACAAAAAAACAAACAGTGCTTGATCCACTCATACAAGGCCCCTAGAGCAGTCGGAAATATAGGGACATAAAGTAGGACGTTGAGGGCCAGAGGCTGAGGGAGGGACAATGGGGAGTGAGTGTTTAATGGGGACTGTTTCAATTTTGCAAGATGAAAAAGTTCTGGAGGATGATGGTGGTCAGGTTTGCACAACAGTGTGAATTACTTCTTGACCCTGAAATGTGCACTTAAAAATGGTTAAGATAGTACATTTTACGTTATGTGTACCAGACCACAATTTTTAAAACTTTTCAAAAAACAACAGGAAATAGTCCATGAATACCACAAGATGCACAACTTCACTAACAACAGAGGGATTAAAGCCATAAGCAAAATACTGTGTATACACCTACCAGAATGGCAGACATGAAAGACATAGTATCAATTATCAGCAGGATGTGGAGCAATGGAAAGCCTGGTACGCAACGGGGGGATGCAACCACTTCTGAAGCAATCGGGCCTCAGATAGCGACGTCCGTGCACAGAGACCCACAGTGCTCCTCCCAGTTGAACACAAACCCACCAGCCCTGCACCAGGACACACGGACATGGACTTGCAGCCACAGGAGCCAAACCTGAAAGAACCTGAAGGCCATCACAGACGGATGCAGAAATGAACCATGCATGCTCCTATGAAGGAATATTCCACAGCAATGGAGTACATTTTGTTTAAAGGTAGTAAAACTATAAAAATTATTTTTAAAAAAAAAACTATATTTAAAAGATGAAAGAATCTATAATTCTGGCACCTAGGGATTGCCGAATGCTCCTAAAAATAGATTGCTGTGGAAATGTTTATTATAGGGAAATTGACATATTCTCTAGGAAGGACGGGGTGAATGGGCCTACTACATTTTCTACATTGAAGACATGTACAGGTTTTGATTCTACTTCTGTTAAATCAAGTAGGGCTTCACTGGATTTCTGCTACTGCGGAGATAATCAAATTCTGGGTAGGGGTCAGGAGAAAATTAGTCATCGGTGTTCTTGTGTAATAATTACTGTTGAAAGTGTAAATGATCCATTTACCAGTAAGACTGAGAATAGAATAACTGCTACATTACTTCATATGAGATGATCGTCTGTGCTATTGTTCCTACAGCTCCAGTGAGTGAGTATTTTGAATGTGAAGTTCATCCAGATCTGAGGATGGAGTAAATGGCTAGGTGTGATATGGCTAATAGAAATAATATGCCTACATTTATACTAATTAGTGGATAATATATGGGAAGAGGAATTCATGTTGTGAGAGCCAGGGTTAAGGCTAGCATTGGGGCAATAATATATAAACTGATGATGTTGATGGACATAGTGGTTCTTTAATAAGTAATTTGAATGCCTCAGCAATGGGTTGTAATCATCCATGGGGGCTGATGATTTTTGGCCCTTTCTGGATTTGTATATAGCCTAGGATTTTCCATTTAGTTAATATGAGGAATGCTATGGTGAATTAAATTGGGTAATTTGTGAAAGAATGTTGATTATAAACATATTCTTAGGAAGAGGACTTGAACCAGTGCAGAAAAAGTTTCAGTTTTACATAATTACCGGGCTCTGCCTGCGTAACGAACCCTGTTCTACAGTAGGGTATGTATAAATTAATTGAATGTAGATTATATCATCATTTAGTTTGAAGACATTTTGTAAAGGAAGCCGTATTGCTCTTGTCCTTTCATGCTGGAAGAAATCTGCAATAGACAGAAACCAACCAGGATGACTCCAGTCTGAACTCAGATCACGTGAGACTTTAATCGTTGAACAAACAGACAATTAATAGCAGTTATACCGTTGAAATGTCGTGATCCAGCATCAAGGTCATAAACCATATTGCCCATATGAACTCCAGAATACAATTACACTGTTATCCCTAGTAAAACTTGTTCCATTGACCAGTGTTTTAGAAGAACAGGTGATAAAGCATTTTGACTAGCTGGCCTAAATTTTAATCACTCAGAAGTGGTTTTATTCTCCAAAAAATAAATGGCGCACGGGCTCAAGACACACCGGCTTCAGTAGTTGTGGCGTGCAGACTCAGTAGTTGTGGCCCACTGGCTTAGTTGTTCCGTGGCATGTGAGATCTTCCCGGACCGGGGATCGAACCGGGTCCCCTGCATTGGCAGGCGAATTCTTAATCACTGCATCACCAGGGAAGTCCCAGATTCGCAGTCTCCCTTTTAATGTACCTTAAGCCCAAAGAATCCATGGAAAATTGTTAGAGAAAATAAGACAATGAAATATTGTAAGGACTACAACAGAAGCATATAGTACACAGTTCATATAGACACATCCCAAGCAGTTACAAAGTATATTAAAAGGGAGGCTGCAATTTTAAAAGAATAAGAAAAATTATACCCACAAACTCCCAATCTTTCCTGAAACGTTGCAATCTGAAACCCTATTGTAGGAAGCAGAAGATTCCAGGAGACATTCTACAAATGAAGGACTGCAAACCCAGTGGTTGGATAAGGAATTCTGGAAGGAAGGTATCCTCACCCAAGGAGAGCAGGTTCCTATACTTCTCTAACATCACATCCCTGTACAATTCCCATTGATCTTGGTCCAGGCATTCTCACTCCTCTTGACAGAAATCTATGGCCACATCCTGGAATGTCAGCAGTCCCTGAAATTAAACGTACACATGCCATGTGGCCACGGGAAGAGCTCATAATATGACCCAAGAAGAAAACAGCAAGTTAAGAGAAGGTTTTAATTTAGAAGAGTGTCTTCAATTATCCACTAATACATACATATATATATATATATATATATATATATATATATATATATATATATATTTTTTGTTTACAAAGTAACTTGCTCTACCTTATTTCTAACTACAAGAAAAGAGTATGGCATGTGATCCACAAAACCAGTATAGAGACTATACTTGTCTGGAAAAGAAATGATAAAATGATGGTTTCAACACAGGCATATGCATTTTTGAGTGTTTTATTTATATCAAACTGGATAAAATGTGTGTATTTCTCATAGAGAAAAGACCTGTCGAGGTAAAAATGTACCTTTCAACTATTCATGGGTACACGAGTACACTGGGGAGATTGTAAAAGTGCAGATTGTGATTCAGTAGGTCCGGTGGGCCTGAGTTCTATATTTTTAACAAGCTCATTTTTAACTAGTGATGCCACAGTCTCTGATTCATTAACCACAACTGTGAATATCAGGGACATAATAAGAAAGGTAAAAATTCATATTTAATTTTGAACTTAAAGTGTTTTATGGATTTTACACCTTTAATAGAATAGTGAGCACAGCAGCAACAATCATTTGTGAATATTTACTATAGACTGTGTATCTTTCTAATTTTTTTGTGTAGGATTCCAGGAAAAAGGCCTGGGCTGCGGCCACAGTGGGCGTGGCCCCCAGGCCAGGCCGCCCCTCCAGGACCCCCGACGGGGCCCTGCGCTCCTGGCGGCTCCCTCCCCCGCCGCCCCGCTCCCTCCCGGAAGGCCTCGGGGCAGAGCGGTCCCACCCACTGCGCGCTGAACAGAGCCCGCGTTTCCTCAGAGCTGGAACTCCCGGCTCAGGCGGGGTCTCTTCCCTCCGCCTTCACGGAACTGCCTCGGAGCCCGAGGGGAGGGCGACCTCACTGAGGCTGCCGGCTCTGGAGGTGCCCCAGCGTCCGAAGCCATGACAGTCGCGGGGACGGCGGGCCGGGTAAGTGGGCGCCGACCCTCCGCCTTGTCCGGTGCCCGGGCGGCAGCACAAGACCAGCTTCTGAGGGGCAGGGGTTCGCTGCCACCCGCCGCTGCTGTGCAGAAAGAGCGGCCTCCAGCGTCTGGTCCCCGGGAACTTCGGTCCCTCCTCTCGCCCCTGCCCTCGTCCTGGCTCGCGAGGCCTGGTGGGCGTGAGGAGGGGGTCGGCCTGAGCGTCCTGAGGGGAAACGGGGCAAGGGAGGCACAGGGTCCGGCTGCAGCCTCAGCGCCCCTCTTCCCGACTGCGGGGAAAGCAGCTGAAAACTCCTCCCGAGGCGCACAGGCCCCTTATTCAGCCGAGTCCCTCTGCGCTCCTTCCTCCCTGAGCTAAAGTACCGGGGGGAGGGTACAGGGCAGGGAACTGGCGCAGGTAATGGGGAACATCAAAAGGTGATTGTTAACTAAGGAAAACCAGCTCTCCCAAGGTGAGGAATGCGGCGCTTTTCTTTGCCTGGGCTCACTGAATTCCTTCCTTTGATATGCACCTCAGCTCTCTGGGGCCTGCATTCTGTATTTGCATATCCTGAGTGCCTCAGGGCCCGCCGGCTCACATTGGAGGGCTGCAAGTGCTGAAGACTGTGACATCCTTTGTTTACTGATAGGGCAAGAACTATTCCATTTCTCACAGGCTTGAGGGGCAGACAGTGGAAAAAAGTCAGAGAATCTCACTCGGCCTGTACTTTGGTTTACATATAGATAATATTTATGCTTAACTGTGCTAATAGAGGTTCTCAAGTCCAATCAACTTGTACTACTGCCCTCTATGTATCAATTTCATCAATATCATAAGGTAAATGCCTATAGAATTGACTTAATCCATTTAAATAGGATAATGATTTTTAAAGGAAACATAATAGAAATATAACAACAAAACCTTTACCACTAAAGGCTGGGTCTGGAACACCCTAAATAAATGTTCCATTGTTAAAATATTGAAAGATGTAGTCCTTAGAAATATCAACAAAAATGACAAATAATAAGGGTAGCAGAATGTTGAAATGTTCTATCTTTATCATTAAAGTGGCAGAAAATCATTTATTAGTAGGCACTGGGGGCAGAAGATGCCTGATTTTATATCTGTGTCATATTTGTGCAGTTGTTTCAACAAGTAACTTCAAGACAAAATGGAAAAACAAGGAGGTTTGTGCCTGAGATCATGTTGATGTGACACCAGGGATGGCCACCTTGTGCCAGGTGAGTTAAGTTTACCTGGCAGGTAGACCGCAGAGCTCCTGGGAAGCAAGGGTTGGGATTTTTCTGCTGGGTGCCCCTTAGGTTCTGTGACTTGACTGACTGTGAGTCATGTTTCGGGAAAGACCTGATCACAGGAAAAGGGTGGGAATAGAGTGATTTGGGGAGCAGCTAACAACATTCATCACAGCTCACGGCCTGAATGAATTTGAAAGAAACAGGAAAACAAATGCTTCTTATGGAATCAGAGAATGTGAGGGCTGGACAATCCCAGAAAATGAGGAACACCCATCCCATTTTCCAGATGACAAAACAGAGGTCCAGCAAGGTGAAATCCCTCACCCAAGTTGCACCCGTCTCTCCTCCCCACTACGTGGTTCATGAAAGCAGGACTCTTCCTGTCTTGATCACTGCTGAACCCCAAAAAGGGCCAGGCATCTAGCAGCTGCTCCAAAAATTTGGGTTGACTATAGGAACAATGCTATTTCTTTCTTTCTCACTCTTATTCAGGATTGTGCCAAGAACTCCCCAGGTTGCCATGTAATTCGATAAATGTAAATATTAATTGAGTTTTGTTGTGATGAGGACTTAGGCTTTGAAGGTAACAGACTTGGTTCAGATCTTGGTTCTGCCACTCCATAGCTGTTTGGCTTTGGGAAAATTACTAAACCTCTCTGAGATTATTTCCTCCTTTGTAAAGTGGGGATAAATCTATCTGAGCCAGCAGAGCACCTGCATGAGAGATGTGCACTAAATATTGGTCTTTCTCACTCTCCTACGCCATCTCTCTGTTCTTCCCAGAGAAGCTGTACAGAAGGATATAGTACTTTTGTTTAAAATAGTTAACTAATTAATTATATAATTTGTTTTTGGCTGTGTTGGGTCTTCGTTGCTATGCGCAGGCTTTCTCTAGTTGCGGCAAGCGGGGGCTACTCTTTGTTGCGGTGCGCGGGCTTCTCATTGCGGTGGCTTCTCTTGCTAGACTTAACCCCAATGCTAGCCTTAACCCCAATGCTAGCCTTAACCCTGGCTCTCACAACATGAATTCCTCTTCCCATATCTTATCCACTAATTAATATAAATGTAGGCATATTATTTCTATTAGCCATATCACACCTAGCCATTTACTCCATCCTCAGATCTGGATGAACTTCACATTCAAAATACACACTCACTGGAGCTCTAGGAACAATAGCACAGACAATCATCTCATATGAAGTAATGTAGCAGTTATTCTCTTCTCAGTCTTACTGATAAATGGATCATTTACACTTTCAACAGTAATTATTACACAAGAACACCTATGACTCATTTTCTCCTGACCCCTACCCAGAATTTGATTATCTCCGCAGTAGCAGAAATCCAATGAAGCCCCACTTGATTTAACGGAAGTAGCATCAAAACCTGTATAAGTCTTCAATGTAGAAAATGTAGCAGGCCCATTCACCCCGTCCCTCCTAGAGAATATGTCAATTTCCCTATAATAAACATTTCCACAGCAATCTATTTTTCGGAGCATTCGACAATCCCTAGGTGCCAGAATTATATACAGCCCAAGTCATCATTAAAACACATCTAACAATCTCCTTTCTATGAATTTGAGCCTCCTACCTACAATTTTGATATGATCAACGCATACATCTCTTATGAAAAGTTTTTTACGACTAACATTAACCTTATGTATATGAGAGATTTCACTACTTGTCATCATACCAGGCAACCCACCACAAATTTAAGAAATATGTCTGACAAAAGAGATTCTTTGATAGAGTAAATCATAGAGGTTTCAATGCTCTTATTCCTGGAATTGAATTCTTCCTAAAAATTTTACATTCTCCATGCTACCTACCACATTACACCACATGCTATATAGTAAAGTTCTCTAAGTAAGCTTCAGGCCCGTACCCCCAAAATATTTTTGTATATCCTTCCTGTGCTAATAAACTCTCATTGTTTTTACCATCATTCTACTGACCATTTTCTCAGGAAATATAATTGTATAACAAGCTCACACTGGTTAATGGTATTACCATTCTAACAAAAAAACATGAACCCATAAGCTACAGAAGCATCCAACAAATATTTCCTAAAACAGTCCACCACATCAATACTACTTATAATGGCTATTATCATTAATCTAATATACTCTGGTCAAAGAGCACAATGAATAACAAGAATCTTTAATCCAGCAGCATCCACCCTCATGACAATCGCCCTTGTCACAAAAGTAGGACTTTCCCCATTTCACTTCTGAGTGCCTGAAGTCACACGAGGCATCCCATGAACAGCAGACCTGATGCTATCAACATGACAAAATTGCACCCCTATCAGTTTTATACCACATGTCACCATCCATCAACCTAAATATACTATTAATCATAGTGATATTATAAATCATAGCTGGAGGCTGAGGCAGACTTCGCCATGCTCACCTGGAAAGTATTACACCCTCCTCATCAATTGCCCTTATAGGATGAATAACAGCTATTATAATGTATATTCAGAATATAACAATCCTAAACATACTAATTTATATCATAATAACACTATCTTCTTCTTATTTATGCCCAGATCATGTACTACAAGAGTATCATTATCACACACATGAGATAAAACACCTCCCATCACAATCATTTTCCTCACCATTATAGTATCATTAGGACATCGCCCACCACTATCAGGCTTTCTACCCAAATGAATAATTATCCAAGAGATAACAAAAACGACAACATCATTCTACCAACACTAATAGCCATCATAGCAGTCCTCAGCATATATTTCTACTTGTAGCTAACATACTCCACATCACTAACTATATTCCCTTCATTAAACAAAACAAACACAAAACAATTTGAACATACAAAGAAATAACCTTCCTATCATTACCAATCATAATACCCACACGGTTACTACACACAACACCCATTCTATCGGTGCTGGACTAGGAATTTAGGTTAGTTCAGACCAAGAGCTTTCAAAACCCTAAACAAGTGAAATTTACTTAATTCCTAAAAATAAGGATTGCAAGACTTTATTCTACATCAATTGAATGTAAAGCAAACACTGTATTGAAGCCAAATCTTTACGAGATTGATGAGTTTTAACCCCAGGAAACTTTAGTTAACAGGCAAATCCTCTAGTCAACTGGCTTCAGTCTACTTCTCCTTCATTTGAGAAAGAAAAAAAGAAAAAAAAAAGAGCAGGATAATCACTGGCAGAATTGAAGCTGCTTCTCTGAAGTTACAATTAAATTTGTTGATTCACCACAGGGTTTGCCAGAAAGAGGGTAAAATCTCTGTCTTTAGATTTACAGTCTAATGCTAACTCAGTCATTTTACCTCTGTTCATACACTGCTGATTATTTTCAACAAATCACAAAGATATCGGCATTTTATATTTATTATTTGGTGCTTGAGCTGGAGTAGCAGGCAGCACCTTAATTATATTAATCCAGGCTGAGCTATGCTGACCTGGACCGCTACTTGGAGATGCCCAAATCTGTAAGGTTGTCATAACAGTCCCTGCACTTGTAATAATTTTCTTTATTGCTGTACCCGTTATGATTGCAGGCTTTGAAAACTGACTTGAGCCACTAATAACTCGGACACCTGAAGTAGCATTTCCCCCAATAAATCATATAAACTTTTGACGACTTCCCCCATCATTCTTACTCCTACTCATATCACCAATAGTAGAAGCTGGTTCTGGTACCAGTGGGACCGTGTATTCAGCTCTAGCCTGCAATCTGGCCCATGCAGGAGCCTCTGTCGACCTAACTGCTTTCTCCTTACATTTAGCAGGTGTCTCCTCAATTCTTGGTATTATTACTTTTATTACTATAATCTTTAATACAAAACCAGCAGTCATATCCCAATACCAAACACCATTATTTGTTTAATCTTCCCCAACTATAGCCATATTACTATAATTACCAATCTCAGTCCAAGCAGCCAGAATTGCCATGCTGTTAAGAGATAGAAATCTAAACACTACTTTCTTTGACCCTGCAGGAGGAGACCGAATCCTATACCAACACCTCTTTTGATACTTTGCTCACCCTGAAGTCTGTATTCATGGCCTAACAGGGTTTGTTATAAACTCACATATCATTACATACTATTTAGGACAAAAATTGCCTTTCAGCTATCTGGGAATAGTATGAGTCATGTCCACTGGTTTTTTAGGAGTTCTCTTGTGGGCCCATCACATGTTTACCATAGGGATAGCTGTGGACTCAGGAGCATACTTTGCATCAGCTACCGTAATTACTTCTATCCCTACAGGAGTAAAAGTATCTAGCTGATTAGCAACTCCTTATTTAATTTTTCTTTTTCTTTTCTTTTTTATTTTTTGGCTGAGTTGGGTCTTGGTTGTTGCGCATGGGCTTTCTCTGGTTGCGGTGAGCGGCAGCTACTCTTCGTTGTGGTGTGCGGCCCTTTCATTGCACTGGCTTCTCTTGTTGCACAGCACGGCCTCTAGGCGCGTGGGCTTCAGTAGTTGTGGCTTGCGGGCTCTAGAGGGCAGGCTCAGTAGTTGTGGCACACGGGCTTTTTGCTCCACGGCATGTAGAATCTTCCCAGACAAGGGCTCGAACCCGTGTCCCCTGCATTGGCAGACGAATTCTTAACCACTGCGTCACCAGGGAAGTCCCTGGTTAGCAACTGTTCACGGAGGTAATTCTATATGACCTCCCACTATATTATGAGATTTAGGCTTTAGTTTTTCTTTTTACAGTAGGTGGTTTGACAGGAATCATCTTAGCCAACTCATCCCCAGACATTGTCCTCCAGGATACATACTATGTAGTAGCACACTTCCATGACCTAATGTCCATGGGAGCAGTCTTCACTATTATAGGAGGCTTTCTACACTGATTCCCACTATTCTCAGGTTATACAGTTAACTCAGCATGAGCAAAAATTCACTTCACAAGTATATTTGTAGTAGTAAATATGACTTCCTGCCGCACTTTCGTGGCCTCTCAGGGATGTCACTACGTTAGTCTGAGTACCCTGAGACACACACAACATGAAATGTTTTGTCTTTAGGCTCATTCATCTCAGTAGCAGCAGTAATGCTAATAATCTTCATACTTTGAAAAGCATTTGTGTCTAAACAAGAAGTCTTAGCAGTGGAAATTGCTACTCCTAACCTAGAATGGTTACACGGATGTCCTCCACCATATCCTACGTTTCAAGATCCTACCTATGTAAATGTAAAATAAGGAAGGACTCAAGTCCTTTTCAACCAGTTTCAAGCCAACACCATAACAATTATGTCTTCCTCAATAAATGAGATAAAAGTAAAAAGTGATGTAGCTTTGTCAAAGTTAAATGATAGGCTAAAATCCTGTATATGACTAAGGCATATCAATTTCATCTAGGCTCTCAAGATACAACATCACCGATTATGGAAGAACTTTTACATTTTCTTCATCACACATTAATAGTGATTTTTAAAATAAGTTCTCTAGTCCTCTATATCATTTCACTAATATTGACATCTAAACTCATATGCATACAATAGATGCACAGGTAGAGAAAATGTGAACAATTTACTAGCTATTATTGTAATCTTAATTGTCCTATCATCATTGTGAATCCTTTACATGATACATGAAATCAATAACTCTTCCCAAACCGTAAAAAACTATGGGTCAGTAATGATACTGAAGCTACAAATACACAGATTACGAAGATTTAAATGTTGACTCCTCTGTAATCCCCACATCAGAGCTAAAACCAGGAGAATAATGACTAATAGAAGTCAACAACCGAGTAGTTAGGGATAGTCATTGAATATTAGTTTCCTCTGAAATTGTTGTACACTCCGGAGTTGTTCCTTCTCAGGCCTAAAAGGAGCTGCTATCCCAGGACGCCTAACTTAAAGAAACCTTGTATCAAGAGGACCAGGCCTATGTTGTGGACAAGAGAGCTCGTTTTCCTGAGTTCAAAGACAGGACAGAGGGATATGGCTGAGATATGGGGTGAATCTGAAGCCCATGGGGATGCACTCTCCAAGCTCCAGTATAGGAATGGGGCCTCTAGGGTCCCAGGCCACCCACCACGCCCTCTGGAGCAGGATCTGGGCAACATTCCCTGTCAGTGATGAGGCAGCCCTAGCACTTGTCACGCCCCGATGTCGTGTCCTATGTGGGCCCCATGCTCTTGGGACCACACCCCACAGTCTGCAGGTCCATGCTACAGGGTCCTTCATGCCTCAGGAGTAGAGACCACCCAGCAAGCAGTTCCCTCCGCAACCAGCAGGAGGAGGGGAGGAGAGCAGGGGCACCAGGGGACTCTCACTCAGACAACAACACCCCAGCGGTGCCAGCGGGGACAGTGATGATGCAGATGAGGCACAGACCAAGAGATGGGACCAGAGGACCCAAAAGGCAGCTGGTCAGGTCCTGGCTCACCTGCACCCCGGACACCTTTGTCCCGCAGACACCCCCTTCCTCATACACCCTCTCCTTAAATGCAGATTCTTCAGATGCCAACAGGCAGAGCTTCAGACTGAAAGTCAGCTCTTCCAAAATGACCCGTCAGCAAACACTGCAGGATTCCACTCCAGTGGGTGCCCTGGAGTCGACAACTCAGGGACTGAAGTGGATATCGGTGCCAGGGGCAGTGGGAGGGGATGGGGAATGAGACTTTCATGGTTGTGGAATTTTGGTTTTGCAAGATGAAAAGTTCTAGTGATGGTGGTGATGGCTCCACGAGAAAGTGAATCTATCTGACGCCTCAGAAACGTGCACTTAAAACGGTGATGATGGTAAAGGGTATGTGACGTGTGTTTTATTTCACTTAAAATAAATTCTTAAAATAATGTCTTGTTAATTGAGATTCCATTTCGACTCCCCTTCATCACAAATGTCGGAGGCCCAGACACAGTCCCCTACCTTAGGGGCCATCACGGTACCCTCACAGAGAACATGGGAGACCATTCTTAGGGGGGGCTAGTCTGTGCTCACTTGACCTCTGTCCAGGGGGACCCAGGCAGTGGTGACCCCCATAGATTAGACATATGATATGCTATAGTATTAATACGATACGACCAAGTGTTGTCACTCACCGGAACACAGAGCAGCAACCCACTCAAACATGCCTGACCTAATATGATTGTGACAAGATGAAGAGAAGAAAAGGAACCACAGGTTAATCAGGACAACACCCTTAATGCAGAGGTTGGAAATCTCAAAGGGGACAGGACACACTGCAGGCAAAGAGCGCATATGCGGTCTCCCCATCCATGTGATCCTGACCCATGCACGTAAGGTGAGACCCACACAGTCCCCGCACCCTATACCTGGGGCCACACATCCACACTCACCAGGGTGACCCACCTCCCCAGGCCCCTCCACCTGGGTCACATGTCCACAGTCCCAGGGTGCCCTCACCTCCCCAGACCCTGCACCTGGGGTCACACGTCCCCTTGGTCAGGACACCATGGCTCTGCAGGGGGCTCCCCCAATGTGGAAACAAGCTGGGTCCCTGGGACCTCCTGGGATGGGAAAAAGTGGCAGGTGGGTCTCCTTTCCCCACACTTGTCCCAGAGGAGTCCTCCTCTTCTCACTTTGGTTCTGTGTGATTTTAACTGTTTTTACAGCTTTCATACTAGAGTTGGACACACGACCCTGGTGCTGGCATGCTCAGTCCTTTCTCGTCTCACTTACATGTTGAGAAAGCTCACAGGACAGCAGGGCTGAAAGCCGAGGGGCAGCTCTGGACTCTGCTGAGTAGGGACGGTAGACTGGAGGGAGAGCTCAGCAGCAGCCTCAGCTGTCACCCATCGGCCTTTTGCCCGATCTGCGTGCCCTGCAATCAATTCAGCAGCTAAACCTGCTTCCCTATGCACCATGCACGTGCTGGTAAATTGGAATTATTGCCAGGTAGTCCTCCTGAGGATTCTCCATGAGCCCCAGGGAAGGTGAACCTTGCAGGGATTAAGACTAAGGCCCCGACCATAGCACTGACCCTTGGGAGGACCAGGTCACCACACTCAGAAGAGAGGCTGTTACGTAGACAAGCCCACCTCAGCTCCAGACCCCAGACATCTAAGCACTGACATTCAGATGCAGGCATGGAGCTTCCCAGTACTGAGGCCAGGCCGGGTCTCTACCCAGGTCCCCATAGTCCTAGCGTACACAGAACATGATCAGGTCTAAATCTTCTTATTATAGACAACACATGGTCAGCTCTAAACATAATCAGTAGACAGGACATGCAGAGGTCTAAATCTACCATGTAGACACAACTTGATCATGTTTCAACTAGCTTACGGCTGATCTCATAGGAGGTACAGATCACACACATGGGTCTCTCATCTTTGGACACCCACATCAGGAAACTGAACAAAATCTTTGTCATTAAACATTTCAACAGGCAAAACAGAAATGTTCCCAATTTCTCTGGCCACCTGATGGTCAGGATCCACGGGCGAGCCACTAACTTCTTAGAGTGCAGCCCAGTCTGCTGCCAGGACAGATAAGAAGTGGCCTGATTCCAGCCTCCCAGGCTTCCAGAAGGAGGCGGCCACACTGCAAGCCAGGTCAGGAGAGTCCTGCATGGTCCGGGCCGGGAGATCCGGTCTGTCCATTCGGCTGGCCGATTCCGGGCGGGGCGCTCAGGGCCGCTGAGAGCCCTGCACTCAGGTCCTGCTTCCCTGCAGCGTGTGCGTGTGCGTGTGCGTGTGCGTGTGCGTGTGTGTGTGTGTGTAGAGGGGGCGGTGGCTGACGGCTCCCATGGTTCCCAACCCGGGCACCGTGCTGTCTTCGAGGGGAGGCACGGGGAGAGGTAGGGGCACAGAAGCCGTTGGAGAGGAGAACCCACCGCAGAACTCCTTGCACACTGGCTCGCCCCACCCGGAGACCCGCCTGCCCATCGTGGGCCGCATGTCGCCCCCCAGTCCCCCACCCCCGAGGGCAGGGTGCCTGCTCTTTCAACAGCACAGGGTCTCACATGAAGGAGACCCAGTGGGGACTGTCAGCCCCCGACTCCTGATGCTGTGTTTGGGGAGAATGAACCCCCTTGACTGGGCGATGGGACCCTGTGAGGAAAGAGGTGGCGGCCCGATCCAAGTCGGGGCCTGGCTGAGATATGAGAAAACAGGAGCCAAGGGCAGGGCCTGGAGGCCAGGCCAACAGGAGGGGCACCCCCAGCCTTGGCCGGGCTCTCCAACGGTGACATTGTTGCTTTAGGGGACCTGGGACAGGTGACTGAATGTAATGGGAGTCTAAACTGGACCCTGAATGGGGCTTAAAGAAGGTGTGAAGGATGTTACTAAGACAGTGACAGTCATTGGAAGACAAACTCTGTGTCTGGATATCCTGCTCCATCCATTTAAATCCCTGAGATCTGTGACCTTTACGTGGCTACGCAGGATTGTTAGAGCAGCTGCGTGCGGATATATCTCGGGCACAATTCAGTCTGCAGCCAACTTGCAAGTGGTTCCAGCAAACACACAGGTGTGCGCACAGGCAGGCACAGCACACACACAAACATATGCACGTGCACAGCACAACTATATTCACACACTAGCATGTGAACACACATGCACCCATATGCCCATGCACACACTAATGTGTGCAAGTTCACATACCTATGCACATGAACAGCATATGTATGCAAACAGGCACATGCACACGCAGAGCACACACACAGGGAATAAAGTGAATCCGTAAAGCATTAATTCCTGAACACAAGTGAAGCTGACATGTATTTTTCCCTTTTCTTAGTCTTGATGTTTTCCACAACAACAAGTTTAAGAAAAAAGTTAATGGCAAATGACTTTTGATTCATAGGACTTTCTGAGTTTATTCCACAAATATTATGACAGTAGAAATGAATGTAGATATTACATGTGTCCACTAATGGATGAATGGAGAAGAAAAACACGGTCCATCAATACAAGGGAATGCTCTTCAGCCTAAAAAGGAAGTCAATTCTGACACAGGATGCAGCAGGGATGAACCTTGAGGGCATTATGCTCAGTGATGTAAGCTAGACACAAAAAAACAAACACTGCTTGATCCACTCATACAAGGCCCCTAGAGCAGTCGGAAATATAGGGACATAAAGTAGGACGTTGAGGGCCAGAGGCTGAGGGAGGGACAATGGGGAGTGAGTGTTTAATGGGGACTGTTTCAATTTTGCAAGATGAAAAAGTTCTGGAGGATGATGGTGGTCAGGTTTGCACAACAGTGTGAATTACTTCTTGACCCTGAAATGTGCACTTAAAAATGGTTAAGATAGTACATTTTACGTTATGTGTACCAGACCACAATTTTTAAAACTTTTCAAAAAACAACAGGAAATAGTCCATGAATACCACAAGATGCACAACTTCACTAACAACAGAGGGATTAAAGCCATAAGCAAAATACTGTGTATACACCTACCAGAATGGCAGACATGAAAGACATAGTATCAATTATCAGCAGGATGTGGAGCAAAGGAAAGCCTGGTACGCAATGGGGGGATGCAACCACTTCTGAAGCAATCGGGCCTCAGATAGCGACGTCCGTGCACAGAGACCCACAGTGCTCCTCCCAGTTGAACACAAACCCACCAGCCCTGCACCAGGACACACGGACATGGACTTGCAGCCACAGGAGCCAAACCTGAAAGAACCTGAAGGCCATCACAGACGGATGCAGAAATGAACCATGCATGCTCCTATGAAGGAATATTCCACAGCAATGGAGTACATTTTGTTTAAAGGTAGTAAAACTATAAAAATTATTTTTAAAAAAAAAACTATATTTAAAAGATGAAAGAATCTATAATTCTGGCACCTAGGGATTGCCGAATGCTCCTAAAAATAGATTGCTGTGGAAATGTTTATTATAGGGAAATTGACATATTCTCTAGGAAGGACGGGGTGAATGGGCCTACTACATTTTCTACATTGAAGACATGTACAGGTTTTGATTCTACTTCTGTTAAATCAAGTAGGGCTTCACTGGATTTCTGCTACTGCGGAGATAATCAAATTCTGGGTAGGGGTCAGGAGAAAATTAGTCATCGGTGTTCTTGTGTAATAATTACTGTTGAAAGTGTAAATGATCCATTTACCAGTAAGACTGAGAATAGAATAACTGCTACATTACTTCATATGAGATGATCGTCTGTGCTATTGTTCCTACAGCTCCAGTGAGTGAGTATTTTGAATGTGAAGTTCATCCAGATCTGAGGATGGAGTAAATGGCTAGGTGTGATATGGCTAATAGAAATAATATGCCTACATTTATACTAATTAGTGGATAATATATGGGAAGAGGAATTCATGTTGTGAGAGCCAGGGTTAAGGCTAGCATTGGGGCAATAATATATAAACTGATGATGTTGATGGACATAGTGGTTCTTTAATAAGTAATTTGAATGCCTCAGCAATGGGTTGTAATCATCCATGGGGGCTGATGATTTTTGGCCCTTTCTGGATTTGTATATAGCCTAGGATTTTCCATTTAGTTAATATGAGGAATGCTATGGTGAATTAAATTGGGTAATTTGTGAAAGAATGTTGATTATAAACATATTCTTAGGAAGAGGACTTGAACCAGTGCAGAAAAAGTTTCAGTTTTACATAATTACCGGGCTCTGCCTGCGTAACGAACCCTGTTCTACAGTAGGGTATGTATAAATTAATTGAATGTAGATTATATCATCATTTAGTTTGAAGACATTTTGTAAAGGAAGCCGTATTGCTCTTGTCCTTTCATGCTGGAAGAAATCTGCAATAGACAGAAACCAACCAGGATGACTCCAGTCTGAACTCAGATCACGTGAGACTTTAATCGTTGAACAAACAGACAATTAATAGCAGTTATACCGTTGAAATGTCGTGATCCAGCATCAAGGTCATAAACCATATTGCCCATATGAACTCCAGAATACAATTACACTGTTATCCCTAGTAAAACTTGTTCCATTGACCAGTGTTTTAGAAGAACAGGTGATAAAGCATTTTGACTAGCTGGCCTAAATTTTAATCACTCAGAAGTGGTTTTATTCTCCAAAAAATAAATGGCGCACGGGCTCAAGACACACCGGCTTCAGTAGTTGTGGCGTGCAGACTCAGTAGTTGTGGCCCACTGGCTTAGTTGTTCCGTGGCATGTGAGATCTTCCCGGACCGGGGATCGAACCGGGTCCCCTGCATTGGCAGGCGAATTCTTAATCACTGCATCACCAGGGAAGTCCCAGATTCGCAGTCTCCCTTTTAATATACCTTAAGCCCAAAGAATCCATGGAAAATTGTTAGAGAAAATAAGACAATGAAATATTGTAAGGACTACAACAGAAGCATATAGTACACAGTTCATATAGACACATCCCAAGCAGTTACAAAGTATATTAAAAGGGAGGCTGCAATTTTAAAAGAATAAGAAAAATTATACCCACAAACTCCCAATCTTTCCTGAAACGTTGCAATCTGAAACCCTATTGTAGGAAGCAGAAGATTCCAGGAGACATTCTACAAATGAAGGACTGCAAACCCAGTGGTTGGATAAGGAATTCTGGAAGGAAGGTATCCTCACCCAAGGAGAGCAGGTTCCTATACTTCTCTAACATCACATCCCTGTACAATTCCCATTGATCTTGGTCCAGGCATTCTCACTCCTCTTGACAGAAATCTATGGCCACATCCTGGAATGTCAGCAGTCCCTGAAATTAAACGTACACATGCCATGTGGCCACGGGAAGAGCTCATAATATGACCCAAGAAGAAAACAGCAAGTTAAGAGAAGGTTTTAATTTAGAAGAGTGTCTTCAATTATCCACTAATACATACATATATATATATATATATATATATATATATATATATATATATAATTTTTTGTTTACAAAGTAACTTGCTCTACCTTATTTCTAACTACAAGAAAAGAGTATGGCATGTGATCCACAAAACCAGTATAGAGACTATACTTGTCTGGAAAAGAAATGATAAAATGATGGTTTCAACACAGGCATATGCATTTTTGAGTGTTTTATTTATATCAAACTGGATAAAATGTGTGTATTTCTCATAGAGAAAAGACCTGTCGAGGTAAAAATGTACCTTTCAACTATTCATGGGTACACGAGTACACTGGGGAGATTGTAAAAGTGCAGATTGTGATTCAGTAGGTCCGGTGGGCCTGAGTTCTATATTTTTAACAAGCTCATTTTTAACTAGTGATGCCACAGTCTCTGATTCATTAACCACAACTGTGAATATCAGGGACATAATAAGAAAGGTAAAAATTCATATTTAATTTTGAACTTAAAGTGTTTTATGGATTTTACACCTTTAATAGAATAGTGAGCACAGCAGCAACAATCATTTGTGAATATTTACTATAGACTGTGTATCTTTCTAATTTTTTTGTGTAGGATTCCAGGAAAAAGGCCTGGGCTGCGGCCACAGTGGGCGTGGCCCCCAGGCCAGGCCGCCCCTCCAGGACCCCCGACGGGGCCCTGCGCTCCTGGCGGCTCCCTCCCCCGCCGCCCCGCTCCCTCCCGGAAGGCCTCGGGGCAGAGCGGTCCCACCCACTGCGCGCTGAACAGAGCCCGCGTTTCCTCAGAGCTGGAACTCCCGGCTCAGGCGGGGTCTCTTCCCTCCGCCTTCACGGAACTGCCTCGGAGCCCGAGGGGAGGGCGACCTCACTGAGGCTGCCGGCTCTGGAGGTGCCCCAGCGGCCGAAGCCATGACAGTCGCGGGGACGGCGGGCCGGGTAAGTGGGCGCCGACCCTCCGCCTTGTCCGGTGCCCGGGCGGCAGCACAAGACCAGCTTCTGAGGGGCAGGGGTTCGCTGCCACCCGCCGCTGCTGTGCAGAAAGAGCGGCCTCCAGCGTCTGGTCCCCGGGAACTTCGGTCCCTCCTCTCGCCCCTGCCCTCGTCCTGGCTCGCGAGGCCTGGTGGGCGTGAGGAGGGGGTCGGCCTGAGCGTCCTGAGGGGAAACGGGGCAAGGGAGGCACAGGGTCCGGCTGCAGCCTCAGCGCCCCTCTTCCCGACTGCGGGGAAAGCAGCTGAAAACTCCTCCCGAGGCGCACAGGCCCCTTATTCAGCCGAGTCCCTCTGCGCTCCTTCCTCCCTGAGCTAAAGTACCGGGGGGAGGGTACAGGGCAGGGAACTGGCGCAGGTAATGGGGAACATCAAAAGGTGATTGTTAACTAAGGAAAACCAGCTCTCCCAAGGTGAGGAATGCGGCGCTTTTCTTTGCCTGGGCTCACTGAATTCCTTCCTTTGATATGCACCTCAGCTCTCTGGGGCCTGCATTCTGTATTTGCATATCCTGAGTGCCTCAGGGCCCGCCGGCTCACATTGGAGGGCTGCAAGTGCTGAAGACTGTGACATCCTTTGTTTACTGATAGGGCAAGAACTATTCCATTTCTCACAGGCTTGAGGGGCAGACAGTGGAAAAAAGTCAGAGAATCTCACTCGGCCTGTACTTTGGTTTACATATAGATAATATTTATGCTTAACTGTGCTAATAGAGGTTCTCAAGTCCAATCAACTTGTACTACTGCCCTCTATGTATCAATTTCATCAATATCATAAGGTAAATGCCTATAGAATTGACTTAATCCATTTAAATAGGATAATGATTTTTAAAGGAAACATAATAGAAATATAACAACAAAACCTTTACCACTAAAGGCTGGGTCTGGAACACCCTAAATAAATGTTCCATTGTTAAAATATTGAAAGATGTAGTCCTTAGAAATATCAACAAAAATGACAAATAATAAGGGTAGCAGAATGTTGAAATGTTCTATCTTTATCATTAAAGTGGCAGAAAATCATTTATTAGTAGGCACTGGGGGCAGAAGATGCCTGATTTTATATCTGTGTCATATTTGTGCAGTTGTTTCAACAAGTAACTTCAAGACAAAATGGAAAAACAAGGAGGTTTGTGCCTGAGATCATGTTGATGTGACACCAGGGATGGCCCCCTTGTGCCAGGTGAGTTAAGTTTACCTGGCAGGTAGACCGCAGAGCTCCTGGGAAGCAAGGGTTGGGATTTTTCTGCTGGGTGCCCCTTCGGTTCTGTGACTTGACTGACTGTGAGTCATGTTTCGGGAAAGACCTGATCACAGGAAAAGGGTGGGAATAGAGTGATTTGGGGAGCAGCTAACAACATTCATCACAGCTCACGGCCTGAATGAATTTGAAAGAAACAGGAAAACAAATGCTTCTTATGGAATCAGAGAATGTGAGGGCTGGACAATCCCAGAAAATGAGGAACACCCATCCCATTTTCCAGATGACAAAACAGAGGTCCAGCAAGGTGAAATCCCTCACCCAAGTTGCACCCATCTCTCCTCCCCACTACGTGGTTCATGAAAGCAGGACTCTTCCTGTCTTGATCACTGCTGAACCCCAAAAAGGGCCAGGCATCTAGCAGCTGCTCCAAAAATTTGGGTTGACTATAGGAACAATGCTATTTCTTTCTTTCTCACTCTTATTCAGGATTGTGCCAAGAACTCCCCAGGTTGCCATGTAATTCGATAAATGTAAATATTAATTGAGTTTTGTTGTGATGAGGACTTAGGCTTTGAAGGTAACAGACTTGGTTCAGATCTTGGTTCTGCCACTCCATAGCTGTTTGGCTTTGGGAAAATTACTAAACCTCTCTGAGATTATTTCCTCCTTTGTAAAGTGGGGATAAATCTATCTGAGCCAGCAGAGCACCTGCATGAGAGATGTGCACTAAATATTGGTCTTTCTCACTCTCCTACGCCATCTCTCTGTTCTTCCCAGAGAAGCTGTACAGAAGGATATAGTACTTTTGTTTAAAATAGTTAACTAATTAATTAATTAATTTGTTTTTGGCTGTGTTGGGTCTTCGTTGCTATGCGCAGGCTTTCTCTAGTTGCGGCAAGCGGGGGCTACTCTTTGTTGCGGTGCGCGGGCTTCTCATTGCGGTGGCTTCTCTTGCTAGCCTTAACCCCAATGCTAGCCTTAACCCTGGCTCTCACAACATGAATTCCTCTTCCCATATCTTATCCACTAATTAATATAAATGTAGGCATATTATTTCTATTAGCCATATCACACCTAGCCATTTACTCCATCCTCAGATCTGGATGAACTTCACATTCAAAATACACACTCACTGGAGCTCTAGGAACAATAGCACAGACAATCATCTCATATGAAGTAATGTAGCAGTTATTCTCTTCTCAGTCTTACTGATAAATGGATCATTTACACTTTCAACAGTAATTATTACACAAGAACACCTATGACTCATTTTCTCCTGACCCCTACCCAGAATTTGATTATCTCCGCAGTAGCAGAAATCCAATGAAGCCCCACTTGATTTAACGGAAGTAGCATCAAAACCTGTATAAGTCTTCAATGTAGAAAATGTAGCAGGCCCATTCACCCCGTCCCTCCTAGAGAATATGTCAATTTCCCTATAATAAACATTTCCACAGCAATCTATTTTTCGGAGCATTCGACAATCCCTAGGTGCCAGAATTATATACAGCCCAAGTCATCATTAAAACACATCTAACAATCTCCTTTCTATGAATTTGAGCCTCCTACCTACAATTTTGATATGATCAACGCATACATCTCTTATGAAAAGTTTTTTACGACTAACATTAACCTTATGTATATGAGAGATTTCACTACTTGTCATCATACCAGGCAACCCACCACAAATTTAAGAAATATGTCTGACAAAAGAGATTCTTTGATAGAGTAAATCATAGAGGTTTCAATGCTCTTATTCCTGGAATTGAATTCTTCCTAATAATTTTACATTCTCCATGCTACCTACCACATTACACCACATGCTATATAGTAAAGTTCTCTAAGTAAGCTTCAGGCCCGTACCCCCAAAATATTTTTGTATATCCTTCCTGTGCTAATAAACTCTCATTGTTTTTACCATCATTCTACTGACCATTTTCTCAGGAAATATAATTGTATAACAAGCTCACACTGGTTAATGGTATTACCATTCTAACAAAAAAACATGAACCCATAAGCTACAGAAGCATCCAACAAATATTTCCTAAAACAGTCCACCACATCAATACTACTTATAATGGCTATTATCATTAATCTAATATACTCTGGTCAAAGAGCACAATGAATAACAAGAATCTTTAATCCAGCAGCATCCACCCTCATGACAATCGCCCTTGTCACAAAAGTAGGACTTTCCCCATTTCACTTCTGAGTGCCTGAAGTCACACGAGGCATCCCATGAACAGCAGACCTGATGCTATCAACATGACAAAATTGCACCCCTATCAGTTTTATACCACATGTCACCATCCATCAACCTAAATATACTATTAATCATAGTGATATTATAAATCATAGCTGGAGGCTGAGGCAGACTTCGCCATGCTCACCTGGAAAGTATTACACCCTCCTCATCAATTGCCCTTATAGGATGAATAACAGCTATTATAATGTATATTCAGAATATAACAATCCTAAACATACTAATTTATATCATAATAACACTATCTTCTTCTTATTTATGCCCAGATCATGTACTACAAGAGTATCATTATCACACACATGAGATAAAACACCTCCCATCACAATCATTTTCCTCACCATTATAGTATCATTAGGACATCGCCCACCACTATCAGGCTTTCTACCCAAATGAATAATTATCCAAGAGATAACAAAAACGACAACATCATTCTACCAACACTAATAGCCATCATAGCAGTCCTCAGCATATATTTCTACTTGTAGCTAACATACTCCACATCACTAACTATATTCCCTTCATTAAACAAAACAAACACAAAACAATTTGAACATACAAAGAAATAACCTTCCTATCATTACCAATCATAATACCCACACGGTTACTACACACAACACCCATTCTATCGGTGCTGGACTAGGAATTTAGGTTAGTTCAGACCAAGAGCTTTCAAAACCCTAAACAAGTGAAATTTACTTAATTCCTAAAAATAAGGATTGCAAGACTTTATTCTACATCAATTGAATGTAAAGCAAACACTGTATTGAAGCCAAATCTTTACGAGATTGATGAGTTTTAACCCCAGGAAACTTTAGTTAACAGGCAAATCCTCTAGTCAACTGGCTTCAGTCTACTTCTCCTTCATTTGAGAAAGAAAAAAAGAAAAAAAAAAGAGCAGGATAATCACTGGCAGAATTGAAGCTGCTTCTCTGAAGTTACAATTAAATTTGTTGATTCACCACAGGGTTTGCCAGAAAGAGGGTAAAATCTCTGTCTTTAGATTTACAGTCTAATGCTAACTCAGTCATTTTACCTCTGTTCATACACTGCTGATTATTTTCAACAAATCACAAAGATATCGGCATTTTATATTTATTATTTGGTGCTTGAGCTGGAGTAGCAGGCAGCACCTTAATTATATTAATCCAGGCTGAGCTATGCTGACCTGGACCGCTACTTGGAGATGCCCAAATCTGTAAGGTTGTCATAACAGTCCCTGCACTTGTAATAATTTTCTTTATTGCTGTACCCGTTATGATTGCAGGCTTTGAAAACTGACTTGAGCCACTAATAACTCGGACACCTGAAGTAGCATTTCCCCCAATAAATCATATAAACTTTTGACGACTTCCCCCATCATTCTTACTCCTACTCATATCACCAATAGTAGAAGCTGGTTCTGGTACCAGTGGGACCGTGTATTCAGCTCTAGCCTGCAATCTGGCCCATGCAGGAGCCTCTGTCGACCTAACTGCTTTCTCCTTACATTTAGCAGGTGTCTCCTCAATTCTTGGTATTATTACTTTTATTACTATAATCTTTAATACAAAACCAGCAGTCATATCCCAATACCAAACACCATTATTTGTTTAATCTTCCCCAACTATAGCCATATTACTATAATTACCAATCTCAGTCCAAGCAGCCAGAATTGCCATGCTGTTAAGAGATAGAAATCTAAACACTACTTTCTTTGACCCTGCAGGAGGAGACCGAATCCTATACCAACACCTCTTTTGATACTTTGCTCACCCTGAAGTCTGTATTCATGGCCTAACAGGGTTTGTTATAAACTCACATATCATTACATACTATTTAGGACAAAAATTGCCTTTCAGCTATCTGGGAATAGTATGAGTCATGTCCACTGGATTTTTAGGAGTTCTCTTGTGGGCCCATCACATGTTTACCATAGGGATAGCTGTGGACTCAGGAGCATACTTTGCATCAGCTACCGTAATTACTTCTATCCCTACAGGAGTAAAAGTATCTAGCTGATTAGCAACTCCTTATTTAATTTTTCTTTTTCTTTTCTTTTTTATTTTTTGGCTGAGTTGGGTCTTGGTTGCTGCGCATGGGCTTTCTCTGGTTGCGGTGAGCGGCAGCTACTCTTCGTTGTGGTGTGCGGCCCTTTCATTGCACTGGCTTCTCTTGTTGCACAGCACGGCCTCTAGGCGCGTGGGCTTCAGTAGTTGTGGCTTGCGGGCTCTAGAGGGCAGGCTCAGTAGTTGTGGCACACGGGCTTTTTGCTCCACGGCATGTAGAATCTTCCCAGACAAGGGCTCGAACCCGTGTCCCCTGCATTGGCAGACGAATTCTTAACCACTGCGTCACCAGGGAAGTCCCTGGTTAGCAACTGTTCACGGAGGTAATTCTATATGACCTCCCACTATATTATGAGATTTAGGCTTTAGTTTTTCTTTTTACAGTAGGTGGTTTGACAGGAATCATCTTAGCCAACTCATCCCCAGACATTGTCCTCCAGGATACATACTATGTAGTAGCACACTTCCATGACCTAATGTCCATGGGAGCAGTCTTCACTATTATAGGAGGCTTTCTACACTGATTCCCACTATTCTCAGGTTATACAGTTAACTCAGCATGAGCAAAAATTCACTTCACAAGTATATTTGTAGTAGTAAATATGACTTCCTGCCGCACTTTCGTGGCCTCTCAGGGATGTCACTACGTTAGTCTGAGTACCCTGAGACACACACAACATGAAATGTTTTGTCTTTAGGCTCATTCATCTCAGTAGCAGCAGTAATGCTAATAATCTTCATACTTTGAAAAGCATTTGTGTCTAAACAAGAAGTCTTAGCAGTGGAAATTGCTACTCCTAACCTAGAATGGTTACACGGATGTCCTCCACCATATCCTACGTTTCAAGATCCTACCTATGTAAATGTAAAATAAGGAAGGACTCAAGTCCTTTTCAACCAGTTTCAAGCCAACACCATAACAATTATGTCTTCCTCAATAAATGAGATAAAAGTAAAAAGTGATGTAGCTTTGTCAAAGTTAAATGATAGGCTAAAATCCTGTATATGACTAAGGCATATCAATTTCATCTAGGCTCTCAAGATACAACATCACCGATTATGGAAGAACTTTTACATTTTCTTCATCACACATTAATAGTGATTTTTAAAATAAGTTCTCTAGTCCTCTTTATCATTTCACTAATATTGACATCTAAACTCATATGCATACAATAGATGCACAGGTAGAGAAAATGTGAACAATTTACTAGCTATTATTGTAATCTTAATTGTCCTATCATCATTGTGAATCCTTTACATGATACATGAAATCAATAACTCTTCCCAAACCGTAAAAAACTATGGGTCAGTAATGATACTGAAGCTACAAATACACAGATTACGAAGATTTAAATGTTGACTCCTCTGTAATCCCCACATCAGAGCTAAAACCAGGAGAATAATGACTAACAGAAGTCAACAACCGAGTAGTTAGGGATAGTCATTGAATATTAGTTTCCTCTGAAATTGTTGTACACTCCGGAGTTGTTCCTTCTCAGGCCTAAAAGGAGCTGCTATCCCAGGACGCCTAACTTAAAGAAACCTTGTATCAAGAGGACCAGGCCTATGTTGTGGACAAGAGAGCTCGTTTTCCTGAGTTCAAAGACAGGACAGAGGGATATGGCTGAGATATGGGGTGAATCTGAAGCCCATGGGGATGCACTCTCCAAGCTCCAGTATAGGAATGGGGCCTCTAGGGTCCCAGGCCACCCACCACGCCCTCTGGAGCAGGATCTGGGCAACATTCCCTGTCAGTGATGAGGCAGCCCTAGCACTTGTCACGCCCCGATGTCGTGTCCTATGTGGGCCCCATGCTCTTGGGACCACACCCCACAGTCTGCAGGTCCATGCTACAGGGTCCTTCATGCCTCAGGAGTAGAGACCACCCAGCAAGCAGTTCCCTCCGCAACCAGCAGGAGGAGGGGAGGAGAGCAGGGGCACCAGGGGACTCTCACTCAGACAACAACACCCCAGCGGTGCCAGCGGGGACAGTGATGATGCAGATGAGGCACAGACCAAGAGATGGGACCAGAGGACCCAAAAGGCAGCTGGTCAGGTCCTGGCTCACCTGCACCCCGGACACCTTTGTCCCGCAGACACCCCCTTCCTCATACACCCTCTCCTTAAATGCAGATTCTTCAGATGCCAACAGGCAGAGCTTCAGACTGAAAGTCAGCTCTTCCAAAATGACCCGTCAGCAAACACTGCAGGATTCCACTCCAGTGGGTGCCCTGGAGTCGACAACTCAGGGACTGAAGTGGATATCGGTGCCAGGGGCAGTGGGAGGGGATGGGGAATGAGACTTTCATGGTTGTGGAATTTTGGTTTTGCAAGATGAAAAGTTCTAGTGATGGTGGTGATGGCTCCACGAGAAAGTGAATCTATCTGACGCCTCAGAAACGTGCACTTAAAACGGTGATGATGGTAAAGGGTATGTGACGTGTGTTTTATTTCACTTAAAATAAATTCTTAAAATAATGTCTTGTTAATTGAGATTCCATTTCGACTCCCCTTCATCACAAATGTCGGAGGCCCAGACACAGTCCCCTACCATAGGGGCCATCACGGTACCCTCACAGAGAACATGGGAGACCATTCTTAGGGGGGGCTAGTCTGTGCTCACTTGACCTCTGTCCAGGGGGACCCAGGCAGTGGTGACCCCCATAGATTAGACATATGATATGCTATAGTATTAATACGATACGACCAAGTGTTGTCACTCACCGGAACACAGAGCAGCAACCCACTCAAACGTGCCTGACCTAATATGATTGTGACAAGATGAAGAGAAGAAAAGGAACCACAGGTTAATCAGGACAACACCCTTAATGCAGAGGTTGGAAATCTCAAAGGGGACAGGACACACTGCAGGCAAAGAGCGCATATGCGGTCTCCCCATCCATGTGATCCTGACCCATGCAGGTAAGGTGAGACCCACACAGTCCCCGCACCCTATACCTGGGGCCACACATCCACACTCACCAGGGTGACCCACCTCCCCAGGCCCCTCCACCTGGGTCACATGTCCACAGTCCCAGGGTGCCCTCACCTCCCCAGACCCTGCACCTGGGGTCACACGTCCCCTTGGTCAGGACACCATGGCTCTGCAGGGGGCTCCCCCAATGTGGAAACAAGCTGGGTCCCTGGGACCTCCTGGGATGGGAAAAAGTGTCAGGTGGGTCTCCTTTCCCCACACTTGTCCCAGAGGAGTCCTCCTCTTCTCACTTTGGTTCTGTGTGATTTTAACTGTTTTTACAGCTTTCATACTAGAGTTGGACACACGACCCTGGTGCTGGCATGCTCAGTCCTTTCTCGTCTCACTTACATGTTGAGAAAGCTCACAGGACAGCAGGGCTGAAAGCCGAGGGGCAGCTCTGGACTCTGCTGAGTAGGGACGGTAGACTGGAGGGAGAGCTCAGCAGCAGCCTCAGCTGTCACCCATCGGCCTTTTGCCCGATCTGCGTGCCCTGCAATCAATTCAGCAGCTAAACCTGCTTCCCTATGCACCATGCACGTGCTGGTAAATTGGAATTATTGCCAGGTAGTCCTCCTGAGGATTCTCCATGAGCCCCAGGGAAGGTGAACCTTGCAGGGATTAAGACTAAGGCCCCGACCATAGCACTGACCCTTGGGAGGACCAGGTCACCACACTCAGAAGAGAGGCTGTTACGTAGACAAGCCCACCTCAGCTCCAGACCCCAGACATCTAAGCACTGACATTCAGATGCAGGCATGGAGCTTCCCAGTACTGAGGCCAGGCCGGGTCTCTACCCAGGTCCCCATAGTCCTAGCGTACACAGAACATGATCAGGTCTAAATCTTCTTATTATAGACAACACATGGTCAGCTCTAAACATAATCAGTAGACAGGACATGCAGAGGTCTAAATCTACCATGTAGACACAACTTGATCATGTTTCAACTAGCTTACGGCTGATCTCATAGGAGGTACAGATCACACACATGGGTCTCTCATCTTTGGACACCCACATCAGGAAACTGAACAAAATCTTTGTCATTAAACATTTCAACAGGCAAAACAGAAATGTTCCCAATTTCTCTGGCCACCTGATGGTCAGGATCCACGGGCGAGCCACTAACTTCTTAGAGTGCAGCCCAGTCTGCTGCCAGGACAGATAAGAAGTGGCCTGATTCCAGCCTCCCAGGCTTCCAGAAGGAGGCGGCCACACTGCAAGCCAGGTCAGGAGAGTCCTGCATGGTCCGGGTCGGGAGATCCGGTCTGTCCATTCGGCTGGCCGATTCCGGGCGGGGCGCTCAGGGCCGCTGAGAGCCCTGCACTCAGGTCCTGCTTCCCTGCAGCGTGTGCGTGTGCGTGTGCGTGTGCGTGCGTGTGTGTGTGTGTGTAGAGGGGGCGGTGGCTGACGGCTCCCATGGTTCCCAACCCGGGCACCGTGCTGTCTTCGAGGGGAGGCACGGGGAGAGGTAGGGGCACAGAAGCCGTTGGAGAGGAGAACCCACCGCGGAACTCCTTGCACACTGGCTCGCCCCACCCGGAGACCCGCCTGCCCATCGTGGGCCGCATGTCGCCCCCCAGTCCCCCACCCCCGAGGGCAGGGTGCCTGCTCTTTCAACAGCACAGGGTCTCACATGAAGGAGACCCAGTGGGGACTGTCAGCCCCCGACTCCTGATGCTGTGTTTGGGGAGAATGAACCCCCTTGACTGGGCGATGGGACCCTGTGAGGAAAGAGGTGGCGGCCCGATCCAAGTCGGGGCCTGGCTGAGATATGAGAAAACAGGAGCCAAGGGCAGGGCCTGGAGGCCAGGCCAACAGGAGGGGCACCCCCAGCCTTGGCCGGGCTCTCCAACGGTGACATTGTTGCTTTAGGGGACCTGGGACAGGTGACTGAATGTAATGGGAGTCTAAACTGGACCCTGAATGGGGCTTAAAGAAGGTGTGAAGGATGTTACTAAGACAGTGACAGTCATTGGAAGACAAACTCTGTGTCAGGATATCCTGCTCCATCCATTTAAATCCCTGAGATCTGTGACCTTTTCGTGGCTACGCAGGATTGTTAGAGCAGCTGCGTGCGGATATATCTGGGGCACAATTCAGTCTGCAGCCAACTTGCAAGTGGTTCCAGCAAACACACAGGTGTGCGCACAGGCAGGCACAGCACACACACAAACATATGCACGTGCACAGCACAACTATATTCACACACTAGCATGTGAACACACATGCACCCATATGCCCATGCACACACTAATGTGTGCAAGTTCACATACCTATGCACATGAACAGCATATGTATGCAAACAGGCACATGCACACGCAGAGCACACACACAGGGAATAAAGTGAATCCGTAAAGCATTAATTCCTGAACACAAGTGAAGCTGACATGTATTTTTCCCTTTTCTTAGCCTTGATGTTTTCCACAACAACAAGTTTAAGAAAAAAGTTAATGGCAAATGACTTTTGATTCATAGGACTTTCTGAGTTTATTCCACAAATATTATGACAGTAGAAATGAATGTAGATATTACATGTGTCCACTAATGGATGAATGGAGAAGAAAAACACGGTCCATCAATCCAAGGGAATGCTATTCAGCCTAAAAAGGAAGTCAATTCTGACACAGGATGCAGCAGGGATGAACCTTGAGCGCATTATGCTCAGTGATGTAAGCTAGACACAAAAAAACAAACAGTGCTTGATCCACTCATACAAGGCCCCTAGAGCAGTCGGAAATATAGGGACATAAAGTAGGACGTTGAGGGCCAGAGGCTGAGGGAGGGACAATGGGGAGTGAGTGTTTAATGGGGACTGTTTCAATTTTGCAAGATGAAAAAGTTCTGGAGGATGATGGTGGTCAGGTTTGCACAACAGTGTGAATTACTTCTTGACCCTGAAATGTGCACTTAAAAATGGTTAAGATAGTACATTTTACGTTATGTGTACCAGACCACAATTTTTAAAACTTTTCAAAAAACAACAGGAAATAGTCCATGAATACCACAAGATGCACAACTTCACTAACAACAGAGGGATTAAAGCCATAAGCAAAATACTGTGTATACACCTACCAGAATGGCAGACATGAAAGACATAGTATCAATTATCAGCAGGATGTGGAGCAATGGAAAGCCTGGTACGCAACGGGGGGATGCAACCACTTCTGAAGCAATCGGGCCTCAGATAGCGACGTCCGTGCACGGAGACCCACAGTGCTCCTCCCAGTTGAACACAAACCCACCAGCCCTGCACCAGGACACACGGACATGGACTTGCAGCCACAGGAGCCAAACCTGAAAGAACCTGAAGGCCATCACAGACGGATGCAGAAATGAACCATGCACGCTCCTATGAAGGAATATTCCACAGCAATGGAGTACATTTTGTTTAAAGGTAGTAAAACTATAAAAATTATTTTTAAAAAAAAACTATATTTAAAAGATGAAAGAATCTATAATTCTGGCACCTAGGGATTGCCGAATGCTCCTAAAAATAGATTGCTGTGGAAATGTTTATTATAGGGAAATTGACATATTCTCTAGGAAGGACGGGGTGAATGGGCCTGCTACATTTTCTACATTGAAGACATGTACAGGTTTTGATTCTACTTCTGTTAAATCAAGTGGGGCTTCACTGGATTTCTGCTACTGCGGAGATAATCAAATTCTGGGTAGGGGTCAGGAGAAAATTAGTCATCGGTGTCCTTGTGTAATAATTACTGTTGAAAGTGTAAATGATCCATTTACCAGTAAGACTGAGAATAGAATAACTGCTACATTACTTCATATGAGATGATCGTCTGTGCTATTGTTCCTACAGCTCCAGTGAGTGAGTATTTTGAATGTGAAGTTCATCCAGATCTGAGGATGGAGTAAATGGCTAGGTGTGATATGGCTAATAGAAATAATATGCCTACATTTATACTAATTAGTGGATAAGATATGGGAAGAGGAATTCATGTTGTGAGAGCCAGGGTTAAGGCTAGCTTTGGGGCAATAATATATAAATTGATGATGTTGATGGACATAGTGGTTCTTTAATAAGTAATTTGAATGCCTCAGCAATGGGTTGTAATCATCCATGGGGGCTGATGATTTTTGGCCCTTTCTGGATTTGTATATAGCCTAGGATTTTCCATTTAGTTAATATGAGGAATGCTATGGTGAATTAAATTGGGTAATTTGTGAAAGAATGTTGATTATAAACATATTCTTAGGAAGAGGACTTGAACCAGTGCAGAAAAAGTTTCAGTTTTACATAATTACCGGGATTCTGCCTGCGTAACGAACCCTGTTCTACAGTAGGGTATGTATAAATTAATTGAATGTAGATTATATCATCATTTAGTTTGAAGACATTTTGTAAAGGAAGCCGTATTGCTCTTGTCCTTTCATGCTGGAAGAAATCTGCAATAGACAGAAACCAACCAGGATGACTCCAGTCTGAACTCAGATCACGTGAGACTTTAATCGTTGAACAAACAGACAATTAATAGCAGTTATACCGTTGAAATGTCGTGATCCAGCATCAAGGTCATAAACCATATTGCCCATATGAACTCCAGAATACAATTACACTGTTATCCCTAGTAAAACTTGTTCCATTGACCAGTGTTTTAGAAGAACAGGTGATAAAGCATTTTGACTAGCTGGCCTAAATTTTAATCACTCAGAAGTGGTTTTATTCTCCAAAAAATAAATGGCGCACGGGCTCAAGACACACCGGCTTCAGTAGTTGTGGCGTGCAGACTCAGTAGTTGTGGCCCACTGGCTTAGTTGTTCCGTGGCATGTGAGATCTTCCCGGACCGGGGATCGAACCGGGTCCCCTGCATTGGCAGGCGAATTCTTAATCACTGCATCACCAGGGAAGTCCCAGATTCGCAGTCTCCCTTTTAATATACCTTAAGCCCAAAGAATCCATGGAAAATTGTTAGAGAAAATAAGACAATGAAATATTGTAAGGACTACAACAGAAGCATATAGTACACAGTTCATATAGACACATCCCAAGCAGTTACAAAGTATATTAAAAGGGAGGCTGCAATTTTAAAAGAATAAGAAAAATTATACCCACAAACTCCCAATCTTTCCTGAAACGTTGCAATCTGAAACCCTATTGTAGGAAGCAGAAGATTCCAGGAGACATTCTACAAATGAAGGACTGCAAACCCAGTGGTTGGATAAGGAATTCTGGAAGGAAGGTATCCTCACCCAAGGAGAGCAGGTTCCTATACTTCTCTAACATCACATCCCTGTACAATTCCCATTGATCTTGGTCCAGGCATTCTCACTCCTCTTGACAGAAATCTATGGCCACATCCTGGAATGTCAGCAGTCCCTGAAATTAAACGTACACATGCCATGTGGCCACGGGAAGAGCTCATAATATGACCCAAGAAGAAAACAGCAAGTTAAGAGAAGGTTTTAATTTAGAAGAGTGTCTTCAATTATCCACTAATACATACATATATATATATATATATATATAATTTTTTTTTTACAAAGTAACTTGCTCTACCTTATTTCTAACTACAAGAAAAGAGTATGGCATGTGATCCACAAAACCAGTATAGAGACTATACTTGTCTGGAAAAGAAATGATAAAATGATGGTTTCAACACAGGCATATGCATTTTTGAGTGTTTTATTTATATCAAACTGGATAAAATGTGTGTATTTCTCATAGAGAAAAGACCTGTCGAGGTAAAAATGTACCTTTCAACTATTCATGGGTACACGAGTACACTGGGGAGATTGTAAAAGTGCAGATTGTGATTCAGTAGGTCCGGTGGGCCTGAGTTCTATATTTTTAACAAGCTCATTTTTAACTAGTGATGCCACAGTCTCTGATTCATTAACCACAACTGTGAATATCAGGGACATAATAAGAAAGGTAAAAATTCATATTTAATTTTGAACTTAAAGTGTTTTATGGATTTTACACCTTTAATAGAATAATGAGCACAGCAGCAACAATCATTTGTGAATATTTACTATAGACTGTGTATCTTTCTAATTTTTTTGTGTAGGATTCCAGGAAAAAGGCCTGGGCTGCGGCCACAGTGGGCGTGGCCCCCAGGCCAGGCCGCCCCTCCAGGACCCCCGACGGGGCCCTGCGCTCCTGGCGGCTCCCTCCCCCGCCGCCCCGCTCCCTCCCGGAAGGCCTCGGGGCAGAGCGGTCCCACCCACTGCGCGCTGAACAGAGCCCGCGTTTCCTCAGAGCTGGAACTCCCGGCTCAGGCGGGGTCTCTTCCCTCCGCCTTCACGGAACTGCCTCGGAGCCCGAGGGGAGGGCGACCTCACTGAGGCTGCCGGCTCTGGAGGTGCCCCAGCGGCCGAAGCCATGACAGTCGCGGGGACGGCGGGCCGGGTAAGTGGGCGCCGACCCTCCGCCTTGTCCGGTGCCCGGGCGGCAGCACAAGACCAGCTTCTGAGGGGCAGGGGTTCGCTGCCACCCGCCGCTGCTGTGCAGAGAGAGCGGCCTCCAGCGTCTGGTCCCCGGGAACTTCGGTCCCTCCTCTCGCCCCTGCCCTCGTCCTGGCTCGCGAGGCCTGGTGGGCGTGAGGAGGGGGTCGGCCTGAGCGTCCTGAGGGGAAACGGGGCAAGGGAGGCACAGGGTCCGGCTGCAGCCTCAGCGCCCCTCTTCCCGACTGCGGGGAAAGCAGCTGAAAACTCCTCCCGAGGCGCACAGGCCCCTTATTCAGCCGAGTCCCTCTGCACTCCTTCCTCCCTGAGCTAAAGTACCGGGGGGAGGGGACAGGGCAGGGAACTGGCGCAGGTAATGGGGAACATCAAAAGGTGATTGTTAACTAAGGAAAACCAGCTCTCCCAAGGTGAGGAATGCGGCGCTTTTCTTTGCCTGGGCTCACTGAATTCCTTCCTTTGATATGCACCTCAGCTCTCTGGGGCCTGCATTCTGTATTTGCATATCCTGAGTGCCTCAGGGCCCGCCGGCTCACATTGGAGGGCTGCAAGTGCTGAAGACTGTGACATCCTTTGTTTACTGATAGGGCAAGAACTATTCCATTTCTCACAGGCTTGAGGGGCAGACAGTGGAAAAAAGTCAGAGAATCTCACTCGGCCTGTACTTTGGTTTACATATAGATAATATTTATACTTAACTGTGCTAATAGAGGTTCTCAAGTCCAATCAACTTGTACTACTGCCCTCTATGTATCAATTTCATCAATAACATAAGGTAAATGCCTATAGAATTGACTTAATCCATTTAAATAGGATAATGATTTTTAAAGGAAACATAATAGAAATATAACAACAAAACCTTTACCACTAAAGGCTGGGTCTGGAACACCCTAAATAAATGTTCCATTGTTAAAATATTGAAAGATGTAGTCCATAGAAATATCAACAAAAATGACAAATAATAAGGGTAGCAGAATGTTGAAATGTTCTATCTTTATCATTAAAGTGGCAGAAAATCATTTATTAGTAGGCACTGGGGGCAGAAGATGCCTGATTTTATATCTGTGTCATATTTGTGCAGTTGTTTCAACAAGTAACTTCAAGACAAAATGGAAAAACAAGGAGGTTTGTGCCTGAGATCATGTTGATGTGACACCAGGGATGGCCCCCTTGTGCCAGGTGAGTTAAGTTTACCTGGCAGGTAGACCGCAGAGCTCCTGGGAAGCAAGGGTTGGGATTTTTCTGCTGGGTGCCCCTTCGGTTCTGTGACTTGACTGACTGTGAGTCATGTTTCGGGAAAGACCTGATCACAGGAAAAGGGTGGGAATAGAGTGATTTGGGGAGCAGCTAACAACATTCATCACAGCTCACGGCCTGAATGAATTTGAAAGAAACAGGAAAACAAATGCTTCTTATGGAATCAGAGAATGTGAGGGCTGGACAATCCCAGAAAATGAGGAACACCCATCCCATTTTCCAGATGACAAAACAGAGGTCCAGCAAGGTGAAATCCCTCACCCAAGTTGCACCCGTCTCTCCTCCCCACTACGTGGTTCATGAAAGCAGGACTCTTCCTGTCTTGATCACTGCTGAACCCCAAAAAGGGCCAGGCATCTAGCAGCTGCCCCAAAAATTTGGGTTGACTATAGGAACAATGCTATTTCTTTCTTTCTCACTCTTATTCAGGATTGTGCCAAGAACTCCCCAGGTTGCCATGTAATTCGATAAATGTAAATATTAATTGAGTTTTGTTGTGATGAGGACTTAGGCTTTGAAGGTAACAGACTTGGTTCAGATCTTGGTTCTGCCACTCCATAGCTGTTTGGCTTTGGGAAAATTACTAAACCTCTCTGAGATTATTTCCTCCTTTGTAAAGTGGGGATAAATCTATCTGAGCCAGCAGAGCACCTGCATGAGAGATGTGCACTAAATATTGGTCTTTCTCACTCTCCTACGCCATCTCTCTGTTCTTCCCAGAGAAGCTGTACAGAAGGATATAGTACTTTTGTTTAAAATAGTTAACTAATTAATTAATTAATTTGTTTTTGGCTGTGTTGGGTCTTCGTTGCTATGCGCAGGCTTTCTCTAGTTGCGGCAAGCGGGGGCTACTCTTTGTTGCGGTGCGCGGGCTTCTCATTGCGGTGGCTTCTCTTGCTAGCCTTAACCCCAATGCTAGCCTTAACCCTGGCTCTCACAACATGAATTCCTCTTCCCATATCTTATCCACTAATTAATATAAATGTAGGCATATTATTTCTATTAGCCATATCACACCTAGCCATTTACTCCATCCTCAGATCTGGATGAACTTCACATTCAAAATACACACTCACTGGAGCTCTAGGAACAATAGCACAGACAATCATCTCATATGAAGTAATGTAGCAGTTATTCTCTTCTCAGTCTTACTGATAAATGGATCATTTACACTTTCAACAGTAATTATTACACAAGAACACCTATGACTCATTTTCTCCTGACCCCTACCCAGAATTTGATTATCTCCGCAGTAGCAGAAATCCAATGAAGCCCCACTTGATTTAACGGAAGTAGCATCAAAACCTGTATAAGTCTTCAATGTAGAAAATGTAGCAGGCCCATTCACCCCGTCCCTCCTAGAGAATATGTCAATTTCCCTATAATAAACATTTCCACAGCAATCTATTTTTCGGAGCATTCGACAATCCCTAGGTGCCAGAATTATATACAGCCCAAGTCATCATTAAAACACATCTAACAATCTCCTTTCTATGAATTTGAGCCTCCTACCTACAATTTTGATATGATCAACGCATACATCTCTTATGAAAAGTTTTTTACGACTAACATTAACCTTATGTATATGAGAGATTTCACTACTTGTCATCATACCAGGCAACCCACCACAAATTTAAGAAATATGTCTGACAAAAGAGATTCTTTGATAGAGTAAATCATAGAGGTTTCAATGCTCTTATTCCTGGAATTGAATTCTTCCTAATAATTTTACATTCTCCATGCTACCTACCACATTACACCACATGCTATATAGTAAAGTTCTCTAAGTAAGCTTCAGGCCCGTACCCCCAAAATATTTTTGTATATCCTTCCTGTGCTAATAAACTCTCATTGTTTTTACCATCATTCTACTGACCATTTTCTCAGGAAATATAATTGTATAACAAGCTCACACTGGTTAATGGTATTCCCATTCTAATAAAAAAACTTGAACCCATAAGCTACAGAAGCATCCAACAAATATTTCCTAAAACAGTCCACCACATCAATACTACTTATAATGGCTATTATCATTAATCTAATATACTCTGGTCAAAGAGCACAATGAACAACAAGAATCTTTAATCCAGCAGCGTCCACCCTCATGACAATCGCCCTTGTCACAAAAGTAGGACTTTCCCCATTTCACTTCTGAGTGCCTGAAGTCACACGAGGCATCCCATGAACAGCAGAGCTGATGCTATCAACATGACAAAATTGCACCCCTATCAGTTTTATACCACATGTCACCATCCATCAACCTAAATATACTATTAATCATAGTGATATTATAAATCATAGCTGGAGGCTGAGGCAGGCTTCGCCATACTCACCTGGAAAGTATTACACCCTCCTCATCAATTGCCCTTATAGGATGAATAACAGCTATTATAATGTATATTCAGATTATAACAATCCTAAACATACTAATTTATATCATAACAACACTATCTTCTTCTTATTTATGCCCAGATCATGTACTACAAGAGTATCATTATCACACACATGAGATAAAACACCTCCCATCACAATCATTTTCCTCACCATTATAGTATCATTAGGACATCGCCCACCACTATCAGGCTTTCTACCCAAATGAATAATTATCCAAGAGATAACAAAAACGACAACATCATTCTACCAACACTAATAGCCATCATAGCAGTCCTCAGCATATATTTCTACTTGCAGCTAACATACTGCACATCACTAACTATATTCCCTTCATTAAACAAAACAAACACAAAACAATTTGAACATACAAAGAAATAACCTTCCTATCATTACCAATCATAATACCCACACGGTTACTACACACAACACCCATTCTATCGGTGCTGGACTAGGAATTTAGGTTAGTTCAGACCAAGAGCTTTCAAAACCCTAAACAAGTGAAATTTACTTAATTCCTAAAAATAAGGATTGCAAGACTTTATTCTACATCAATTGAATGTAAAGCAAACACTGTATTGAAGCCAAATCTTTACGAGATTGATGAGTTTTAACCCCAGGAAACTTTAGTTAACAGGCAAATCCTCTAGTCAACTGGCTTCAGTCTACTTCTCCTTCATTTGAGAAAGAAAAAAAGAAAAAAAAAAAGGGCAGGATACTCACTGGCAGAATTGAAGCTGCTTCTCTGAAGTTACAATTCAATTTGTTGATTCACCACAGGGTTTGCCAGAAAGAGGGTTCAATCTCTGTCTTTAGATTTACAGTCTAATGCTAACTCAGTCATTTTACCTCTGTTCATACACTGCTGATTATTTTCAACAAATCACAAAGATATCGGCATTTTATATTTACTGTTTGGTGCTTGAGCTGGAGTAGCAGGCAGCACCTTAATTATATTAATCCAGGCTGAGCTATGCTGACCTGGACCGCTACTTGGAGATGCCCAAATCTGTAAGGTTGTCATAACAGTCCCTGCACTTGTAATAATTTTCTTTATTGCTGTACCCGTTATGATTGCAGGCTTTGAAAACTGACTTGAGCCACTAATAACTCGGACACCTGAAGTAGCATTTCCCCCAATAAATCATATAAACTTTTGACGACTTCCCCCATCATTCTTACTCCTACTCATATCACCAATAGTAGAAGCTGGTTCTGGTACCAGTGGGACCGTGTATTCAGCTCTAGCCTGCAATCTGGCCCATGCAGGAGCCTCTGTCGACCTAACTGCTTTCTCCTTACATTTAGCAGGTGTCTCCTCAATTCTTGGTATTATTACTTTTATTACTATAATCTTTAATACAAAACCAGCAGTCATATCCCAATACCAAACACCATTATTTGTTTAATCTTCCCCAACTATAGCCATATTACTATAATTACCAATCTCAGTCCAAGCAGCCAGAATTGCCATGCTGTTAAGAGATAGAAATCTAAACACTACTTTCTTTGACCCTGCAGGAGGAGACCGAATCCTATACCAACACCTCTTTTGATACTTTGCTCACCCTGAAGTCTGTATTCATGGCCTAACAGGGTTTGTTATAAACTCACATATCATTACATACTATTTAGGACAAAAATTGCCTTTCAGCTATCTGGGAATAGTATGAGTCATGTCCACTGGTTTTTTAGGAGTTCTCTTGTGGGCCCATCACATGTTTACCATAGGGATAGCTGTGGACTCAGGAGCATACTTTGCATCAGCTACCGTAATTACTTCTATCCCTACAGGAGTAAAAGTATCTAGCTGATTAGCAACTCCTTATTTAATTTTTCTTTTTCTTTTCTTTTTTATTTTTTGGCTGAGTTGGGTCTTGGTTGCTGCGCATGGGCTTTCTCTGGTTGCGGTGAGCGGCAGCTACTCTTCGTTGTGGTGTGCGGCCCTTTCATTGCACTGGCTTCTCTTGTTGCACAGCACGGCCTCTAGGCGCGTGGGCTTCAGTAGTTGTGGCTTGCGGGCTCTAGAGGGCAGGCTCAGTAGTTGTGGCACACGGGCTTTTTGCTCCACGGCATGTAGAATCTTCCCAGACAAGGGCTCGAACCCGTGTCCCCTGCATTGGCAGACGAATTCTTAACCACTGCGTCACCAGGGAAGTCCCTGGTTAGCAACTGTTCACGGAGGTAATTCTATATGACCTCCCACTATATTATGAGATTTAGGCTTTAGTTTTTCTTTTTACAGTAGGTGGTTTGACAGGAATCATCTTAGCCAACTCATCCCCAGACATTGTCCTCCAGGATACATACTATGTAGTAGCACACTTCCATGACCTAATGTCCATGGGAGCAGTCTTCACTATTATAGGAGGCTTTCTACACTGATTCCCACTATTCTCAGGTTATACAGTTAACTCAGCATGAGCAAAAATTCACTTCACAAGTATATTTGTAGTAGTAAATATGACTTCCTGCCGCACTTTCGTGGCCTCTCAGGGATGTCACTACGTTAGTCTGAGTACCCTGAGACACACACAACATGAAATGTTTTGTCTTTAGGCTCATTCATCTCAGTAGCAGCAGTAATGCTAATAATCTTCATACTTTGAAAAGCATTTGTGTCTAAACAAGAAGTCTTAGCAGTGGAAATTGCTACTCCTAACCTAGAATGGTTACACGGATGTCCTCCACCATATCCTACGTTTCAAGATCCTACCTATGTAAATGTAAAATAAGGAAGGACTCAAGTCCTTTTCAACCAGTTTCAAGCCAACACCATAACAATTATGTCTTCCTCAATAAATGAGATAAAAGTAAAAAGTGATGTAGCTTTGTCAAAGTTAAATGATAGGCTAAAATCCTGTATATGACTAAGGCATATCAATTTCATCTAGGCTCTCAAGATACAACATCACCGATTATGGAAGAACTTTTACATTTTCTTCATCACACATTAATAGTGATTTTTAAAATAAGTTCTCTAGTCCTCTATATCATTTCACTAATATTGACATCTAAACTCATATGCATACAATAGATGCACAGGTAGAGAAAATGTGAACAATTTACTAGCTATTATTGTAATCTTAATTGTCCTATCATCATTGTGAATCCTTTACATGATACATGAAATCAATAACTCTTCCCAAACCGTAAAAAACTATGGGTCAGTAATGATACTGAAGCTACAAATACACAGATTACGAAGATTTAAATGTTGACTCCTCTGTAATCCCCACATCAGAGCTAAAACCAGGAGAATAATGACTAACAGAAGTCAACAACCGAGTAGTTAGGGATAGTCATTGAATATTAGTTTCCTCTGAAATTGTTGTACACTCCGGAGTTGTTCCTTCTCAGGCCTAAAAGGAGCTGCTATCCCAGGACGCCTAACTTAAAGAAACCTTGTATCAAGAGGACCAGGCCTATGTTGTGGACAAGAGAGCTCGTTTTCCTGAGTTCAAAGACAGGACAGAGGGATATGGCTGAGATATGGGGTGAATCTGAAGCCCATGGGGATGCACTCTCCAAGCTCCAGTATAGGAATGGGGCCTCTAGGGTCCCAGGCCACCCACCACGCCCTCTGGAGCAGGATCTGGGCAACATTCCCTGTCAGTGATGAGGCAGCCCTAGCACTTGTCACGCCCCGATGTCGTGTCCTATGTGGGCCCCATGCTCTTGGGACCACACCCCACAGTCTGCAGGTCCATGCTACAGGGTCCTTCATGCCTCAGGAGTAGAGACCACCCAGCAAGCAGTTCCCTCCGCAACCAGCAGGAGGAGGGGAGGAGAGCAGGGGCACCAGGGGACTCTCACTCAGACAACAACACCCCAGCGGTGCCAGCGGGGACAGTGATGATGCAGATGAGGCACAGACCAAGAGATGGGACCAGAGGACCCAAAAGGCAGCTGGTCAGGTCCTGGCTCACCTGCACCCCGGACACCTTTGTCCCGCAGACACCCCCTTCCTCATACACCCTCTCCTTAAATGCAGATTCTTCAGATGCCAACAGGCAGAGCTTCAGACTGAAAGTCAGCTCTTCCAAAATGACCCGTCAGCAAACACTGCAGGATTCCACTCCAGTGGGTGCCCTGGAGTCGACAACTCAGGGACTGAAGTGGATATCGGTGCCAGGGGCAGTGGGAGGGGATGGGGAATGAGACTTTCATGGTTGTGGAATTTTGGTTTTGCAAGATGAAAAGTTCTAGTGATGGTGGTGATGGCTCCACGAGAAAGTGAATCTATCCGACGCCTCAGAAACGTGCACTTAAAACGGTGATGATGGTAAAGGGTATGTGACGTGTGTTTTATTTCACTTAAAATAAATTCTTAAAATAATGTCTTGTTAATTGAGATTCCATTTCGACTCCCCTTCATCACAAATGTCGGAGGCCCAGACACAGTCCCCTACCTTAGGGGCCATCACGGTACCCTCACAGAGCACGTGGGAGACCATTCTTAGGGGGGGCTAGTCTGTGCTCACCTGACCTATGTCCTGGGGGACTCAGGCAGTGGTGACCCCCATAGATTAGACATATGATATGCTATAGTATTAATACGATACCACCAAGTGTTGTCACTCACCGGAACACAGAGCAGCAACCCACTCAAACATGCCTGACCTCATATGATTGTGACAAGATGAAGAGAAGAAAAGGAACCACAGGTTAATCAGGACAACACCCTTAATGCAGAGGTTGGAAATCTCAAAGGGGACAGGACACACTGCAGGCAAAGAGCGCATATGCGGTCTCCCCATCCATGTGATCCTGATCCATGCAGTTATGGTGAGACCCACACAGTCCTCGCACCCTATACCTGGGGCCACACATCCACACTCACCAGGGTGACCCACCTCCCCAGACCCCTCCACCTGGGTCACATGTCCACAGTCCCAGGGTGCCCTCACCTCCCCAGACCCTGCACCTGGGGTCACACGTCCCCTTGGTCAGGACACCATGGCTCTGCAGGGGGCTCCCCCAATGTGGAAACAAGCTGGGTCCCTGGGACCTCCTGGGATGGGAAAAAGTGGCAGGTGGGTCTCCTTTCCCCACACTTGTCCCAGAGGAGTCCTCCTCTTCTCACTTTGGTTCTGTGTGATTTTAACTGTTTTTACAGCTTTCATACTAGAGTTGGACACACGACCCTGGTGCTGGCATGCTCAGTCCTTTCTCGTCTCACTTACATGTTGAGAAAGCTCACAGGACAGCAGGGCTGAAAGCCGAGGGGCAGCTCTGGACTCTGCTGAGTAGGGACGGTAGACTGGAGGGAGAGCTCAGCAGCAGCCTCAGCTGTCACCCATCGGCCTTTTGCCCGATCTGCGTGCCCTGCAATCAATTCAGCAGCTAAACCTGCTTCCCTATGCACCATGCACGTGCTGGTAAATTGGAATTATTGCCAGGTAGTCCTCCTGAGGATTCTCCATGAGCCCCAGGGAAGGTGAACCTTGCAGGGATTAAGACTAAGGCCCCGACCATAGCACTGACCCTTGGGAGGACCAGGTCACCACACTCAGAAGAGAGGCTGTTACGTAGACAAGCCCACCTCAGCTCCAGACCCCAGACATCTAAGCACTGACATTCAGATGCAGGCATGGAGCTTCCCAGTACTGAGGCCAGGCCGGGTCTCTACCCAGGTCCCCATAGTCCTAGCGTACACAGAACATGATCAGGTCTAAATCTTCTTATTATAGACAACACATGGTCAGCTCTAAACATAATCAGTAGACAGGACATGCAGAGGTCTAAATCTACCATGTAGACACAACTTGATCATGTTTCAACTAGCTTACGGCTGATCTCATAGGAGGTACAGATCACACACATGGGTCTCTCATCTTTGGACACCCACATCAGGAAACTGAACAAAATCTTTGTCATTAAACATTTCAACAGGCAAAACAGAAATGTTCCCAATTTCTCTGGCCACCTGATGGTCAGGATCCACGGGCGAGCCACTAACTTCTTAGAGTGCAGCCCAGTCTGCTGCCAGGACAGATAAGAAGTGGCCTGATTCCAGCCTCCCAGGCTTCCAGAAGGAGGCGGCCACACTGCAAGCCAGGTCAGGAGAGTCCTGCATGGTCCGGGTCGGGAGATCCGGTCTGTCCATTCGGCTGGCCGATTCCGGGCGGGGCGCTCAGGGCCGCTGAGAGCCCTGCACTCAGGTCCTGCTTCCCTGCAGCGTGTGCGTGTGCGTGTGCGTGTGCGTGCGTGTGTGTGTGTGTGTAGAGGGGGCGGTGGCTGACGGCTCCCATGGTTCCCAACCCGGGCACCGTGCTGTCTTCGAGGGGAGGCACGGGGAGAGGTAGGGGCACAGAAGCCGTTGGAGAGGAGAACCCACCGCGGAACTCCTTGCACACTGGCTCGCCCCACCCGGAGACCCGCCTGCCCATCGTGGGCCGCATGTCGCCCCCCAGTCCCCCACCCCCGAGGGCAGGGTGCCTGCTCTTTCAACAGCACAGGGTCTCACATGAAGGAGACCCAGTGGGGACTGTCAGCCCCCGACTCCTGATGCTGTGTTTGGGGAGAATGAACCCCCTTGACTGGGCGATGGGACCCTGTGAGGAAAGAGGTGGCGGCCCGATCCAAGTCGGGGCCTGGCTGAGATATGAGAAAACAGGAGCCAAGGGCAGGGCCTGGAGGCCAGGCCAACAGGAGGGGCACCCCCAGCCTTGGCCGGGCTCTCCAACGGTGACATTGTTGCTTTAGGGGACCTGGGACAGGTGACTGAATGTAATGGGAGTCTAAACTGGACCCTGAATGGGGCTTAAAGAAGGTGTGAAGGATGTTACTAAGACAGTGACAGTCATTGGAAGACAAACTCTGTGTCAGGATATCCTGCTCCATCCATTTAAATCCCTGAGATCTGTGACCTTTTCGTGGCTACGCAGGATTGTTAGAGCAGCTGCGTGCGGATATATCTGGGGCACAATTCAGTCTGCAGCCAACTTGCAAGTGGTTCCAGCAAACACACAGGTGTGCGCACAGGCAGGCACAGCACACACACAAACATATGCACGTGCACAGCACAACTATATTCACACACTAGCATGTGAACACACATGCACCCATATGCCCATGCACACACTAATGTGTGCAAGTTCACATACCTATGCACATGAACAGCATATGTATGCAAACAGGCACATGCACACGCAGAGCACACACACAGGGAATAAAGTGAATCCGTAAAGCATTAATTCCTGAACACAAGTGAAGCTGACATGTATTTTTCCCTTTTCTTAGCCTTGATGTTTTCCACAACAACAAGTTTAAGAAAAAAGTTAATGGCAAATGACTTTTGATTCATAGGACTTTCTGAGTTTATTCCACAAATATTATGACAGTAGAAATGAATGTAGATATTACATGTGTCCACTAATGGATGAATGGAGAAGAAAAACACGGTCCATCAATCCAAGGGAATGCTATTCAGCCTAAAAAGGAAGTCAATTCTGACACAGGATGCAGCAGGGATGAACCTTGAGCGCATTATGCTCAGTGATGTAAGCTAGACACAAAAAAACAAACAGTGCTTGATCCACTCATACAAGGCCCCTAGAGCAGTCGGAAATATAGGGACATAAAGTAGGACGTTGAGGGCCAGAGGCTGAGGGAGGGACAATGGGGAGTGAGTGTTTAATGGGGACTGTTTCAATTTTGCAAGATGAAAAAGTTCTGGAGGATGATGGTGGTCAGGTTTGCACAACAGTGTGAATTACTTCTTGACCCTGAAATGTGCACTTAAAAATGGTTAAGATAGTACATTTTACGTTATGTGTACCAGACCACAATTTTTAAAACTTTTCAAAAAACAACAGGAAATAGTCCATGAATACCACAAGATGCACAACTTCACTAACAACAGAGGGATTAAAGCCATAAGCAAAATACTGTGTATACACCTACCAGAATGGCAGACATGAAAGACATAGTATCAATTATCAGCAGGATGTGGAGCAATGGAAAGCCTGGTACGCAACGGGGGGATGCAACCACTTCTGAAGCAATCGGGCCTCAGATAGCGACGTCCGTGCACGGAGACCCACAGTGCTCCTCCCAGTTGAACACAAACCCACCAGCCCTGCACCAGGACACACGGACATGGACTTGCAGCCACAGGAGCCAAACCTGAAAGAACCTGAAGGCCATCACAGACGGATGCAGAAATGAACCATGCACGCTCCTATGAAGGAATATTCCACAGCAATGGAGTACATTTTGTTTAAAGGTAGTAAAACTATAAAAATTATTTTTAAAAAAAAACTATATTTAAAAGATGAAAGAATCTATAATTCTGGCACCTAGGGATTGCCGAATGCTCCTAAAAATAGATTGCTGTGGAAATGTTTATTATAGGGAAATTGACATATTCTCTAGGAAGGACGGGGTGAATGGGCCTGCTACATTTTCTACATTGAAGACATGTACAGGTTTTGATTCTACTTCTGTTAAATCAAGTGGGGCTTCACTGGATTTCTGCTACTGCGGAGATAATCAAATTCTGGGTAGGGGTCAGGAGAAAATTAGTCATCGGTGTCCTTGTGTAATAATTACTGTTGAAAGTGTAAATGATCCATTTACCAGTAAGACTGAGAATAGAATAACTGCTACATTACTTCATATGAGATGATCGTCTGTGCTATTGTTCCTACAGCTCCAGTGAGTGAGTATTTTGAATGTGAAGTTCATCCAGATCTGAGGATGGAGTAAATGGCTAGGTGTGATATGGCTAATAGAAATAATATGCCTACATTTATACTAATTAGTGGATAAGATATGGGAAGAGGAATTCATGTTGTGAGAGCCAGGGTTAAGGCTAGCTTTGGGGCAATAATATATAAATTGATGATGTTGATGGACATAGTGGTTCTTTAATAAGTAATTTGAATGCCTCAGCAATGGGTTGTAATCATCCATGGGGGCTGATGATTTTTGGCCCTTTCTGGATTTGTATATAGCCTAGGATTTTCCATTTAGTTAATATGAGGAATGCTATGGTGAATTAAATTGGGTAATTTGTGAAAGAATGTTGATTATAAACATATTCTTAGGAAGAGGACTTGAACCAGTGCAGAAAAAGTTTCAGTTTTACATAATTACCGGGATTCTGCCTGCGTAACGAACCCTGTTCTACAGTAGGGTATGTATAAATTAATTGAATGTAGATTATATCATCATTTAGTTTGAAGACATTTTGTAAAGGAAGCCGTATTGCTCTTGTCCTTTCATGCTGGAAGAAATCTGCAATAGACAGAAACCAACCAGGATGACTCCAGTCTGAACTCAGATCACGTGAGACTTTAATCGTTGAACAAACAGACAATTAATAGCAGTTATACCGTTGAAATGTCGTGATCCAGCATCAAGGTCATAAACCATATTGCCCATATGAACTCCAGAATACAATTACACTGTTATCCCTAGTAAAACTTGTTCCATTGACCAGTGTTTTAGAAGAACAGGTGATAAAGCATTTTGACTAGCTGGCCTAAATTTTAATCACTCAGAAGTGGTTTTATTCTCCAAAAAATAAATGGCGCACGGGCTCAAGACACACCGGCTTCAGTAGTTGTGGCGTGCAGACTCAGTAGTTGTGGCCCACTGGCTTAGTTGTTCCGTGGCATGTGAGATCTTCCCGGACCGGGGATCGAACCGGGTCCCCTGCATTGGCAGGCGAATTCTTAATCACTGCATCACCAGGGAAGTCCCAGATTCGCAGTCTCCCTTTTAATATACCTTAAGCCCAAAGAATCCATGGAAAATTGTTAGAGAAAATAAGACAATGAAATATTGTAAGGACTACAACAGAAGCATATAGTACACAGTTCATATAGACACATCCCAAGCAGTTACAAAGTATATTAAAAGGGAGGCTGCAATTTTAAAAGAATAAGAAAAATTATACCCACAAACTCCCAATCTTTCCTGAAACGTTGCAATCTGAAACCCTATTGTAGGAAGCAGAAGATTCCAGGAGACATTCTACAAATGAAGGACTGCAAACCCAGTGGTTGGATAAGGAATTCTGGAAGGAAGGTATCCTCACCCAAGGAGAGCAGGTTCCTATACTTCTCTAACATCACATCCCTGTACAATTCCCATTGATCTTGGTCCAGGCATTCTCACTCCTCTTGACAGAAATCTATGGCCACATCCTGGAATGTCAGCAGTCCCTGAAATTAAACGTACACATGCCATGTGGCCACGGGAAGAGCTCATAATATGACCCAAGAAGAAAACAGCAAGTTAAGAGAAGGTTTTAATTTAGAAGAGTGTCTTCAATTATCCACTAATACATACATATATATATATATATATATATAATTTTTTTTTTACAAAGTAACTTGCTCTACCTTATTTCTAACTACAAGAAAAGAGTATGGCATGTGATCCACAAAACCAGTATAGAGACTATACTTGTCTGGAAAAGAAATGATAAAATGATGGTTTCAACACAGGCATATGCATTTTTGAGTGTTTTATTTATATCAAACTGGATAAAATGTGTGTATTTCTCATAGAGAAAAGACCTGTCGAGGTAAAAATGTACCTTTCAACTATTCATGGGTACACGAGTACACTGGGGAGATTGTAAAAGTGCAGATTGTGATTCAGTAGGTCCGGTGGGCCTGAGTTCTATATTTTTAACAAGCTCATTTTTAACTAGTGATGCCACAGTCTCTGATTCATTAACCACAACTGTGAATATCAGGGACATAATAAGAAAGATAAAAATTCATATTTAATTTTGAACTTAAAGTGTTTTATGGATTTTACACCTTTAATAGAATAATGAGCACAGCAGCAACAATCATTTGTGAATATTTACTATAGACTGTGTATCTTTCTAATTTTTTTGTGTAGGATTCCAGGAAAAAGGCCTGGGCTGCGGCCACAGTGGGCGTGGCCCCCAGGCCAGGCCGCCCCTCCAGGACCCCCGACGGGGCCCTGCGCTCCTGGCGGCTCCCTCCCCCGCCGCCCCGCTCCCTCCCGGAAGGCCTCGGGGCAGAGCGGTCCCACCCACTGCGCGCTGAACAGAGCCCGCGTTTCCTCAGAGCTGGAACTCCCGGCTCAGGCGGGGTCTCTTCCCTCCGCCTTCACGGAACTGCCTCGGAGCCCGAGGGGAGGGCGACCTCACTGAGGCTGCCGGCTCTGGAGGTGCCCCAGCGGCCGAAGCCATGACAGTCGCGGGGACGGCGGGCCGGGTAAGTGGGCGCCGACCCTCCGCCTTGTCCGGTGCCCGGGCGGCAGCACAAGACCAGCTTCTGAGGGGCAGGGGTTCGCTGCCACCCGCCGCTGCTGTGCAGAGAGAGCGGCCTCCAGCGTCTGGTCCCCGGGAACTTCGGTCCCTCCTCTCGCCCCTGCCCTCGTCCTGGCTCGCGAGGCCTGGTGGGCGTGAGGAGGGGGTCGGCCTGAGCGTCCTGAGGGGAAACGGGGCAAGGGAGGCACAGGGTCCGGCTGCAGCCTCAGCGCCCCTCTTCCCGACTGCGGGGAAAGCAGCTGAAAACTCCTCCCGAGGCGCACAGGCCCCTTATTCAGCCGAGTCCCTCTGCACTCCTTCCTCCCTGAGCTAAAGTACCGGGGGGAGGGGACAGGGCAGGGAACTGGCGCAGGTAATGGGGAACATCAAAAGGTGATTGTTAACTAAGGAAAACCAGCTCTCCCAAGGTGAGGAATGCGGCGCTTTTCTTTGCCTGGGCTCACTGAATTCCTTCCTTTGATATGCACCTCAGCTCTCTGGGGCCTGCATTCTGTATTTGCATATCCTGAGTGCCTCAGGGCCCGCCGGCTCACATTGGAGGGCTGCAAGTGCTGAAGACTGTGACATCCTTTGTTTACTGATAGGGCAAGAACTATTCCATTTCTCACAGGCTTGAGGGGCAGACAGTGGAAAAAAGTCAGAGAATCTCACTCGGCCTGTACTTTGGTTTACATATAGATAATATTTATACTTAACTGTGCTAATAGAGGTTCTCAAGTCCAATCAACTTGTACTACTGCCCTCTATGTATCAATTTCATCAATAACATAAGGTAAATGCCTATAGAATTGACTTAATCCATTTAAATAGGATAATGATTTTTAAAGGAAACATAATAGAAATATAACAACAAAACCTTTACCACTAAAGGCTGGGTCTGGAACACCCTAAATAAATGTTCCATTGTTAAAATATTGAAAGATGTAGTCCATAGAAATATCAACAAAAATGACAAATAATAAGGGTAGCAGAATGTTGAAATGTTCTATCTTTATCATTAAAGTGGCAGAAAATCATTTATTAGTAGGCACTGGGGGCAGAAGATGCCTGATTTTATATCTGTGTCATATTTGTGCAGTTGTTTCAACAAGTAACTTCAAGACAAAATGGAAAAACAAGGAGGTTTGTGCCTGAGATCATGTTGATGTGACACCAGGGATGGCCCCCTTGTGCCAGGTGAGTTAAGTTTACCTGGCAGGTAGACCGCAGAGCTCCTGGGAAGCAAGGGTTGGGATTTTTCTGCTGGGTGCCCCTTCGGTTCTGTGACTTGACTGACTGTGAGTCATGTTTCGGGAAAGACCTGATCACAGGAAAAGGGTGGGAATAGAGTGATTTGGGGAGCAGCTAACAACATTCATCACAGCTCACGGCCTGAATGAATTTGAAAGAAACAGGAAAACAAATGCTTCTTATGGAATCAGAGAATGTGAGGGCTGGACAATCCCAGAAAATGAGGAACACCCATCCCATTTTCCAGATGACAAAACAGAGGTCCAGCAAGGTGAAATCCCTCACCCAAGTTGCACCCGTCTCTCCTCCCCACTACGTGGTTCATGAAAGCAGGACTCTTCCTGTCTTGATCACTGCTGAACCCCAAAAAGGGCCAGGCATCTAGCAGCTGCCCCAAAAATTTGGGTTGACTATAGGAACAATGCTATTTCTTTCTTTCTCACTCTTATTCAGGATTGTGCCAAGAACTCCCCAGGTTGCCATGTAATTCGATAAATGTAAATATTAATTGAGTTTTGTTGTGATGAGGACTTAGGCTTTGAAGGTAACAGACTTGGTTCAGATCTTGGTTCTGCCACTCCATAGCTGTTTGGCTTTGGGAAAATTACTAAACCTCTCTGAGATTATTTCCTCCTTTGTAAAGTGGGGATAAATCTATCTGAGCCAGCAGAGCACCTGCATGAGAGATGTGCACTAAATATTGGTCTTTCTCACTCTCCTACGCCATCTCTCTGTTCTTCCCAGAGAAGCTGTACAGAAGGATATAGTACTTTTGTTTAAAATAGTTAACTAATTAATTAATTAATTTGTTTTTGGCTGTGTTGGGTCTTCGTTGCTATGCGCAGGCTTTCTCTAGTTGCGGCAAGCGGGGGCTACTCTTTGTTGCGGTGCGCGGGCTTCTCATTGCGGTGGCTTCTCTTGCTAGCCTTAACCCCAATGCTAGCCTTAACCCTGGCTCTCACAACATGAATTCCTCTTCCCATATCTTATCCACTAATTAATATAAATGTAGGCATATTATTTCTATTAGCCATATCACACCTAGCCATTTACTCCATCCTCAGATCTGGATGAACTTCACATTCAAAATACACACTCACTGGAGCTCTAGGAACAATAGCACAGACAATCATCTCATATGAAGTAATGTAGCAGTTATTCTCTTCTCAGTCTTACTGATAAATGGATCATTTACACTTTCAACAGTAATTATTACACAAGAACACCTATGACTCATTTTCTCCTGACCCCTACCCAGAATTTGATTATCTCCGCAGTAGCAGAAATCCAATGAAGCCCCACTTGATTTAACGGAAGTAGCATCAAAACCTGTATAAGTCTTCAATGTAGAAAATGTAGCAGGCCCATTCACCCCGTCCCTCCTAGAGAATATGTCAATTTCCCTATAATAAACATTTCCACAGCAATCTATTTTTCGGAGCATTCGACAATCCCTAGGTGCCAGAATTATATACAGCCCAAGTCATCATTAAAACACATCTAACAATCTCCTTTCTATGAATTTGAGCCTCCTACCTACAATTTTGATATGATCAACGCATACATCTCTTATGAAAAGTTTTTTACGACTAACATTAACCTTATGTATATGAGAGATTTCACTACTTGTCATCATACCAGGCAACCCACCACAAATTTAAGAAATATGTCTGACAAAAGAGATTCTTTGATAGAGTAAATCATAGAGGTTTCAATGCTCTTATTCCTGGAATTGAATTCTTCCTAATAATTTTACATTCTCCATGCTACCTACCACATTACACCACATGCTATATAGTAAAGTTCTCTAAGTAAGCTTCAGGCCCGTACCCCCAAAATATTTTTGTATATCCTTCCTGTGCTAATAAACTCTCATTGTTTTTACCATCATTCTACTGACCATTTTCTCAGGAAATATAATTGTATAACAAGCTCACACTGGTTAATGGTATTCCCATTCTAATAAAAAAACTTGAACCCATAAGCTACAGAAGCATCCAACAAATATTTCCTAAAACAGTCCACCACATCAATACTACTTATAATGGCTATTATCATTAATCTAATATACTCTGGTCAAAGAGCACAATGAACAACAAGAATCTTTAATCCAGCAGCGTCCACCCTCATGACAATCGCCCTTGTCACAAAAGTAGGACTTTCCCCATTTCACTTCTGAGTGCCTGAAGTCACACGAGGCATCCCATGAACAGCAGAGCTGATGCTATCAACATGACAAAATTGCACCCCTATCAGTTTTATACCACATGTCACCATCCATCAACCTAAATATACTATTAATCATAGTGATATTATAAATCATAGCTGGAGGCTGAGGCAGGCTTCGCCATACTCACCTGGAAAGTATTACACCCTCCTCATCAATTGCCCTTATAGGATGAATAACAGCTATTATAATGTATATTCAGATTATAACAATCCTAAACATACTAATTTATATCATAACAACACTATCTTCTTCTTATTTATGCCCAGATCATGTACTACAAGAGTATCATTATCACACACATGAGATAAAACACCTCCCATCACAATCATTTTCCTCACCATTATAGTATCATTAGGACATCGCCCACCACTATCAGGCTTTCTACCCAAATGAATAATTATCCAAGAGATAACAAAAACGACAACATCATTCTACCAACACTAATAGCCATCATAGCAGTCCTCAGCATATATTTCTACTTGCAGCTAACATACTGCACATCACTAACTATATTCCCTTCATTAAACAAAACAAACACAAAACAATTTGAACATACAAAGAAATAACCTTCCTATCATTACCAATCATAATACCCACACGGTTACTACACACAACACCCATTCTATCGGTGCTGGACTAGGAATTTAGGTTAGTTCAGACCAAGAGCTTTCAAAACCCTAAACAAGTGAAATTTACTTAATTCCTAAAAATAAGGATTGCAAGACTTTATTCTACATCAATTGAATGTAAAGCAAACACTGTATTGAAGCCAAATCTTTACGAGATTGATGAGTTTTAACCCCAGGAAACTTTAGTTAACAGGCAAATCCTCTAGTCAACTGGCTTCAGTCTACTTCTCCTTCATTTGAGAAAGAAAAAAAGAAAAAAAAAAAGGGCAGGATACTCACTGGCAGAATTGAAGCTGCTTCTCTGAAGTTACAATTCAATTTGTTGATTCACCACAGGGTTTGCCAGAAAGAGGGTTCAATCTCTGTCTTTAGATTTACAGTCTAATGCTAACTCAGTCATTTTACCTCTGTTCATACACTGCTGATTATTTTCAACAAATCACAAAGATATCGGCATTTTATATTTACTGTTTGGTGCTTGAGCTGGAGTAGCAGGCAGCACCTTAATTATATTAATCCAGGCTGAGCTATGCTGACCTGGACCGCTACTTGGAGATGCCCAAATCTGTAAGGTTGTCATAACAGTCCCTGCACTTGTAATAATTTTCTTTATTGCTGTACCCGTTATGATTGCAGGCTTTGAAAACTGACTTGAGCCACTAATAACTCGGACACCTGAAGTAGCATTTCCCCCAATAAATCATATAAACTTTTGACGACTTCCCCCATCATTCTTACTCCTACTCATATCACCAATAGTAGAAGCTGGTTCTGGTACCAGTGGGACCGTGTATTCAGCTCTAGCCTGCAATCTGGCCCATGCAGGAGCCTCTGTCGACCTAACTGCTTTCTCCTTACATTTAGCAGGTGTCTCCTCAATTCTTGGTATTATTACTTTTATTACTATAATCTTTAATACAAAACCAGCAGTCATATCCCAATACCAAACACCATTATTTGTTTAATCTTCCCCAACTATAGCCATATTACTATAATTACCAATCTCAGTCCAAGCAGCCAGAATTGCCATGCTGTTAAGAGATAGAAATCTAAACACTACTTTCTTTGACCCTGCAGGAGGAGACCGAATCCTATACCAACACCTCTTTTGATACTTTGCTCACCCTGAAGTCTGTATTCATGGCCTAACAGGGTTTGTTATAAACTCACATATCATTACATACTATTTAGGACAAAAATTGCCTTTCAGCTATCTGGGAATAGTATGAGTCATGTCCACTGGTTTTTTAGGAGTTCTCTTGTGGGCCCATCACATGTTTACCATAGGGATAGCTGTGGACTCAGGAGCATACTTTGCATCAGCTACCGTAATTACTTCTATCCCTACAGGAGTAAAAGTATCTAGCTGATTAGCAACTCCTTATTTAATTTTTCTTTTTCTTTTCTTTTTTATTTTTTGGCTGAGTTGGGTCTTGGTTGCTGCGCATGGGCTTTCTCTGGTTGCGGTGAGCGGCAGCTACTCTTCGTTGTGGTGTGCGGCCCTTTCATTGCACTGGCTTCTCTTGTTGCACAGCACGGCCTCTAGGCGCGTGGGCTTCAGTAGTTGTGGCTTGCGGGCTCTAGAGGGCAGGCTCAGTAGTTGTGGCACACGGGCTTTTTGCTCCACGGCATGTAGAATCTTCCCAGACAAGGGCTCGAACCCGTGTCCCCTGCATTGGCAGACGAATTCTTAACCACTGCGTCACCAGGGAAGTCCCTGGTTAGCAACTGTTCACGGAGGTAATTCTATATGACCTCCCACTATATTATGAGATTTAGGCTTTAGTTTTTCTTTTTACAGTAGGTGGTTTGACAGGAATCATCTTAGCCAACTCATCCCCAGACATTGTCCTCCAGGATACATACTATGTAGTAGCACACTTCCATGACCTAATGTCCATGGGAGCAGTCTTCACTATTATAGGAGGCTTTCTACACTGATTCCCACTATTCTCAGGTTATACAGTTAACTCAGCATGAGCAAAAATTCACTTCACAAGTATATTTGTAGTAGTAAATATGACTTCCTGCCGCACTTTCGTGGCCTCTCAGGGATGTCACTACGTTAGTCTGAGTACCCTGAGACACACACAACATGAAATGTTTTGTCTTTAGGCTCATTCATCTCAGTAGCAGCAGTAATGCTAATAATCTTCATACTTTGAAAAGCATTTGTGTCTAAACAAGAAGTCTTAGCAGTGGAAATTGCTACTCCTAACCTAGAATGGTTACACGGATGTCCTCCACCATATCCTACGTTTCAAGATCCTACCTATGTAAATGTAAAATAAGGAAGGACTCAAGTCCTTTTCAACCAGTTTCAAGCCAACACCATAACAATTATGTCTTCCTCAATAAATGAGATAAAAGTAAAAAGTGATGTAGCTTTGTCAAAGTTAAATGATAGGCTAAAATCCTGTATATGACTAAGGCATATCAATTTCATCTAGGCTCTCAAGATACAACATCACCGATTATGGAAGAACTTTTACATTTTCTTCATCACACATTAATAGTGATTTTTAAAATAAGTTCTCTAGTCCTCTATATCATTTCACTAATATTGACATCTAAACTCATATGCATACAATAGATGCACAGGTAGAGAAAATGTGAACAATTTACTAGCTATTATTGTAATCTTAATTGTCCTATCATCATTGTGAATCCTTTACATGATACATGAAATCAATAACTCTTCCCAAACCGTAAAAAACTATGGGTCAGTAATGATACTGAAGCTACAAATACACAGATTACGAAGATTTAAATGTTGACTCCTCTGTAATCCCCACATCAGAGCTAAAACCAGGAGAATAATGACTAACAGAAGTCAACAACCGAGTAGTTAGGGATAGTCATTGAATATTAGTTTCCTCTGAAATTGTTGTACACTCCGGAGTTGTTCCTTCTCAGGCCTAAAAGGAGCTGCTATCCCAGGACGCCTAACTTAAAGAAACCTTGTATCAAGAGGACCAGGCCTATGTTGTGGACAAGAGAGCTCGTTTTCCTGAGTTCAAAGACAGGACAGAGGGATATGGCTGAGATATGGGGTGAATCTGAAGCCCATGGGGATGCACTCTCCAAGCTCCAGTATAGGAATGGGGCCTCTAGGGTCCCAGGCCACCCACCACGCCCTCTGGAGCAGGATCTGGGCAACATTCCCTGTCAGTGATGAGGCAGCCCTAGCACTTGTCACGCCCCGATGTCGTGTCCTATGTGGGCCCCATGCTCTTGGGACCACACCCCACAGTCTGCAGGTCCATGCTACAGGGTCCTTCATGCCTCAGGAGTAGAGACCACCCAGCAAGCAGTTCCCTCCGCAACCAGCAGGAGGAGGGGAGGAGAGCAGGGGCACCAGGGGACTCTCACTCAGACAACAACACCCCAGCGGTGCCAGCGGGGACAGTGATGATGCAGATGAGGCACAGACCAAGAGATGGGACCAGAGGACCCAAAAGGCAGCTGGTCAGGTCCTGGCTCACCTGCACCCCGGACACCTTTGTCCCGCAGACACCCCCTTCCTCATACACCCTCTCCTTAAATGCAGATTCTTCAGATGCCAACAGGCAGAGCTTCAGACTGAAAGTCAGCTCTTCCAAAATGACCCGTCAGCAAACACTGCAGGATTCCACTCCAGTGGGTGCCCTGGAGTCGACAACTCAGGGACTGAAGTGGATATCGGTGCCAGGGGCAGTGGGAGGGGATGGGGAATGAGACTTTCATGGTTGTGGAATTTTGGTTTTGCAAGATGAAAAGTTCTAGTGATGGTGGTGATGGCTCCACGAGAAAGTGAATCTATCTGACGCCTCAGAAACGTGCACTTAAAACGGTGATGATGGTAAAGGGTATGTGACGTGTGTTTTATTTCACTTAAAATAAATTCTTAAAATAATGTCTTGTTAATTGAGATTCCATTTCGACTCCCCTTCATCACAAATGTCGGAGGCCCAGACACAGTCCCCTACCATAGGGGCCATCACGGTACCCTCACAGAGAACATGGGAGACCATTCTTAGGGGGGGCTAGTCTGTGCTCACTTGACCTCTGTCCAGGGGGACCCAGGCAGTGGTGACCCCCATAGATTAGACATATGATATGCTATAGTATTAATACGATACGACCAAGTGTTGTCACTCACCGGAACACAGAGCAGCAACCCACTCAAACGTGCCTGACCTAATATGATTGTGACAAGATGAAGAGAAGAAAAGGAACCACAGGTTAATCAGGACAACACCCTTAATGCAGAGGTTGGAAATCTCAAAGGGGACAGGACACACTGCAGGCAAAGAGCGCATATGCGGTCTCCCCATCCATGTGATCCTGACCCATGCAGGTAAGGTGAGACCCACACAGTCCCCGCACCCTATACCTGGGGCCACACATCCACACTCACCAGGGTGACCCACCTCCCCAGGCCCCTCCACCTGGGTCACATGTCCACAGTCCCAGGGTGCCCTCACCTCCCCAGACCCTGCACCTGGGGTCACACGTCCCCTTGGTCAGGACACCATGGCTCTGCAGGGGGCTCCCCCAATGTGGAAACAAGCTGGGTCCCTGGGACCTCCTGGGATGGGAAAAAGTGGCAGGTGGGTCTCCTTTCCCCACACTTGTCCCAGAGGAGTCCTCCTCTTCTCACTTTGGTTCTGTGTGATTTTAACTGTTTTTACAGCTTTCATACTAGAGTTGGACACACGACCCTGGTGCTGGCATGCTCAGTCCTTTCTCGTCTCACTTACATGTTGAGAAAGCTCACAGGACAGCAGGGCTGAAAGCCGAGGGGCAGCTCTGGACTCTGCTGAGTAGGGACGGTAGACTGGAGGGAGAGCTCAGCAGCAGCCTCAGCTGTCACCCATCGGCCTTTTGCCCGATCTGCGTGCCCTGCAATCAATTCAGCAGCTAAACCTGCTTCCCTATGCACCATGCACGTGCTGGTAAATTGGAATTATTGCCAGGTAGTCCTCCTGAGGATTCTCCATGAGCCCCAGGGAAGGTGAACCTTGCAGGGATTAAGACTAAGGCCCCGACCATAGCACTGACCCTTGGGAGGACCAGGTCACCACACTCAGAAGAGAGGCTGTTACGTAGACAAGCCCACCTCAGCTCCAGACCCCAGACATCTAAGCACTGACATTCAGATGCAGGCATGGAGCTTCCCAGTACTGAGGCCAGGCCGGGTCTCTACCCAGGTCCCCATAGTCCTAGCGTACACAGAACATGATCAGGTCTAAATCTTCTTATTATAGACAACACATGGTCAGCTCTAAACATAATCAGTAGACAGGACATGCAGAGGTCTAAATCTACCATGTAGACACAACTTGATCATGTTTCAACTAGCTTACGGCTGATCTCATAGGAGGTACAGATCACACACATGGGTCTCTCATCTTTGGACACCCACATCAGGAAACTGAACAAAATCTTTGTCATTAAACATTTCAACAGGCAAAACAGAAATGTTCCCAATTTCTCTGGCCACCTGATGGTCAGGATCCACGGGCGAGCCACTAACTTCTTAGAGTGCAGCCCAGTCTGCTGCCAGGACAGATAAGAAGTGGCCTGATTCCAGCCTCCCAGGCTTCCAGAAGGAGGCGGCCACACTGCAAGCCAGGTCAGGAGAGTCCTGCATGGTCCGGGTCGGGAGATCCGGTCTGTCCATTCGGCTGGCCGATTCCGGGCGGGGCGCTCAGGGCCGCTGAGAGCCCTGCACTCAGGTCCTGCTTCCCTGCAGCGTGTGCGTGTGCGTGTGCGTGTGCGTGCGTGTGTGTGTGTGTGTAGAGGGGGCGGTGGCTGACGGCTCCCATGGTTCCCAACCCGGGCACCGTGCTGTCTTCGAGGGGAGGCACGGGGAGAGGTAGGGGCACAGAAGCCGTTGGAGAGGAGAACCCACCGCGGAACTCCTTGCACACTGGCTCGCCCCACCCGGAGACCCGCCTGCCCATCGTGGGCCGCATGTCGCCCCCCAGTCCCCCACCCCCGAGGGCAGGGTGCCTGCTCTTTCAACAGCACAGGGTCTCACATGAAGGAGACCCAGTGGGGACTGTCAGCCCCCGACTCCTGATGCTGTGTTTGGGGAGAATGAACCCCCTTGACTGGGCGATGGGACCCTGTGAGGAAAGAGGTGGCGGCCCGATCCAAGTCGGGGCCTGGCTGAGATATGAGAAAACAGGAGCCAAGGGCAGGGCCTGGAGGCCAGGCCAACAGGAGGGGCACCCCCAGCCTTGGCCGGGCTCTCCAACGGTGACATTGTTGCTTTAGGGGACCTGGGACAGGTGACTGAATGTAATGGGAGTCTAAACTGGACCCTGAATGGGGCTTAAAGAAGGTGTGAAGGATGTTACTAAGACAGTGACAGTCATTGGAAGACAAACTCTGTGTCAGGATATCCTGCTCCATCCATTTAAATCCCTGAGATCTGTGACCTTTTCGTGGCTACGCAGGATTGTTAGAGCAGCTGCGTGCGGATATATCTGGGGCACAATTCAGTCTGCAGCCAACTTGCAAGTGGTTCCAGCAAACACACAGGTGTGCTCACAGGCAGGCACAGCACACACACAAACATATGCACGTGCACAGCACAACTATATTCACACACTAGCATGTGAACACACATGCACCCATATGCCCATGCACACACTAATGTGTGCAAGTTCACATACCTATGCACATGAACAGCATATGTATGCAAACAGGCACATGCACACGCAGAGCACACACACAGGGAATAAAGTGAATCCGTAAAGCATTAATTCCTGAACACAAGTGAAGCTGACATGTATTTTTCCCTTTTCTTAGTCTTGATGTTTTCCACAACAACAAGTTTAAGATAAAAGTTAATGGCAAATGACTTTTGATTCATAGGACTTTCTGAGTTTATTCCACAAATATTATGACAGTAGAAATGAATGTAGATATTACATGTGTCCACTAATGGATGAATGGAGAAGAAAAACACGGTCCATCAATACAAGGGAATGCTATTCAGCCTAAAAAGGAAGTCAATTCTGACACAGGATGCAGCAGGGATGAACCTTGAGGGCATTATGCTCAGTGATGTAAGCTAGACACAAAAAAACAAACAGTGCTTGATCCACTCATACAAGGCCCCTAGAGCAGTTGGAAATATAAGGACATAAAGTAGGACGTTGGGGGCCAGAGGCTGAGGGAAGGACAATGGGGAGTGAGTGTTTAATGGGGACTGTTTCAATTTTGCAAGATGAAAAAGTTCTGGAGGATGATGGTGGTCAGGTTTGCACAACAGTGTGAATTACTTCTTGACCCTGAAATGTGCACTTAAAAATGGTTAAGATAGTACATTTTACGTTATGTGTACCAGACCACAATTTTTAAAACTTTTCAAAAAACAACAGGAAATAGTCCATGAATACCACAAGATGCACAACTTCACTAACAACAGAGGGATTAAAGCCATAAGCAAAATACTGTGCATACACCTACCAGAATGGCAGACATGAAAGACATAGTATCAATTATCAGCAGGATGTGGAGCAATGGAAAGCCTGGTACGCAACGGGGGGATGCAACCACTTCTGAAGCAATCGGGCCTCAGATAGCGACGTCCGTGCACGGAGACCCACAGTGCTCCTCCCAGTTGAACACAAACCCACCAGCCCTGCACCAGGACACACGGACATAGACGTGCAGCCACAGGAGCCAAACCTGAAAGAACCTGAAGGCCATCACAGACGGATGCAGAAATGAACCATGCACGCTCCTATGAAGGAATATTCCACAGCAATGGAGTACATTTTGTTTAAAAGTAGTAAAACTATAAAAATTATTTTTTAAAAAAAACTATATTTAAAAGATGAAAGAATATATAATTCTGGCACCTAGGGATTGCCGAATGCTCCTAAAAATAGATTGCTGTGGAAATGTTTATTATAGGGAAATTGACATATTCTCTAGGAAGGACGGGGTGAATGGGCCTGCTACATTTTCTACATTGAAGACATGTACAGGTTTTGATTCTACTTCTGTTAAATCAAGTGGGGCTTCACTGGATTTCTGCTACTGCGGAGATAATCAAATTCTGGGTAGCGGTCAGGAGAAAATTAGTCATAGGTGTTCTTGTGTAATAATTACTGTTGAAAGTGTAAATGATCCATTTACCAGTAAGACTGAGAATAGAATAACTGCTACATTACTTCATATGAGATGATCGTCTGTGCTATTGTTCCTACAGCTCCAGTGAGTGAGTATTTTGAATGTGAAGTTCATCCAGATCTGAGGATGGAGTAAATGGCTAGGTGTGATATGGCTAATAGAAATAATATGCCTACATTTATACTAATTAGTGGATAAGATATGGGAAGAGGAATTCATGTTGTGAGAGCCAGGGTTAAGGCTAGCATTGGGGCAATAATATATAAACTGATGATGTTGATGGACATAGTGGTTCTTTAATAAGTAATTTGAATGCCTCAGCAATGGGTTGTAATCATCCATGGGGGCTGATGATTTTTGGCCCTTTCTGGATTTGTATATAGCCTAGGATTTTCCATTTAGTTAATATGAGGAATGCTATGGTGAATTAAATTGGGTAATTTGTGAAAGAATGTTGATTGTAAACATATTCTTAGGAAGAGGACTTGAACCAGTGCAGAAAAAGTTTCAGTTTTACATAATTACCGGGCTCTGCCTGCGTAACGAACCCTGTTCTACAGTAGGGTATGTATAAATTAATTGAATGTAGATTATATCATCATTTAGTTTGAAGACATTTTGTAAAGGAAGCCGTATTGCTCTTGTCCTTTCATGCTGGAAGAAATCTGCAATAGACAGAAACCAACCAGGATGACTCCAGTCTGAACTCAGATCACGTGAGACTTTAATCGTTGAACAAACAGACAATTAATAGCAGTTATACCGTTGAAATGTCGTGATCCAGCATCAAGGTCATAAACCATATTGCCCATATGAACTCCAGAATACAATTACACTGTTATCCCTAGTAAAACTTGTTCCATTGACCAGTGTTTTAGAAGAACAGGTGATAAAGCATTTTGACTAGCTGGCCTAAATTTTAATCACTCAGAAGTGGTTTTATTCTCCAAAAAATAAATGGCGCACGGGCTCAAGACACACCGGCTTCAGTAGTTGTGGCGTGCAGACTCAGTAGTTGTGGCCCACTGGCTTAGTTGTTCCGTGGCATGTGAGATCTTCCCGGACCGGGGATCGAACCGGGTCCCCTGCATTGGCAGGCGAATTCTTAATCACTGCATCACCAGGGAAGTCCCAGATTCGCAGTCTCCCTTTTAATATACCTTAAGCCCAAAGAATCCATGGAAAATTGTTAGAGAAAATAAGACAATGAAATATTGTAAGGACTACAACAGAAGCATATAGTACACAGTTCATATAGACACATCCCAAGCAGTTACAAAGTATATTAAAAGGGAGGCTGCAATTTTAAAAGAATAAGAAAAATTATACCCACAAACTCCCAATCTTTCCTGAAACGTTGCAATCTGAAACCCTATTGTAGGAAGCAGAAGATTCCAGGAGACATTCTACAAATGAAGGACTGCAAACCCAGTGGTTGGATAAGGAATTCTGGAAGGAAGGTATCCTCACCCAAGGAGAGCAGGTTCCTATACTTCTCTAATATCACATCCCTGTACAATTCCCATTGATCTTGGTCCAGGCATTCTCACTCCTCTTGACAGAAATCTATGGCCACATCCTGGAATGTCAGCAGTCCCTGAAATTAAACGTACACATGCCATGTGGCCACGGGAAGAGCTCATAATATGACCCAAGAAGAAAACAGCAAGTTAAGAGAAGGTTTTAATTTAGAAGAGTGTCTTCAATTATCCACTAATACATACATATATATATATATATATATAATTTTTTTTTTACAAAGTAACTTGCTCTACCTTATTTCTAACTACAAGAAAAGAGTATGGCATGTGATCCACAAAACCAGTATAGAGACTATACTTGTCTGGAAAAGAAATGATAAAATGATGGTTTCAACACAGGCATATGCATTTTTGAGTGTTTTATTTATATCAAACTGGATAAAATGTGTGTATTTCTCATAGAGAAAAGACCTGTCGAGGTAAAAATGTACCTTTCAACTATTCATGGGTACACGAGTACACTGGGGAGATTGTAAAAGTGCAGATTGTGATTCAGTAGGTCCGGTGGGCCTGAGTTCTATATTTTTAACAAGCTCATTTTTAACTAGTGATGCCACAGTCTCTGATTCATTAACCACAACTGTGAATATCAGGGACATAATAAGAAAGGTAAAAATTCATATTTAATTTTGAACTTAAAGTGTTTTATGGATTTTACACCTTTAATAGAATAGTGAGCACAGCAGCAACAATCATTTGTGAATATTTACTATAGACTGTGTATCTTTCTAATTTTTTTGTGTAGGATTCCAGGAAAAAGGCCTGGGCTGCGGCCACAGTGGGCGTGGCCCCCAGGCCAGGCCGCCCCTCCAGGACCCCCGACGGGGCCCTGCGCTCCTGGCGGCTCCCTCCCCCGCCGCCCCGCTCCCTCCCGGAAGGCCTCGGGGCAGAGCGGTCCCACCCACTGCGCGCTGAACAGAGCCCGCGTTTCCTCAGAGCTGGAACTCCCGGCTCAGGCGGGGTCTCTTCCCTCCGCCTTCACGGAACTGCCTCGGAGCCCGAGGGGAGGGCGACCTCACTGAGGCTGCCGGCTCTGGAGGTGCCCCAGCGGCCGAAGCCATGACAGTCGCGGGGACGGCGGGCCGGGTAAGTGGGCGCCGACCCTCCGCCTTGTCCGGTGCCCGGGCGGCAGCACAAGACCAGCTTCTGAGGGGCAGGGGTTCGCTGCCACCCGCCGCTGCTGTGCAGAAAGAGCGGCCTCCAGCGTCTGGTCCCCGGGAACTTCGGTCCCTCCTCTCGCCCCTGCCCTCGTCCTGGCTCGCGAGGCCTGGTGGGCGTGAGGAGGGGGTCGGCCTGAGCGTCCTGAGGGGAAACGGGGCAAGGGAGGCACAGGGTCCGGCTGCAGCCTCAGCGCCCCTCTTCCCGACTGCGGGGAAAGCAGCTGAAAACTCCTCCCGAGGCGCACAGGCCCCTTATTCAGCCGAGTCCCTCTGCGCTCCTTCCTCCCTGAGCTAAAGTACCGGGGGGAGGGTACAGGGCAGGGAACTGGCGCAGGTAATGGGGAACATCAAAAGGTGATTGTTAACTAAGGAAAACCAGCTCTCCCAAGGTGAGGAATGCGGCGCTTTTCTTTGCCTGGGCTCACTGAATTCCTTCCTTTGATATGCACCTCAGCTCTCTGGGGCCTGCATTCTGTATTTGCATATCCTGAGTGCCTCAGGGCCCGCCGGCTCACATTGGAGGGCTGCAAGTGCTGAAGACTGTGACATCCTTTGTTTACTGATAGGGCAAGAACTATTCCATTTCTCACAGGCTTGAGGGACAGACAGTGGAAAAAAGTCAGAGAATCTCACTCGGCCTGTACTTTGGTTTACATATAGATAATATTTATACTTAAATGTGCTAATAGAGGTTCTCAAGTCCAATCAACTTGTACTACTGCCCTCTATGTATCAATTTCATCAATATCATAAGGTAAATGCCTATAGAATTGACTTAATCCATTTAAATAGGATAATGATTTTTAAAGGAAACATAATAGAAATATAACAACAAAACCTTTACCACTAAAGGCTGGGTCTGGAACACCCTAAATAAATGTTCCATTGTTAAAATATTGAAAGATGTAGTCCATAGAAATATCAACAAAAATGACAAATAATAAGGGTAGCAGAATGTTGAAATGTTCTATCTTTATCATTAAAGTGGCAGAAAATCATTTATTAGTAGGCACTGGGGGCAGAAGATGCCTGATTTTATATCTGTGTCATATTTGTGCAGTTGTTTCAACAAGTAACTTCAAGACAAAATGGAAAAACAAGGAGGTTTGTGCCTGAGATCATGTTGATGTGACACCAGGGATGGCCCCCTTGTGCCAGGTGAGTTAAGTTTACCTGGCAGGTAGACCGCAGAGCTCCTGGGAAGCAAGGGTTGGGATTTTTCTGCTGGGTGCCCCTTCGGTTCTGTGACTTGACTGACTGTGAGTCATGTTTCGGGAAAGACCTGATCACAGGAAAAGGGTGGGAATAGAGTGATTTGGGGAGCAGCTAACAACATTCATCACAGCTCACGGCCTGAATGAATTTGAAAGAAAGAGGAAAACAAATGCTTCTTATGGAATCAGAGAATGTGAGGGCTGGACAATCCCAGAAAATGAGGAACACCCATCCCATTTTCCAGATGACAAAACAGAGGTCCAGCAAGGTGAAATCCCTCACCCAAGTTGCACCCGTCTCTCCTCCCCACTACGTGGTTCATGAAAGCAGGACTCTTCCTGTCTTGATCACTGCTGAACCCCAAAAAGGGCCAGGCATCTAGCAGCTGCCCCAAAAATTTGGGTTGACTATAGGAACAATGCTATTTCTTTCTTTCTCACTCTTATTCAGGATTGTGCCAAGAACTCCCCAGGTTGCCATGTAATTCGATAAATGTAAATATTAATTGAGTTTTGTTGTGATGAGGACTTAGGCTTTGAAGGTAACAGACTTGGTTCAGATCTTGGTTCTGCCACTCCATAGCTGTTTGGCTTTGGGAAAATTACTAAACCTCTCTGAGATTATTTCCTCCTTTGTAAAGTGGGGATAAATCTATCTGAGCCAGCAGAGCACCTGCATGAGAGATGTGCACTAAATATTGGTCTTTCTCACTCTCCTACGCCATCTCTCTGTTCTTCCCAGAGAAGCTGTACAGAAGGATATAGTACTTTTGTTTAAAATAGTTAACTAATTAATTAATTAATTTGTTTTTGGCTGTGTTGGGTCTTCGTTGCTATGCGCAGGCTTTCTCTAGTTGCGGCAAGCGGGGGCTACTCTTTGTTGCGGTGCGCGGGCTTCTCATTGCGGTGGCTTCTCTTGCTAGCCTTAACCCCAATGCTAGCCTTAACCCTGGCTCTCACAACATGAATTCCTCTTCCCATATCTTATCCACTAATTAATATAAATGTAGGCATATTATTTCTATTAGCCATATCACACCTAGCCATTTACTCCATCCTCAGATCTGGATGAACTTCACATTCAAAATACACACTCACTGGAGCTCTAGGAACAATAGCACAGACAATCATCTCATATGAAGTAATGTAGCAGTTATTCTCTTCTCAGTCTTACTGATAAATGGATCATTTACACTTTCAACAGTAATTATTACACAAGAACACCTATGACTCATTTTCTCCTGACCCCTACCCAGAATTTGATTATCTCCGCAGTAGCAGAAATCCAATGAAGCCCCACTTGATTTAACGGAAGTAGCATCAAAACCTGTATAAGTCTTCAATGTAGAAAATGTAGCAGGCCCATTCACCCCGTCCCTCCTAGAGAATATGTCAATTTCCCTATAATAAACATTTCCACAGCAATCTATTTTTCGGAGCATTCGACAATCCCTAGGTGCCAGAATTATATACAGCCCAAGTCATCATTAAAACACATCTAACAATCTCCTTTCTATGAATTTGAGCCTCCTACCTACAATTTTGATATGATCAACGCATACATCTCTTATGAAAAGTTTTTTACGACTAACATTAACCTTATGTATATGAGAGATTTCACTACTTGTCATCATACCAGGCAACCCACCACAAATTTAAGAAATATGTCTGACAAAAGAGATTCTTTGATAGAGTAAATCATAGAGGTTTCAATGCTCTTATTCCTGGAATTGAATTCTTCCTAATAATTTTACATTCTCCATGCTACCTACCACATTACACCACATGCTATATAGTAAAGTTCTCTAAGTAAGCTTCAGGCCCGTACCCCCAAAATATTTTTGTATATCCTTCCTGTGCTAATAAACTCTCATTGTTTTTACCATCATTCTACTGACCATTTTCTCAGGAAATATAATTGTATAACAAGCTCACACTGGTTAATGGTATTACCATTCTAACAAAAAAACATGAACCCATAAGCTACAGAAGCATCCAACAAATATTTCCTAAAACAGTCCACCACATCAATACTACTTATAATGGCTATTATCATTAATCTAATATACTCTGGTCAAAGAGCACAATGAATAACAAGAATCTTTAATCCAGCAGCATCCACCCTCATGACAATCGCCCTTGTCACAAAAGTAGGACTTTCCCCATTTCACTTCTGAGTGCCTGAAGTCACACGAGGCATCCCATGAACAGCAGACCTGATGCTATCAACATGACAAAATTGCACCCCTATCAGTTTTATACCACATGTCACCATCCATCAACCTAAATATACTATTAATCATAGTGATATTATAAATCATAGCTGGAGGCTGAGGCAGACTTCGCCATGCTCACCTGGAAAGTATTACACCCTCCTCATCAATTGCCCTTATAGGATGAATAACAGCTATTATAATGTATATTCAGAATATAACAATCCTAAACATACTAATTTATATCATAATAACACTATCTTCTTCTTATGTATGCCCAGATCATGTACTACAAGAGTATCATTATCACACACATGAGATAAAACACCTCCCATCACAATCATTTTCCTCACCATTATAGTATCATTAGGACATCGCCCACCACTATCAGGCTTTCTACCCAAATGAATAATTATCCAAGAGATAACAAAAACGACAACATCATTCTACCAACACTAATAGCCATCATAGCAGTCCTCAGCATATATTTCTACTTGTAGCTAACATACTCCACATCACTAACTATATTCCCTTCATTAAACAAAACAAACACAAAACAATTTGAACATACAAAGAAATAACCTTCCTATCATTACCAATCATAATACCCACACGGTTACTACACACAACACCCATTCTATCGGTGCTGGACTAGGAATTTAGGTTAGTTCAGACCAAGAGCTTTCAAAACCCTAAACAAGTGAAATTTACTTAATTCCTAAAAATAAGGATTGCAAGACTTTATTCTACATCAATTGAATGTAAAGCAAACACTGTATTGAAGCCAAATCTTTACGAGATTGATGAGTTTTAACCCCAGGAAACTTTAGTTAACAGGCAAATCCTCTAGTCAACTGGCTTCAGTCTACTTCTCCTTCATTTGAGAAAGAAAAAAAGAAAAAAAAAAGAGCAGGATAATCACTGGCAGAATTGAAGCTGCTTCTCTGAAGTTACAATTAAATTTGTTGATTCACCACAGGGTTTGCCAGAAAGAGGGTAAAATCTCTGTCTTTAGATTTACAGTCTAATGCTAACTCAGTCATTTTACCTCTGTTCATACACTGCTGATTATTTTCAACAAATCACAAAGATATCGGCATTTTATATTTATTATTTGGTGCTTGAGCTGGAGTAGCAGGCAGCACCTTAATTATATTAATCCAGGCTGAGCTATGCTGACCTGGACCGCTACTTGGAGATGCCCAAATCTGTAAGGTTGTCATAACAGTCCCTGCACTTGTAATAATTTTCTTTATTGCTGTACCCGTTATGATTGCAGGCTTTGAAAACTGACTTGAGCCACTAATAACTCGGACACCTGAAGTAGCATTTCCCCCAATAAATCATATAAACTTTTGACGACTTCCCCCATCATTCTTACTCCTACTCATATCACCAATAGTAGAAGCTGGTTCTGGTACCAGTGGGACCGTGTATTCAGCTCTAGCCTGCAATCTGGCCCATGCAGGAGCCTCTGTCGACCTAACTGCTTTCTCCTTACATTTAGCAGGTGTCTCCTCAATTCTTGGTATTATTACTTTTATTACTATAATCTTTAATACAAAACCAGCAGTCATATCCCAATACCAAACACCATTATTTGTTTAATCTTCCCCAACTATAGCCATATTACTATAATTACCAATCTCAGTCCAAGCAGCCAGAATTGCCATGCTGTTAAGAGATAGAAATCTAAACACTACTTTCTTTGACCCTGCAGGAGGAGACCGAATCCTATACCAACACCTCTTTTGATACTTTGCTCACCCTGAAGTCTGTATTCATGGCCTAACAGGGTTTGTTATAAACTCACATATCATTACATACTATTTAGGACAAAAATTGCCTTTCAGCTATCTGGGAATAGTATGAGTCATGTCCACTGGTTTTTTAGGAGTTCTCTTGTGGGCCCATCACATGTTTACCATAGGGATAGCTGTGGACTCAGGAGCATACTTTGCATCAGCTACCGTAATTACTTCTATCCCTACAGGAGTAAAAGTATCTAGCTGATTAGCAACTCCTTATTTAATTTTTCTTTTTCTTTTCTTTTTTATTTTTTGGCTGAGTTGGGTCTTGGTTGTTGCGCATGGGCTTTCTCTGGTTGCGGTGAGCGGCAGCTACTCTTCGTTGTGGTGTGCGGCCCTTTCATTGCACTGGCTTCTCTTGTTGCACAGCACGGCCTCTAGGCGCGTGGGCTTCAGTAGTTGTGGCTTGCGGGCTCTAGAGGGCAGGCTCAGTAGTTGTGGCACACGGGCTTTTTGCTCCACGGCATGTGGAATCTTCCCAGACAAGGGCTCGAACCCGTGTCCCCTGCATTGGCAGACGAATTCTTAACCACTGCGTCACCAGGGAAGTCCCTGGTTAGCAACTGTTCACGGAGGTAATTCTATATGACCTCCCACTATATTATGAGATTTAGGCTTTAGTTTTTCTTTTTACAGTAGGTGGTTTGACAGGAATCATCTTAGCCAACTCATCCCCAGACATTGTCCTCCAGGATACATACTATGTAGTAGCACACTTCCATGACCTAATGTCCATGGGAGCAGTCTTCACTATTATAGGAGGCTTTCTACACTGATTCCCACTATTCTCAGGTTATACAGTTAACTCAGCATGAGCAAAAATTCACTTCACAAGTATATTTGTAGTAGTAAATATGACTTCCTGCCGCACTTTCGTGGCCTCTCAGGGATGTCACTACGTTAGTCTGAGTACCCTGAGACACACACAACATGAAATGTTTTGTCTTTAGGCTCATTCATCTCAGTAGCAGCAGTAATGCTAATAATCTTCATACTTTGAAAAGCATTTGTGTCTAAACAAGAAGTCTTAGCAGTGGAAATTGCTACTCCTAACCTAGAATGGTTACACGGATGTCCTCCACCATATCCTACGTTTCAAGATCCTACCTATGTAAATGTAAAATAAGGAAGGACTCAAGTCCTTTTCAACCAGTTTCAAGCCAACACCATAACAATTATGTCTTCCTCAATAAATGAGATAAAAGTAAAAAGTGATGTAGCTTTGTCAAAGTTAAATGATAGGCTAAAATCCTGTATATGACTAAGGCATATCAATTTCATCTAGGCTCTCAAGATACAACATCACCGATTATGGAAGAACTTTTACATTTTCTTCATCACACATTAATAGTGATTTTTAAAATAAGTTCTCTAGTCCTCTATATCATTTCACTAATATTGACATCTAAACTCATATGCATACAATAGATGCACAGGTAGAGAAAATGTGAACAATTTACTAGCTATTATTGTAATCTTAATTGTCCTATCATCATTGTGAATCCTTTACATGATACATGAAATCAATAACTCTTCCCAAACCGTAAAAAACTATGGGTCAGTAATGATACTGAAGCTACAAATACACAGATTACGAAGATTTAAATGTTGACTCCTCTGTAATCCCCACATCAGAGCTAAAACCAGGAGAATAATGACTAATAGAAGTCAACAACCGAGTAGTTAGGGATAGTCATTGAATATTAGTTTCCTCTGAAATTGTTGTACACTCCGGAGTTGTTCCTTCTCAGGCCTAAAAGGAGCTGCTATCCCAGGACGCCTAACTTAAAGAAACCTTGTATCAAGAGGACCAGGCCTATGTTGTGGACAAGAGAGCTCGTTTTCCTGAGTTCAAAGACAGGACAGAGGGATATGGCTGAGATATGGGGTGAATCTGAAGCCCATGGGGATGCACTCTCCAAGCTCCAGTATAGGAATGGAGCCTCTAGGGTCCCAGGCCACCCACCACGCCCTCTGGAGCAGGATCTGGGCAACATTCCCTGTCAGTGATGAGGCAGCCCTAGCACTTGTCACGCCCCGATGTCGTGTCCTATGTGGGCCCCATGCTCTTGGGACCACACCCCACAGTCTGCAGGTCCATGCTACAGGGTCCTTCATGCCTCAGGAGTAGAGACCACCCAGCAAGCAGTTCCCTCCGCAACCAGCAGGAGGAGGGGAGGAGAGCAGGGGCACCAGGGGACTCTCACTCAGACAACAACACCCCAGCGGTGCCAGCGGGGACAGTGATGATGCAGATGAGGCACAGACCAAGAGATGGGACCAGAGGACCCAAAAGGCAGCTGGTCAGGTCCTGGCTCACCTGCACCCCGGACACCTTTGTCCCGCAGACACCCCCTTCCTCATACACCCTCTCCTTAAATGCAGATTCTTCAGATGCCAACAGGCAGAGCTTCAGACTGAAAGTCAGCTCTTCCAAAATGACCCGTCAGCAAACACTGCAGGATTCCACTCCAGTGGGTGCCCTGGAGTCGACAACTCAGGGACTGAAGTGGATATCGGTGCCAGGGGCAGTGGGAGGGGATGGGGAATGAGACTTTCATGGTTGTGGAATTTTGGTTTTGCAAGATGAAAAGTTCTAGTGATGGTGGTGATGGCTCCACGAGAAAGTGAATCTATCTGACGCCTCAGAAACGTGCACTTAAAACGGTGATGATGGTAAAGGGTATGTGACGTGTGTTTTATTTCACTTAAAATAAATTCTTAAAATAATGTCTTGTTAATTGAGATTCCATTTCGACTCCCCTTCATCACAAATGTCGGAGGCCCAGACACAGTCCCCTACCATAGGGGCCATCACGGTACCCTCACAGAGAATATGGGAGACCATTCTTAGGGGGGGCTAGTCTGTGCTCACTTGACCTCTGTCCAGGGGGACCCAGGCAGTGGTGACCCCCATAGATTAGACATATGATATGCTATAGTATTAATACGATACGACCAAGTGTTGTCACTCACCGGAACACAGAGCAGCAACCCACTCAAACGTGCCTGACCTCATATGATTGTGACAAGATGAAGAGAAGAAAAGGAACCACAGGTTAATCAGGACAACACCCTTAATGCAGAGGTTGGAAATCTCAAAGGGGACAGGACACACTGCAGGCAAAGAGCGCATATGCGGTCTCCCCATCCTTGTGATCCTGATCCATGCAGTTATGGTGAGACCCACACAGTCCTCGCACCCTATACCTGGGGCCACACATCCACACTCACCAGGGTGACCCACCTCCCCAGACCCCTCCACCTGGGTCACATGTCCACAGTCCCAGGGTGCCCTCACCTCCCCAGACCCTGCACCTGGGGTCACACGTCCCCTTGGTCAGGACACCATGGCTCTGCAGGGGGCTCCCCCAATGTGGAAACAAGCTGGGTCCCTGGGACCTCCTGGGATGGGAAAAAGTGGCAGGTGGGTCTCCTTTCCCCACACTTGTCCCAGAGGAGTCCTCCTCTTCTCACTTTGGTTCTGTGTGATTTTAACTGTTTTTACAGCTTTCATACTAGAGTTGAACACACGACCCTGGTGCTGGCATGCTCAGTCCTTTCTCGTCTCACTTACATGTTGAGAAAACTCACAGGACAGCAGGGCTGAAAGCCGAGGGGCAGCTCTGGACTCTGCTGAGTAGGGACGGTAGACTGGAGGGAGAGCTCAGCAGCAGCCTCAGCTGTCACCCATCGGCCTTTTGCCCGATCTGCGTGCCCTGCAATCAATTCAGCAGCTAAACCTGCTTCCCTATGCACCATGCACGTGCTGGTAAATTGGAATTATTGCCAGGTAGTCCTCCTGAGGATTCTCCATGAGCCCCAGGGAAGGTGAACCTTGCAGGGATTAAGACTAAGGCCCCGACCATAGCACTGACCCTTGGGAGGACCAGGTCACCACACTCAGAAGAGAGGCTGTTACGTAGACAAGCCCACCTCAGCTCCAGACCCCAGACATCTAAGCACTGACATTCAGATGCAGGCACGGAGCTTCCCAGTACTGAGGCCAGGCCGGGTCTCTACCCAGGTCCCCATAGTCCTAGCGTACACAGAACATGCTCAGGTCTAAATCTTCTTATTATAGACAACACATGGTCAGCTCTAAACATAATCAGTAGACAGGACATGCAGAGGTCTAAATCTACCATGTAGACACAACTTGATCATGTTTCAACTAGCTTAGGGCTGATCTCATAGGAGGTACAGATCTCACACATGGGTCTCTCATCTTTGGACACCCACATCAGGAAACTGAACAAAATCTTTGTCATTAAACATTTCAACAGGCAAAACAGAAATGTTCCCAATTTCTCTGGCCACCTGATGGTCAGGATCCACAGGCGAGCCACGAACTTCTTAGAGTGCAGCCCAGTCTGCTGCCAGGACAGATAAGAAGTGGCCTGATTCCAGCCTCCCAGGCTTCCAGAAGGAGGCGGCCACACTGAAAGCCAGGTCAGGAGAGTCCTGCATGGTCCGGGCCGGGAGATCCGGTCTGTCCATTCGGCTGGCCGATTCCGGGCGGGGCGCTCAGGGCCTCTGAGAGCCCTGCACTCAGGTCCTGCTTCCCTGCAGCGTGTGCGTGTGCGTGTGCGTGTGCGTGTGTGTGTGTGTGTAGAGGGGGCGGTGGCTGACGGCTCCCATGGTTCCCAACCCGGGCACCGTGCTGTCTTCGAGGGGAGGCACGGGGAGAGGTAGGGGCACAGAAGCCGTTGGAGAGGAGAACCCACCGCGGAACTCCTTGCACACTGGCTCGCCCCACCCGGAGACCCGCCTGCCCATCGTGGGCCGCATGTCGCCCCCCAGTCCCCCACCCCCGAGGGCAGGGTGCCTGCTCTTTCAACAGCACAGGGTCTCACATGAAGGAGACCCAGTGGGGACTGTCAGCCCCCGACTCCTGATGCTGTGTTTGGGGAGAATGAACCCCCTTGACTGGGCGATGGGACCCTGTGAGGAAAGAGGTGGTGGCCCGATCCAAGTCGGGGCCTGGCTGAGATATGAGAAAACAGGAGCCAAGGGCAGGGCCTGGAGGCCAGGCCAACAGGAGGGGCACCCCCAGCCTTGGCTGGGCTCTCCAACGGTGACATTGTTGCTTTAGGGGACCTGGGACAGGTGAATGAATGTAATGGGAGTCTAAACTGGACCCTGAATGGGGCTTAAAGAAGGTGTGAAGGATGTTACTGAGACAGTGACAGTCATTGGAAGACAAACTCTGTGTCAGGATATCCTGCTCCATCCATTTAAATCCCTGAGATCTGTGACCTTTTCGTGGCTACGCAGGATTGTTAGAGCAGCTGCGTGCGGATATATCTGGGGCACAATTCAGTCTGCAGCCAACTTGCAAGTGGTTCCAGCAAACACACAGGTGTGCGCACAGGCAGGCACAGCACACACACAAACATATGCACGTGCACAGCACAACTATATTCACACACTAGCATGTGAACACACATGCACCCATATGCCCATGCACACACTAATGTGTGCAAGTTCACATACCTATGCACATGCACAGCATATGTATGCAAACAGGCACATGCACACGCAGAGCACACACACAGGGAATAAAGTGAATCCGTAAAGCATTAATTCCTGAACACAAGTGAAGCTGACATGTATTTTTCCCTTTTCTTAGCCTTGATGTTTTCCACAACAACAAGTTTAAGAAAAAAGTTAATGGCAAATGACTTTTGATTCATAGGACTTTCTGAGTTTATTCCACAAATATTATGACAGTAGAAATGAATGTAGATATTACATGTGTCCACTAATGGATGAATGGAGAAGAAAAACACGGTCCATCAATCCAAGGGAATGCTATTCAGCCTAAAAAGGAAGTCAATTCTGACACAGGATGCAGCAGGGATGAACCTTGAGCGCATTATGCTCAGTGATGTAAGCTAGACACAAAAAAACAAACAGTGCTTGATCCACTCATACAAGGCCCCTAGAGCAGTCGGAAATATAGGGACATAAAGTAGGACGTTGAGGGCCAGAGGCTGAGGGAGGGACAATGGGGAGTGAGTGTTTAATGGGGACTGTTTCAATTTTGCAAGATGAAAAAGTTCTGGAGGATGATGGTGGTCAGGTTTGCACAACAGTGTGAATTACTTCTTGACCCTGAAATGTGCACTTAAAAATGGTTAAGATAGTACATTTTACGTTATGTGTACCAGACCACAATTTTTAAAACTTTTCAAAAAACAACAGGAAATAGTCCATGAATACCACAAGATGCACAACTTCACTAACAACAGAGGGATTAAAGCCATAAGCAAAATACTGTGTATACACCTACCAGAATGGCAGACATGAAAGACATAGTATCAATTATCAGCAGGATGTGGAGCAATGGAAAGCCTGGTACGCAACGGGGGGATGCAACCACTTCTGAAGCAATCGGGCCTCAGATAGCGACGTCCGTGCACAGAGACCCACAGTGCTCCTCCCAGTTGAACACAAACCCACCAGCCCTGCACCAGGACACACGGACATGGACTTGCAGCCACAGGAGCCAAACCTGAAAGAACCTGAAGGCCATCACAGACGGATGCAGAAATGAACCATGCACGCTCCTATGAAGGAATATTCCACAGCAATGGAGTACATTTTGTTTAAAGGTAGTAAAACTATAAAAATTATTTTTAAAAAAAAACTATATTTAAAAGATGAAAGAATCTATAATTCTGGCACCTAGGGATTGCCGAATGCTCCTAAAAATAGATTGCTGTGGAAATGTTTATTATAGGGAAATTGACATATTCTCTAGGAAGGACGGGGTGAATGGGCCTGCTACATTTTCTACATTGAAGACATGTACAGGTTTTGATTCTACTTCTGTTAAATCAAGTGGGGCTTCACTGGATTTCTGCTACTGCGGAGATAATCAAATTCTGGGTAGGGGTCAGGAGAAAATTAGTCATCGGTGTCCTTGTGTAATAATTACTGTTGAAAGTGTAAATGATCCATTTACCAGTAAGACTGAGAATAGAATAACTGCTACATTACTTCATATGAGATGATCGTCTGTGCTATTGTTCCTACAGCTCCAGTGAGTGAGTATTTTGAATGTGAAGTTCATCCAGATCTGAGGATGGAGTAAATGGCTAGGTGTGATATGGCTAATAGAAATAATATGCCTACATTTATACTAATTAGTGGATAAGATATGGGAAGAGGAATTCATGTTGTGAGAGCCAGGGTTAAGGCTAGCATTGGGGCAATAATATATAAATTGATGATGTTGATGGACATAGTGGTTCTTTAATAAGTAATTTGAATGCCTCAGCAATGGGTTGTAATCATCCATGGGGGCTGATGATTTTTGGCCCTTTCTGGATTTGTATATAGCCTAGGATTTTCCATTTAGTTAATATGAGGAATGCTATGGTGAATTAAATTGGGTAATTTGTGAAAGAATGTTGATTATAAACATATTCTTAGGAAGAGGACTTGAACCAGTGCAGAAAAAGTTTCAGTTTTACATAATTACCGGGCTCTGCCTGCGTAACGAACCCTGTTCTACAGTAGGGTATGTATAAATTAATTGAATGTAGATTATATCATCATTTAGTTTGAAGACATTTTGTAAAGGAAGCCGTATTGCTCTTGTCCTTTCATGCTGGAAGAAATCTGCAATAGACAGAAACCAACCAGGATGACTCCAGTCTGAACTCAGATCACGTGAGACTTTAATCGTTGAACAAACAGACAATTAATAGCAGTTATACCGTTGAAATGTCGTGATCCAGCATCAAGGTCATAAACCATATTGCCCATATGAACTCCAGAATACAATTACACTGTTATCCCTAGTAAAACTTGTTCCATTGACCAGTGTTTTAGAAGAACAGGTGATAAAGCACTTTGACTAGCTGGCCTAAATTTTAATCACTCAGAAGTGGTTTTATTCTCCAAAAAATAAATGGCGCACGGGCTCAAGACACACCGGTTTCAGTAGTTGTGGCGTGCAGACTCAGTAGTTGTGGCCCACTGGCTTAGTTGTTCCGTGGCATGTGAGATCTTCCCGGACCGGGGATCGAACCGGGTCCCCTGCATTGGCAGGCGAATTCTTAATCACTGCATCACCAGGGAAGTCCCAGATTCGCAGTCTCCCTTTTAATATACCTTAAGCCCAAAGAATCCATGGAAAATTGTTAGAGAAAATAAGACAATGAAATATTGTAAGGACTACAACAGAAGCATATAGTACACAGTTCATATAGACACATCCCAAGCAGTTACAAAGTATATTAAAAGGGAGGCTGCAATTTTAAAAGAATAAGAAAAATTATACCCACAAACTCCCAATCTTTCCTGAAACGTTGCAATCTGAAACCCTATTGTAGGAAGCAGAAGATTCCAGGAGACATTCTACAAATGAAGGACTGCAAACCCAGTGGTTGGATAAGGAATTCTGGAAGGAAGGTATCCTCACCCAAGGAGAGCAGGTTCCTATACTTCTCTAACATCACATTCCTGTACAATTCCCATTGATCTTGGTCCAGGCATTCTCACTCCTCTTGACAGAAATCTATGGCCACATCCTGGAATGTCAGCAGTCCCTGAAATTAAACGTACACATGCCATGTGGCCACGGGAAGAGCTCATAATATGACCCAAGAAGAAAACAGCAAGTTAAGAGAAGGTTTTAATTTAGAAGAGTGTCTTCAATTATCCACTAATACATACATATATATATATATATATAATTTTTTTTTTACAAAGTAACTTGCTCTACCTTATTTCTAACTGCAAGAAAAGAGTATGGCATGTGATCCACAAAACCAGTATAGAGACTATACTTGTCTGGAAAAGAAATGATAAAATGATGGTTTCAACACAGGCATATGCATTTTTGAGTGTTTTATTTATATCAAACTGGATAAAATGTGTGTATTTCTCATAGAGAAAAGACCTGTCGAGGTAAAAATGTACCTTTCAACTATTCATGGGTACACGAGTACACTGGGGAGATTGTAAAAGTGCAGATTTTGATTCAGTAGGTTCGGTGGGCCTGAGTTCTATATTTTTAACAAGCTCATTTTTAACTAGTGATGCCACAGTCTCTGATTCATTAACCACAACTGTGAATATCAGGGACATAATTAGAAAGGTAAAAATTCATATTTAATTTTGAACTTAAAGTGTTTTATGGATTTTACACCTTTAATAGAATAGTGAGCCCAGCAGCAACAATCATTTGTGAATATTTACTATAGACTGTGTATCTTTCTAATTTTTTTGTGTAGGATTCCAGGAAAAAGGCCTGGGCTGCGGCCACAGTGGGCGTGGCCCACAGGCCGGGCCGCCCCTCCAGGACCCCCGACGGGGCCCTGCGCTCCTGGCGGCTCCCTCCCCCGCCGCCTCGTTCCCTCCCGGAAGGCCTCAGGGCAGAGCGGTCCCACCCACTGCGCGCTGAACAGAGCCCGCGTTTCCTCAGAGCTGGAACTCCCGGCTCAGGCGGGGTCTCTTCCCTCCGCCTTCACGGAACTGCCTCGGAGCCCGAGGGGAGGGCGACCTCACTGAGGCTGCCGGCTCTGGAGGTGCCCCAGCGGCCGAAGCCTTGACAGTCGCGGGGACGGCGGGCCGGGTAAGTGGGCGCCGACCCTCCGCCTTGTCCGGTGCCCGGGCGGCAGCACAAGACCAGCTTCTGAGGGGCAGGGGTTCGCTGCCACCCGCCGCTGCTGTGCAGAAAGGGCGGCCTCCAGCGTCTGGTCCCCGAGAACTTCTGTCCCTCCTCTCGCCCCTGCCCTCGTCCTGGCTCGCGAGGCCTGGTGGGCGTGAGGAGGGGGTCGGCCTGAGCGTCCTGAGGGGAAACGGGGCAAGGGAGGCACAGGGTCCGGCTGCAGCGTCAGCGCCCCTCTTCCCGACTGCGGGGAAAGCGGCTGAAAACTCCTCCCGAGGCGCACAGGCCCCTTATTCAGCCGAGTCCCTCTGCGCTCCTTCCTCCCTGAGCTAAAGTACCGGGGGGAGGGGACAGGGCAGGGAACTGGCGCAGGTAATGGGGAACATCAAAAGGTGATTGTTAACTAAGGAAAACCAGCTCTCCCAAGGTGAGGAATGCGGCGCTTTTCTTTGCCTGGGCTCACTGAATTCCTTCCTTTGATATGCACCTCAGCTCTCTGGGGCCTGCATTCTGTATTTGCATATCCTGAGTGCCTCAGGGCCCGCCGGCTCACATTGGAGGGCTGCAAGTGCTGAAGCCTGTGACATCCTTTGTTTACTGATAGGGCAAGAACTATTCCATTTCTCACAGGCTTGAGGGGCAGACAGTGGAAAAAAGTCAGAGAATCTCACTCGGCCTGTACTTTGGTTTACTTATAGATAATATTTATCCTTAACTGTGCTAATAGAGGTTCTCAAGTCCAATCAACTTGTAGTACTGCCCTCTATGTATCAATTTCATCAATATCATAAGGTAAATGCCTATAGAATTGACTTAATCCATTTAAATAGGATAATGATTTTTAAAGGAAACATAATAGAAATATAACAACAAAACCTTTACCACTAAAGGCTGGGTCTGGAACACCCTAAATAAATGTTCCATTGTTAAAATATTGAACGATGTAGTCAATAGAAATATCAACAAAAATGACAAATAACAAGGGTAGCAGAATGTTGAAATGTTCTATCTTTATCATTAAAGTGGCAGAAAATCATTTATTAGTGGGCACTGGAGGCAGAAGATGCCTGATTTTATATCTGTGTCATATTTGTGCAGTTGTTTCAACAAGTAACTTCAAGACAAAATGGAAAAACAAGGAGGTTTGTGCCTGAGATCATGTTGATGTGACACCAGGGATGGCCCCCTTGTGCCAGGTGAGTTAAGTTTACCTGGCAGGTAGACCGCAGAGCTCCTGGGAAGCAAGGGTTGGGATTTTTCTGCTGGGTGCCCCTTCGGTTCTGTGACTTGACTGACTGTGAGTCATGTTTCGGGAAAGACCTGATCACAGGAAAAGGGTGGGAATAGAGTGATTTGGGGAGCAGCTAACAACATTCATCACAGCTCACGGCCTGAATGAATTTGAAAGAAACAGGAAAACAAATGCTTCTTATGGAATCAGAGAATGTGAGGGCTGGACAATCCCAGAAAATGAGGAACACCCATCCCATTTTCCAGATGACAAAACAGAGGTCCAGCAAGGTGAAATCCCTCACCCAAGTTGCACCCGTCTCTCCTCCCCACTACGTGGTTCATGAAAGCAGGACTCTTCCTGTCTTGATCACTGCTGAACCCCAAAAAGGGCCAGGCATCTAGCAGCTGCCCCAAAAATTTGGGTTGACTATAGGAACAATGCTATTTCTTTCTTTCTCACTCTTATTCAGGATTGTGCCAAGAACTCCCCAGGTTGCCATGTAATTCGATAAATGTAAATATTAATTGAGTTTTGTTGTGATGAGGACTTAGGCTTTGAAGGTAACAGACTTGGTTCAGATCTTGGTTCTGCCACTCCATAGCTGTTTGGCTTTGGGAAAATTACTAAACCTCTCTGAGATTATTTCCTCCTTTGTAAAGTGGGGATAAATCTATCTGAGCCAGCAGAGCACCTGCATGAGAGATGTGCACTAAATATTGGTCTTTCTCACTCTCCTACGCCATCTCTCTGTTCTTCCCAGAGAAGCTGTACAGAAGGATATAGTACTTTTGTTTAAAATAGTTAACTAATTAATTAATTAATTTGTTTTTGGCTGTGTTGGGTCTTCGTTGCTATGCGCAGGCTTTCTCTAGTTGCGGCAAGCGGGGGCTACTCTTTGTTGCGGTGCGCGGGCTTCTCATTGCGGTGGCTTCTCTTGCTAGCCTTAACCCCAATGCTAGCCTTAACCCTGGCTCTCACAACATGAATTCCTCTTCCCATATCTTATCCACTAATTAATATAAATGTAGGCATATTATTTCTATTAGCCATATCACACCTAGCCATTTACTCCATCCTCAGATCTGGATGAACTACACATTCAAAATACACACTCACTGGAGCTCTAGGAACAATAGCACAGACAATCATCTCATATGAAGTAATGTAGCAGTTATTCTATTCTCAGTCTTACTGATAAATGGATCATTTACACTTTCAACAGTAATTATTACACAAGAACACCTATGACTCATTTTCTCCTGACCCCTACCCAGAATTTGATTATCTCCGCAGTAGCAGAAATCCAATGAAGCCCCACTTGATTTAACGGAAGTAGCATCAAAACCTGTATAAGTCTTCAATGTAGAAAATGTAGCAGGCCCATTCACCCCGTCCCTCCTAGAGAATATGTCAATTTCCCTATAATAAACATTTCCACAGCAATCTATTTTTCGGAGCATTCGACAATCCCTAGGTGCCAGAATTATATACAGCCCAAGTCATCATTAAAACACATCTAACAATCTCCTTTCTATGAATTTGAGCCTCCTACCTACAATTTTGATATGATCAACGCATACATCTCTTATGAAAAGTTTTTTACGACTAACATTAACCTTATGTATATGAGAGATTTCACTACTTGTCATCATACCAGGCAACCCACCACAAATTTAAGAAATATGTCTGACAAAAGAGATTCTTTGATAGAGTAAATCATAGAGGTTTCAATGCTCTTATTCCTGGAATTGAATTCTTCCTAATAATTTTACATTCTCCATGCTACCTACCACATTACACCACATGCTATATAGTAAAGTTCTCTAAGTAAGCTTCAGGCCCGTACCCCCAAAATATTTTTGTATATCCTTCCTGTGCTAATAAACTCTCATTGTTTTTACCATCATTCTACTGACCATTTTCTCAGGAAATATAATTGTATAACAAGCTCACACTGGTTAATGGTATTCCCATTCTAATAAAAAAACTTGAACCCATAAGCTACAGAAGCATCCAACAAATATTTCCTAAAACAGTCCACCACATCAATACTACTTATAATGGCTATTATCATTAATCTAATATACTCTGGTCAAAGAGCACAATGAATAACAAGAATCTTTAATCCAGCAGCATCCACCCTCATGACAATCGCCCTTGTCACAAAAGTAGGACTTTCCCCATTTCACTTCTGAGTGCCTGAAGTCACACGAGGCATCCCATGAACAGCAGACCTGATGCTATCAACATGACAAAATTGCACCCCTATCAGTTTTATACCACATGTCACCATCCATCAACCTAAATATACTATTAATCATAGTGATATTATAAATCATAGCTGGAGGCTGAGGCAGACTTCGCCATACTCACCTGGAAAGTATTACACCCTCCTCATCAATTGCCCTTATAGGATGAATAACAGCTATTATAATGTATATTCAGAATATAACAATCCTAAACATACTAATTTATATCATAATAACACTATCTTCTTCTTATTTATGCCCAGATCATGTACTACTAGAGTATCATTATCACACACATGAGATAAAACACCTCCCATCACAATCATTTTCCTCACCATTATAGTATCATTAGGACATCGCCCACCACTATCAGGCTTTCTACCCAAATGAATAATTATCCAAGAGATAACAAAAACGACAACATCATTCTACCAACACTAATAGCCATCATAGCAGTCCTCAGCATATATTTCTACTTGCAGCTAACATACTGCACATCACTAACTATATTCCCTTCATTAAACAAAACAAACACAAAACAATTTGAACATACAAAGAAATAACCTTCCTATCATTACCAATCATAATACCCACACGGTTACTACACACAACACCCATTCTATCGGTGCTGGACTAGGAATTTAGGTTAGTTCAGACCAAGAGCTTTCAAAACCCTAAACAAGTGAAATTTACTTAATTCCTAAAAATAAGGATTGCAAGACTTTATTCTACATCAATTGAATGTAAAGCAAACACTGTATTGAAGCCAAATCTTTACGAGATTGATGAGTTTTAACCCCAGGAAATTTTAGTTAACAGGCAAATCCTCTAGTCAACTGGCTTCAGTCTACTTCTCCTTCATTTGAGAAAGAAAAAAAGAAAAAAAAAAGGGCAGGATACTCACTGGCAGAATTGAAGCTGCTTCTCTGAAGTTACAATTCAATTTGTTGATTCACCACAGGGTTTGCCAGAAAGAGGGTTCAATCTCTGTCTTTAGATTTACAGTCTAATGCTAACTCAGTCATTTTACCTCTGTTCATACACTGCTGATTATTTTCAACAAATCACAAAGATATCGGCATTTTATATTTACTGTTTGGTGCTTGAGCTGGAGTAGCAGGCAGCACCTTAATTATATTAATCCAGGCTGAGCTATCCTGACCTGGACCGCTACTTGGAGATGCCCAAATCTGTAAGGTTGTCATAACAGTCCCTGCACTTGTAATAATTTTCTTTATTGCTGTACCCGTTATGATTGCAGGCTTTGAAAACTGACTTGAGCCACTAATAACTCGGACACCTGAAGTAGCATTTCCCCCAATAAATCATATAAACTTTTGACGACTTCCCCCATCATTCTTACTCCTACTCATATCACCAATAGTAGAAGCTGGTTCTGGTACCAGTGGGACCGTGTATTCAGCTCTAGCCTGCAATCTGGCCCATGCAGGAGCCTCTGTCGACCTAACTGCTTTCTCCTTACATTTAGCAGGTGTCTCCTCAATTCTTGGTATTATTACTTTTATTACTATAATCTTTAATACAAAACCAGCAGTCATATCCCAATACCAAACACCATTATTTGTTTAATCTTCCCCAACTATAGCCATATTACTATAATTACCAATCTCAGTCCAAGCAGCCAGAATTGCCATGCTGTTAAGAGATAGAAATCTAAACACTACTTTCTTTGACCCTGCAGGAGGAGACCGAATCCTATACCAACACCTCTTTTGATACTTTGCTCACCCTGAAGTCTGTATTCATGGCCTAACAGGGTTTGTTATAAACTCACATATCATTACATACTATTTAGGACAAAAATTGCCTTTCAGCTATCTGGGAATAGTATGAGTCATGTCCACTGGTTTTTTAGGAATTCTCTTGTGGGCCCATCATATGTTTACCATAGGGATAGCTGTGGACTCAGGAGCATACTCTGCATCAGCTACCGTAATTACTTCTATCCCTACAGGAGTCAAAGTATCTAGCTGATTAGCAACTCCTTATTTAATTTTTCTTTTTCTTTTCTTTTTTTTTTTTTTTGGCTGAGTTGGGTCTTGGTTGCTGCACATGGGCTTTCTCTGGTTGCGGTGAGCGGCAGCTACTCTTCGTTGCGGTGTGCGGCCCTTTCATTGCACTGGCTTCTCTTGTTGCACAGCACGGCCTCTAGGCGCGTGGGCTTCAGTAGTTGTGGCTTGCGGGCTCTAGAGGGCAGGCTCAGTAGTTGTGGCACACGGGCTTTTTGCTCCACGGCATGTGGAATCTTCCCAGACAAGGGCTCGAACCCGTGTCCCCTGCATTGGCAGACGAATTCTTAACCACTGCGTCACCAGGGAAGTCCCTGGTTAGCAACTGTTCACGGAGGTAATTCTATATGACCTCCCACTATATTATGAGATTTAGGCTTTAGTTTTTCTTTTTACAGGAGGTGGTTTGACAGGAATCATCTTAGCCAACTCATCCCCAGACATTGTCCTCCAGGATACATACTATGTAGTAGCACACTTCCATGACCTAATGTCCATGGGAGCAGTCTTCACTATTATAAGAGGCTTTCTACACTGATTCCCACTATTCTCAGGTTATACAGTTAACTCAGCATGAGCAAAAATTCACTTCACAAGTATATTTGTAGTAGTAAATATGACTTCCTGCCGCACTTTCGTGGCCTCTCAGGGATGTCACTACGTTAGTCTGAGTACCCTGAGACACACACAACATGAAATGTTTTGTCTTTAGGCTCATTCATCTCAGTAGCAGCAGTAATGCTAATAATCTTCATACTTTGAAAAGCATTTGTGTCTAAACAAGAAGTCTTAGCAGTGGAAATTGCTACTCCTAACCTAGAATGGTTACACGGATGTCCTCCACCATATCCTACGTTTCAAGATCCTACCTATGTAAATGTAAAATAAGGAAGGACTCAAGTCCTTTTCAACCAGTTTCAAGCCAACACCATAACAATTATGTCTTCCTCAATAAATGAGATAAAAGTAAAAAGTGATGTAGCTTTGTCAGAGTTAAATGATAGGCTAAAATCCTGTATATGACTAAGGCATATCAATTTCATCTAGGCTCTCAAGATACAACATCACCGATTATGGAAGAACTTTTACATTTTCTTCATCACACATTAATAGTGATTTTTAAAATAAGTTCTCTAGTCCTCTATATCATTTCACTAATATTGACATCTAAACTCATATGCATACAATAGATGCACAGGTAGAGAAAATGTGAACAATTTACTAGCTATTATTGTAATCTTAATTGTCCTATCATCATTGTGAATCCTTTACATGATACATGAAATCAATAACTCTTCCCAAACCGTAAAAAACTATGGGTCAGTAATGATACTGAAGCTACAAATACACAGATTACGAAGATTTAAATGTTGACTCCTCTGTAATCCCCACATCAGAGCTAAAACCAGGAGAATAATGACTAATAGAAGTCAACAACCGAGTAGTTAGGGATAGTCATTGAATATTAGTTTCCTCTGAAATTGTTGTACACTCCGGAGTTGTTCCTTCTCAGGCCTAAAAGGAGCTGCTATCCCAGGACGCCTAACTTAAAGAAACCTAGTATCAAGAGGACCAGGCCTATGTTGTGGACAAGAGAGCTCGTTTTCCTGAGTTCAAAGACAGGACAGAGGGATATGGCTGAGATATGGGGTGAATCTGAAGCCCATGGGGATGCACTCTCCAAGCTCCAGTATAGGAATGGGGCCTCTAGGGTCCCAGGCCACCCACCACGCCCTCTGGAGCAGGATCTGGGCAACATTCCCTGTCAGTGATGAGGCAGCCCTAGCACTTGTCACGCCCCGATGTCGTGTCCTATGTGGGCCCCATGCTCTTGGGACCACACCCCACAGTCTGCAGGTCCATGCTACAGGGTCCTTCATGCCTCAGGAGTAGAGACCACCCAGCAAGCAGTTCCCTCCGCAACCAGCAGGAGGAGGGGAGGAGAGCAGGGGCACCAGGGGACTCTCACTCAGACAACAACACCCCAGCGGTGCCAGCGGGGACAGTGATGATGCAGATGAGGCACAGACCAAGAGATGGGACCAGAGGACCCAAAAGGCAGCTGGTCAGGTCCTGGCTCACCTGCACCCCGGACACCTTTGTCCCGCAGACACCCCCTTCCTCATACACCCTCTCCTTAAATGCAGATTCTTCAGATGCCAACAGGCAGAGCTTCAGACTGAAAGTCAGCTCTTCCAAAATGACCCGTCAGCAAACACTGCAGGATTCCACTCCAGTGGGTGCCCTGGAGTCGACAACTCAGGGACTGAAGTGGATATCGGTGCCAGGGGCAGTGGGAGGGGATGGGGAATGAGACTTTCATGGTTGTGGAATTTTGGTTTTGCAAGATGAAAAGTTCTAGTGATGGTGGTGATGGCTCCACGAGAAAGTGAATCTATCTGACGCCTCAGAAACGTGCACTTAAAACGGTGATGATGGTAAAGGGTATGTGACGTGTGTTTTATTTCACTTAAAATAAATTCTTAAAATAATGTCTTGTTAATTGAGATTCCATTTCGACTCCCCTTCATCACAAATGTCGGAGGCCCAGACACAGTCCCCTACCTTAGGGGCCATCACGGTACCCTCACAGAGCACGTGGGAGACCATTCTTAGGGGGGGCTAATCTGTGCTCACCTGACCTATGTCCTGGGGGACTCAGGCAGTGGTGACCCCCATAGATTAGACATATGATATGCTATAGTATTAATACGATACCACCAAGTGTTGTCACTCACCGGAACACAGAGCAGCAACCCACTCAAACATGCCTGACCTCATATGATTGTGACAAGATGAAGAGAAGAAAAGGAACCACAGGTTAATCAGGACAACACCCTTAATGCAGAGGTTGGAAATCTCAAAGGGGACAGGACACACTGCAGGCAAAGAGCGCATATGCGGTCTCCCCATCCATGTGATCCTGATCCATGCAGTTATGGTGAGACCCACACAGTCCTCGCACCCTATACCTGGGGCCACACATCCACACTCACCAGGGTGACCCACCTCCCCAGACCCCTCCACCTGGGTCACATGTCCACAGTCCCAGGGTGCCCTCACCTCCCCAGACCCTGCACCTGGGGTCACACGTCCCCTTGGTCAGGACACCATGGCTCTGCAGGGGGCTCCCCCAATGTGGAAACAAGCTGGGTCCCTGGGACCTCCTGGGATGGGAAAAAGTGGCAGGTGGGTCTCCTTTCCCCACACTTGCCCCAGAGGAGTCCTCCTCTTCTCACTTTGGTTCTGTGTGATTTTAACTGTTTTTACAGCTTTCATACTAGAGTTGAACACACGACCCTGGTGCTGGCATGCTCAGTCCTTTCTCGTCTCACTTACATGTTGAGAAAACTCACAGGACAGCAGGGCTGAAAGCCGAGGGGCAGCTCTGGACTCTGCTGAGTAGGGACGGTAGACTGGAGGGAGAGCTCAGCAGCAGCCTCAGCTGTCACCCATCGGCCTTTTGCCCGATCTGCGTGCCCTGCAATCAATTCAGCAGCTAAACCTGCTTCCCTATGCACCATGCACGTGCTGGTAAATTGGAATTATTGCCAGGTAGTCCTCCTGAGGATTCTCCATGAGCCCCAGGGAAGGTGAACCTTGCAGGGATTAAGACTAAGGCCCCGACCATAGCACTGACCCTTGGGAGGACCAGGTCACCACACTCAGAAGAGAGGCTGTTACGTAGACAAGCCCACCTCAGCTCCAGACCCCAGACATCTAAGCACTGACATTCAGATGCAGGCACGGAGCTTCCCAGTACTGAGGCCAGGCCGGGTCTCTACCCAGGTCCCCATAGTCCTAGCGTACACAGAACATGCTCAGGTCTAAATCTTCTTATTATAGACAACACATGGTCAGCTCTAAACATAATCAGTAGACAGGACATGCAGAGGTCTAAATCTACCATGTAGACACAACTTGATCATGTTTCAACTAGCTTAGGGCTGATCTCATAGGAGGTACAGATCACACACATGGGTCTCTCATCTTTGGACACCCACATCAGGAAACTGAACAAAATCTTTGTCATTAAACATTTCAACAGGCAAAACAGAAATGTTCCCAATTTCTCTGGCCACCTGATGGTCAGGATCCACGGGCGAGCCACGAACTTCTTAGAGTGCAGCCCAGTCTGCTGCCAGGACAGATAAGAAGTGGCCTGATTCCAGCCTCCCAGGCTTCCAGAAGGAGGCGGCCACACTGCAAGCCAGGTCAGGAGAGTCCTGCATGGTCCGGGCCGGGAGATCCGGTCTGTCCATTCGGCTGGCCGATTCCGGGCGGGGCGCTCAGGGCCGCTGAGAGCCCTGCACTCAGGTCCTGCTTCCCTGCAGCGTGTGCGTGTGCGTGTGCGTGTGCGTGTGTGTGTGTGTGTAGAGGGGGCGGTGGCTGACGGCTCCCATGGTTCCCAACCCGGGCACCGTGCTGTCTTCGAGGGGAGGCACGGGGAGAGGTAGGGGCACAGAAGCCGTTGGAGAGGAGAACCCACCGCGGAACTCCTTGCACACTGGCTCGCCCCACCCGGAGACCCGCCTGCCCATCGTGGGCCGCATGTCGCCCCCCAGTCCCCCACCCCCGAGGGCAGGGTGCCTGCTCTTTCAACAGCACAGGGTCTCACATGAAGGAGACCCAGTGGGGACTGTCAGCCCCCGACTCCTGATGCTGTGTTTGGGGAGAATGAACCCCCTTGACTGGGCGATGGGACCCTGTGAGGAAAGAGGTGGTGGCCCGATCCAAGTCGGGGCCTGGCTGAGATATGAGAAAACAGGAGCCAAGGGCAGGGCCTGGAGGCCAGGCCAACAGGAGGGGCACCCCCAGCCTTGGCCGGGCTCTCCAACGGTGACATTGTTGCTTTAGGGGACCTGGGACAGGTGAATGAATGTAATGGGAGTCTAAACTGGACCCTGAATGGGGCTTAAAGAAGGTGTGAAGGATGTTACTGAGACAGTGACAGTCATTGGAAGACAAACTCTGTGTCAGGATATCCTGCTCCATCCATTTAAATCCCTGAGATCTGTGACCTTTTCGTGGCTACGCAGGATTGTTAGAGCAGCTGCGTGCGGATATATCTGGGGCACAATTCAGTCTGCAGCCAACTTGCAAGTGGTTCCAGCAAACACACAGGTGTGCGCACAGGCAGGCACAGCACACAAACATATGCACGTGCACAGCACAACTATATTCACACACTAGCATGTGAACACACATGCACCCATATGCCCATGCACACACTAATGGGTGCCAGTTCACATACCTATGCACATGCACAGCATATGTATGCAAACAGGCACATGCACACGCAGAGCACACACACAGGGAATAAAGTGAATCCGTAAAGCATTAATTCCTGAACACAAGTGAAGCTGACATGTATTTTTCCCTTTTCTTAGCCTTGATGTTTTCCACAACAACAAGTTTAAGAAAAAAGTTAATGGCAAATGACTTTTGATTCATAGGACTTTCTGAGTTTATTCCACAAATATTATGACAGTAGAAATGAATGTAGATATTACATGTGTCCACTAATGGATGAATGGAGAAGAAAAACACGGTCCATCAATCCAAGGGAATGCTATTCAGCCTAAAAAGGAAGTCAATTCTGACACAGGATGCAGCAGGGATGAACCTTGAGCGCATTATGCTCAGTGATGTAAGCTAGACACAAAAAAACAAACAGTGCTTGATCCACTCATACAAGGCCCCTAGAGCAGTCGGAAACATAGGGACATAAAGTAGGACGTTGAGGGCCAGAGGCTGAGGGAGGGACAATGGGGAGTGAGTGTTTAATGGGGACTGTTTCAATTTTGCAAGATGAAAAAGTTCTGGAGGATGATGGTGGTCAGGTTTGCACAACAGTGTGAATTACTTCTTGACCCTGAAATGTGCACTTAAAAATGGTTAAGATAGTACATTTTACGTTATGTGTACCAGACCACAATTTTTAAAACTTTTCAAAAAACAACAGGAAATAGTCCATGAATACCACAAGATGCACAACTTCACTAACAACAGAGGGATTAAAGCCATAAGCAAAATACTGTGTATACACCTACCAGAATGGCAGACATGAAAGACATAGTATCAATTATCAGCAGGATGTGGAGCAATGGAAAGCCTGGTACGCAACGGGGGGATGCAACCACTTCTGAAGCAATCGGGCCTCAGATAGCGACGTCCGTGCACAGAGACCCACAGTGCTCCTCCCAGTTGAACACAAACCCACCAGCCCTGCACCAGGACACACGGACATGGACTTGCAGCCACAGGAGCCAAACCTGAAAGAACCTGAAGGCCATCACAGACGGATGCAGAAATGAACCATGCACGCTCCTATGAAGGAATATTCCACAGCAATGGAGTACATTTTGTTTAAAGGTAGTAAAACTATAAAAATTATTTTAAAAAAAAAACTATATTTAAAAGATGAAAGAATCTATAATTCTGGCACCTAGGGATTGTCGAATGCTCCGAAAAATAGATTGCTGTGGAAATGTTTATTATAGGGAAATTGACATATTCTCTAGGAAGGACGGGGTGAATGGGCCTGCTACATTTTCTACATTGAAGACATGTACAGGTTTTGATTCTACTTCTGTTAAATCAAGTGGGGCTTCACTGGATTTCTGCTACTGCGGAGATAATCAAATTCTGGGTAGGGGTCAGGAGAAAATTAGTCATCGGTGTCCTTGTGTAATAATTACTGTTGAAAGTGTAAATGATCCATTTACCAGTAAGACTGAGAATAGAATAACTGCTACATTACTTCATATGAGATGATCGTCTGTGCTATTGTTCCTACAGCTCCAGTGAGTGAGTATTTTGAATGTGAAGTTCATCCAGATCTGAGGATGGAGTAAATGGCTAGGTGTGATATGGCTAATAGAAATAATATGCCTACATTTATACTAATTAGTGGATAAGATATGGGAAGAGGAATTCATGTTGTGAGAGCCAGGGTTAAGGCTAGCATTGGGGCAATAATATATAAATTGATGATGTTGATGGACATAGTGGTTCTTTAATAAGTAATTTGAATGCCTCAGCAATGGGTTGTAATCATCCATGGGGGCTGATGATTTTTGGCCCTTTCTGGATTTGTATATAGCCTAGGATTTTCCATTTAGTTAATATGAGGAATGCTATGGTGAATTAAATTGGGTAATTTGTGAAAGAATGTTGATTATAAACATATTCTTAGGAAGAGGACTTGAACCAGTGCAGAAAAAGTTTCAGTTTTACATAATTACCGGGCTCTGCCTGCGTAACGAACCCTGTTCTACAGTAGGGTATGTATAAATTAATTGAATGTAGATTATATCATCATTTAGTTTGAAGACATTTTGTAAAGGAAGCCGTATTGCTCTTGTCCTTTCATGCTGGAAGAAATCTGCAATAGACAGAAACCAACCAGGATGACTCCAGTCTGAACTCAGATCACGTGAGACTTTAATCGTTGAACAAACAGACAATTAATAGCAGTTATACCGTTGAAATGTCGTGATCCAGCATCAAGGTCATAAACCATATTGCCCATATGAACTCCAGAATACAATTACACTGTTATCCCTAGTAAAACTTGTTCCATTGACCAGTGTTTTAGAAGAACAGGTGATAAAGCACTTTGACTAGCTGGCCTAAATTTTAATCACTCAGAAGTGGTTTTATTCTCCAAAAAATAAATGGCGCACGGGCTCAAGACACACCGGCTTCAGTAGTTGTGGCGTGCAGACTCAGTAGTTGTGGCCCACTGGCTTAGTTGTTCCGTGGCATGTGAGATCTTCCCGGACCGGGGATCGAACCGGGTCCCCTGCATTGGCAGGCGAATTCTTAATCACTGCATCACCAGGGAAGTCCCAGATTCGCAGTCTCCCTTTTAATATACCTTAAGCCCAAAGAATCCATGGAAAATTGTTAGAGAAAATAAGACAATGAAATATTGTAAGGACTACAACAGAAGCATATAGTACACAGTTCATATAGACACATCCCAAGCAGTTACAAAGTATATTAAAAGGGAGGCTGCAATTTTAAAAGAATAAGAAAAATTATACCCACAAACTCCCAATCTTTCCTGAAACGTTGCAATCTGAAACCCTATTGTAGGAAGCAGAAGATTCCAGGAGACATTCTACAAATGAAGGACTGCAAACCCAGTGGTTGGATAAGGAATTCTGGAAGGAAGGTATCCTCACCCAAGGAGAGCAGGTTCCTATACTTCTCTAACATCACATCCCTGTACAATTCCCATTGATCTTGGTCCAGGCATTCTCACTCCTCTTGACAGAAATCTATGGCCACATCCTGGAATGTCAGCAGTCCCTGAAATTAAACGTACACATGCCATGTGGCCACGGGAAGAGCTCATAATATGACCCAAGAAGAAAACAGCAAGTTAAGAGAAGGTTTTAATTTAGAAGAGTGTCTTCAATTATCCACTAATACATACATATATATATATATATATAATTGTTTTTTTTAAAAAGTAACTTGCTCTACCTTATTTCTAACTACAAGAAAAGAGTATGGCATGTGATCCACAAAACCAGTATAGAGACTATACTTGTCTGGAAAAGAAATGATAAAATGATGGTTTCAACACAGGCATATGCATTTTTGAGTGTTTTATTTATATCAAACTGGATAAAATGTGTGTATTTCTCATAGAGAAAAGACCTGTCGAGGTAAAAATGTACCTTTCAACTATTCATGGGTACACGAGTACACTGGGGAGATTGTAAAAGTGCAGATTGTGATTCAGTAGGTCCGGTGGGCCTGAGTTCTATATTTTTAACAAGCTCATTTTTAACTAGTGATGCCACAGTCTCTGATTCATTAACCACAACTGTGAATATCAGGGACATAATAAGAAAGGTAAAAATTCATATTTAATTTTGAACTTAAAGTGTTTTATGGATTTTACACCTTTAATAGAATAGTGAGCACAGCAGCAACAATCATTTGTGAATATTTACTATAGACTGTGTATCTTTCTAATTTTTTTGTGTAGGATTCCAGGAAAAAGGCCTGGGCTGCGGCCACAGTGGGCGTGGCCCCCAGGCCGGGCCGCCCCTCCAGGACCCCCGACGGGGCCCTGCGCTCCTGGCGGCTCCCTCCCCCGCCGCCCCGCTCCCTCCCGGAAGGCCTCGGGGCAGAGCGGTCCCACCCACTGCGCGCTGAACAGAGCCCGCGTTTCCTCAGAGCTGGAACTCCCGGCTCAGGCGGGGTCTCTTCCCTCCGCCTTCACGGAACTGCCTCGGAGCCCGAGGGGAGGGCGACCTCACTGAGGCTGCCGGCTCTGGAGGTGCCCCAGCGGCCGAAGCCATGACAGTCGCGGGGACGGCGGGCCGGGTAAGTGGGCGCCGACCCTCCGCCTTGTCCGGTGCCCGGGCGGCAGCACAAGACCAGCTTCTGAGGGGCAGGGGTTCGCTGCCACCCGCCGCTGCTGTGCAGAGAGAGCGGCCTCCAGCGTCTGGTCCCCGGGAACTTCGGTCCCTCCTCTCGCCCCTGCCCTCGTCCTGGCTCGCGAGGCCTGGTGGGCGTGAGGAGGGGGTCGGCCTGAGCGTCCTGAGGGGAAACGGGGCAAGGGAGGCAGAGGGTCCGGCTGCAGCCTCAGCGCCCCTCTTCCCGACTGCGGGGAAAGCAGCTGAAAACTCCTCCCGAGGCGCACAGGCCCCTTATTCAGCCGAGTCCCTCTGCGCTCCTTCCTCCCTGAGCTAAAGTACCGGGGGGAGGGGACAGGGCAGGGAACTGGCGCAGGTAATGGGGAACATCAAAAGGTGATTGTTAACTAAGGAAAACCAGCTCTCCCAAGGTGAGGAATGCGGCGCTTTTCTTTGCCTGGGCTCACTGAATTCCTTCCTTTGATATGCACCTCAGCTCTCTGGGGCCTGCATTCTGTATTTGCATATCCTGAGTGCCTCAGGGCCCGCCGGCTCACATTGGAGGGCTGCAAGTGCTGAAGACTGTGACATCCTTTGTTTACTGATAGGGCAAGAACTATTCCATTTCTCACAGGCTTGAGGGGCAGACAGTGGAAAAAAGTCAGAGAATCTCACTCGGCCTGTACTTTGGTTTACATATAGATAATATTTATACTTAACTGTGCTAATAGAGGTTCTCAAGTCCACTCAACTTGTACTACTGCCCTCTATGTATCAATTTCATCAATATCATAAGGTAAATGCCTATAGAATTGACTTAATCCATTTAAATAGGATAATGATTTTTAAAGGAAACATAATAGAAATATAACAACAAAACCTTTACCACTAAAGGCTGGGTCTGGAACACCCTAAATAAATGTTCCATTGTTAAAATATTGAAAGATGTAGTCCATAGAAATATCAACAAAAATGACAAATAATAAGGGTAGCAGAATGTTGAAATGTTCTATCTTTATCATTAAAGTGGCAGAAAATCATTTATTAGTAGGCACTGGGGGCAGAAGATGCCTGATTTTATATCTGTGTCATATTTGTGCAGTTGTTTCAACAAGTAACTTCAAGACAAAATGGAAAAACAAGGAGGTTTGTGCCTGAGATCATGTTGATGTGACACCAGGGATGGCCCCCTTGTGCCAGGTGAGTTAAGTTTACCTGGCAGGTAGACCGCAGAGCTCCTGGGAAGCAAGGGTTGGGATTTTTCTGCTGGGTGCCCCTTCGGTTCTGTGACTTGACTGACTGTGAGTCATGTTTCGGGAAAGACCTGATCACAGGAAAAGGGTGGGAATAGAGTGATTTGGGGAGCAGCTAACAACATTCATCACAGCTCACGGCCTGAATGAATTTGAAAGAAACAGGAAAACAAATGCTTCTTATGGAATCAGAGAATGTGAGGGCTGGACAATCCCAGAAAATGAGGAACACCCATCCCATTTTCCAGATGCCAAAACAGAGGTCCAGCAAGGTGAAATCCCTCACCCAAGTTGCACCCGTCTCTCCTCCCCACTACGTGGTTCATGAAAGCAGGACTCTTCCTGTCTTGATCACTGCTGAACCCCAAAAAGGGCCAGGCATCTAGCAGCTGCCCCAAAAATTTGGGTTGACTATAGGAACAATGCTATTTCTTTCTTTCTCACTCTTATTCAGGATTGTGCCAAGAACTCCCCAGGTTGCCATGTAATTCGATAAATGTAAATATTAATTGAGTTTTGTTGTGATGAGGACTTAGGCTTTGAAGGTAACAGACTTGGTTCAGATCTTGGTTCTGCCACTCCATAGCTGTTTGGCTTTGGGAAAATTACTAAACCTCTCTGAGATTATTTCCTCCTTTGTAAAGTGGGGATAAATCTATCTGAGCCAGCAGAGCACCTGCATGAGAGATGTGCACTAAATATTGGTCTTTCTCACTCTCCTACGCCATCTCTCTGTTCTTCCCAGAGAAGCTGTACAGAAGGATATAGTACTTTTGTTTAAAATAGTTAACTAATTAATTATATAATTTGTTTTTGGCTGTGTTGGGTCTTCGTTGCTATGCGCAGGCTTTCTCTAGTTGCGGCAAGCGGGGGCTACTCTTTGTTGCGGTGCGCGGGCTTCTCATTGCGGTGGCTTCTCTTGCTAGCCTTAACCCCAATGCTAGCCTTAACCCTGGCTCTCACAACATGAATTCCTCTTCCCATATCTTATCCACTAATTAATATAAATGTAGGCATATTATTTCTATTAGCCATATCACACCTAGCCATTTACTCCATCCTCAGATCTGGATGAACTTCACATTCAAAATACACACTCACTGGAGCTCTAGGAACAATAGCACAGACAATCATCTCATATGAAGTAATGTAGCAGTTATTCTATTCTCAGTCTTACTGATAAATGGATCATTTACACTTTCAACAGTAATTATTACACAAGAACACCTATGACTCATTTTCTCCTGACCCCTACCCAGAATTTGATTATCTCCGCAGTAGCAGAAATCCAATGAAGCCCCACTTGATTTAACGGAAGTAGCATCAAAACCTGTATAAGTCTTCAATGTAGAAAATGTAGCAGGCCCCTTCACCCCGTCCCTCCTAGAGAATATGTCAATTTCCCTATAATAAACATTTCCACAGCAATCTATTTTTCGGAGCATTCGACAATCCCTAGGTCCCAGAATTATATACAGCCCAAGTCATCATTAAAACACATCTAACAATCTCCTTTCTATGAATTTGAGCCTCCTACCTACAATTTTGATATGATCAACGCATACATCTCTTATGAGAAGTTTTTTACGACTAACATTAACCTTATGTATATGAGAGATTTCACTACTTGTCATCATACCAGGCAACCCACCACAAATTTAAGAAATATGTCTGACAAAAGAGATTCTTTGATAGAGTAAATCATAGAGGTTTCAATGCTCTTATTCCTGGAATTGAATTCTTCCTAATAATTTTGCATTCTCCATGCTACCTACCACATTACACCACATGCTATATAGTAAAGTTCTCTAAGTAAGCTTCAGGCCCGTACCCCCAAAATATTTTTGTATATCCTTCCTGTGCTAATAAACTCTCATTGTTTTTACCATCATTCTACTGACCATTTTCTCAGGAAATATAATTGTATAACAAGCTCACACTGGTTAATGGTATTCCCATTCTAATAAAAAAACTTGAACCCATAAGCTACAGAAGCATCCAACAAATATTTCCTAAAACAGTCCACCACATCAATACTACTTATAATGGCTATTATCATTAATCTAATATACTCTGGTCAAAGAGCACAATGAACAACAAGAATCTTTAATCCAGCAGCGTCCACCCTCATGACAATCGCCCTTGTCACAAAAGTAGGACTTTCCCCATTTCACTTCTGAGTGCCTGAAGTCACACGAGTCATCCCATGAACAGCAGAGCTGATGCTATCAACATGACAAAATTGCACCCCTCTCAGTTTTATACCACATGTCACCATCCATCAACCTAAATATACTATTAATCATAGTGATATTATAAATCATAGCTGGAGGCTGAGGCAGGCTTCGCCATACTCACCTGGAAAGTATTACACCCTCCTCATCAATTGCCCTTATAGGATGAATAACAGCTATTATAATGTATATTCAGAATATAACAATCCTAAACATACTAATTTATATCATAACAACACTATCTTCTTCTTATTTATGCCCAGATCATGTACTACAAGAGTATCATTATCACACACATGAGATAAAACACCTCCCATCACAATCATTTTCCTCACCATTATAGTATCATTAGGACATCGCCCACCACTATCAGGCTTTCTACCCAAATGAATAATTATCCAAGAGATAACAAAAACGACAACATCATTCTACCAACACTAATAGCCATCATAGCAGTCCTCAGCATATATTTCTACTTGCAGCTAACATACTGCACATCACTAACTATATTCCCTTCATTAAACAAAACAAACACAAAACAATTTGAACATACAAAGAAATAACCTTCCTATCATTACCAATCATAATACCCACACGGTTACTACACACAACACCCATTCTATCGGTGCTGGACTAGGAATTTAGGTTAGTTCAGACCAAGAGCTTTCAAAACCCTAAACAAGTGAAATTTACTTAATTCCTAAAAATAAGGATTGCAAGACTTTATTCTACATCAATTGAATGTAAAGCAAACACTGTATTGAAGCCAAATCTTTACGAGATTGATGACTTTTAACCCCAGGAAACTGTAGTTAACAGGCAAATCCTCTAGTCAACTGGCTTCAGTCTACTTCTCCTTCATTTGAGAAAGAAATAAAGAAAAAAAAAAAGGGCAGGATACTCACTGGCAGAATTGAAGCTGCTTCTCTGAAGTTACAATTCAATTTGGTGATTCACCACAGGGTTTGCCAGAAAGAGGGTTCAATCTCTGTCTTTAGATTTACAGTCTAATGCTAACTCAGTCATTTTACCTCTGTTCATACACTGCTGATTATTTTCAACAAATCACAAAGATATCGGCATTTTATATTTACTGTTTGGTGCTTGAGCTGGAGTAGCAGGCAGCACCTTAATTATATTAATCCAGGCTGAGCTATGCTGACCTGGACCGCTACTTGGAGATGCCCAAATCTGTAAGGTTGTCATAACAGTCCCTGCACTTGTAATAATTTTCTTTATTGCTGTACCCGTTATGATTGCAGGCTTTGAAAACTGACTTGAGCCACTAATAACTCGGACACCTGAAGTAGCATTTCCCCCAATAAATCATATAAACTTTTGACGACTTCCCCCATCATTCTTACTCCTACTCATATCACCAATAGCAGAAGCTGGTTCTGGTACCAGTGGGACCGTGTATTCAGCTCTAGCCTGCAATCTGGCCCATGCAGGAGCCTCTGTCGACCTAACTGCTTTCTCCTTACATTTAGCAGGTGTCTCCTCAATTCTTGGTATTATTACTTTTATTACTATAATCTTTAATACAAAACCAGCAGTCATATCCCAATATCAAACACCATTATTTGTTTAATCTTCCCCAACTATAGCCATATTACTATAATTACCAATCTCAGTCCAAGCAGCCAGAATTGCCATGCTGTTAAGAGATAGAAATCTAAACACTACTTTCTTTGACCCTGCAGGAGGAGACCGAATCCTATACCAACACCTCTTTTGATACTTTGCTCACCCTGAAGTCTGTATTCATGGCCTAACAGGGTTTGTTATAAACTCACATATCATTACATACTATTTAGGACAAAAATTGCCTTTCAGCTATCTGGGAATAGTATGAGTCATGTCCACTGGTTTTTTAGGAGTTCTCTTGTGGGCCCATCATATGTTTACCATAGGGATAGCTGTGGACTCAGGAGCATACTTTGCATCAGCTACCGTAATTACTTCTATCCCTACAGGAGTCAAAGTATCTAGCTGATTAGCAACTCCTTATTTAATTTTTCTTTTTCTTTTCTTTTTTTTTTTTTGGCTGAGTTGGGTCTTGGTTGCTGCGCATGGGCTTTCTCTGGTTGCGGTGAGCGGCAGCTACTCTTCGTTGCGGTGTGCGGCCCTTTCATTGCACTGGCTTCTCTTGTTGCACAGCACGGCCTCTAGGCGCGTGGGCTTCAGTAGTTGTGGCTTGCGGGCTCTAGAGGGCAGGCTCAGTATTTGTGGCACACGGGCTTTTTGCTCCACGGCATGTGGACTCTTCCCAGACAAGGGCTCGAACCCGTGTCCCCTGCATTGGCAGACGAATTCTTAACCACTGCGTCACCAGGGAAGTCCCTGGTTAGCAACTGTTCACGGAGGTAATTCTATATGACCTCCCACTATATTATGAGATTTAGGCTTTAGTTTTTCTTTTTACAGGAGGTGGTTTGACAGGAATCATCTTAGCCAACTCATCCCCAGACATTGTCCTCCAGGATACATACTACGTAGTAGCACACTTCCATGACCTAATGTCCATGGGAGCAGTCTTCACTATTATAGGAGGCTTTCTACACTGATTCCCACTATTCTCAGGTTATACAGTTAACTCAGCATGAGCAAAAATTCACTTCACAAGTATATTTGTAGTAGTAAATATGACTTCCTGCCGCACTTTCGTGGCCTCTCAGGGATGTCACTACGTTAGTCTGAGTACCCTGAGACACACACAACATGAAATGTTTTGTCTTTAGGCTCATTCATCTCAGTAGCAGCAGTAATGCTAATAATCTTCATACTTTGAAAAGCATTTGTGTCTAATCAAGAAGTCTTAGCAGTGGAAATTGCTACTCCTAACCTAGAATGGTTACACGGATGTCCTCCACCATATCCTACGTTTCAAGATCCTACCTATGTAAATGTAAAATAAGGAAGGACTCAAGTCCTTTTCAACCAGTTTCAAGCCAACACCATAACAATTATGTCTTCCTCAATAAATGAGATAAAAGTAAAAAGTGATGTAGCTTTGTCAGAGTTAAATGATAGGCTAAAATCCTGTATATGACTAAGGCATATCAATTTCATCTAGGCTCTCAAGATACAACATCACCGATTATGGAAGAACTTTTACATTTTCTTCATCACACATTAATAGTGATTTTTAAAATAAGTTCTCTAGTCCTCTATATCATTTCACTAATATTGACATCTAAACTCATATGCATACAATAGATGCACAGGTAGAGAAAATGTGAACAATTTACTAGCTATTATTGTAATCTTAATTGTCCTATCATCATTGTGAATCCTTTACATGATACATGAAATCAATAACTCTTCCCAAACCGTAAAAAACTATGGGTCAGTAATGATACTGAAGCTACAAATACACAGATTACGAAGATTTAAATGTTGACTCCTCTGTAATCCCCACATCAGAGCTAAAACCAGGAGAATAATGACTAATAGAAGTCAACAACCGAGTAGTTAGGGATAGTCATTGAATATTAGTTTCCTCTGAAATTGTTGTACACTCCGGAGTTGTTCCTTCTCAGGCCTAAAAGGAGCTGCTATCCCAGGACGCCTAACTTAAAGAAACCTAGTATCAAGAGGACCAGGCCTATGTTGTGGACAAGAGAGCTCGTTTTCCTGAGTTCAAAGACAGGACAGAGGGATATGGCTGAGATATGGGGTGAATCTGAAGCCCATGGGGATGCACTCTCCAAGCTCCAGTATAGGAATGGGGCCTCTAGGGTCCCAGGCCACCCACCACGCCCTCTGGAGCAGGATCTGGGCAACATTCCCTGTCAGTGATGAGGCAGCCCTAGCACTTGTCACGCCCCGATGTCGTGTCCTATGTGGGCCCCATGTTCTTGGGACCACACCCCACAGTCTGCAGGTCCATGCTACAGGGTCCTTCATGCCTCAGGAGTAGAGACCACCCAGCAAGCAGTTCCCTCCGCAACCAGCAGGAGGAGGGGAGGAGAGCAGGGGCACCAGGGGACTCTCACTCAGACAACAACACCCCAGCGGTGCCAGCGGGGACAGTGATGATGCAGATGAGGCACAGACCAAGAGATGGGACCAGAGGACCCAAAAGGCAGCTGGTCAGGTCCTGGCTCACCTGCACCCCGGACACCTTTGTCCCGCAGACACCCCCTTCCTCATACACCCTCTCCTTAAATGCAGATTCTTCAGATGCGAACAGGCAGAGCTTCAGACTGAAAGTCAGCTCTTCCAAAATGACCCATCAGCAAACACTGCAGGATTCCACTCCAGTGGGTGCCCTGGAGTCGACAACTCAGGGACTGAAGTGGATATCGGTGCCAGGGGCAGTGGGAGGGGATGGGGAATGAGACTTTCATGGTTGTGGAATTTTGGTTTTGCAAGATGAAAAGTTCTAGTGATGGTGGTGATGGCTCCACGAGAAAGTGAATCTATCTGACGCCTCAGAAACGTGCACTTAAAACGGTGATGATGGTAAAGGGTATGTGACGTGTGTTTTATTTCACTTAAAATAAATTCTTAAAATAATGTCTTGTTAATTGAGATTCCGTTTCGACTCCCCTTCATCACAAATGTCGGAGGCCCAGACACAGTCCCCTACCTTAGGGGCCATCACGGTACCCTCACAGAGCACGTGGGAGACCATTCTTAGGGGGGGCTAGTCTGTGCTCACCTGACCTATGTCCTGGGGGACTCAGGCAGTGGTGACCCCCATAGATTAGACATATGATATGCTATAGTATTAATACGATACCACCAAGTGTTGTCACTCACCGGAACACAGAGCAGCAACCCACTCAAACATGCCTGACCTCATATGATTGTGACAAGATGAAGAGAAGAAAAGGAACCACAGGTTAATCAGGACAACACCCTTAATGCAGAGGTTGGAAATCTCAAAGGGGACAGGACACACTGCAGGCAAAGAGCGCATATGCGGTCTCCCCATCCTTGTGATCCTGATCCATGCAGTTATGGTGAGACCCACACAGTCCTCGCACCCTATACCTGGGGCCACACATCCACACTCACCAGGGTGACCCACCTCCCCAGACCCCTCCACCTGGGTCACATGTCCACAGTCCCAGGGTGCCCTCACCTCCCCAGACCCTGCACCTGGGGTCACACGTCCCCTTGGTCAGGACACCATGGCTCTGCAGGGGGCTCCCCCAATGTGGAAACAAGCTGGGTCCCTGGGACCTCCTGGGATGGGAAAAAGTGGCAGGTGGGTCTCCTTTCCCCACACTTGTCCCAGAGGAGTCCTCCTCTTCTCACTTTGGTTCTGTGTGATTTTAACTGTTTTTACAGCTTTCATACTAGAGTTGAACACACGACCCTGGTGCTGGCATGCTCAGTCCTTTCTCGTCTCACTTACATGTTGAGAAAACTCACAGGACAGCAGGGCTGAAAGCCGAGGGGCAGCTCTGGACTCTGCTGAGTAGGGACGGTAGACTGGAGGGAGAGCTCAGCAGCAGCCTCAGCTGTCACCCATCGGCCTTTTGCCCGATCTGCGTGCCCTGCAATCAATTCAGCAGCTAAACCTGCTTCCCTATGCACCATGCACGTGCTGGTAAATTGGAATTATTGCCAGGTAGTCCTCCTGAGGATTCTCCATGAGCCCCAGGGAAGGTGAACCTTGCAGGGATTAAGACTAAGGCCCCGACCATAGCACTGACCCTTGGGAGGACCAGGTCACCACACTCAGAAGAGAGGCTGTTACGTAGACAAGCCCACCTCAGCTCCAGACCCCAGACATCTAAGCACTGACATTCAGATGCAGGCACGGAGCTTCCCAGTACTGAGGCCAGGCCGGGTCTCTACCCAGGTCCCCATAGTCCTAGCGTACACAGAACATGCTCAGGTCTAAATCTTCTTATTATAGACAACACATGGTCAGCTCTAAACATAATCAGTAGACAGGACATGCAGAGGTCTAAATCTACCATGTAGACACAACTTGATCATGTTTCAACTAGCTTAGGGCTGATCTCATAGGAGGTACAGATCACACACATGGGTCTCTCATCTTTGGACACCCACATCAGGAAACTGAACAAAATCTTTGTCATTAAACATTTCAACAGGCAAAACAGAAATGTTCCCAATTTCTCTGGCCACCTGATGGTCAGGATCCACGGGCGAGCCACGACCTTCTTAGAGTGCAGCCCAGTCTGCTGCCAGGACAGATAAGAAGTGGCCTGATTCCAGCCTCCCAGGCTTCCAGAAGGAGGCGGCCACACTGAAAGCCAGGTCAGGAGAGTCCTGCATGGTCCGGGCCGGGAGATCCGGTCTGTCCATTCGGCTGGCCGATTCCGGGCGGGGCGCTCAGGGCCGCTGAGAGCCCTGCACTCAGGTCCTGCTTCCCTGCAGCGTGTGCGTGTGCGTGTGCGTGTGCGTGTGTGTGTGTGTGTAGAGGGGGCGGTGGCTGACGGCTCCCATGGTTCCCAACCCGGGCACCGTGCTGTCTTCGAGGGGAGGCACGGGGAGAGGTAGGGGCACAGAAGCCGTTGGAGAGGAGAACCCACCGCGGAACTCCTTGCACACTGGCTCGCCCCACCCGGAGACCCGCCTGCCCATCGTGGGCCGCATGTCGCCCCCCAGTCCCCCACCCCCGAGGGCAGGGTGCCTGCTCTTTCAACAGCACAGGGTCTCACATGAAGGAGACCCAGTGGGGACTGTCAGCCCCCGACTCCTGATGCTGTGTTTGGGGAGAATGAACCCCCTTGACTGGGCGATGGGACCCTGTGAGGAAAGAGGTGGCGGCCCGATCCAAGTCGGGGCCTGGCTGAGATATGAGAAAACAGGAGCCAAGGGCAGGGCCTGGAGGCCAGGCCAACAGGAGGGGCACCCCCAGCCTTGGCCGGGCTCTCCAACGGTGACATTGTTGCTTTAGGGGACCTGGGACAGGTGAATGAATGTAATGGGAGTCTAAACTGGACCCTGAATGGGGCTTAAAGAAGGTGTGAAGGATGTTACTGAGACAGTGACAGTCATTGGAAGACAAACTCTGTGTCAGGATATCCTGCTCCATCCATTTAAATCCCTGAGATCTGTGACCTTTTCGTGGCTACGCAGGATTGTTAGAGCAGCTGCGTGCGGATATATCTGGGGCACAATTCAGTCTGCAGCCAACTTGCAAGTGGTTCCAGCAAACACACAGGTGTGCGCACAGGCAGGCACAGCACACACACAAACATATGCACGTGCACAGCACAACTATATTCACACACTAGCATGTGAACACACATGCACCCATATGCCCATGCACACACTAATGTGTGCAAGTTCACATACCTATGCACATGCACAGCATATGTATGCAAACAGGCACATGCACACGCAGAGCACACACACAGGGAATAAAGTGAATCCGTAAAGCATTAATTCCTGAACACAAGTGAAGCTGACATGTATTTTTCCCTTTTCTTAGCCTTGATGTTTTCCACAACAACAAGTTTAAGAAAAAAGTTAATGGCAAATGACTTTTGATTCATAGGACTTTCTGAGTTTATTCCACAAATATTATGACAGTAGAAATGAATGTAGATATTACATGTGTCCACTAATGGATGAATGGAGAAGAAAAACACGGTCCATCAATCCAAGGGAATGCTATTCAGCCTAAAAAGGAAGTCAATTCTGACACAGGATGCAGCAGGGATGAACCTTGAGCGCATTATGCTCAGTGATGTAAGCTAGACACAAAAAAACAAACAGTGCTTGATCCACTCATACAAGGCCCCTAGAGCAGTCGGAAATATAGGGACATAAAGTAGGACGTTGAGGGCCAGAGGCTGAGGGAGGGACAATGGGGAGTGAGTGTTTAATGGGGACTGTTTCAATTTTGCAAGATGAAAAAGTTCTGGAGGATGATGGTGGTCAGGTTTGCACAACAGTGTGAATTACTTCTTGACCCTGAAATGTGCACTTAAAAATGGTTAAGATAGTACATTTTACGTTATGTGTACCAGACCACAATTTTTAAAACTTTTCAAAAAACAACAGGAAATAGTCCATGAATACCACAAGATGCACAACTTCACTAACAACAGAGGGATTAAAGCCATAAGCAAAATACTGTGTATACACCTACCAGAATGGCAGACATGAAAGACATAGTATCAATTATCAGCAGGATGTGGAGCAATGGAAAGCCTGGTACGCAACGGGGGGATGCAACCACTTCTGAAGCAATCGGGCCTCAGATAGCGACGTCCGTGCACAGAGACCCACAGTGCTCCTCCCAGTTGAACACAAACCCACCAGCCCTGCACCAGGACACACGGACATGGACTTGCAGCCACAGGAGCCAAACCTGAAAGAACCTGAAGACCATCACAGACGGATGCAGAAATGAACCATGCACGCTCCTATGAAGGAATATTCCACAGCAATGGAGTACATTTTGTTTAAAGGTAGTAAAACTATAAAAATTATTTTTAAAAAAAAACTATATTTAAAAGATGAAAGAATCTATAATTCTGGCACCTAGGGATTGCCGAATGCTCCTAAAAATAGATTGCTGTGGAAATGTTTATTATAGGGAAATTGACATATTCTCTAGGAAGGACGGGGTGAATGGGCCTGCTACATTTTCTACATTGAAGACATGTACAGGTTTTGATTCTACTTCTGTTAAATCAAGTGGGGCTTCACTGGATTTCTGCTACTGCGGAGATAATCAAATTCTGGGTAGGGGTCAGGAGAAAATTAGTCATCGGTGTCCTTGTGTAATAATTACTGTTGAAAGTGTAAATGATCCATTTACCAGTAAGACTGAGAATAGAATAACTGCTACATTACTTCATATGAGATGATCGTCTGTGCTATTGTTCCTACAGCTCCAGTGAGTGAGTATTTTGAATGTGAAGTTCATCCAGATCTGAGGATGGAGTAAATGGCTAGGTGTGATATGGCTAATAGAAATAATATGCCTACATTTATACTAATTAGTGGATAAGATATGGGAAGAGGAATTCATGTTGTGAGAGCCAGGGTTAAGGCTAGCATTGGGGCAATAATATATAAATTGATGATGTTGATGGACATAGTGGTTCTTTAATAAGTAATTTGAATGCCTCAGCAATGGGTTGTAATCATCCATGGGGGCTGATGATTTTTGGCCCTTTCTGGATTTGTATATAGCCTAGGATTTTCCATTTAGTTAATATGAGGAATGCTATGGTGAATTAAATTGGGTAATTTGTGAAAGAATGTTGATTATAAACATATTCTTAGGAAGAGGACTTGAACCAGTGCAGAAAAAGTTTCAGTTTTACATAATTACCGGGCTCTGCCTGCGTAACGAACCCTGTTCTACAGTAGGGTATGTATAAATTAATTGAATGTAGATTATATCATCATTTAGTTTGAAGACATTTTGTAAAGGAAGCCGTATTGCTCTTGTCCTTTCATGCTGGAAGAAATCTGCAATAGACAGAAACCAACCAGGATGACTCCAGTCTGAACTCAGATCACGTGAGACTTTAATCGTTGAACAAACAGACAATTAATAGCAGTTATACCGTTGAAATGTCGTGATCCAGCATCAAGGTCATAAACCATATTGCCCATATGAACTCCAGAATACAATTACACTGTTATCCCTAGTAAAACTTGTTCCATTGACCAGTGTTTTAGAAGAACAGGTGATAAAGCATTTTGACTAGCTGGCCTAAATTTTAATCACTCAGAAGTGGTTTTATTCTCCAAAAAATAAATGGCGCACGGGCTCAAGACACACCGGCTTCAGTAGTTGTGGCGTGCAGACTCAGTAGTTGTGGCCCACTGGCTTAATTGTTCCGTGGCATGTGAGATCTTCCCGGACCGGGGATCGAACCGGGTCCCCTGCATTGGCAGGCGAATTCTTAATCACTGCATCACCAGGGAAGTCCCAGATTCGCAGTCTCCCTTTTAATATACCTTAAGCCCAAAGAATCCATGGAAAATTGTTAGAGAAAATAAGACAATGAAATATTGTAAGGACTACAACAGAAGCATATAGTACACAGTTCATATAGACACATCCCAAGCAGTTACAAAGTATATTAAAAGGGAGGCTGCAATTTTAAAAGAATAAGAAAAATTATACCCACAAACTCCCAATCTTTCCTGAAACGTTGCAATCTGAAACCCTATTGTAGGAAGCAGAAGATTCCAGGAGACATTCTACAAATGAAGGACTGCAAACCCAGTGGTTGGATAAGGAATTCTGGAAGGAAGGTATCCTCACCCAAGGAGAGCAGGTTCCTATACTTCTCTAACATCACATCCCTGTACAATTCCCATTGATCTTGGTCCAGGCATTCTCACTCCTCTTGACAGAAATCTATGGCCACATCCTGGAATGTCAGCAGTCCCTGAAATTAAACGTACACATGCCATGTGGCCACGGGAAGAGCTCATAATATGACCCAAGAAGAAAACAGCAAGTTAAGAGAAGGTTTTAATTTAGAAGAGTGTCTTCAATTATCCACTAATACATACATATATATATATATAATTTTTTTTTTACAAAGTAACTTGCTCTACCTTATTTCTAACTACAAGAAAAGAGTATGGCATGTGATCCACAAAACCAGTATAGAGACTATACTTGTCTGGAAAAGAAATGATAAAATGATGGTTTCAACACAGGCATATGCATTTTTGAGTGTTTTATTTATATCAAACTGGATAAAATGTGTGTATTTCTCATAGAGAAAAGACCTGTCGAGGTAAAAATGTACCTTTCAACTATTCATGGGTACACGAGTACACTGGGGAGATTGTAAAAGTGCAGATTGTGATTCAGTAGGTCCGGTGGGCCTGAGTTCTATATTTTTAACAAGCTCATTTTTAACTAGTGATGCCACAGTCTCTGATTCATTAACCACAACTGTGAATATCAGGGACATAATTAGAAAGGTAAAAATTCATATTTAATTTTGAACTTAAAGTGTTTTATGGATTTTACACCTTTAATAGAATAGTGAGCCCAGCAGCAACAATCATTTGTGAATATTTACTATAGACTGTGTATCTTTCTAATTTTTTTGTGTAGGATTCCAGGAAAAAGGCCTGGGCTGCGGCCACAGTGGGCGTGGCCCCCAGGCCGGGCCGCCCCTCCAGGACCCCCGACGGGGCCCTGCGCTCCTGGCGGCTCCCTCCCCCGCCGCCCCGCTCCCTCCCGGAAGGCCTCGGGGCAGAGCGGTCCCACCCACTGCGCGCTGAACAGAGCCCGCGTTTCCTCAGAGCTGGAACTCCCGGCTCAGGCGGGGTCTCCTCCCTCCGCCTTCAGGGAACTGCCCCGGAGCCCGAGGGGAGGGCGACCTCACTGAGGCTGCCGGCTCTGGAGGTGCCCCAGCGGCCGAAGCCATGACAGTCGCGGGGACGGCGGGCCGGGTAAGTGGGCGCCGACCCTCCGCCTGGTCCGGTGCCCGGGCGGCAGCACAAGACCAGCTTCTGAGGGGCAGGGGTTCGCTGCCACCCGCCGCTGCTGTGCAGAAAGAGCGGCCTCCAGCGTCTGGTCCCCAGGAACTTCGGTCCCTCCTCTCGCCCCTGCCCTCGTCCTGGCTCGCGAGGCCTGGTGGGCGTGAGGAGGGGGTCGGCCTGAGCGTCCTGACGGGAAACGGGGCAAGGGAGGCACAGGGTCCGGCTGCAGCGTCAGCGCCCCTCTTCCCGACTGCGGGGAAAGCGGCTGAAAACTCCTCCCGAGGCGCACAGGCCCCTTATTCAGCCGAGTCCCTCTGCGCTCCTTCCTCCCTGAGCTAAAGTACCGGGGGGAGGGGACAGGGCAGGGAACTGGCGCAGGTAATGGGGAACATCAAAAGGTGATTGTTAACTAAGGAAAACCATCTCTCCCAAGGTGAGGAATGCGGCGCTTTTCTTTGCCTGGGCTCACTGAATTCCTTCCTTTGATATGCACCTCAGCTCTCTGGGGCCTGCATTCTGTATTTGCATATCCTGAGTGCCTCAGGGCCCGCCGGCTCACATTGGAGGGCTGCAAGTGCTGAAGACTGTGACATCCTTTGTTTACTGATAGGGCAAGAACTATTCCATTTCTCACAGGCTTGAGGGGCAGACAGTGGAAAAAAGTCAGAGAATCTCACTCGGCCTGTACTTTGGTTTACATATAGATAATATTTATACTTAACTGTGCTAATAGAGGTTCTCAAGTCCAATCAACTTGTACTACTGCCCTCTATGTATCAATTTCATCAATATCATAAGGTAAATGCCTATAGAATTGACTTAATCCATTTAAATAGGATAATGATTTTTAAAGGAAACATAATAGAAATATAACAACAAAACCTTTACCACTAAAGGGTGGGTCTGGAACACCCTAAATAAATGTTCCATTGTTAAAATATTGAAAGATGTAGTCAATAGAAATATCAACAAAAATGACAAATAATAAGGGTAGCAGAATGTTGAAATGTTCTATCTTTATCATTAAAGTGGCAGAAAATCATTTATTAGTAGGCACTGGGGGCAGAAGATGCCTGATTTTATATCTGTGTCATATTTGTGCAGTTGTTTCAACAAGTAACTTCAAGACAAAATGGAAAAACAAGGAGGTTTGTGCCTGAGATCATGTTGATGTGACACCAGGGATGGCCCCCTTGTGCCAGGTGAGTTAAGTTTACCTGGCAGGTAGACCGCAGAGCTCCTGGGAAGCAAGGGTTGGGATTTTTCTGCTGGGTGCCCCTTCGGTATTGTGACTTGACTGACTGTGAGTCATGTTTCGGGAAAGACCTGATCACAGGAAAAGGGTGGGAATAGAGTGATTTGGGGAGCAGCTAACAACATTCATCACAGCTCACGGCCTGAATGAATTTGAAAGAAACAGGAAAACAAATGCTTCTTATGGAATCAGAGAATGTGAGGGCTGGACAATCCCAGAAAATGAGGAACACCCATCCCATTTTCCAGATGACAAAACAGAGGTCCAGCAAGGTGAAATCCCTCACCCAAGTTGCACCCGTCTCTCCTCCCCACTACGTGGTTCATGAAAGCAGGACTCTTCCTGTCTTGATCACTGCTGAACCCCAAAAAGGACCAGGCATCTAGCAGCTGCTCCAAAAATTTGGGTTGACTATAGGAACAATGCTATTTCTTTCTTTCTCACTCTTATTCAGGATTGTGCCAAGAACTCCCCAGGTTGCCATGTAATTCGATAAATGTAAATATTAATTGAGTTTTGTTGTGATGAGGACTTAGGCTTTGAAGGTAACAGACTTGGTTCAGATCTTGGTTCTGCCACTCCATAGCTGTTTGGCTTTGGGAAAATTACTAAACCTCTCTGAGATTATTTCCTCCTTTGTAAAGTGGGGATAAATCTATCTGAGCCAGCAGAGCAACTGCATGAGAGATGTGCACTAAATGTTGGTCTTTCTCACTCTCCTATGCCATCTCTCTGTTCTTCCCAGAGAAGCTGTACAGAAGGAGATAGTACTTTTGTTTAAAATAGTTAACTAATTAATTAATTAATTTGTTTTTGGCTGCGTTGGGTCTTCGTTGCTATGCGCAGGCTTTCTCTAGTTGCGGCAAGCGGGGGCTACTCTTTTTTGCGGTGCGCGGGCTTCTCATTGCGGTGGCTTCTCTTGCTGCGCTTGTTGTGGAGCACCGGTTCTAGGCGCGCGGGTTTCAGTAGTTGTGGTCTGCAGGCTCATTAGTTGTGGCCCATGGGCTTAGCTGCTGTGCGGCATGTGGGATCTTCCCTGACCACGGCTCGAACCCATGTCACCTGCCTTGGCAGGCAGATTCTTAACCACTGCGCCACCAGGGAAGTCCGATATAGTATTTTTTAAAGAGGGGTTTGAATTTATTTCAGATTGTGTACATTTTTCTTGTAGAAAAGATTATTCCACTATAGAAACATAAACACGCAAAACCACTCCAAATGCAGTATTCTATGGTTTAGATATTATCAGTCACATTTTATAAGTAATTGGGCAAATGCAGAGCACTAGGTACTGGGGCGTAAGAAGAGTCAAATCTGGGGTGACCCCACCCCAATTTCAAGAGCAGGGTGTGCTTTTCAAATCCATGTTTCATCTGGTCTTTGTTTCTCATCCATCCTCTATGTCTGCCTTTCTCAAGAAGGCTCAGATCCTCGGCTTTCACACCCTCCCGGCTGGCTGTGCCCCAGCTCCTGGCCTGGAACCTCTGCATGCCTGAGTGTGCCTGCTCCCCCTGTGCATCACCAGCTTTGCCAGGGAGCTGCTGTATCGTGCACTGCTTGCTGTACCCAGAGTACCTGGACCCTTCTGGTACATGAAGTGCACCCTCCTCACCATGTGTGCAGCCCATCCCCTTACCTTATATCCTGCCTCTAAGCCAGGCTTGGGGGTGACTACAGTGTGCATTCAGCTGTGTGAGGTGCTGGGATCAAAGTGAAGTTCCCAACTTTTGAAGTGGCAGGCTTGAGGGGCACACAGTGATTTAAAGTCGGGTCACCTGACTTAAAGGGGGGACTGATTGATTTAAAGCCAAGGCAGCTGACTTAAAGCCTGCATCCCTCAGCTGCAGGACGAGACCAACTTTGGCGGTGCACGGGTTCGCTCCAAGCCAGCACTGCTGTTCAGGAAAAGATTCCAGTAGCGCCTTAGTGCAGGGGGACATCGGTCCGTTGTCTTGCCCCTGCCCTCAGAGGGGGGCCACCTGCTTTTCTGGAGAATCAGGGAGGGGGAAGTGCAGAGTCCCGGCTGGAGTTGCGGCACCGCTTGTCTGATGGCAGGGAAAGGGGGACAGGGCTGTGTGGTGTCCTGGGGCTGGACTCAGCAGGTCGACTCAGCCTCTCAGCCTCCTAACCTCCCCCCCCCACACACTCCACAAGAGTTTCCAATAATATGTAATTGCGCCTTAGGTTCTCGGTCTTCAAACTCATCCCCAGGCTCCCAGGTCCCTTGATTCAGCCAATTCCTCTGTGCTCTTTCTTCTATTAGATACAATCCCAGAGGGAGGGGCTGGGGGATGGGACTGGAGGGATGCCGGCAGCACTGGCCTCAGCTGACTAAAGAGATCCGGGGCCTGCGCTATCACACATGTGCGAGGACCCTTAAGGCGGAATCGAGGGGGCCAGTTAGAGGCAGTCCTTGCTGCCTCAAGTGAGTATGGATCACCGTCGGGTGGGGAGCACGCTGACCCCTGAGAAGTACTGTTAGGAGGATGTGTTCCTCCCTCGGCTTCAAGGACGTGGGTGGGCTTCAGGGCTCCAGTTCCCCTCCAGGCCTCCAGGTCCGACTGCACCGCAGCGGCCTTGCAGACCCGCCTTCCTGTCCCAGAACTTGCCAGGCTCCAGGAAGAATCCAGACAGCAGAGATGGTGCCTGAGGGCTCCAGCTTGAAAAGTGCTGTCCCTGGGGACCCAACAGTGGAGGGAGGAAGGGTGAAGGGAGTGGGGGTGGTGGGGTCGGGAGGGGTGGCTGCCCTGGGAGACATTGAGAGAGAAATATCGCCCCCCACACCCCCTGCCCCTGCAACTGACCCATTGATGCCATAGGATCTCAGGGCCTTTTAGTCAGAGATGCCTCTGCTTCTTTACTCCTGTGTTCAAAACTATGCAAAACCAACTCTTCATCCTCTTGCTGCCTTGCCAGGACTTTTAAAGCACTGTTCTTTTGAAGCACTCGTTCCCTAAACTGCAGTTTGGAGCTGTCCCAGCTATTTAAAAGTGTTCTCCTTAAACTGAGACTAAATCCTACTCTTTTGGAAAAACGGCCTTCACTTCACTGGAGATCGTCTTTTCTGCCCATTCCTTCCTTCTACTGCCCTCTTAAGAACCCCTGTGCTCAAAGAGCTTGGTGATTTATTTTTTGCTTGATGTCAAAAAGAAACCTTCCCCATGCACCCCAAAAAGCTTTCCTGGAACATAGGTGTTTCACAACCATGACAGTGTTTTGCAGTTAGTATACACTGGGTAGAGTGCCTAGCAATCCCTCCAAGAGCCAGAGCTGAGCAGACCTTTACTTATTTGATTGGATGCCCTTCAAGTTTAGGAAGGTCCCATTCTTATGACCCAGCAGGTAAGACAGAGCCCTGGATGGCTGTGGCTGTGATTAGATAACTTCTGATGATTTTATTTCCCTTACTGAGCTGCTGCTTCTAGGTTAAATTCGTTTTATTACCTGTCCATTTTTAAAGAAAGGCTGACAAAGTCACTGTAATAGGTCAGGAGTCTGAACTCAGGGTTGGTCAAAGGTACTCACAGGGAGGAAGGTGGATAAAAATAGGTGGGTAAAATAGGAGGGTTGGCAAGTACAGCCAGGACACCCGTGTTCATCATGCATACTAATAAAGGCCAGAATCTCCTCATTTATCTCTGGTGGGAAGTTCTGATGGTTTCACAGGATCAAACTCAAATCATATTCAAACTAGGGGATTTCCCTGAGCATAAAAGGAAGTATCCGTCCCTAGCAGGAGTCGCTGCCGAGGAATAAAGACGTAGATGTAGAGAACGGACCTGAGGACACAGGGAGGGGGAAGGGTATGCTGGGATGAAGTGAGAGAGTGGCATGGACATCTATACACTACCAAAGGTGAAATAGATAGCTATTGGGAAGCAGCTGCATATAGCACAGGGAGATCAGCTCAGTGCTTTGTGACCACCTAGAGGGGTGGGATAGGGAAGGTGGGAGGGAGACACAAGAGGGAGAGGATATGGGGATATATGTATACGAATAGTTGATTCACTTTGTTATACAGCAGAAGCTAACACAACAAGGTAAAGCAATTATACTCCAATAAAGATGTTAACAACAACAACAACAACAAAAAAAAACCCAAAATCTAAGTCAATCAAGCCAACGGAGACAATGTATGTGTTTACAGTTCAAGAAATCCACAAGGGAATCCTTTATTCTGTAGGCAATGAATGGTCCATTCGAAAAGGAAAAAACTTTCTAAAATGTTGTCTTTCCATTTATTGTTCAGAACATCATTTTTATACCTCTGCATTTCTTACTATTCAAAGCCAAGTCACGTGAGTTACAGGGAAGCAGCTGATGGATTTAAAGTTGGGTCACTTGATTTAAAAACCAGTGGCAGTTGATTGATTTAAATCCCGGTCATATGACATGAGGAGGGGGTGCTAAAAACTGCTTTTTCATCTCTGGCTCAGAATATCATATTTACCTTGGTTTTTCTTATGATTTAGAAAACTTGAGCTGTCTCTCCTTGGAATCATCAGGAGAAAAATACAGTATTTCAGGTTCATTCTTGAAACCAACTTCTCACGGTTAAGGTGTATTGGCTAAAAGATCTTCCTTCTTCAAGAGATTCCAAACCTCTGTAAGACACTTCATTGTAATTGGAGAAAAAAGAAGAATGAATTCAGGCCAGCAGCTGCAGGAGGCCAAGGCAGCCCCCAGGACTAGGGAAGGAGGAGGAGGAAGGGCTGAGAGTTGCCATTAGAGCAGACAACCTCCAGAGGGCGCTGAAGCACCGGCAGAGCCCACCTGCCACTCCCAGTTTGGCACTCCAGGGTCAGATTTGGGTTTGGAGATGGGGTTGCTGTAACCCCAAGGAGGTGAGCAGAGAGGAGGAGTTGATTACCGGTCTCCTCTGACTCTCTGACCCAAATTGCCTGGCTTCACAGGGGGGACAGGGTTTTGCTTTCAGCAAACTGATGGGGCACTTCCAGGCTGGTCGGGTTGCCCAGTGGCCCGACAGCCTGACAGGCTGACTGCGGTGTGACTGCCCTTTGTTTCTCCAGAATCTGTGCATCAGGAGGTGCATGGGTGCGGGAGCCCATCCACCGCCCCTCCCCCCAAGGGGGATGGCACCTTCCCTGGCTGTACCCTATGATCACCAGGTACTTGAAATGAATGCAAGTTTTTTGACTTCAAGGAAAAGCTCACATAACCGTTTCATCCTCATAATGTGTGGGATTTACTATAATGGAAGGACATTAGAAAGAACAGGTAGAAAACTCACCTGTTGGTCTCCATGTAGGAGTTTATTTTGCATGAATCCCTCCTACGTGAGTAGATAGCAGAGGTTTATTTTTGTTGCCGTGTGCGTAGTTGTGGCAGAGGATGTAGGTATGGTGATTTGAAGCCCTCAAAGAAATATTCTCAGAACTCTCAAGATTTCTCTTGATCGGAACCGAAAGAGACCTGGAAAAGGAGGAAAAGAAAAGGAGGAGGGAGAACGAATGACTGTTTCTCAGTAAATTCACCTTCCTGGTTGATTGTTCTGTCTTCTCATTTCTTTTAACTTCTATGTATGTCTAATGGAATAATGTAGAAAGGCTGATTTTTATGCTTTAAAAGATTTTACATCACAAAGAAACTAGAAGTGTCTAACAGAACTTATTCAAATCAATTTTGCATAGAGACTTTGATATTAAATTTGGATACTAAAATGGGTTTATCCCAATTTTCTCTTTCTTTTTGAGTGAATATTTGTAACATATTTTTGTAGATAATAATTTATCCTAGATATACAAAATTGTGAGAATGGGTACCATTTTTTACCACTTAAATGATTTCTTTTAAATGAATAGATTGTACACTTTAAATGCCAATGTTGTGTCTTACGTGTTGTTTTTTAATTCCTTGATTTCCAAAACTTGTGTTTATTTAATTGATTTCTATCTAATAATCTGTGTCTCCCCTTTATTGTTTCTTACTTTATATTTTATTGATCTATAGTTAATTTACATTATTATATTAGTTTCAGTGGTACAGCATAGTGATTCATAAATGTTTAGGTTCTTCTCCATTTATAGTTATTATAAAAGAGTGGCTATATTCCCCATGCTATACAGTACATCACTCTAGATTATTGATTTTATACATAGTGGATTGTACCTCAAAATCTCCTACCACTATTTTGCTCCTCCACCCTATCTCTCCCTGCTGGTAACCACTAGTCTGTTCTTTAATCTGTGAGTCTGTTTTTTTGTTGTTATTGTATTCAATTTTTTAGATGCCACGTGTAAGTGATAACATACCATGCTTGTTTTCTCATACCATACCATGCTTTTTTTCTCATAACATGCCATGCTTGTTTTCTCTGCGGTTTATTTTACTAAGCATAATACCCTCCAAATCCATCCATGTTCTTGCAAATGGCAAAATTTCATTTTTTGCTGAAGTCATCATAAAAAATCTTTTTTATCCACGAAGCTATTGATGAACACTTAGTTTGACTCTATATCTTGGCTATGGCAAATAACACTGTTATGAACATTGGTGTGCAGTTATTTTTTTTTTGAAATAGTGTTTTTGTTTTCTTCTGATATACCCAACAGTGAAATTGCTGGATATTATGGTAGTTCTATTTTTCGTTTTTTGTGGAACCTCCATTCTGCTTTCCACAGTAGCTGCACTACTTCACATTCACATCAAGAGTGTAGAAGAGTTTCCCTTTCTCCACATCCTCACCAACCTTTGTTATTTGTGATCTTTTGGATGACAGCCATTCTGACAAGACTGAGGTGATATATCTCATAGTTTTGATTTGCATTTTACTGCCGATTAGCTATGTTTAGCATCTTTGTGAGTTCTGGCTGTCTATATGTAGTTTTTCCTTGGAAAAAAATGTCTATTTAGGTCTTCTCATTTTTTTAAAAAAGATTTTGGGTGTTTTTTTGATATTGAGTTGTATGTGCTGTTTCAGTAGTTTAGGTGTGAACCCTTGCTTGGTCATCTTTTTTGATGTTAACCTCTTATCATGTGCAAATATGGTCTCTCCCTCAGCAGGTTGTCTTTTCATTTTGTCTTTGGTTTCCTTTGCTGTGCAAAATCTTTTAAGTTTAGTGAAGTCCCATTTGTTTATTTTTGCTTTTGTTTCATTTGCCTTAGTAGACTGAACCTAAAACTGTTGCTATCATTTATGTTGAAGAATGTTCTATATTTTCCTCTAGGGGTTTTATGGTTTCTGGTCCTACATTTAGGTCTTTATTCAGTTTTGCATTTATTTTATATATGGTGTGGTAAAATAATCTAATTTTATTCTTTTCCATGTAGCTGACCAGTTTTCCCAGTACCACTTATTGAAGAGACAGTTTTTTCTCCATATTGCCTGCTTTGTCATAAATCAATTAAATATAAGTGTGTGGGCTTATTGCTGGGATCTCTATTCTATTCCAGTGATCTTTGTGTCTCTTTTTGCTCTGGTACCTTTCTCTTTGATTACTGTCGCTTTGCAGTATAGTCTGAAGTCAAGGTGCCTGATGCCTCCAGCTGTGTTCTTTCTCAAGATTGTTTGGCTATTTGGGGTCTTTGTGTTTCTATACAAATTTTAAAATTACTTTTTCAAGTTCTGTGAAAATGCTTTGGTATTCTGATAGGGATTGCATTAAATCTGTAGATTGTCTTTGATAGTATGGTTATTTTAATAGTATTAATTCTTCCAGTCGATGCACATGCTATATTTTTCCATCTTTTTGTGTTGTCTTCAACTTCTTTCACCAATGGCTGATAGATTTCTGAGCACATGTCTTTTACCTGCTTAGGTGTGTTTATTCCTAGGTGTCTTATTCTTTTTGATGTCATTGCATATGGTATAGTTTTCTTAATTTTTCTTTCTGACAGCTTTGAGTTTTGTTTTTTCTTCTTTTTCTAATTCCTTCAGATGTAATGTTAGGTTGTTTATTTGATATTTTTCTTGATTCCTAAGAATAAGCTTGTATCACTATAACTTCCCCCTGTGAACTGCGTTGGCTGTGTCCCATAGATTTTGGATCATTGTGTGTTCATTTTCATTTGTCTTGGGTATTTTTAGAATCCCTCTTTAATTTCTTCAGTGTTCCTTTCTTCCCCTTTTATTCCCTTCATCTGTGATGTGAGGACTATCTTTAATATTATGTTTGGATTTCTTTCAGTTTTGTTTATGTGTGTGTGTGTGTGTGTGTGTGTGTGTGTGTGTGTGTGATTATTTAAGTTGCTGACCTCTTAATTTCACATGGACACTAACAACCCTGCATTGTTACTCTGCTCCCCCACAGTTACTGAATTTGACCTTATATTTTACATCTACTTGTTTTGTGTGTCCCTTAACTTCTTATTGTGAATATAGATGATTTTATTACTGTTTTTTTTTTTTCATCCTTCCTATTAGCTGTGTCCATGGTTGATTTACTACCTTTGTTGAATATTTGCCTTAACCAATGAGGTTTTTCCTTTAGTAAGTTTCCTTTCCTAATTTTTATGTTTCAATCGTGACCTTTTCTTTTTCACTTAGAAAAGCCCCTTTAAGATTTCTCATAAAGCTGGTTTGGCGATGCTGAGCTCTTTTAGTTTTGCTTCTCTGTAAAACTTTAGATTTCACCATCAAAGCTGAGGGAGAGCCTTGCTGGGTAGAGTATTTTTGCTTATAGGCTTTTCCCTTTCATGACTTTAAATATACCATGCCACTCCCTTCTGGCATGCAGAGGTTATCCTGAAAAGTCAGCAGATAACTTTATGCAATTTCCCATGTTTGTAACTTGTTGCTTTTCCTTTGCTTCTTTTAATAGTGTCTTTTTATCTTTATTATTTTTTTTTTCCATTTTAATTACAATGAGTCTTGGTGTGGTCCTCTTTGGGTTGATCCTGTTTTGGCCTTACTGTGTTTACTGGACTTGGATGTCTGTTTCCTTTCCCAGGTTAGGGAAGTTTTCAACTCTTATGTCTTCAGGTATGTTCTACACTGCTTTGTCTTTCCTTTTTGCTTCTGGGACCAGTATAATGCAAATATTAGTACACTTGATGTTGTTTCACAAGTCTGTTGAACTTTCCTCATTTCATTTTAATCTATTGTTTTACTGTTCATCTTCAGTGATTGCCAGTACTCTGTCCTTCAGTTTTCTGATTCATTCCTCTGTATCATTTAGTCTACAGTAGTTTCCTTTAATGTATTTTTCATTTCACTTATTGTATTCCTCATCTCTGTTTTGTTGTTCTTTAATGTCTAACTCTTTTTAAAAAAAAATCTAACTTCTTGCTCTGGTCGTCCATTCTTCTCCTGAGTTCTTTGATCATCTTTACAGTCATTACCTTGAACCCTTTGTTGAGGAGATTGGTTATCTCCACTTCACTTAGATCTTCTTCTGAATTCTTATCTTGGTCCTTCATTTGGATCGTGTTTCCATGTCACCTCATTTTTCTTAACTTCCTGTTTTTATTGCTATGTGTGTAGTAGGTTTGTTACATTACCTGACCTTGGGGAAGTGGCCTTTTGTAGGAGCTGTCCTATGGGTCCCAGCAGCCCCCTCTCCCCTGGTCACTAGAGCTATATATTCTAGGTGTATGTACCCCCTATGTGGGCTGCTTGGGCACTTCTGCTGTGGTGGGCTGACTACTGTGGGTCGTCTGGTAGGCTTGGCTGCCCCCAGACTGCTTGTTTGCCAGGCTCTGCCTTGTATGGAGGCTGTCTGTGCTGCTTGGTGAGACTAAATCATAAGGCAGCTGGCTGCACAACTCTGGGGGACACCAAATCTGGTGGTGGTTCACTTATGGGTAGAATTGCAGTCCAGGTGATATCAGGGCTAGTGCCCAGTCACTGGTTCTGGGGCTATGCTGGCTACTGGGAGGAAGAGACAGGTTCTGCGTTCTGGCTGCAGGGCCCAGGAGCCACAGAGTTGGTGTTGGATCACTGTTCCTGACACAGCTCTCTGCAGGGCCGGGGGTATCCCTAATCTTGTGTTGGCATTCTGATGGGCAGGGTCAGGACCCAGCTGAGTCCATGGCTGCTTCTGGCCTGCAATTAAGTGGCCTGGTTACACAGGCTGCTGGGCTGTGGTATCCCTGGAGCTGGTGTGTGCCTGTCGGTGTATGAGGCTGATTCCACTGCTAAAGCAGGTTTGCTGTTGGGTAGGTCCAAGCTCCATCCAGTGTCTGTGCAGTTACCACCTGCCGATGGTGAGGCTGACTCCAAGGCCAGAGCAGGCTCACTTGTCAGAGGGGCCAGGGACTCTGGGGCTGGTGCCTGTCCACTGAGGTGTGGAGGCTGGTCCTGGGGCTTTTGGTGGCTGTACCCATGTCCAGGGGCAGCAGTGCACTGAGAGGATCTGAAGGCAGCCTGTTTGCTGGTGGATGGGGCTATGCCCCTGCTCAGTTAGTTGCTTGGCCTGCAGCATCCTAGTACTTGTGTCTGTAGTCTGGTGGAAATGGGTGGGGCTCGGTCCTGAGGCTGACAAGCTACAGGGAGGATTCTGAAATTATGCTTGCTGGTACCAGCGTCCACGAGGTAGAAGGAGCTCCCCCGAATGGCTGCTGCCAGTGTCTCTGTCCCTGAGGCTGTGCTGTAGTTGCCTCTTGCCTCTCTGGGAGACTCTCCAAGATCAGGAGGTAGGTGTGACCCGGGATCCTTTCAAATGACTGCTTCTGTTCTGATTCTCAGATCATGTGGGATTTTGTGAGCATCTTTTAAGAGTGGAATCTCTATTTCCCACAACCCTCTGGCTCTCTGGAAAATAAGCACTACTGGTCTTCAAAGCCCAACTTTCTAGGAACTCTTCTTTCCACAACAGGATCCCTGGGCTTGGGAGCCTGATGTTGGCTTCATACCCCTTGCTACCTGGGAGCACCTCTGAAATTGTAATTATTCTCCCATTTGTGGGCCACCCACTTGGTGGTATGGGTCTTGACTCTATTGAGATTTTGCCCTTCCTTTCTGTCTTGTCGAGGTGCCTTCCTTATATCTTTAGCTGTAAAACATCTTTTATGGTAGGTCCCGGCCTTTTTCATCAATTGCTGTTCTGTAAACAGTTGTGACTTTGGTGTGCCCATGAGAGACATCAAGCTCTGGGTCTTTGAATGCTACCATGTTGGACAATCTCTCTACTTCATTCTTAAATCATATTATTTAAGTTTTCTTAATATCTTATTTGATTAGCGACAGTTTGAAATTTATTATCACTCATGTTTACTTCGCCTGTTTAAAAAAATTGAATAGTGCATTCATTCAGTTTGAAATGAAGGTAGTGACCTGTGAATTTCCATACCTCAAAAATCAAGGATAGGACAAAAGCCTTTTCTACTTGTGTTACCCTCAAACTCTGCACCCCACCCCAGCCTGGGGATTAACCTCTTGCACCCATGCTCACCTTCTGTTTTCAGACCGTTAACCATCATTGCATCTGTAAGTGTGTTGACAAAGTGAACTCTAGTCTTTGCAGTTTTTGTGTTTTGTTTTTTGGTTTAGGGAACAGTCCTACTATGAATGTACATTTACTGCTCTACTGAAGTTCATATATAAACCTGTCAAGCACATTACCAGGATTGGAATTGCTTGTATATACACTTTGATAAATTTTAGAGACAATGGTAGAACAGAAGTAAATTGTATTTCAAATGCCACAATATTCTCACACCATGAAAACCCTTCCCTTTTTAATGTATTTGTGTGTAGTTTATCTGTATGCCCATACTATATTTCCCAGAGATGGGTAAGTGTTATGTTTCTTGCTGGCACATTTACCGTATTGTTCAAAGTCAGGCGTTTAGTGCTTTTAGCATGATCCTATTTCCATGAACTCGCAAATACAAGATCTTCTCTCACACTGTCTTTTACTCCCTGCTGTTTTATATTGCCCTCCTAATTCTCAGTCCTGGTCTTTCTTTATGTTCTTCATCAACCTGGATAGGTTATACTATTTTCTCCCTTATTCAAGACCAATAGAATAGAATAGAATACAACACCCAGAAATAAACCCTGATATATGGCCAAATGATTTTTGACAAGTTGCCAAGACTTTTCAAAGTAGAAAGGATAGTATTTTCAAAACATGGTGCTGAGAAGTCTTGTGGTCAACATGCAAAAGAAGGAAGATGGACCCTTACCTAACATCATATGCAAAAATTAATGAAAACGTATCAAGAAACTAAATATAAGACCTAATAATATAAAAAGTCTTAGAAGAAGATACAGGACAAGAGCTTCATGATATTGGATTTGGCAGTGTTTTCCTCCATATGAAACGAAGGAACAACAAAGGTACAGCTAACAAAAAAATAAACAATTTGCAGTACATAAGTTAAAAAAAAATGTGTATCAAAGAAATGTAAACAGAATAAAATGGCAACCCACAAGATGGGAGAAAATATTTCAGAGCCATCTATCTGACAAGAGATTTCTATTCAGAATATACAGAGAACTCCTAGAACTGAACAAAAAGCAAACACCCTGATTCAAAAATGGATAAAAGACTTCAATAGATGTTTCTTCCAAAAGATGTACAAATGACTAAGCACTTGAATAGATGCTCCATATCACTAAATGCATGTTTATATATTTGTGTGCATGCATACACACACAAGCACACACACACATACACAAGCAGAAAACAACTATTGGTGAGGATGTGAGGGAGTTGGAACCATTGTGCTATGTCAGAGGGAATGCAGAATGATACAGCTGCTTTGCAAAAGAGTATGGCAATTTTTCAGATATTGAAAAATAGAATTACTACATGATCCAGGAATTTTACTATGAGGTATACCCAAAGGTATTGAAATCAGGGTCTTAAAGAAATATTTGTAGTCCAGTGTTTAGAGCAGTAATAATCACAGTAGCTAAAATATGAAAGCAACCTAAGTGTTCATCCACTAGTTCCTGGATAAGCAAAGTGTGGTATACCCATATAATACAATATTATTCAGTGTTAAGAAGGAAAAGATCTAGGAATATGCTACAAATTGGATGAATCTTGAGGAAATTTAGGTACCAAAAATGCCATTTTTGTGACTTTTAGTGAGTCATAAAAATACAACTACTTATTTCAATTTTATGGGGTTACTTAGGGTAGTCCAAACCGTAGAAATTGGGAGGGTAATGACGCTTTTCAAGTGGTTATGGAACAAAAAGGAAAGTTATAATTAAAGGATATAGAGTTACAGTTTTAAAACGTAGAAAAGAATTAGAAAGATAAATGGTGATGTTGATCGCCCAATAATATGACTGCATTTAATATCACTGAACGGTGCACTTTATAATAACTTACAGGCTGTATTTTATGTTATTTGATTTTACCAACATACAAAATTGGGAAAGAATGTAATATCAGGAAAGGGAGTGGACCTGGGATAGAGCAGAGAGCAATCAGAAGGGTGAGACACTGCATATCTTGAAGAAGAAGAGCTCAGAGTCTTCATTGGCCAGAAGAGACTTTATAAAAGAGAAAAAAAAATTACTCTGAGGGTGTATTAGATAGATATCTGTGGGTGTGCTGCTATCTCCCATGGGTTATCTTAAAGAGTCTTTAATAAAGTCCATAAGGCTTGCTGAGGCTTTTTTAAAAATTGGATTCCCTAGGAGATAATTAGTGGGTGGTACTTAAGTCTATGTCTAGGTTGACAGATTTTGCAGGGAAGACGAACCTGAGAACAGTGGAGGTCTTAAGAGTGTAAGTACATAGAAATTAGAAAAAAAATAATAATAAAGGGAATTAGGAAAACTTTGGACTTTGAAGGTCATGTATTATTACTGAGTCAGACCTGAGGTTTCTAAGGAGTTATATACACAGTTGCTATTTGGATTACTTGTTGATAAAGATAAGTGGAAAAACTAGAGTCGTTCCCAAGTGTAGGTAAGATATAATGAGAGGATGGAGGTGGAAAGTAGGGAGACCCAGAGGAAAGTGGGAAGGTCATATTGGGCCAAGATGGTGGTAATATCCAACAGAACAGACGGCAGGACAGACTATGGATTCATCTTTTTTATTTCGCCTCCCCCCCTCATCCTTAATAATTCTTTGGGAATATTTCACTGCTCTGTGATGCAGGTACAGAATTCGAGTGAGAAGGCTACACCTTCAGTGTCCAGCTGTCTGAGTCCTCAGTGTGCTTCAAATGATGGAGAACTATTGCTTCTTTATGAGAAGGGTTAGTACCTCATAGCTAAGCTTAAGCTGGAGCTTATGCAATATTGATTCCATTTTATATATACTGTTGGCATGGAGGTTCCTCCTCCTCTTTTCTTGAACATTATGAAATGAATCTATATTTCTCAGTATTTGGGTATATCAGATAAATACGTTAAGTAAAGGAATCTTATATATTGCTCCCTGCATAGTTTGCTCTTTCTTGTTTCTCTTTTACCTTTACTAAATTAGCACAGGGAGAGACCTTGAAATGTTCTAATCAGGAGAGATTAGAACATTATATTTCTAGAGAGGTTGGTTGGACAGAGCAGGGGTTCCAGTGAGAATCCAAGCTTCTGCTTCTACTTGGAAGTGTACCTGTGTAGAATAGAGGGCTCCAGGAAATATCCTAGAATATTCCAATGTCCCTGTGGGAGATCATTAAGAGAGGCAGGATCTGGTACCAGATCAGTGTACTATGACATGTTTGTCAGTCATCTGATGTGATATTCTCAGAGCCAATCCCATATGGTAGGGCTGAGTGCAGAGTGATGAAGAAGCTGTGAAAGCCTTTGATTGCATGTTAAAGATGAAGCTCTGATTTCGGGGAGCATTTTCTTACCTGACTGAATGTCACCCTTCTGTGGGGATGAGATTCTGTGCTTTTCCTCTGTTGATGACCACTGACTGCAAATCATTAGAGGATCATGTCTAGAAAGCATTCTTTATTTAATTTCTTAAAGAAGAAAGCATAGAAAACATTTTTATCCACTTTCAAATTGAGGATCAAGGGGAATGACATCAGTGAAAATGTCAGAGTAGGGAGCTCTGGCTTGTGTCCATCCCCAGAAACACTGACATACGTGGTAAAACCTGTCAAAATGACCTTATCAACACATGTAAGTTTTCTTTGCTTTTCACGCTGTAAATTTATCTTTCGTGGAAACTTTACTTACTACAGGATGTGGAGAATAAACAGGGAAGTAGAAACTGTATTTCCTGATGAGAGAATCACTAAGTCACATTAGCTGTTCTGAACTCTGCCTTACTCACCGTGACTCTAATTAAAACAAACAAACAAACAAAACACTTTTTTTTTGGTAAGTCAGTTGTGACATTTCCTCGTTAAAGACCAGGTAACAGATACAGACTTAGATCTACCAGAATTGAGTAAACGTTTGATTGTACCTGTGTTGAACATATGAGCATGACCTGCTACAAATCTTCATTATACTTATTGCCACAACGGACAAATTCCCCTTTTCCACTCCTGATATGTTGCATGTAAGGAATGCATAGGTCACTAACCCCAGCTGGTCACAGGTAAACTCTGCCACATGGATTACTGCATGTTTTCCTGCTGGAAGACCACACATTCTCGAGGATCATGCCTGCAGAGTATCTGGGCTCTTCTTTTTTTCTGGATAAAGGTTAGATCATCACCTAATTTTATGAGAAATATATAAATTGTATTTGCATATTCTTCCGGTTTTTATTTATCCATTCTCTTTCAAGTCCTAAGTGCAAATATTAAAGTGATTTCCAAGAGGGTGGTAAATAAGACAGCTCCAAAATTAGCAATAAATCATAATACATTTGTGAATGCATTAATGTGTGATTAATATGTAGATACTTATGTAAATGCAAGTTTAGTAATGCTTTGTGGAGAGCTTCAGAATCTAGTTATTAAAAAAAAAAAAAAGAAGAAGGAGTTCTTGAAACTCTCAGGGAATTATAGAGAAGTCTTTGTGTCTATAAATATCATTCTGAAATAATGCATATTCTCAGAAATAAACTAGGCATAACATTGTAGGAAAAAACTTCATGAAATGAAAGAGCATGTGAGATGGCCATACAAGAAAAAGAATATTCTCAGAGAATAATGAACAGTGTGGAGTTCAGCTGAAGGGTCATACACATTCAGAGATGAAAACTTTGGAGAGCCTAATTGTGAGTTCCTCATATTTCATCTTTGGAGACACGGTAGTCATTTGCAATATGATGTTATAAGATGACGTTAATAAAAAAAAAATAAGATAACGTTAACATACTTAAATACTTTCATTTAGAAATGACCACTTAGAACCAGAGTAAATGAAAGAGAACACAAAATTATGTTTATGTTGATTTTTAAAGACCTCAGGTGAGTGCTGATTATTTAAAAATGCATGATGTCTTTCACTGCAAAGTAAAGGAGCTGTTACAGTGGAGGATTACTGGACTGAATGTCAATATTATGACATAGTATGAGTGTGTTTCGTGTTTGGTAATTGCAATCATTGTTGCTTTTGTTGTGGTCATCCATTGACAGTGCTTGGTGTCAGTTGATTTATCTCTTGTAAAAATAAAATACAGTCTGTGTGTGTGTGTGTGTGAAAAAAAACATACATGATGTCTTGACTAAAGTTGTATGGAATTTGAGATCTGGAAAAAAGTATTTCTTTTCTGTTATGCTAGGATGATAATTGGACATTTTTGCAAGAAAGAGATTTCAGGATGCAAATCTCGTGTCTCTAAGGTGGGAAGTCAGTTCATGGTGGAACATTCTATTAAACTTGTGTGAGTGGAGAAATATTTCTTTGGAAGGAAGAGGTCACGAATCCCTTTTTAAGAGTTAATGGTTTATAGCATACCGAATGAGCAAAATGGCTATTTCTGAACTTTAGAAAAAAATAATATAGTTTTTCTGCATTTATAACATGAGGCTGATGTAAAATATCAAAAATTCTTTATTTTGAAAAGCAATGTAATCAGTTTGACATAATTCATATATATTGAACCTGTGGTACACACACACACAGTAAAACTTACATTCAGAAAATTGTTTGCACTTAAGAAATATTTTCAAGTGTAGTTGATTTACAATGTTGTGGGTTTTTTAAATACATGTTTATTGGAGTATACTTACTTTATAACACTGTATTAGTTTCTGCTTTACAACAAAGTGAATCAGCTATATGTATACATATATTCCCCATATCCCCCCCCTTGAGACTCCCTCCCACACTCCCTATCCCACCCCTCTGGGGGACATAAAGCACCGAGCTGATCTCCCTGTGCTATGCGGCAGCTTACCACTAGCTATTTTACATTTGGTAGTGTATATATGTCAGTGCTACTCTCTCACTATGTCCCTGTCTCCCTTTGCCCCCTGTGTCCTTAAGTCCGTTCTCTACATCTGTGTCTTTATTCCTGCCCTGTCACTAGGTTCGTCAGTACCATTTTTCTAAATTCCATATATATATGTGTAAGCGTACGGTATTTGTTTTTCTCTTTCTGACTTACTTCACTCTGTATGACAGACTCTAGGTCCAACCACCTCACTGCAAATAACTCAATTTTGTTCCTTTTTAAGGCTGAGTAATACTCCATTGTATAGATGTGCCACATCTTCTTTATATATTCATCTGTCGATGGACATTTAGGTTGCTTCTATGTCCTGGCTATTGTAAATAGTGCTACAGTGAACATTGGGGTACATGTATCTTTTTGAATTATGGTTTTCTCCGGGTATATGCCCAGTAGTGGGATTGCTGGGTCATATGGTAGTTCTATTTTTTAGCTTTTAAGGGATCTCCATACTGTTCTCCATAGTGGCTGTATCAGTTTACATTCCCACCAACAGTTCAGGAGGGTTCCCTTTTCTCCACACCCTCTGCAGCCTTTATACATTGTTGTATTAATTTCTGCTGTTCAGCAAAGTGATTCAGTTTTATATATATCTATCTATATCTATATATCTATATCTATATATCTATATATATTCTTTTCCATTATGGTTTATCACAGGATATTGAATATAGTTTCCTGTGCTATACAGTAGGTCTTGGTGGGTTGTCTATCCTATGTAGAAAAGTTTGCTTCTGCTATTCCAAAACTCCCAATCTTTCCTTCACTCTCTCCTTGGCAACCACAACTCTCTTTTCTATATCTGTGTGTTTGTTTCTGTTTCGCTGACATGCTCATTTGTGTCCTGTTTTCGATTCCACATATAAGTGATATTATATGGTATTTGTCTTTCTCTCTCTGACTTACTTCACTTAGTATCATTATCTCTAGGTCCATCCATGTTGCTGCAAATGGCATTATTTCATTCTTTTTTATGTCTGAGTAATATCTTTTGTATACGTATACCACACCTTCTTTATACACTCATTTTTCAATGAACATTTAGGTTGTTTCCATGTCTTGGCTGTTATAAATAGTGCTGCTATGAACATAGGGTTTCATGTATCTTTTTGAATTATAGTTTTGTCTAGATATATGTCCACAAGTGGGATTGCTAGATCATATGGCAACCCTATAGTTGTTTTGAGGAACCTCCATACTGTTTTCCATAGTGGCTGCACCAACTTACATGGCCACCGACAGTGTAGAAGGGTTCCCTTTTCTCCATACCCCCTCCAGCATTTGTTAATTGTAGATTTTTTTTAATGATGGCCATTCTGATCAGTGTGAAGTGATACCTCATTGTAATTTGGATTTGCATTTATCTAATAATTAGTGATGATGAGCATCTTTTCATGTGCCTATTGGCTCTCTGTATGTCTTCTTTGGAGAAATGTTTATTTAGGTCTTCTACCCATTTTTCCATTGAGTTATTTGTTATTTTGTTATTGAGTTGTATGAGCTGTTTGTATAGTTTGGAAATTAAGCCCTTGTCAGTCTCATCATTTGCTAATATTTTCTCCCAGTGCATAGGTTGTATTTTCATTTTGATTATGGTTTCCTTTTCTGTGCAAAAGCTTATAAGTTTGATTAGTTCCTGTTTCTTTTTTGCTTTTACAGTAAGTCCCCTACATATGAACAAGTTCTGTTCCCAGAGTGCGTTTGTAAGTTCAATTTGTTTGTAAGTCCAACAAAGTTCGCCTAGGTACCCAACTTACACAGTCGGCTATATGGTATTGTACCGTAATAGGTTTATAATACTTTTCACGCAAACAATACATAAAAAACAAGCACAAAAACAAAGAAAGCATTTTTAATCTTACAGTACAGTAACTTGAAAAGTACAGTAATACAGTACAACAGCTGGGATACTCGGGCTGACATCGAGGGAACAGCCGAGCAGAGTTAGTGATTGGAGGAGGGAAGGGAGGTGGGAGATGGTAGGGGTGAAGGATTATCAGCAGTAGGAGACAGAGGGCAAGCTGCAATTTCACTCATACCTGACGTTGATGGCAAAGGTTCTGGTTCCTTGCTGGATTTAATTCTATCTACCCTCTTGAAAGAATGATCCATTGATGTCTGGGTAGTAGCTCTTATTTTCTTATCATAGATGACAAGGTAACACTGGATTGCAATCTGAATGGCTGCTGCCACCTTTGGGTCCCATTCTAGGTTCGGGTCCTATGCCTCAAAAACTAATAGTGCTTCCTCAAATAACGAAGATTCCCTTGCCATTTTCTGTGTCGTGAATCTCTTCAGTTCTTCAGTTACTTTTTCTTCCTCCTGTCCCTCTTCATCCTTTCTCTGGGCCTCCAATTCCATCAGTAAGCTCCTCATGTTGCACAGCAAGGAGGTCAGCGAAATCGTCCTCTTGCAGATCTAGCTCCAGCTTCTCGCTGAGGGTCACTACGTTGCTTAAGACCTCTTCGGACTTCTGATCTACCTTCTCAAATCCACAAAAATCATGAACAAACTGTGGGCAAAGGTTCTTCCAAACCCCATTCATCGTGACCGCCATACCCTCACACCATGCAAAGTCAATGTTTTTTATGGTCCTGTAGATGTTATAGTCCTCCCAAAGTTGTCCCTAGGTTGTTCCTGATTTGTCACTTACCTTTACTGCCTGACAAAAAGTGTGACATAAATAATATTTCTTGAAAGTCGCTATAACGCCCTGGTCCATAGGTTGGATGAGCAACGTAGTATTTGGTGACAGATGCAGTACTTTGACGTTGGGATGAAAGTCATCCATGAATGAGGGGTGGCCCAGAGCATAGTCGAGCAGCAAAAGAATGTTTTGCTGGAACGTCCTTCTCCAAGCAATATTTCTCTACATCTGGGATAAAGTGGTGGCAAAACCAGTCCTGAAACGTGGTCTGTGTAATCCGGGATTTGGGGTTACGCTTCCACACAACAGGAAGAGAGCCCTTGGCTATGTTTTTAAGGGTTCTTGGGTTCTGTGAATGATAAACTAAGAGAGGTTTCAGCTTCAATTCACCGGAAGCATTGCCACCAAACAACAGTTAGCCTATCCTTTGCTGCTTTACAGCCCGGCATCAACTTTTCCTCCTTACTGACGTAACTTCGGTCTGGCATCCTCTTCCAGTACAGTTGTGTCTCATCCACATTAAAAACCTGGTTGGGTAAATACACACCATCATCAATAATTTCTCAAAGTGTTTCTGGAAGTTCCTGGACAGCTACCCTATCTGCACTTGCTGTCTCTCCACTTACTTTTACATTGTGAAGGCTGGCTCTAGCCTTGAACCGATGAAACCAGCCATGGCTGGCATTAAAAGATGTGCCCTCTGATTCTTTGCCGTGTTTCTTCTTCAAGTCTTCATAAAGGCTTTTAGCTTTCTCTTGAATCAGCGTTAAGTTGAGCAGGACTCAGCGCTGATGTTGATCCTGCATCCGCACACTGAGAAGTTTCTCCATCTCCTCCATCACTTTTCCATGCTTCTTGGATATTGTGTCAACATCGTCGGCACAGCAGACTTCAAATGTTCCATGATCTTGTACTTGTTCTTTAGATTCGTGCCAATGATTGAATGATTCATATTATAAGAATGAGCGATGTCTAACATCTTTTTGCCTCGCTCCACTCTCTCAATTACTTTCACTTTTGTTTCCGTCATTATCGCTTGGCGCTTCTTAACAGTACCAGCTACATCACGTCTGCTTTTACGCTTGCTTCCAGACATCTTGGGCTTGAAATAAAGGTACTGTACTACTGTACTCTATACAGTACTGTAAAGTACACAAAAGCACAACCACATATAGAGGAAGCACGCACGTGGCAATGTATGTCAGACACGTGAACTAACTTACATGATTGGACACGCGAATGGACGTTTGCATCTTTGAAAGTTTGCAACTTGAAGGTTCGTATGTAGGTGACTTACTGTATTTGTACTGCCTAGGGAGAACTACCTAGGAAAATTTTGGTATGACTTATGTCAGAGAATGTTTTGCTTATGTTCTCTTCTAGGAGTTATAAGGTGTCCTATCTTATATTTAAGCATATAAGCCGTTTTGAGTTTATTTTTGTGTATGGTGTGAGGGTATGTTCTGACTTCACTGATTTGCATACGGCTCTCCAACTTTCAAAACACCACTTGCTGAAGAGACTGTCTTTTCCCCATTGTATATTCTTGCCTCCTTTGTCAAAGGTTAATTGACCATAGGTGTGTGGGTTTATTTCTTAGCTCTCTATTCTATTCCATTGATCCATGTATCTCTTTCTGTGCCAATACAATGTGGCTTTGATTACTGTAACTTTGTAGTATTTTCTGAAGTTTAGGAGGGTTATGCCTCCTGCTTTGTTCTTTTTCCTGGGGAATGTGTTCACATTTCTGACTTTTTTATGGTTCCAGATACATTTTAGGATTATTTGTTCTAGTTCTGGGGAAAATGTCATGGGTAATTTGATAGGGATCACATTAAATCTGTAGATTGCTTTGGGTAGTATAGCCATTTTAACAGTATGAATTCCTCCCATCCAAGAGCGTGGGATGTCTTTCCATTTCTTTGAATCATCTTCAGCTTCCTTTACTAATGTTTTGTAGTTCTCAGTATATAAGTCTTTCACCTCCTTGGTGAGGTTTAATCCTAAGCATTTTATTTTTTTGATGCCATTAAAAAAAGGATTGCTTGTTTACATTTCCTTTCTGATATTTCATTGTTAGTGTAAAGAAATGCAACCAGGGACTTCCCTGGTGGCTCCGTGGTTGAGAATCCGCCTGCCAATACAGGGGACACGGGTTTGAGCCCTGATACAGGAAGATCTCACATGCCGTGGAGCAACTAAACCTGTGTGCCACAACTACTTAGCCTGCACTCTAGAGCCAGTGAGCCACAAATACTGAGCCCATGTGCCACAACTACTTAAGCCTGCATGCCTAGAGCCCGTGCTCCACAACAAGAGAAGCCACTGCAATGAGAAGCCTGTGCACCACAAGAAAGTCTAGTCCCCACTGGCCACAACTAGAGAAAGCCCGTGCACAGCAATGAAGACCCAATGCAGCCAAAATAAATTAAAAAAAAAAAAGAAAGAAAAACCAGGAAATGCAACCAATTTATATATGTTAATCTTGTATCCTGCTACTTTTCTGAATTTGTTTAACAGTTCTAGTAGTGTTTGTGTGGAATTTTTAGGGTTTCCTTTATATGTATTATCATGTCATCTGCATATAATGGCAACTTTACCTCTTCCCTTCCAATTTGGTTAGATTTTATTTCTTTTTCTTGTCTGATTGTCGTGGCTAGGACTTCCAATACTATGTTGAAGAGAAGACGTGAGAGTGGGCATCCTTGTCTTGTTCCAGATTTTAGCGGGAAGGCTTTCAGCTTATGAAAGTTGAGTATTATATTGGCTGTGGGTTTGTCATAAATAGCTTTTATTATGTTGAAATATGTTTCCTCTGTACCCACGTTGGTAAGTGTTTTTACCATGAATGGATGTTGAAGCTTTTCAAATGCTTTTTCGCCATCTATTGAGATGATCGTTTGTTTCTTGTTTTTCCTTTGTCGATGGGGTGTATCATGTTGATTGATTTGCATATGTTGAAACAGCTTTGTGAAACTGGGGTGAATCAAATTTGGTCATGGTGTATGATCCTCTTATGTGTTGTCGGATTCGGTTTTCTAATATTCAGTTGAGAATTTTTGCATCTATATTTATCAACGATATTGGCCTGCAGTTTTCTTTTTTGGTAGTGTCTTTCTCTGTGTTTTTTTTTTAAAGTCTTTATTGAATTTGTTCCAATATTGCTTCTGTTTTATGTTTTGGTTTCTTGTTTGTGAGGCATGTGGGATCTTAGCTCCAAAACCAGGGATCGAACCCGCACCCCCTGCACTGGAAGGCGAAATCTTAACTGCTGGACCACGAGAAAAGTCCCCATCTGTTTTATTTGGTTTTTTTTTTAAGTTAATTTCTTTCTTTATTTATTTTTGGATGCACTGGACATTCGTTGCTGTGCGCGGGCTCTCTAGTTGCGGTGAGCGGGGGCTACTCTTCGTTGTGGTGTGCAGGCTGTTCATTGTGGTGGCTTCTTTTGTTGCAGATCATGGGCTCTAGGTGCGTGGGCTTCAGCAGTTGTGGCTATCAGGCTCAGTAGTTGTGGCTCGTGGGCTGTAGAGCGCAGGCTCAGTAGTTGTGGCACACAGGCTTAGTTGCTCCATGGCATGTGGGATCTTTCCAGACCAGGTCTCGAACCTATGTCCCCTGCAGTGGCAGACAGATTCTTAACCACTGTGCCACCAGGGAAGTCCCCCCTCCCCATCTGTTTTTGATATCAGCGTGATAGTGGCTTCATAGAATGTCTTTGGAAGTATTCCTTACTCTTCAATCTTTTCAAAGAGTTTGAGAAGAATCAGTGTAAGTTCTGCTTTTTATATTTGGTAGAATTTGCCTGTGAAACCATCTGATCCTGGACTTCTGTTGCTAGGGAGTTTTTTTAAATTACAGATTCTATTTTTTTTTTAAATTCTATTTATTTATTTATTTATTTTGGCTGTGTTGGGTCTTCGTTTCTGTGCGAGGGCTTTCTCTAGTTGCAGCGAGCGGGGGCCACTCTTCATCACGGTGCGTGGGCCTCTCACTATCGTGACCTCTCTTGTTGTGGAGCACGGGCTCCAGACGCTCAGGCTCAGTAGTTGTGGCTCACGGGCCCAGTTGCTCCGCGGCATGTGGGATCTTCCTAGACCAGGGCTCGAACCCGTGTCCCCTGTATTGGCAGGCAGAGTCTCAACCACCGCACCACCAGGGAAGCCCTCTATTTTGCTTTTAGTGATCAGTATGTTCAAGTTATCTATTTCTTCTTGATTCAGTTTTGTTCGGCTGTAAAAAAACAGAATATATTTTTAAGTTATGTTAGCAGCTAAATACTTACCATGTATTAGACCACAAAAGAGAGAAGAAAAAATATTAAAATATTTTTTCAAATACAACAAGTATTGAAATGTTTTAAAGAAATTGGTATAATAATACTAATTACAATAATGACAAATTGTTCTTAACTTAAAGACTACTTATATCTAAGATGCATATTATATGCTTATTGTTTTATTGTTTTTAAATACATGGAATGTTTTCTCCTTTCTAATGTAATTCTTTTATTTTACCTGTATATTGTGAAAAAAATTTAGTTCCACATAGTATAAAAAATTACACTTTAATAGGAGATATTAATCCATTTACATTTACTATAGTACTGAAAATACTTAGGTTTAGCGTTCCATGTCATGGAGTGCTCTTTTTTATTTATTTATTTTTAAAAAATATTTAATTTGGAGAGGGGGCCATAAATTATTCATTTATTTATTTATTTAATTTTAACATCTTTATTGGACTATAATTGCTTTACAATGGTGTGTTAGTCTCTGCTTTAGAACAAAGTGAATCAGCTATACATATCCATATATCCCCATATCTCCTCCCTGTTGCGTCTCCCTCCCGCCCTCCCTATCCCACCCCTCTAAGTGGTCATAAAGCACTGAGCTGATCTCCCTCTTCTATGCAGCTGTTTCCTACTAGCTAGCTGTTTTACATTTGGTAGTATATATAAGTCCATGCCACTCTCTCACTTCGTCCCAGCTTACCCTTCCCCCTCCCCATGTCCTCAAGTCCATTCTCTATGTCTGTGTCTTTATTCCTGTCCTGTCCCTAGGTTCTTCCCAACCGTTTCTTTTCCTTTTCTTTTTAGATTCCACATATATGTGTTAGCATACAGTATTTGTCTTTCTCTTTCTGACTTACTTCACTCTGTATGACAGACTCTAGGTCCATCCATCTCACTACAAATAACTCAATTTCATTTCTTTTTATGGCTGAGTAATATTCCATTTTATATTGAAGATGTGCAACATCTTTTTTACCCATTCATCTGTCGATGGACACTTAGGTTGCTTCCATGTCCTGGCTATTGCAAATAGAGCTGCAATGAACATTGTGGAACATGACTCTTTTTGAAGTATGGTTTTCTCCAGGTATATGCCCAGTAGTGGGATTGCTGTGTCATATGGTAGTTCTATTTTTAGTTTTTTAAGGAACCTCGATACCGTTCTCGATAGTGGCTGTATCAATTTACACTCCCACCAAAGGTGCAAGAGGGTTCCCTTTTTTCCACACCTCTGCAGCATTTATTATTTGTAGATTTTTTTGATGATGCCCATTCTTACCTGTGTGTGGTGATACCTCATTGTAATTTCGACTTGCATTTCTCTAATGATCAGTGATGTTGAGCATTCTTTCATGTGTTTGTTGGCAATCTGTATATCTTCCTTGGAGAAATGTCTATTTAGGTCTTCTGCCCATTTATGCATTGGGTTGTTTGTGTTTTTTTTTTTTTTGATATTGAGCTGCATGGGCTGCTTGTAAAGTTTGGAGATTAATCCTTTGTCAGCTGCTTTGTTGGCAAATATTTTCTCCCATTCTGAGGGTGGCCTTTTCGTCTTGTTTACGTTTTCCTTTGCTGTGCAAAAGCTTTTAAGTCTCCTTAGGTCTCATTTGTTTATGTTTCTTTTTAATTTCCGTTTTCTAGGAGGTGGGTCAAAAAGGATCTTGCTGTGATTGATGTCATAGAGTGTTCTGCCTATGTTTTCCTCTAAGAGTTTGATAGTGTCTGGCCTTACATTTAGGTCTTTAATCCATTTTGAGTTTATTTTTGTGTATGGTGTTAGGGAGTCTTCTAATATCATTCTTTTACTGGTAGCTGTCCAGTTTTCCCATCACCACTTATTGAAGAGGCTGTGATTTCTCCACTGTATATTCTTGCCTCCTTTATCAAAATTAAGGTGACCATATGTGTATGGGTTTATGTCTGGGCTTTCTCTTCTGTTCCATTGCTCTATATTTCTGTTTTTGTGCCAGTACCATACTGTCTTGACTACTGTAGCTTTGTAGTATTGTCTGAAGTCAGGGAGCCTGATTCCTCCAGCTCTTTTTTTCTTCTCAAGATTGCTTTGGCTGTTCGGGGTCTTTTGTGTTTCCATACAAATTGTGAAATTTTTTTGTTCTAGTTCTCTGAAAAATTCCATTGGTAGTTTGATAGGGATTGCACTGAATCTGTAGATTGCTTTGGGTAGTAGAGTCATTTTCACAATGTTGATTCTTCCAATCCAAGAACATGGTATATCTCTGTATCTGTTTGTGTCGTCTTTGATTTCTTTCATCAGTGTCTTATAGTTTGTTGAGTAAACGTCTTTTGTCTCCTTAGGTAGGTTTATTCCTAGGTATTTTATTCTTTGTGTTGCAGTGGTAAATGGGAGTGTTTCCCTAATTTCTCTTTCAGAATTTTCATCTTTAGTGTATAGGAATGAAAGAGATATCTGTACATTAATTTTGTATCCTGCAACCTTACCAGTTCATTGATTAACTCTAGTAGGTTTCTGGTAGCATCTTTAGGATTCTCTATGTATAGTATCATGTCATTTGAAAACAGTGAGAGCTTAACTTCTTCTTTTCCGATTTGGATTCCTTTTATTTCTTTTTCTTCTCTGTTTGCTATAGCTAAAAATTCCAAAAGTGTGTGGAATAATAGTGGTGAGAGTGGGCAACCTTGTCTTGTTCCTGATCTTGGTGGAAATGGTTTCACTTTTTCACCATTAAGAACGATGCTGGCTGTGGGTTTGTCATATATGGCCTTTATTATGTTGAGGAAAGTTCCCTCTATGCCTACTTTCTGGAGGGTTTTTATGATAAATGGGTGTTTAATATTGTCGAAAGCATTTTCTGCATCTATTGAGATGACCATATTGTTTTTATCCTTCAGTTTTTTAATATGGTGTATCACATTGATTTGCATGTATTGAAGAATCCTTGCATCCCTGGGATAAACCCCACTTGATCATGGTGTATGATCCTTTTAAGGCGCTGTTGGATTCTGTTTGCTAGTATTGTGCAGTGGATTTTTGCAGTTATGTTCATCAGTGATATTGACCGTAGTTTTCTTTCTTTGTGACATCTTTGTCTGGTTTTGGTGTCAGGGAGATGGTGGTCTCATAGAATAAGTTTGGGAGAGTTCCTCCCTCTGCTATATTTTGGAAGAGTTTGAGAAGGATAGGTGTTAACTCTTCTCTAAATGTTTGATAGAATTTGCCTGTGAAGCCATCTGGTCCTGGGCTTTTGTTTGTTGGAAGATTTTTAATCACAGTCTCAAGTTCAGTGCTTGGGATTGGTTTGTTTGTAGTTTCTATTTCTTCCTGGTTCAGTCTTGGAAGGTTGTGCTTTTCTAAGAATTTGTCCATTTCTTCCAGGTTGTTCATTTTATTGGCATATAGTTGCTTGCAGTAATCTCTCATGATCCTTTGTTTGTCTGCAGTGTCAGTTGTTACTTCTCCTTTTTCATTTGTAATTCTATTGATTTGAGTCGTCTCCCTTTTTTTCTTGATGAGTCTGGCTAATGGTTTATCAATTTTGTTTATCCTCTCAAGGAACCAGCTTTTAGTTTTTTTGATCTTTGCTGTTGTTTCCTTCATTTCTTTTTCATTTATTTCTGGTCTGATCTTTATGATGTCTTTCCTCTGCTGACTTTGTTTTTTTTTTTTTTCTTTCTTTCTCTAATTGCTTTAGGTGTAAGGTTAACTTGTTTATTTGAGATATTTCTTGTTTCTTGAGGTAGGATTGTATTGCTCTAAACTTCTCTCTTAGAACTGCTCTTGCTGCATCCCATAGGTTTTGGGTCTTCATGTTTTCATTGTCATTTGTTTCTAGGTATTTTTTTTATTTCCTCTTTGATTTCTTCAGTGATGTCTTGGTTATTAAGTAGTGTATTGTTGAGCGTCCATGTGTTTTTATGTTTTACAGATTTTTTTCCTGTAATTGATATCTAGTCTGATAGCATTGTGGTCGGAAAAGATACTTGATATGATTTCAATTTTCTTATATTTACCAAGGCTTGATTTGTGACCCAAGATATGATCTATATCCTGGAGAATGTTCCAGGAGCACTTGAGAAAAAGTGTATTCTGTTGTTTTTGGATGGAATGTCCTATAAATATCAATTAAGTCCATCTTGTTTAATGTATCATTTAAAGCTTGTGTTTCCTTATTTATTTTCATTGTGGATGATCTGTTCATTGGTGAAAGAGGGGTGCTAAAGTCCCCTACTATGATTGTGTTACTGTCGATTTCCCCTTTTATGGCTGTTAGCATTTGCCTTATGTTTTGAGGTGCTCCTATGTTGGGTGCATAAAATTATACAATTGTTATTTCTTCTTCTTGGATTGATACCTTGATCATTATGTAGTGTCCTTCTTTGTCTCCTGTAATAGTCTTTATTTTAAAGTCTTTTTTGTCTGATAGGAGAATTGCTACTCTAGCTTTCTTTTGATTTCCATTTGCATGGAATATCTTATTCCATCCCCTCACTTTCCATCTGTATGTGTCCCTATGTCTGAAGTGGGTCTCTTGTAGACCACATACATACCGGTCGTGTTTTCGGATCCATTCAGCCAGTCTATGTCTTTTGGTTGGAGCATTTAATCCATTTACATTTAAGGTAATTATTGATATGTATGTTCTTATTACCATTTTCTTAATTGTTTTGGGTTTCTTATTGTAGGTCTTTTCCTTCTCTTGTGTTTCCTGCCTAGAGAAGTTCCTTTAGCATTTGTTGTAAAGCGGGTTTGGTGGTGCTGAATTCTCTTAGCTTTTGCTTGTCTATAAAGGTTTTAATTTCTCTGTCGAATCTGAACGAGATCCTTGGTGGGTCGAGTAATCTTGGTTGTAGCTTTTCCCCTTTCATTACTTTAAATATGTCCTGCCAGTCCCTTCTGGCTTGCAGAGTTTCTGCTGAAAGTTCAGCTGTTAACCTTACGAGGATTCCCTTGTATGTTATTTGTTGTTTTTCCCTTGCTGCTTTTAATATTTTTTCTTTGTATTTAATTTTTGATAGTTTGATTAATATATGTTTTGGCATGTTTCTCCTTGGGTTTATCTTGTATGGGACTCCCTGCGCTTCCTGGACTTGATTAACGATTTCCTTTCCCATATTAGGGAAGTTTTCAACTATAATCTCTTTAAATATTTTCTCAGGGTCTTTCTTTTTCTCTTCTACTTCTGGGAACCCTATATTCGAACGTTGGTGCGTTTAATGTTTTCCCAGAGATGTCTCAGATTGTCCTCAATTCTTTTCATTCTTTTTTCTTTATTTTGCTTTGCAGTAGTTATTTCCACTATTTTATCTTCCAGGTCATTTATCCATTCTTCTGCCTCAGTTATTCTGCTATTGTTTCCTTCTAGAGAATTTTTAATTCCATTTATTGTGTTGTTCATCATTGTTTGTTTGCTCTTTAGTTCTTCTAGGTCCTTGTTAAACGTTTCTTGTCTATTCTCCATTCCAGTACAAGATTTGGGATCATCTTTGCTATCATTACTCTGAATTCATTTTCAGGTAGACTGCCTATTTCCTCCACATTTATTTGGTCTGGTGGGTTTTTACCTTGCTCCTTCATCTGCTGTGTGTTTCTGTGTCTTCTCATTTGGCTTTGGGGACTGTGTTTGGGGTCTCCTTTTCAGAGGCTGCAGATTCGTAGTTCCCGTTGTATTTGGTGTCTGCCCCCAGTGGCTAAGGTTGGTTCAGTGGGTTGTGTAGGCTTTCTGATGGAGGGGACTGGTGCCTGTGTTCTGGTGGGTGTGTCTGGATCTTGTCTTTCTGGTGGACAGATCCGCATCTGGTGGTGTGTTTTGGGGTGTCTGTGACCTTATTGTGATTTTCGGCAGCCTCTCTGCTAATGGGTGGGCCTGCATTCCTGTCTTGCTAGTTGTTTGGCATGGGATGTCCAGCACTGGATCTTGCTGGTCTCTGAGTGGAGCTGGGTCTTAGCGTTGAGACGGATATCTCTGGAAGAGCTTTTGCCATTTGATATTACAAGGTGCCAGAGGTCTCTGGTAGACCAGTGTCCTGAACTCGGCTCTCCCACCTCAGAGGCACAGGCTTGACACCCGGCTGGAGCACCAAGACCCTGTCAGCCACACAGCTGGGGGTGAGAGCAAGAGGTAGCTTTGGTACATCTCAAAGACCACCAATGAGGTTCACTGACCATTTTTCTCTCCAGAAGTGAAGAAAACAAAATTCAGACTTTGGCTAGTCAGCCACTTTGGTAGCCAGCCTCCAAGATGGACCTAATTATCCCCTAATTATCTCCCAGTCTCCATGTACCAGTGTGGCTCCTCGCACTTGAAAAGGGTTGACTGTTTAACTAATAAGAAATTGCAGAAATGACAAACTGCAGCTTCCAAAGTTATAAAAGACATTGCAGCTTCTGCTTTGGTTTCTGCTAGATCACTCATCCTGGGGTAAGCCAGCTGCCATGTCATGAGGACACTCAAGCAGCCCTAAGGAGAGATCCATGTGGCAAGGAACTGAGGCCTCTTACCTACAGCCACGTGAGTGAGTCATCTCAGAAGTCAAAAGATTTAATTTTTTAAATTTTTGGTTGTGTTGGGTCTTCGTTGCTTCACAGGGTTTCTCCAGTTGTTACTAGAGAAGCAGGGGTCACTCATCGTTGTGGTGCACGGGCTTCTCCTTGCGGTGGTTTCTCTTGTTGTGGAGTATGGGCTCTAGGTGCATGGGCTTCAGTAGTTGTGTCATGCAGGCTCAATAGCTGCTGCTTGCAGGCTCTAGAGCACAGGCTCAGTACTTGTGGCACACGGGCTTAGTTGCTCTGCGGCATGTGGGATCTTCCCAGACCAGGGATGGAACCCCTGTTCCCTGCATTGCCAGGCAAATTCTTACCCACTGTGCCACCAGGGAAGTCCAGTGTGCTCTTTTTTAAACCTAGTCTGTTTTCATTATTTTGTATCTTAACGATTCTGTATTAAAGAAAAAAAAATAATACTCCTTTCTACCTCTCCTCTTTGAGGATTATATATGAAGAAGTATGTCATTTATTAACCTCAAATTTTCACCTTACTTTTAAGAAGTAATCACAATGTCAAGTATTTAATACTTTTCACTTCCACCTTGAAAAGCATGGATATTAAAGTGCTAATACAATTACCTTCCCTGGTCTATCTTTTTTAGTTTTTGTTATGTATAAAAAACAACAAAAAACATGCATGGTTTGTAAGGAAATGACAAATTTCAGAAAATTCAGCATCTGAATACACTCTAAACATAGCTTCTAGATAAAGACACAGAAAATTGCCAGATACTCAGAGGCCCCCTGGTCCCATTCTAGTGACTCCCCTTAAGGTTTAATATTGTTCTGGTATCTAACAAAAAGATAACTTTACCTGTATTTTGTATTTTATATAAATGTTATGGCACAGTAAAATCACTTTTGGATTGGGCTTTTTTATTTTATGTTGTTTGTGAATATGCCTATATGGTTGCCTGTTGTTGTGATCATGCATTGCCACTGTTGCATAGGATTCCATAATGTAAATATTTAACTATTAATTAATTTATTCCAATGTGTATTACAATATGAGTGATTTTCAGTTTGTGTCTATTGAGAAGAGCACTGGTATATAAATTCTAGAACTTGAGCTTTGGTGGTGTGTGTATAAATTATTGTTCAGTATACACGTAGTAGTAAAATTTTCGAGTCATATCTTTCTTGTGTTTATCTTTTTAGATATTTCTAAATATTTTCAAAACATTTGTATGATTTTTCATCTTCAGCAGCAGTGAATGAGATTCAAGGATTATACACATTCTTGTCAAACTTGATAATACCTGTCATTTTCATTTGAACTTTCTGGTTGGTGAGTGATAATTCCAGGTATCACGCTTTTGCATTTAATTGACTACTAAGAAGCCAAACATCTTTTGATATGTTTACTTAACATTCTGTACTCTCTTTTTTGAAATATCTTTTGGTATATTTCCCCCATTTTGCTATTCCATTATCTTCTTATTGAAGACTTCCTTTTTTTTTTTTTAACATCTGAAGACTTCTTATTTAGGAGTTTTTAATACATGCTTGAGATGAGTTCTTCTCTCTTTCTGTCTCTCCTTCTCTTTCTTTAGATGAGTGTCAGTTTTTAATGTTAATAACATCTAATTTGTTATTTGCCTCTTTATTTATTTAGTCTTATTTCTATTTATTTATGTAGTCTTCTTACCTGTAGCAGAACACATTATTTATTGTAAACCACAAATATGTTTTCATTTCTTCAATAAATGTAATTATTAAGCTTTAAATTTAAGTTAACTTTCTAAACTAAATATGTTGTATGATAGTGAGTATTAATTTTTCTATGACAGCTGAAAGGTTACATTTATTCAGAAAATGTTGTATCAGCTTTCTTTTCATTTGCTCCTACTTCTCATTGATTCACAGTGGTAAACATCACTTCATCCATGGATCTGACTTTTCTCTGATTTCTCATGGTCATTCTCACTAATTCGTCTTGCCTCCTGAAATCTTTAACAATCCCCTTATTCCACAGAAGCAAAAACCTTCCTTGGGCCTTTTTCCTCAGAAGATTGATTATTCCCACATTTTAAATGGGAGATTGCAATAAGTTAGGAGAAAATGCCACAAGGGTCTCTCATTTTTTTTTCACATCCTGTATCAGCCTCTGCTTGCACTCTCTGTTCAAAGATATTTGTGAAACACATTGATGGAAGATGCCACTTGTTTCTCTCCTTGGGGAAAAGACAGATTAATTACCTAACAAATAAAATAAAGAGAGTGTCTTGCTCTTTTCAAATGTTGGACAGGATTGCTTGCATCCTAATTTAAATGTTTCAGGTGACTGAAGCTTAAGATTCCTAAGTTTTAATCCATACTTGCACCATGCACAGCACCCAACAGGAGAGCTTTACATAACCCCATGAGACACTTGTGTGCAAGTGGAACAGATAAAAATATAAAACTATTGCTGTCTTCTTGTGTCATAAAAATGATTTTTTGTCTCATTTAAAATATTTTTTTCTAAAATCCAAAAACGTGTCAGGCTAAAATATTGTTATTTCAAGTATGGTAAAATCGAAGACCCTTCAAATTTCTTTCCAGTTTTGTTGATGATGGGATGCCGTCAGAGATATGACTTCATTAATAAACACAATAGGTAAGATTCCTTCATAGGCCTGATTGGGGAATATGAAAATAAACCCCAGAAAAATCTGGACATTTTCTAGTTCTCAAATATTGGTTAAGATGGTAGAAAGGGTCCTTCATTGTCCTATATGTTAATGCAGATCAATTGTGAGAGGTGGGGATAAAACAAGCAGCCTAAATATCCTTTATGTTTGTTGTACTACTAGTAGAAAGAGGAAGGGTCAACATGTCACCATGGTTGATATAGCAAATAAGCTGCTTGAAACTACACAGAAATGTACCTGCTTGTATTTTCTATGCAGTTACCCTCTCTTTTGGTGTGCCCTGATACCTCCCTCAACTTATGTACCAACTCCAGCAGCATTAAGCAGAAATCCAAAGAAACCTATTCTTTGGAATTATGAGGAAGGGAAGAGTCAAACATTTTATAACATGCTCTATACAAGGATACACGTCACCATCCTTATCTATGTCGTGCCATGCATGGAGGGTCAGTAGGTTCAGGGGATTCTGGAAACACCAAGTTCTGTGGGGTTAATCACAGTTCCATTCATGGGCAGTAAAAGAGAAGGGCCTTATCTTGGTCACTTTCTCAATGCTAGTAGCTACAAAAAGAAGAGGATAGCAGACATCTTAGGGAGAAGAACCAACATTAAATGAAATGTCCTAATTACTCTAGGCAACCTCTCATGGTGGCCTCCCATAGCTCCTCAAATCCCTACATACTTGCACAAGGGATAGTGTAATATTACTGGAGTGTCTGACTTCAGATTAACATTATTTTTGTTGAAAAAAATAAAAATAGGTTCAAGTGATAGGGTTTGAAAAGGGTTCACAGTGTGAAGGAAACTATTGTAACAATGTGGACAGAACCCTTTGGATGGATTTATCATGTTTTTTTTTTTTTTTTTGCTGCTTCAGAATTTGTAGTAGCGATTGGTGTGTTCCATGATACATCCCCGCTTCTTATAAGTTTTAGATGGAATACCCCATTAGGAAGAAGTGCACGTAAGGAAGATTAGTGAGTCAAACTCCTCTGCCCTCTGTCAGCAGTGGGTGCAAAGGGATTTAGACCAAGTGCTTTCATCCTTTGATTTGCAAAGTTTTCACTATATGAATAATGTTTTGTTTGTTTGCAGGTCAGGAGCCTTGGTCTCAATATCCCTGTTTAAAAAGTGTTATCACGTGTCTTCCAGAAAGAATTGCTGATGATACTGGGAAAAATTGAGAGTTATCCTTAACAATTAAGGGTTTTGTAGCAACATGGATGGACCTAGAGATTGTTATACTGAGTGAAGCAAGTCGGACACAGAAAGACAGATATCATATGAAATTGCTTATATGAGGAATCTATAAAAGAAAAAAAAAAGGTACAAATGAATTTATTTACACAACAAAACTAGAATCATGGATATAGAAAACAAACTTATGGTTACCAGGGAATAAGTGGGGAAGGGATAAATTGGGAGATTGGGACTGACTTATACACACTACTATATATAAAATAGATAAAGACCTGCTTTATAGCACAGGGAATTCTACTCAGTGGTCTGTACTGGCATATACGGAAAAAGAATCTTATAAAAAAAAAACAAGGGTTTTGGGATTATATAATAAATATAAATGTGCAAACCTTTAACATGAAAGGAAAAATCAGTTAACTCTGTGGTCCCTGTTATGGTGTAAATATTTTGTACCTCTAATTTTAAAATTTTGAAACCCAGCTCCCATGTTGATGGTATTAGGAGGTGGGGCTTTTGGGAGGTGATTAGGTTATGAGGCCAGAGACCTCAAACATGGGATTAGTGACCTAATAAATGTAGCACACAGAAGATCTTATGCCCATTCCATGATTTCATTGCCGAGCGAGAAGACCCACATTATGAACCAGAAATTGGTCCCTCGCCAGACACTAAGTCAGCTGGCAACTTGTTCTTTTTTTAAAAAAAATAATTAGATAATTAATTAATTAATTTTTTGGCTGTGTTGGGTCTTTGGTGCGGTGTGCAGGCTTCTCATTGAGTGGCTTCTCTTGTTGCGGAGCACCGGCTCTAGGCGTGTGGGTTTCAGTGGTTGTGGCTCACGGGCTCAGTAGTTGTGGCCTGTGGACTCTAGAGCACAGGCTCAGTATTTGTGGTGCACGGGCTTAGTTGTTCCATGGTATGTGGGATCTTCCTGGACCAGGGCTCGAACCGTTGCCCCCTTTATTGGTAGGCAGATTCTTAACCACTGCACCTCCAGGGAAGCCCCTAGTTACTTGTTCTTGAACTTTTCAGCCTCAGCAATTATGAGAAAACAAAAATATTCTGTTGTTTATAAAATACCAAGTCTCTTGTATTTTGTTTTAGCAGTCAAAGAGCTGGCTGAGGAGAAATATCTGTGAGCTTGAAGACATATCAGGAGAAACCTTTAAATCTCAAAAGAAAAGAGAAAATGGGCAGGAAAGGAATCAACAGAACAGAGTAATCAATAATTGTGGAACAATGAAAAATGCTGTGACCTATACATAATGGGTATAGAAGGAGGAGAATAAAGATAATAAAGAACAGAAAATATTTTTTAAAAATGACTGAGAATCTCCCCAAATGAATGTCTGACACTAAATCCACAACATCCAAACTTAGAAGAACATATGAATAGTAAAGAAAACTGACCAATATCTCTCAGGAACATCAATGCAAAAATCCTCAACAAAATATTACCAAATCGAATCCAACAATATTTTGAGAGAATTTTATATCATGAATGAGAGGAAATAATCCCAGGTATGAAAGGCTGGTTCCACATTCTAGAATCAAATAATTATATCCATCATATCAACACCTTAAAGACAATCATTAGCATATCAATAGATTCAGAAGACCTTTGAAAAACCTAACACCCATTCTTCATAAAAACTCTCAGTTAAAGAAATAGACTGGAGCTTTCTCAAGTTGATAACAAAGATTTATAGGAAACTTTTATCTGACATCATGATTAATGGTCAAAACCATGAAGCTTTTCCACTAAGTTCAGGTAAAAGCAAGGATGTCCCCTTTCATGACTCCTTTTCCATATTTTACTCCAAGTCCTTGCTAATGCAATAAGGCACGAAAATAAATAAAACAAATACAGATTGGGTAGAAAAAAATGTAAGCAACCTAAGTAAAATGTGGACTAATATACTTTATGGACACCTCACCAAAGAAAATAGACACTATGCATATAAGTATACAGAAGAATAATCCAGATTACATGCTGCCATGAAAAAGCAAATTAAAAATACAATTCCATACCACTATGTAACACTTAGAATGGCTAAAATGTGAACAATGACAAGAACAAATTCTGTAGGAGATGTGGAACAATAGGAAATGTCATTTGTCATTGGTGGAAATGAAAAATAATACAGCTACTTTGGTAGTCTGATTGACACTTGCTAGAATATTGAGCATTCCCTTACTGTACAATCCGTCAAGTGTTCTCATGGATATTTACTGAAAGTAGTTTAAAACATATTTCCAGAGGAAAACCTGCATATGGATATTTATAGCACCTAATTCAATATTGCCAACATGTGAATGAAACTAAGGTGTCCTCCAATAGGTGAATGAAATGATATAGTATTAATATATTCTGGGAATGGGATAATATTGAGCACTAAAAAAGTAAGCTATCAAGCCATATAAAGAGATGGGAATTCTTTTTTTTTCTTTTGAAATATAGGTGATTTTCTTTATTTTGAAATTTAAATTTTATTGGAGTATAGTTGATTTACAATGTTGTGTTCATTTCAGCTGCACAGCAAGTGATTCAGTTACACATATGCATATATTCATTCTTTATCAGATTCTTTTCTGATAACGGTATTCCCAGAATACTGAGTAGAGCTCCCTGTGCTATACAGTAGGTCCTTGTTGCTTATCTGTTATATATAGTAGTATTCGTATGTTTACCCCAAGCTCCTGATTTATCCCTACCCCCCACCTCTCCCCTTTGGTAACCATAAGTTTGTTTTCCAAGTCTGTGAGTCTGCCTCTGTTTTGTAAGTTAGTTCATTTGTATCAATTTTTAGCTTCCACCTAGAAGTGATATCATCCAATATTTGTCTTAGTCTGTCTGACTTACTTCACTTAGTACAATCATCTCTAGGTCCATCCATGTTACTGCAACTGGCATTATTTTCTTCTATTTTATGGCTGAGTCATATTCCATTATATATATGTATCACATATTCTTTACCTATATTCATATGTTGATGGACATTTTGGTTGCTTCCATGTCTTCGTTATTGTAAAGAGTGTTGCAGTGAACATTGGGGAAGATGTGTCTTTTCGATTTATGCTTTCCTCCAAATATGCACACAGGAGTGAACTTGCTGGATCATCTGGTAGCTCTATTTTATTTTATTTTACTTCATTTCATTTCAATTTCAATTTTTTTGGAATAGAGTTGATTTACAATGTTGTGTTACTTTCTGCTGCACAGCACAGTGAAGCAGTTATACATATATCCAATCCTTTTTGGATTCCTTTCCCATATAGGTCATTACAGAGTATTGAGTAGAGTTCCCTGTGCTATACAGTAAGCCCTTATTTGTTATCTCTTTTATATATAGTGGTGTGTATATGTCAATCCCAATTTCCAATTTATCCCTCCCACCTCCCCTTACTCTGGTAACCTCCATTCTGTGCTCCATAGTGGCTGTTACCAATTGGCATTGCCACCGATAGCATAGAATTGGTGGTGCAGTGGTTAAGAATCTGCCTGCCAGTTCAGGGGACAAAGGTTGGAGCCCTGGCCCGGGAAGATCTCACATGCCACAGAACAAGTAAGCCCGTGCACCACAACTACTCAGTCTGCGCTCTAGAGCCCACGAACCACAACTACTGAAGCCTGTGTGCCTACAGCTTGTGCTCCACAACAAGAGAAGCCACCACAAAGAGAAGGCTTCGTACCACAATGATGAGTAGCCCCCGCTTGCTGCAACTATAGAAAAGCTGCGCACAGCAATGAAGACCCAACGTAGATTAAAAAAAAAAAAAATAAGTAGTAGGTTTCTCTTTTTTCCACACCCTCTGAAGCATTTCTTGTTTGTAGACATTGTGATGGTGGCTATTCTGAGTGGTTCCAGATGATACTTCTTTGTACATCTGATTTGCATTTGTCTAACATAAAGCAATGGTGAGTATCTTCATATGTGCTTTTTTTTTGAACAGTGTCAGTAAGATTTACCCCTTGAAAAAGGGTTATTGAAAGGTTGCCTTGTTTTGAAGTCTACTTCGATTACCTACCCCAAGACATTTTTTGAGGGCTGTTGTCATTTACAGCTCCCCAGGCATTGTGAATATGAAGTGCGTATAAGGTCCAGTTTTAGAATTGTTGTTGTGGGAAACAGAAGGCGGCAGGGTTTCTACTGTCCCTCTCTGGTTACTGACACAACCTTAGGTGTAGGGCAAGTCCTGTTCTTGGGTATTAAATTAGAGTGGAATGTGCCTGTCCAAACATGTAAGGGCTTCTGTCCCATTCCTTCTTCCCCCTTACCCTTCATCCCCCGAACAAGTATAAACCCCTTCAAAATCACCTGTTGATGGTGCTGTCTTGTAGAGTGCGATGACCCTTACGAAGGAGTCGGGAGGTCGGAACCCAAACACCAGGATATGTTGAGAGCAGGTGATTTTCCAAATGTCATCCAGCCCAGAGAGTCCACCATCCTTTGGGTGTCAGAGGGTTGGTTTAGTAGTATGAGGGCACACTTAGATCTGGAGATAGTGATCCCATGCAGAGGGGACCAGGTTGCACATGTTCAAGGGGGGCGAATTAGCTGGCATATCCTCCCGAGGTTCTCAGGCCTACAACAGTCCAGCCTTGGGACCAAATTGTGTCTGTGTCCAGGGATGTGACACTAGTACGTTCACTGCGACTAAACAAATTTAGTGATCATTTTTCTTTTCTTTAACTTAATCTTAAATTTATAATGGAGTATATAGTTGATTTATCATGTTGTGTTCATTTTTGACATACACCAACATGATTCATTTATACAGAGATAACTATATATTCTTTTTAGAATTATTTTCCCATTGAGGTTACTAAAGGTTGTTGAGAAGAGTTCCAAGTGCTCTACAGCAGGTCCATGTTGATTACAAGTTTTCTCTTTGTAAATATGTATATACTAACTCCAACCTCATGATTTATGCCTCCAACACACCTTTCCACTTTGGTAACCATAAGTTTGTGTTCTAAGTCTGGGACTCTGTTTCTGTGTTGTAAGATAGTACCTTTCTATCAATTTTTAGATTCCACCGATAAGTAATATCATATGATATTTTTCATTGCCTGATTTATGACACTTAATATGAATGTATGTAGGTCCTTCTGAGTGGCCCTAAATGGCCTTATTTCATTCACTTCATGGCTGAGTAATATTCCATTGTACATATCTACCATAATTTCTTTATCCATTCTTCCCTCCAAGGACTTTTAGGTAGCTTCCGAGTAGAGGCTTTTGTAAACAGGGCTGCATAAATTTTAGAGTGCCTGGGTCCTGTCAATTTACGTTTTTTCCAAGATACAGGCCCAGGAGTGGAAGCGCCATATGCTCTGAAGCTCTGGTTTTTAGATTTTTGAGGAATCACCACCCACTTCTCCAGAGTGGCTGTTAGCAATTTACATTCCCACCATCATCTGGTCAGGGTTCCCTTTTCTCCACACCCTGTCCTGCATTTCAGGTTTTACAGTTTGTGAGGTTGGGCATTCTGACTGGTGCGAAGTGATATCTCTTTGTAGTATTAATTTACATTGCCCGCCTGTTTTGTTGGCCAAAAATGGAGTAAGGGTTTTTCCTGAATATATTAAGGAATAACGCATACGGCCTTTTTGGCAAACTGCATCATTGGCGATGTTCAGCAGCTTTGCATGTGCTTTGATGACGAGTGCAAACTACCCCTTGAAATCCCTTTCCTGCAATTCTGCCTTGCTTACAAGGCCTTTACGAATACTTGGCTCAAGAAATGACTCCATTAGAGGTGTCAATTACAACCCTGCATGTTTGTGAATTGCAGTGCCCCTGAGCACCGGTTTTCAACTTGTTTAGGGAAGCAGACACAAAGGGGCAGGATTTCTACAGACCCATTCCAGTTACTGGGGCACCTGAAGGATAGGGAAATTCTTCTTCCAGGTAGGAAACTAGAGTTGCATATGCCTGTCCAAACATCTAAGGCTTGTGTCTCATTCCATCCCGCCATTCCCCTTCTTCACCGGAAAATTCCAAGCCGTGCAAAACCGGCTGTTGAGTGTGCTGCCTTCCCAAAGTGGGGAGACTCTAAGGAAAGGAGCTGGGGAACCCGAATACCAGGAGACGTGGAGATGAGGTGACTTCTCCAAACTCTTCCCGATCAGACGGTGTACCATCCTCTGGATGTGCCATGCATGTTTTAGCTGTAGGAAGGGTCCCCTGCACCTGGAGATATGGAACCCATGGAATGGGGGCCAGGCAGTATTACTCTAAAAGTGCTGCATTTGCTGTCCCATCCTCACGAAGCCTCTCAGACCAACGAGTGTAGAGCCTTAGGTCCCATCCAGCTCTGTGTCTAGATATGGTCAGTCCATGTTGCATCACAGCCCTTGAACAAATTTTGTAAGAATTTCTCTCTCTCTCACTGTCTTTATTTTGTTCTTGTTATTTAATTTTATAATGGGGTATAGCTGATTTTCAATACTGTGTTTCTTCCTGCTCTACATCTATCCACTTGATTCACTTAAAGAGAGACATCAATAAATTCTTTTACAGATTCTTACCAGTCTTATATATCCTTTTCTGGTGACAACAGTGTGCTGAGTCCAGCTCTTTGAGCTATAGAGTAGGTCCTGTCGAATACCAATTTTGTTTATGGAACCGTATCTGTGCTAATTTCAACCTCCTGGTTTATGCATCACCCCGCCCCACCTTTCTCCTTTAGCAGCCATAAGTGTGTTTTCTAAATGTGTGACTCCGTTTCTGTTTTGTAATTGCGTTCATGTGAAGGCATTTTTAGATACTATCTATAAGTGATACCTTATGATAAGTCTCTTTTTATGTCTGACTTATGTCACTTAGAATGATCGTACCTCAGTCTCCACGAGTTGCTGCCACTGGCCTTATTTCATTGATTTAATTGCTGAGTAATATTCCATTGTACATAAGTACCACATCTTCTTTCTCCATTTTTTCCTTCCAAGGACATGTAAGTTGTACCCAAATCGAGGTATTTCTAAACAGAGCAGCCCTAAACTTTGGGGTGCCTGTGTTGTCGATTTTTTGGTTTTCCCAAGATATACGCCCATGAGGGGAAGTGCTGTATGCTCTGTAGCTCTGTTTTTTAGAAGTTTTAAGATACAGCATACAATTCTCAAGAGTGGCCGGTGGCAATTTACATCCCGCCGATCAGCATAACAAGGCCCCGTTTTCTCCATGGCCTGTCCTGCATTTCTGGGTTTTACACTTTTTCAGCATGGGCCTTTTGACCAATGCGAAGTGAGACATTTTTGTAATGCTGATTTGCATTGCCCGCTTGCTTAGTTGGCCAAAAAGAGCATCTGCGTTTTTTCCAAAATTTATTCAGGAGAGAACGCAGACACCCTTTTTGGCCAACTGCATCATTGTCGAAGTTCTACGGAATTTCATTTGCTTTAAAGGCGAGTCCAATCTACCTGTGAAAAACTGTTTCCTGCAATTCTGTCTTGCTTTGAAATCCTCTTCGTTGCCTTACCTCAATACATTTTTAGACGAGAGTTATCATTTATAACTCTGCAGATTTGTGAATTGCCGTGCTCCTGAGCTCCATTTTCCAAATCGCTTTTTTGGGAGCTGGCCGCAAACCCGCACGATTGCTTCAGGCCCTATTCTGGTTCTGGGGCGCAGGATGGGCCTGTGGTTAATTCTTCTTCCTGATGGGAAATTAGGGTTACCAGTGCCTGTCCCAACAGCTACAGCTAGCCTCTCATGGGTCCCCCCTCTTCCCATTCATCCTCAGGAAAAATTACAACCTGTACGGAACAGGAGGTTAAAGGTGCGAATTCTCCAAGTGGGGAGATTGTTAGTAAAGTGGCTGGAATGGCGAACACGAGCACCAGGAGATAAGGAAGGAGGTGCGTTTCAGAATCCTTTCTCGATCACACTGTATACCATCCACCGGGTTTCCCAAGCATTTTTTCTCTGTAGGAAGATTCCATTGAACCTGGAGATTTGGGATCCATAGAATGGGTACCACGCAGTATTACTTTAAAGGGACTGCGTTTGCTCACCCAACCTCACCAAACCTCTCAGCCCCAAGAGTGTCCACCCTTATGTCTCAATCAGCTGTGGGTCTAGATATGGTCAATCCAGGTGGCATCACAGCCCCTGAACGAATTTTGTAAGTATTTCTCTCTCTTTCACTGTCTTTGTTTCACGGGTTTTTAAAAGTAATTGATTTTTATAATGGGGTTTAGCTGCTTTTTACTGCTGTGTTTATGCCGCTTTACACCCACTTGACTCACTTACAGAGAGATATCAATACAAAGGTTTTAAGATTCTTACTAGTCAGATATATTCTCGGGCGGTGAATAGGGGGTGTTGAGTCCAATTCACTGAGCAAGGAGTAGGTCTTGTGTATTACCTATTGGGTTTATGGAACGGTATCTAAGCTAATTTCAAACCCTTGTTTTATGCATCACCCCACCTCACCTTTCCCGTTAAGCAGCCATAGTGTGTTTTCTAAACGTGTCACTCTGTTCTGCTTTGTAATTCAGTTCAAGGGTATCGGTTTTTACATTCCCTCTATAAGTGATATCTTATGATAAGTGTCTTTTTTCTGTGTGACTTATTTCACATAGAATCGTTGTACCAAAATCCACTCATCATGCTGCTACTAGACTTATGACGTTGATTTCATGGCTGAGTGATATTCTATTGTACATAAGGACCACAACTTCTTTATCCATTTTTCTCTTTCCTGGGATATTTAAGGTGTAACGAAGTGGAGGTTCTTGTCAACAGAGCAGCCCTAAACATTGTGGTGCCTGTGTCTTGCTGATTTTTAGTTTTCCCAATTTATACGCCCATGAGTGGAAGTGCCCTATGCTCTCTAAGCTGAGTTTTTTATATGTTTCAGGACACACCCTACATTTCTCCAGAGTGTCTGTTGCCAATTTACATCCCGCCCATCACCGTAGAAAGGCTCCCGTTTCTCCATGGCCTGTCTTGCATTTCTGCTTTTGACACTTTTTCAGCATGGCCCTTTTGACCGATGGGAAGCGAGACTTCTTTGTAGCGCTGATTTGCCTTTCCAGGTTGCTTGGTTGGCCAAAAAGGGCGTATGCGTTTTTTCCTGAATATATTCAGGAAAAAACGCATACGGCCTTTTTGGCCAAGGGCATCATTGTCGAGGTTTTGCCGCTTTTCCTGTGCTTTAAATGCGATTCGAATCTCCCTCCTGAAATCTGTTTCCTGCAATTCTGCCTTGCTTTCCAATCCTCTTCGTTGCCTTCCCTCAATATATTTGTGGACGAGAGTTATCATTTATAAGTCTGCAGGTTTGTGAATTGCAGTGCCCCTGAGCTCCATTTTTCAACTCGCTTTCTTTGGAGCTGGCCGCAAATGCGCAGGATTGCTTCAGGCCCTATTCTGGTTCCGGGCGGCAGGCTGAGCCTGTGGTTAATTCTTCTTCCTGATGGGAAAATAGAGTGACCTGTGCCTGTCCCAACACCTAGAGCTAGTCTCTCATTGGCTCCCCCTCTTCCTGTTCATGCTCAGGATAAATTGCAAACTGTACGGAAGAGGAGGTTAAAGGTGCTGATTCTCCAAGGAGGGAGATTGCTAGTAAAGCGGCTGGAATGGCGAACCCGAGCACAAGGAGATGAGAAATGAGGTGCGTTTTAGAAACCTTTTCCCGATCACACGGTGTACCATCTTCTGGGTTTCTCATGCATGTTTTCGATGTAGGAAGATGCCCTTGAACCTGGAGATTTGGGACCCATGTGATGGGAAACACGCAGTATTACCTTAAAGGGTCTGCGTTTGCTCACCCAACGTGACCAAACTTCTCAGCCCCAAGAGTGTCCACCCTTATGTCTCAGTCAGCTGTGAGTCTATATGTGGTCAATCAAGGTGGCATCACAGCCCCTGAACAAATTTTGTAAGAATTTCTCTCTCTTTCACTGTCTTTGTTTCACGGGTTTTTAAAAGTAATTAATTTTTATAATGGGGTTTAGTTGCTTTTTACTGCTGTGTTTATGCCGCTTTACACCCACTTGACTCACTTACAGAGAGATATCAATACATAGGTTTTAAGATTCTTACTAGTCAGATATATTCTCGGGCGGTGAATAGGGGGTGTTGAGTCCAATTCACTGAGCAAGGAGTAGGTCTTGTCTATTACATATTGGGTTTATGGAACGGTACCTGAGCTAATTTGAAACCCTTGTTTTATGCATCACCCCACCTCACCTTTCCCGTTAAGAAGCCATAGTGTGTTTTCTAAACGTGTGACTCTGTTCTGCTTTGTAATTCAGTTCAAGGGTATCGGTTTTTACATTCCCTCTATAAGTGATATCTTATGATAAGTGTCTTTTTTCTGTGTGACTTATTTCACATAGAATCGTTGTACCAAAATCCACTCATCATGCTGCTACTAGCCTTATGACGTTGATTTCATGGCTGAGTGATATTCTAATGTACATAAGGACCACAACTTCTTTATCCATTTTTCTCTTTCCTGGGATATTTAAGGTGTAACGAAGTGGAGGTTCTTGTCAACAGAGCAGCCCTAAACTTTGTGGTGCCTGTGTCTTGCTGATTTTTAGTTTTCCCAATTTATACGCCCATGAGTGGAAGTGCCCTGTGCTCTCTAAGCTGAGTTTTTTAGATGTTTCAGGACACACCGTACATTTCTCCAGAGTGGCTGTTGGCAATTTACATCCCGCCCATCAGCATAGCCAGGCTCCCATTTCTCCATGGCCTGTCCTGCATTTCTGGTTTTGACACTTTTTCAGCATGGCCCTTTTGACCGATGGGAAGCGAGACTTCTTTGTAGCGCTGATTTGCCTTTCCAGGTTGCTTGGTTGGCCAAAAAGGGCGTATGCGTTTTTTCCTGAATATATTCAGGAAAAAACGCATACGCCCTTTTTGGCCAAGGGCATCATTGTCGAGGTTTTGCCGCTTTTCCTGTGCTTTAAAGGCGATTCGAATCTCCCTCCTGAAATCTGTTTCCTGCAATTCTGCCTTGCTTTCCAATCCTCTTCGTTGCCTTCCCTCAATATATTTGTGGACGAGAGTTATCATTTATAAGTCTGCAGGTTTGTGAATTGCAGTGCCCCTGAGCTCCATTTTTCAACTCGCTTTCTTGGGAGCTGGCCGCAAAAGCGCAGGATTGCTTCAGGCCCTATTCTGGTACGGGGTGGCAGGCTGAGCCTGTGGTTAATTCTTCTTCCTGATGGGAAAATAGAGTGACCTGTGCCTGTCCCAACACCTAGAGCTAGTCTCTCATTGGTTCCCCCTCTTCCCATTTATCCTTAGGACAAATTGCAACCTGTACGAAACAGGAGGTTAAAGGTGCTGATTCTCCAAGGAGGGAGATTGCTGGTAAAGCGGCTGGAATGGCGAACCCGAGCACAAGGAGATGAGAAATGAGGTGCGTTTTAGAAACCTTTCCCGATCACACGGTGTACCATCTTCTGGGTTTCTCATGCATGTTTTCGATGTAGGAAGATGCCCTTGAACCTGGAGATTTGGGACCCATGTGATGGGAACCACGCAGTATTACTTTAAAGGGTCTGCGTTTGCTCACCCAACGTGACCAAACCTCTCAGCCCCAAGAGTGTCCACCCTTATGTCTCAGTCAGCTGTGAGTCTATATGTGGTCAATCAAGGTGGCATCACATCCCCTGAACAAATTTTGTAAGAATTTCTCTCTCTTTCACTGTCTTTGTTTCACGGGTTTTTAAAAGTAATTGATTTTTATAATGGGGTTTAGCTGCTTTTTACTGCTGTGTTTATGCCGCTTTACACCCACTTGACTCACTTACAGAGAGATATCAATACATAGATTTTAAGATTCTTACTAGTCAGATATATTCTCGGGCGGTGAATAGGGGGTGTTGAGTCCAATTCACTGAGCAAGGAGTAGGTCTTGTCTATTACATATTGGGTTTATGGAACGGTACCTGAGCTAATTTGAAACCCTTGCTTTATGCATCACCCCACCTCACCTTTCCCGTTAAGCAGCCATAGTGTGTTTTCTAAACGTGTGACTCTGTTCTGCTTTGTAATTCAGTTCAAGGGTATCGGTTTTTACATTCCCTCTATAAGTGATATCTTATGATAAGTGTCTTTTTTCTGTGTGACTTATTTCACATAGAATCGTTGTACCAAAATCCACTCATCATGCTGCTACTAGCCTTATGACGTTGATTTCATGGCTGAGTGATATTCTAATGTACATAAGGACCACAACTTCTTTATCCATTTTTCTCTTTCCTGGGATATTTAAGGTGTAACGAAGTGGAGGTTCTTGTCAACAGAGCAGCCCTAAACTTTGTGGTGCCTGTGTCTTGCTGATTTTTAGTTTTCCCAATTTATACGCCCATGAGTGGAAGTGCCCTATGCTCTCTAAGCTGAGTTTTTTAGATGTTTCAGGACACACCGTACATTTCTCCAGAGTGGCTGTTGGCAATTTACATCCCGCCCATCACCGTAGAAAGGCTCCCATTTCTCCATGGCCTGTCCTGCATTTCTGGTTTTGACACTTTTTCAGCATGGCCCTTTTGACCGATGGGAAGCGAGACTTCTTTGTAGCGCAGATTTGCCTTTCCAGGTTGCTTGGTTGGCCAAAAAGGGCGTATGCGTTTTTTCCTGAATATATTCAGGAAAAAACGCATACGCCCTTTTTGGCCAAGGGCATCATTGTCGAGGTTTTGCCGCTTTTCCTGTGCTTTAAAGGCGATTCGAATCTCCCTCCTGAAATCTGTTTCCTGCAATTCTGCCTTGCTTTCAAATCCTCTTCGTTGCCTTCCCTCAATATATTTGTGGAAGAGAGCTATCATTTATAAGTCTGCAGGTTTGTGAATTGTAGTGCCCCTGAGCTCCATTTTTCAACTCGCTTTCTTGGGAGCTGGCCGCAAAAGCGCAGGATTGCTTCAGGCCCTATTCTGGTTCCGGGCGGCAGGCTGAGCCTGTGGTTAATTCTTCTTCCTGATGGGAAAATAGAGTGACCTGTGCCTGTCCCAACACCTAGAGCTAGTCTCTCATTGGCTCCCCCTCTTCCTGTTCATCCTCAGGACAAATTGCAACCTGTACGGATCAGGAGGTTAAAGGTGCTGATTCTCCAAGGAGGGAGATTGCTAGTAAAGCGGCTGGAATGGCGAACCCGAGCACAAGGAGATGAGAAATGAGGTGCGTTTTGGAAACCTTTCCCGATCACACGGTGTACCATCTTCTGGGTTTCTCATGCATGTTTTCGATGTAGGAAGATGCCCTTGAAACTGGAGATTTGGGACCCATGTGATGGGAACCACGCAGTATTACTTTAAAGGGTCTGCGTTTGCTCACCCAACGTGACCAAACCTCTCAGCCCCAAGAGTGTCCACCCTTATGTCTCAGTCAGCTGTGAGTCTATATGTGGTCAATCAAGGTGGCATCACAGCCCCTGAACAAATTTTGTAAGAATTTCTCTCTCTTTCACTGTCTTTGTTTCACGGGTTTTTAAAAGTAATTGATTTTTATAATGGGGTTTAGCTGCTTTTTACTGCTGTGTTTATGCCGCTTTACACCCACTTGACTCACTTACAGAGAGATATCAATACATAGATTTTAAGATTCTTACTAGTCAGATATATTCTCGGGCGGTGAATAGGGGGTGTTGAGTCCAATTCACTGAGCAAGGAGTAGGTCTTGTCTATTACATATTGGGTTTATGGAACGGTACCTGAGCTAATTTGAAACCCTTGTTTTATGCATCACCCCACCTCACCTTTCCCGTTAAGCAGCCATAGTGTGTTTTCTAAACGTGTGACTCTGTTCTGCTTTGTAATTCAGTTCAAGGGTAGCGGTTTTTACATTCCCTCTATAAGTGATATCTTATGATAAGTGTCTTTTTTCTGTGTGACTTATTTCACATAGAATCGTTGTACCAAAATCCACTCATCATGCTGCTACTAGCTTTATGACGTTGATTTCATGGCTGAGTGATATTCTAATGTACATATGGACCACAACTTCTTTATCCATTTTTCTCTTTCCTGGGATATTTAAGGTGTAACGAAGTGGAGGTTCTTGTCAACAGAGCAGCCCAAAACTTTGTGGTGCCTGTGTCTTGCTGATTTTTAGTTTTCCCAATTTATACGCCCATGAGTGGAAGTGCCCTATGCTCTCTAAGCTGAGTTTTTTAGATGTTTCAGGACACACCGTACATTTCTCCAGAGTGGCTGTTGGCAATTTACATCCCGCCCATCACCGTAGAAAGGCTCCCATTTCTCCATGGCCTGTCCTGCATTTCTGGTTTTGACACATTTTCAGCATGGCCCTTTTGACCGATGGGAAGCGAGACTTCTTTGTAGCGCTGATTTGCCTTTCCAGGTTGCTTGGTTGGCCAAAAAGGGCGTATGCGTTTTTTCCTGAATATATTCAGGAAAAAACGCATACGCCCTTTTTGGCCAAGGGCATCATTGTCGAGGTTTTGCCGCTTTTCCTGTGCTTTAAAGGCGATTCGAATCTCCCTCCTGAAATCTGTTTCCTGCAATTCTGCCTTGCTTTCAAATCCTCTTCGTTGCCTTCCCTCAATATATTTGTGGAAGAGAGCTATCATTTATAAGTCTGCAGGTTTGTGAATTGTAGTGCCCCTGAGCTCCATTTTTCAACTCGCTTTCTTGGGAGCTGGCCGCAAAAGCGCAGGATTGCTTCAGGCCCTATTCTGGTTCCGGGCGGCAGGCTGAGCCTGTGGTTAATTCTTCTTCCTGATGGGAAAATAGAGTGACCTGTGCCTGTCCCAACACCTACAGCTAGTCTCTCATTGGCTCCCCCTCTTCCTGTTCATCCTCAGGACAAATTGCAACCTGTACGGATCAGGAGGTTAAAGGTGCTGATTCTCCAAGGAGGGAGATTGCTAGTAAGGCGGCTGGAATGGCGAACCCGAGCACAAGGAGATGAGAAATGAGGTGCGTTTTGGAAACCTTTCCCGATCACACGGTGTACCATCTTCTGGGTTTCTCATGCATGTTTTCGATGTAGGAAGATGCCCTTGAAACTGGAGATTTGGGACCCATGTGATGGGAACCACGCAGTATTACTTTAAAGGGTCTGCGTTTGCTCACCCAACGTGACCAAACCTCTCAGCCCCAAGAGTGTCCACCCTTATGTCTCAGTCAGCTGTGAGTCTATATGTGGTCAATCAAGGTGGCATCACAGCCCCTGAACAAATTTTGTAAGAATTTCTCTCTCTTTCACTGTCTTTGTTTCACGGGTTTTTAAAAGTAATTGATTTTTATAATGGGGTTTAGCTGCTTTTTACTGCTGTGTTTATGCCGCTTTACACCCACTTGACTCACTTACAGAGAGATATCAATACATAGATTTTAAGATTCTTACTAGTCAGATATATTCTCGGGCGGTGAATAGGGGGTGTTGAGTCCAATTCACTGAGCAAGGAGTAGGTCTTGTCTATTACATATTGGGTTTATGGAACGGTACCTGAGCTAATTTGAAACCCTTGTTTTATGCATCACCCCACCTCACCTTTCCCGTTAAGCAGCCATAGTGTGTTTTCTAAACGTGTGACTCTGTTCTGCTTTGTAATTCAGTTCAAGGGTAGCGGTTTTTACATTCCCTCTATAAGTGATATCTTATGATAAGTGTCTTTTTTCTGTGTGACTTATTTCACATAGAATCGTTGTACCAAAATCCACTCATCATGCTGCTACTAGCCTTATGACGTTGATTTCATGGCTGAGTGATATTCTATTGTACATAAGGACCACAACTTCTTTATCCATTTTTCTCTTTCCTGGGATATTTAAGGTGTAACGAAGTGGAGGTTCTTGTCAACAGAGCAGCCCTAAACTTTGTGGTGCCTGTGTCTTGCTGATTTTTAGTTTTCCCAATTTATACGCCCATGAGTGGAAGTGCCCTGTGCTCTCTAAGCTGAGTTTTTTAGATGTTTCAGGACACACCGTACACTTCTCCAGAGTGGCTGTTGGCAATTTACATCCCGCCCATTAGCGTAGCCAGGCTCCCGTTTCTCCATGGCCTGTCCTGCATTTCTGGTTTTGACACTTTATTCAGCATGGCCCTTTTGACCGATGGAAAGCGAGACGTCTTTGTAGCGCTGATTTGCCTTTCCAGGTTGCTTGGTTGGCCAAAAAGGGCGAATGCGTTTTTTCCTGAATATATTCAGGAAAAAACGCATTCGCCCTTTTTGGCCAAGGGCATCATTGTCGAGGTTTTGCGCTTTTCCTGTGCTTTAAAGGTGATTCGAATCTCCCTCCTGAAATCTGTTTTCTGCAATTCTGCCTTGCTTTCAAATCCTCTTCGTTGCCTTCCCTCAATATATTTGTGGACGAGAGTTATCATTTATAAGTCTGCAGGTTTGTGAATTGCAGAGCCCCTGAGCTCCATTTTTCAACTCGCTTTCTTGGGAGCTGGCCGCAAAAGCGCAGGATTGCTTCAGGCCCTATTCTGGTCCTGGTCGGCAGGCTGAGCCTGTGGTTTATTCTTCTTCCTGATTGGAAAATAGAGTGACCTGTGCCTGTCCCAACACCTAGAGCTAATCTCTCATTGGTTCCCCCTCTTCCCGTTCAACCTCAGGACAAATTGCAACCTGTACGGAACAGGAGGTTAAAGGTGCTGATTCTCCAAGGAGGGAGATTGCTAGTAAAGCGTCTGGAATGGCGAACCCGAGCAGAAGGAGATGAGAAATGAGGTGCGTTTTGGAAACCTTTCCCGATCACACGGTGTACCATCTTCTGGGTTTCTCATGCATGTTTTCGATGTAGGAAGATGCCCTTGAACCTGGAGATTTGGGACCCATGGGATGGGTACCACGCAGTATTCCTTTAAAGGGTCTGCGTTTCCTCACCCAACCTCAACAAACCTCTCAGCCCCAAGAGTGTCCACCCTTATGTCTCAATCAGCTGTGGGTCTAGATATGGTCAATCCAGGTGGCCTCACAGCCCCTGAACGAATTTTGTAAGAATTTCTCTCTCTTTCACTGTCTTTGTTTCACGGGTTTTAAAAAGTAATTGATTTTTATAATGGGGTTTGCCTGCTTTTTACTGTTGTGTTTATGCCGCTTTACACCCACTTGACTCACAGAGATATATCAATACATAGGTTTTAAGATTCTTACTAGTCAGATATATTCTTGGGCGGTGAATAGGGGGTGTTGAGTCCAATTCACTGAGCAAGGAGTAGGTCTTGTCTATTACCTATTGGGTTTATGGAACGGTATCTGAGCTAATTTGAAACCCTTGTTTTATGCATCACCCCACCTCACCTTTCCCGTTAAGCAGCCATAGTGTGTTTTCTAAACGTGTGACTCTGTTTTGTTTTGTAATTCAGTTCATGGGTAGCGGTTTTTACATTCCCTCTATAAGTGATATCTTATGATAAGTGGCTTTTTCTATGTGACTTATTTCACTTAGAATCGTCGTACCTAAATCCACTCATCATGCTCCTACTAGCCTTATGAAGTTGATTTCATGGCTGAGTGATATTCTATTGCATATAAAGACCACAACCTCTTTAATCATTTTTCTCTTTCCTGGGATATTTAAGGTGTAACGAAGTGGAGGTTCCTGTCAACAGAGCAGCCCTAAACTTTGGCGTGCCTGTGTCTTGCTGATTTTTAGTTTTCCCAATTTATACGGCCATGAGTGGAAGTGCCCTATGCTCTCTAAGCTGAGTTTTTTAGATGTTTCAGGACACACCGTACACTTCTCCCGAGTGGCTGTTGGCAATTTACATCCCGCCCATCAGCGTAGCCAGGCTCCCGTTTCTCCATGGCCTGTCCTGCATTTCTGATTTTGACACTTTATTCAGCATGGCCCTTTTGACCGATGGGAAGCGAGACTTCTTTGTAGCGCTGATTTGCCTTTCCAGGTTGCTTGGTTGGCCAAAAAGGGCGTATGCGTTTTTTCCTGAATATATTCAGGAAAAAACGCATACGCCCTTTTTGGCCAAGGGCATCATTGTCGAGGTTTTGGCGCTTTTCCTGTGCTTTAAAGGCGATTCGAATCTCCCTCCTGAAATCTGTTTCCTGCAATTCTTCCTTGCTTTGAAATCCTCTTCGTTGCCTTCCCTCAATATATTTGTGGATGAGAGTTATCATTTATAAGTCTGCAGGTTTGTGAATTGCAGTGCCCCTGAGCTCCATTTTTCAACTCGCTTTCTTGGGAGCTGGCCGCAAAAGCGCAGGATTGCTTCAGGCCCTATTCTGGTCCCGGGCGGCAGGCTGAGCCTGTGGTTAATTCTTCTTCCTGATGGGAAAATAGAGTGACCTGTGCCTGTCCCAACACCTAGAGCTAGTCTCTCATTGGTTCCCCCTCTTCCCGTTCATCCTCAGGACAAATTGCAACCTGTACGGAACAGGAGGTTAAAGGTGCTGATTCTCCAAGGAGGGAGATTGTTAGTAAAGCGGCTGGAATGGCGAACCCGAGCACAAGGAGATGAGAAATGAGGTGCGTTTTGGAAACCTTTCCCGATCACACGGTGTACCATCTTCTGGGTTTCTCATGCATGTTTTCGATGTAGGAAGATGCCCTTCAACCTGGAGATTTGGGAATCATCGGATGGGTACCACGCAGTATTACTTTAAAGGGTCTGCGTTTCCTCACCCAACCTCACCAAACCTCTCAGCCCCAAGAGTGTCCACACTCATGTCTCAATCAGCTGTGGGTCTAGACATGGTCAATCCAGGTGGCATCACAGCCCCTGAACGAATTTTGTAAGAATTTCTCTCTCTTTCACTGTCTTTGTTTCATGGGTTTTTAAAAGTAATTGATTTTTATAATGGGGTTTAGCTGCTCTTCACTGCTGCGTTTCTGCCGCTTTACACCCACTTGACTCACTTACAGAGAGATATCAATACATAGGTTTTAAGATTCTTACTAGTCAGATATATTCTTGGGCGGTGAGTAGGGTGTGTTGAGTCCAATTCACTGAGCAAGGAGTAGGTCTTGTCTATTACCTATTGGGTTTATGGAACGGTATCTGAGCTAATTTGAAACCCTTCTTTTATGCATCACCCCACCTCACCTTTCCCGTTAAGCAGCCATGGTGTGTTTTCTAAATGAGTGACTCTGTTCTGTTTTGTAATTCAGTTCAAGGGTAGCGGTTTTTACATTCCCTCTATAAGTGATATCTTATGATAAGTGTCTTTTTCTGTGTGACTTATTTCACTTAGAATTGTCGTACCTAAATCCACTCATCATGCTGCTACTAGCTTTATGACGTTGATTTCATGGCTCAGTGATATTCCATTGTACATAAGGACCACAACTTCTTTATCCATTTTTCTCTTTCCTGGGATATTTAAGGTGTAACGAAGTGGAGGGTCTTGTCAACAGAGCAGCCCTAAACTATGGGGTGCCTGTGTCTTGCTGATTTTTAGTTTTCCCAATTTATATGCCCATGAGTGGAAGTGCTCTATGCTCTCTAAGCTGAGATTTTTAGATGTTTCAGGACACACCGTACACTTCTCCAGAGTGGCTGTTGGCAAATTACATCTCGCCCATCAGCGTAGCCAGGCTCCCGTTTCTCCATGGCCTGTCCTGCATTTCTGGTTTTGACACTTTATTCCTCATGACCCTTTTGACCGATTGGAAGCGAGACTTCTTTGTAGCGCTGATTTGCCTTTCCACGTTGCTTGGTTGGCCAAAAAGGGCGTCTGCGTTTTTTCCTGAATATATTCAGGAAAAAACGCAGACGCCCTTTTTGGTCAAGGGCATCATTGTCGAGGTTTTGCCGCTTTTCCTGTGCTTTAAAGGCGATTCCAATCTCCCTCCTGAAATCTGTTTCCTGCAATTCTGCCTTGCTTTCCAATCCGCTTCGCTGCCTTCCCTCAATATATTTGTGGACGAGAGTTATCATTTATAAGTCTGCAGTTTTGTGAATTGCAGTGCCCCTTAGCTCCATTTTTCAACTCACTTTCTAGGGAGCTGGCCGCAAAAACGCAGGATTGCTTCAGGCCCTCTTCTGGACCCGGGCGGCAGGCTGAGCCTGTGGTTAATTCTTCTTCCTGATGGGAAAATAGAGTGACCTGTGCCTGTCCCGATACCTAGAGCTAGTCTCTCATTGGTTACCCCTCTTCCCGTTCATCCTCAGGACACATTGCAACCTGTACGGAACAGGAGGTTAAAGGTGCTGATTCTCCAAGGAGGGAGATTGCTAGTAAAGCGGCTGGAATGGCGAACCCGAGCACAAGGAGATGAGAAAAGAGGTGCGTTTTGGAAACCTTTCCCGATCACACGGTGTACCATCTTCTGGGTTTCTCATGCATGTTTTTGATGTAGGAAGATGCCCTTGAACCTGGAGATTTGGGACCCATGGGATGGGTACCATGCAGTATTACTTTAAAGGGTCTGTGTTTCCTCACCCAACCTCACCAAACCTCTCAGCCCCAAGAGTGTCCACCCTTATGTCTCAATCAGCTGTGGGTCTAGATATGGTCAATCCAGGTGGCATCACAGCCCCTGAACGAATTTTGTAAGAATTTCTCTCTCTTTCACTGTCTTTGTTTCACGGGTTTTTAAAAGTAATTGATTTTTATAATGTGGTTTAGCTGCTTTCCTCTGCTGTGTTTCTGCCGCTTTACACCCACTTGACTCACTTACAGAGAGATATCAAAACATAGGTTTTAAGATTCTTACTAGTCAGATATATTCTTGGGCGGTGAATAGGGGGTGTTGAGTCCAATTCACTGAGCAAGGAGTAGGTCTTGTCTATTACATATTGGCTTTATGGAACGGTATCTGACTTAATTTGAAACCCTTGTTTTATGCATCACCCCACCTCACCTTTCCCGTGAAGCAGCCATAGTGTGTTTTCTAAACGTGGGACTCAGTTCTGTTTTGTAATTCAGTTCAAGGGTAGCGGTTTTTACATTCCCTCTATAAGTGATATCTTATGATAAGTGTCTTTTTCTGTATGACTTATTTCACTTAGAATCGTCATACCTAAATCCACTCATCATGCTGCTACTAGCCTTATGACGTTGGTTTCATGGCTGAGTGATATTCCATTGTACATAAGGACCACAACTTCTTTATCCATTTTTCTCTTTCCTGGGATATTTAAGGTGTAACAAAGTGGAGGTTCTTGTCAACAGAGCAGCCCTAAACTTTGGGGTGCCTGTGTCTTGCTGATTTTTAGTTTTCCCAATTTATACGCCCATGAGTGGAAGTGCCCTATGCTCTCTAAGCTGAGTTTTTTGGAGGTTTCAGGACACACCGTACACTTCTCCAGAGTGGCTGTTGGCAATTTACAATCCGCCCATAAGCGTAGCCAGGCTCCCGTTTCTCCATGGCCTCTCCTGCATTTCTGGTTTTGACACTTTATTCAGCATGGCCCTTTTGACCGATGGGAAGCGAGACTTCTTTGTAGCGCTGATTTGCCTTTCCAGGTTGCTTGGTTGGCCAAAAAGGGCGTATGCGTTTTTTCCTGAATATATTCAGGAGAAAACGCATACGCCCTTTTTGGCCAAGGGCTTCATTGTCGAGGTTTTGCCGCTTTTCCTGTGCTTTAAAGGCGATTCGAATCTCCCTCCTGAAATCTGTTTCCTGCAATTCTGCCTTGCTTTCCATTCCTCTTCGTTACCTTCCCTCAATATATTTGTGGACGAGAGTTATCATTTATAAGTCTGCAGGTTTGTGAATTGCAGTGCCCCTGAGCTCCATTTTTCAACTCACTTTCTTGGGAGCTGGCCGCAAAAGCGCAAGATTGCTTCAGGCCCTATTCTGGTCCCGGGCGGCAGGCTGAGCCTGTGGTTAATTCTTCTTCCTGATGGGAAAATAGAGTGACCTGTGCCTGTCCCGATACCTAGAGCTAGTCTCTCATTGGTTACCCCTCTTCCCGTTCATCCTCAGGACAAATTGCAACCAGTACGGAAGAGGAGGTTAAAGGTGCTGATTCTCCAAGGAGGGAGATTGCTAGTAAAGCGGCTGGAATGGCGAACCCGAGCACAAGGAGATGAGAAAAGAGGTGCGTTTTGGAAACCTTTCCCGATCAAACGGTGTACCATCTTCTGGGTTTCTCATGCATGTTTTCGATGTAGGAAGATGCCCTTGAACCTGGAGATTTGGGACCCATGGGATTGGTACCACGCAGTATTACTTTAAAGGGTCTGCGTTTCCTCACCCAACCTCACCAAACCTCTCAGCCCCAAGAGTGTTCACCCTTATGTCTCAATCAGCTGTGGGTCTAGATATGGTCAATCCAGGTGGCATCACAGCCCCTGAACGAATTTTGTAAGAATTTCTCTCTCGTTCACTGTCTTTGTTTCACGGGTTTTTAAAAGTAATTGATTTTTATAATGGGGTTTAGCTGCTTTTTACTGCTGTGTTTATGCCGCTTTACACCCACTTGACTCACTTACAGAGAGATATCAATACATAGGTTTTAAGATTCTTACTAGTCAGATATATTCTTGGGCGGTGAATAGGGGGTGTTGAGTCCAATTCACTGAGCAAGGAGTAGGTCTTGTCTATTACATATTGGCTTTATGGAACGGTATCTGACCTAATTTGAAACCCTTGTTTTATGCATCACCCCACCTCACCTTTCCCGTGAAGCAGCCATAGTGTGTTTTCTAAACGTGGGACTCTGTTCTGTTTTGTAATTCAGTTCAAGGGTATCGGTTTTTACATTCCCTCTATAAGTGATATCTTATGATAAGTGTCTTTTTCTGTATGACTTATTTCACTTAGAATCGTCATACCTAAATCCACTCATCATGCTGCTACTAGCCTTATGACGTTGGTTTCATGGCTGAGTGATATTCCATTGTACATAAGGACCATAACTTCTTTATCCATTTTTCTCTTTCCTGGGATATTTAAGGTGTAACGAAGTGGAGGTTCTTGTCAACAGAGCAGCCCTAAACTTTGGGGTGCCTGTGTCTTGCTGATTTTTAGTTTTCCCAATTTATACGCCCATGAGTGGAAGTGCCCTATGCTCTCTAAGCTGAGTTTTTTGGAGGTTTCAGGACACACCGTACACTTCTCCAGAGTGGCTGTTGGCAATTTACAACCCGCCCATCAGCGTAGCCAGGCTCCCGTTTCTCCATGGCCTGTCCTGCATTTCTGGTTTTGACACTTTATTCAGCATGGCCCTTTTGACCGATGGGAAGCGAGACTTCTTTGTAGCGCTGATTTGCCTTTCCAGGTTGCTTGGTTGGCCAAAAAGGGCGTATGCGTTTTTTCCTGAATATATTCAGGAAAAAACGCATACGCCCTTTTTGGCCAAGGGCTTCATTGTCGAGGTTTTGCCGCTTTTCCTGTGCTTTAAAGGTGATTCGAATCTCCCTCCTGAAATCTGTTTCCTGCAATTCTGCCTTGCTTTCCATTCCTCTTCGTTACCTTCCCTCAATATATTTGTGGACGAGAGTTATCATTTATAAGTCTGCAGGTTTGTGAATTGCAGTGCCCCTGAGCTCCATTTTTCAACTCACTTTCTTGGGAGCTGGCCGCAAAAGCGCAAGATTGCTTCAGGCCCTATTCTGGTCCCGGGCGGCAGGCTGAGCCTGTGGTTAATTCTTCTTCCTGATGGGAAAATAGAGTGACCTGTGCCTGTCCCGATACCTAGAGCTAGTCTCTCATTGGTTACCCCTCTTCCCGTTCATCCTCAGGACAAATTGCAACCAGTACGGAACAGGAGGTTAAAGGTGCTGATTCTCCAAGGAGGGAGATTGCTAGTAAAGCGGCTGGAATGGAGAACCCGAGCACAAGGAGATGAGAAATGAGGTGCGTTTTGGAAACCTTTCCCGATCACACGTTGTACCATCTCCTGGGTTTCTCATGCATGTTTTCGATGTAGGAAGATGTCCTTGAACCTGGAGATTTGGAACCCATGGGATGGGTACCACGCAGTATTACTTTAAAGGGTCTGCGTTTCCTCACCCAACCTCACCAAACCTCTCAGCCCCAAGAGTGTCCACGCTTATGTCTCAATCAGCTGTGGGTCTAGATATGGTCAATCCAGGTGGTATCACAGCCCCTGAACGAATTTTGTAAGAATTTCTCTCTCTTTCACTGTCTTTGTTTCACGGGTTTTTAAAAGTAATTGATTTTTATAATGGGGTTTAGCTGCTTTTTACTGCTGTGTTTATGCCGCTTTACACCCACTTGACTCACTTACAGAGAGATATCAATACATAGGTTTTAAGATTCTTACTAGTCAGATATATTCTTGGGCGGTGAATAGGGGGTGTTGAGTCCAATTCACTGATCAAGGAGTAGGTCTTGTCTATTACATATTGGGTTTATGGAATGGTGTCTGACCTAATTTGAAACCCTTGTTTTATGCATCACCCCACCTCACCTTTACCGTGAAGCAGCCATAGTGTGTTTTCTAAACGTGGGACTCTGTTCTGTTTTGTAATTCAGTTCAAGGGTAGCGGTTTTTACATTCCCTCTATAAGTGATATCTTATGATAAGTGTCTTTTTCTGTATGAGTTATTTCACTTAGAATCGTCATACCTAAATCCACTCATCATGCTCCTACTAGCCTTATGACGTTGGTTTCATGGCTGAGTGATATTCCATTTTACATAAGGACCACAACTTCTTTATCCATTTTTCTCTTTCCTGGGATATTTAAGGTGTAACGAAGTGGAGGTTCTTGTCAACAGAGCAGCCTTAAACTTTGGGGTGCCTGTGTCTTGCTGATTTTTAGTTTTCCCAATTTATACGCCCATGAGTGGAAGTGCCCTATGCTCTCTAAGCTGAGTTTTTTGGAGGTTTCAGGACACACCGTACACTTCTCCAGAGTGGCTGTTGGCAATTTACATCCCGCCCATCAGCGTAGCCAGGCTCCCGTTTCTCCATGGCCTGTCCTGCATTTCTGGTTTTGACACTTTATTCAGCATGGCCCTTTTGACCGATGGGAAGCGAGACTTCTTTGTAGCGCTGATTTGCCTTTCCAGGTTGCTTGGTTGGCCAAAAAGGGCGTATGCGTTTTTTCCTGAATATATTCAGGAAAAAACGCATACGCCCTTTTTGGCCAAGGGCTTCATTGTCGAGGTTTTGCCGCTTTTCCTGTGCTTTAAAGGCGATTCGAATCTCCCTCCTGAAATCTGTTTCCTGCAATTCTGCCTTGCTTTCCATTCCTCTTCGTTACCTTCCCTCAATATATTTGTGGACGAGAGTTATCATTTATAAGTCTGCAGGTTTGTGAATTGCAGTGCCCCTGAGCTCCATTTTTCAACTCACTTTCTTGGGAGCTGGCCGCAAAAGCGCAGGATTGCTTCAGGCCCTATTCTGGTCCCGGGCGGCAGGCTGAGCCTGTGGTTAATTCTTCTTCCTGATGGGAAAATAGAGTGACCTGTGCCTGTCCCGATACCTAGAGCTAGTCTCTCATTGGTTACCCCTCTTCCCGTTCATCCTCAGGACAAATTGCAACCTGTACGGAACAGGAGGTTAAAGGTGCTGATTCTCCAAGGAGGGAGATTGCTAGTAAAGCGGCTGGAATGGCGAACCCGAGCACAAGGAGATGAGAAAAGAGGTGCGTTTTGGAAACCTTTCCCGATCACACGGTGTACCATCTTCTGGGTTTCTCATGCATGTTTTTGATGTAGGAAGATGCCCTTGAACCTGGAGATTTGGGACCCATGGGATGGGTACCATGCAGTATTACTTTAAAGGGTCTGTGTTTCCTCACCCAACCTCACCAAACCTCTCAGCCCCAAGAGTGTCCACCCTTATGTCTCAATCAGCTGTGGGTCTAGATATGGTCAATCCAGGTGGCATCACAGCCCCTGAACGAATTTTGTAAGAATTTCTCTCTCTTTCACTGTCTTTGTTTCACGGGTTTTTAAAAGTAATTGATTTTTATAATGTGGTTTAGCTGCTTTCCTCTGCTGTGTTTCTGCCGCTTTACACTCACTTGACTCACTTACAGAGAGATATCAAAACATAGGTTTTAAGATTCTTACTAGTCAGATATATTCTTGGGCAGTGAATAGGGGGTGTTGAGTCCAATTCACTGAGCAAGGAGTAGGTCTTGTCTATTACATATTGGCTTTATGGAACGGGATCTGACCTAATTTGAAACCCTTGTTTTATGCATCACCCCACCTCACCTTTCCCGTGAAGCAGCCATAGTGTGTTTTCTAAACGTGGGACTCTGTTCTGTTTTGTAATTCAGTTCAAGGGTAGCGGTTTTTACATTCCCTCTATAAGTGATATCTTATGATAAGTGTCTTTTTCTGTATGACTTATTTCACTTAGAATCGTCATACCTAAATCCACTCATCATGCTGCTACTAGCCTTATGACGTTGGTTTCATGGCTGAGTGATATTCCATTGTACATAAGGACCACAACTTCTTTATCCATTTTTCTCTTTCCTGGGATATTTAAGGTGTAACGAAGTGGAGGTTCTTGTCAACAGAGCAGCCCTAAACTTTGGGGTGCCTGTGTCTTGCTGATTTTTAGTTTTCCCAATTTATACGCCCATGAGTGGAAGTGCCCTATGCTCTCTAAGCTGAGTTTTCTAGAGGTTTCAGGACACACCGTACACTTCTCCAGAGTGGCTGTTGGCAATTTACATCCCGCCCATCAGCGTAGCCAGGCTCCCGTTTCTCCATGGCCTGTCCTGCATTTCTGGTTTTGACACTTTATTCAGCATGGCCCTTTTGACCGATGGGAAGCGAGACTTCTTTGTAGCGCTGATTTGCCTTTCCAGGTTGCTTGGTTGGCCAAAAAGGGCGTATGCGTTTTTTCCTGAATATATTCAGGAAAAAACGCATACGCCCTTTTTGGCCAAGGGCATCATTGTCGAGGTTTTGCCGCTTTTCCTGTGCTTTAAAGGCGATTCGAATCTCCCTCCTGAAATCTGTTTCCTGCAATTCTGCCTTGCTTTCCATTCCTCTTCGTTACCTTCCCTCAATATATTTGTGGACGAGAGTTATCATTTATAATTCTGCAGGTTTGTGAATTGCAGTGCCCCTGAGCTCCATTTTTCAACTCACTTTCTTGGGAGCTGGCCGCAAAAGCGCAGGATTGCTTCAGGCCCTATTCTGGTCCCGGGCGGCAGGCTGAGCCTGTGGTTAATTCTTCTTCCTGATGGGAAAATAGAGTGACCTGTGCCTGTCCCGATACCTAGAGCTAGTCTCTCATTGGTTACCCCTCTTCCCGTTCATCCTCAGGACAAATTGCAACCTGTACGGAACAGGAGGTTAAAGGTGCTGATTCTCCAAGGAGGGAGATTGCTAGTAAAGCGGCTGGAATGGCGAACCCGAGCACAAGGAGATGAGAAAAGAGGTGCGTTTTGGAAACCTTTCCCGATCACACGGTGTACCATCTTCTGGGTTTCTCATGCATGTTTTTGATGTAGGAAGATGCCCTTGAACCTGGAGATTTGGGACCCATGGGATGGGTACCATGCAGTATTACTTTAAAGGGTCTGTGTTTCCTCACCCAACCTCACCAAACCTCTCAGCCCCAAGAGTGTCCACCCTTATGTCTCAATCAGCTGTGGGTCTAGATATGGTCAATCCAGGTGGCATCACAGCCCCTGAACGAATTTTGTAAGAATTTCTCTCTCTTTCACTGTCTTTGTTTCACGGGTTTTTAAAAGTAATTGATTTTTATAATGTGGTTTAGCTGCTTTCCTCTGCTGTGTTTCTGCCGCTTTACACCCACTTGACTCACTTACAGAGAGATATCAAAACATAGGTTTTAACATTCTTACTAGTCATATATATTCTTGGGCGGTGAATAGGGGGTGTTGAGTCCAATTCACTGAGCAAGGAGTAGGTCTTGTCTATTACATATTGGCTTTATGGAACGGTATCTGACCTAATTTGAAACCCTTGTTTTATGCATCACCCCACCTCACCTTTCCCGTGAAGCAGCCATAGTGTGTTTTCTAAACGTGGGACTCTGTTCTGTTTTGTAATTCAGTTCAAGGGGAGCGGTTTTTACATTCCCTCTATAAGTGATATCTTATGATAAGTGTCTTTTTCTGTATGACTTATTTCACTTAGAATCGTCATACCTAAATCCACTCATCATGCTGCTACTAGCCTTATGACGTTGGTTTCATGGCTGAGTGATATTCCATTGTACATAAGGACCATAACTTCTTTATCCATTTTTCTCTTTCCTGGGATATTTAAGGTGTAACGAAGTGGAGGTTCTTGTCAACAGAGCAGCCCTAAACTTTGGGGTGCCTGTGTCTTGCTGATTTTTAGTTTTCCCAATTTATACGCCCATGAGTGGAAGTGCCCTATGCTCTCTAAGCTGAGTTTTTTGGAGGTTTCAGGACACACCGTACACTTCTCCAGAGTGGCTGTTGGCAATTTACAACCCGCCCATCAGCGTAGCCAGGCTCCCGTTTCTCCATGGCCTGTCCTGCATTTCTGGTTTTGACACTTTATTCAGCATGGCCCTTTTGACCGATGGGAAGCGAGACTTCTTTGTAGCGCTGATTTGCCTTTCCAGGTTGCTTGGTTGGCCAAAAAGGGCGTATGCGTTTTTTCCTGTATATATTCAGGAAAAAACGCATACGCCCTTTTTGGCCAAGGGCTTCATTGTCGAGGTTTTGCCGCTTTTCCTGTGCTTTAAAGGTGATTCGAATCTCCCTCCTGAAATCTGTTTCCTGCAATTCTGCCTTGTTTTCCATTCCTCTTCGTTACCTTCCCTCAATATATTTGTGGACGAGAGTTATCATTTATAAGTCTGCAGGTTTGTGAATTGCAGTGCCCCTGAGCTCCATTTTTCAACTCACTTTCTTGGGAGCTGGCCGCAAAAGCGCAAGATTGCTTCAGGCCCTATTCTGGTCCCGGGCGGCAGGCTGAGCCTGTGGTTAATTCTTCTTCCTGATGGGAAAATAGAGTGACCTGTGCCTGTCCCGATACCTAGAGCTAGTCTCTCATTGGTTACCCCTCTTCCCGTTCATCCTCAGGACAAATTGCAACCAGTACGGAACAGGAGGTTAAAGGTGCTGATTCTCCAAGGAGGGAGATTGCTAGTAAAGCGGCTGGAATGGCGAACCCGAGCACAAGGAGATGAGAAAAGAGGTGCGTTTTGGAAACCTTTCCCGATCACACGGTGTACCATCTTCTGGGTTTCTCATGCATGTTTTCGATGTAGGAAGATGCCCTTGAACATGGAGATTTGGGACCCATGTGATGGGTACCATGCAGTATTACTTTAAAGGGTCTGTGTTTCCTCACCCAACCTCACCAAACCTCTCAGCCCCAAGAGTGTCCACCCTTATGTCTCAATCAGCTGTGGGTCTAGATATGGTCAATCCAGGTGGCATCACAGCCCCTGAACGAATTTTGTAAGAATTTCTCTCTCTTTCACTGTCTTTGTTTCACGGGTTTTTAAAAGTAATTGATTTTTATAATGTGGTTTAGCTGCTTTCCTCTGCTGTGTTTCTGCCGCTTTACACTCACTTGACTCACTTACAGAGAGATATCAAAACATAGGTTTTAAGATTCTTACTAGTCAGATATATTCTTGGGCAGTGAATAGGGGGTGTTGAGTCCAATTCACTGAGCAAGGAGTAGGTCTTGTCTATTACATATTGGCTTTATGGAACGGGATCTGACCTAATTTGAAACCCTTGTTTTATGCATCACCCCACCTCACCTTTCCCGTGAAGCAGCCATAGTGTGTTTTCTAAACGTGGGACTCTGTTCTGTTTTGTAATTCAGTTCAAGGGTAGCGGTTTTTACATTCCCTCTATAAGTGATATCTTATGATAAGTGTCTTTTTCTGTATGACTTATTTCACTTAGAATCGTCATACCTAAATCCACTCATCATGCTGCTACTAGCCTTATGACGTTGGTTTCATGGCTGAGTGATATTCCATTGTACATAAGGACCACAACTTCTTTATCCATTTTTCTCTTTCCTGGGATATTTAAGGTGTAACGAAGTGGAGGTTCTTGTCAACAGAGCAGCCCTAAACTTTGGGGTGCCTGTGTCTTGCTGATTTTTAGTTTTCCCAATTTATACGCCCATGAGTGGAAGTGCCCTATGCTCTCTAAGCTGAGTTTTCTAGAGGTTTCAGGACACACCGTACACTTCTCCAGAGTGGCTGTTGGCAATTTACATCCCGCCCATCAGCGTAGCCAGGCTCCCGTTTCTCCATGGCCTGTCCTGCATTTCTGGTTTTGACACTTTATTCAGCATGGCCCTTTTGACCGATGGGAAGCGAGACTTCTTTGTAGCGCTGATTTGCCTTTCCAGGTTGCTTGGTTGGCCAAAAAGGGCGTATGCGTTTTTTCCTGAATATATTCAGGAAAAAACGCATACGCCCTTTTTGGCCAAGGGCTTCATTGTCGAGGTTTTGCCGCTTTTCCTGTGCATTAAAGGCGATTCGAATCTCCCTCCTGAAATCTGTTTCCTGCAATTCTGCCTTGCTTTCCATTCCTCTTCGTTACCTTCCCTCAATATATTTGTGGACGAGAGTTATCATTTATAAGTCTGCAGGTTTGTGAATTGCAGTGCCCCTGAGCTCCATTTTTCAACTCACTTTCTTGGGAGCTGGCCGCAAACGCGCAGGATTGCTTCAGGCCCTATTCTGGTCGCGGGCGGCAGGGTGAGCCTGTGGTTAATTCTTCTTCCTGATGGGAAAATAGAGTGACCTGTGCCTGTCCCGATACCTAGAGCTAGTCTCTCATTGGTTACCCCTCTTCCCGTTCATCCTCAGGACAAATTGCAACCTGTACGGAACAGGAGGTTAAAGGTGCTGATTCTCCAAGGAGGGAGATTGCTAGTAAAGCGGCTGGAATGGCGAACCCGAGCACAAGGAGATGAGAAAAGAGGTGCGTTTTGGAAACCTTTCCCGATCACACGGTGTACCATCTTCTGGGTTTCTCATGCATGTTTTTGATGTAGGAAGATGCCCTTGAACCTGGAGATTTGGGACCCATGGGATGGGTACCATGCAGTATTACTTTAAAGGGTCTGTGTTTCCTCACCCAACCTCACCAAACCTCCCAGCCCCAAGAGTGTCCACCCTTATGTCTCAATCAGCTGTGGGTCTAGATATGGTCAATCCAGGTGGCATCACAGCCCCTGAACGAATTTTGTAAGAATTTCTCTCTCTTTCACTGTCTTTGTTTCACGGGTTTTTAAAAGTAATTGATTTTTATAATGTGGTTTAGCTGCTTTCCTCTGCTGTGTTTCTGCCGCTTTACACCCACTTGACTCACTTACAGAGAGATATCAAAACATAGGTTTTAAGATTCTTACTAGTCAGATATATTCTTGGGCGGTGAATAGGGGGTGTTGAGTCCAATTCACTGAGCAAGGAGTAGGTCTTGTCTATTACATATTGGCTTTATGGAACGGTATCTGACCTAATTTGAAACCCTTGTTTTATGCATCACCCCACCTCACCTTTCCCGTGAAGCAGCCATAGTGTGTTTTCTAAACGTGGGACTCTGTTCTGTTTTGTAATTCAGTTCAAGGGTAGCGGTTTTTACATTCCCTCTATAAGTGATATCTTATGATAAGTGTCTTTTTCTGTATGACTTATTTCACTTAGAATCGTCATACCTAAATCCACTCATCATGCTGCTACTAGCCTTATGACGTTGGTTTCATGGCTGAGTGATATTCCATTGTACATAAGGACCACAACGTCTTAACCATTTTTCTCTTTCCTGGGATATTTAAGGTGTAACGAAGTGGAGGTTCTTGTCAACAGAGCAGCCCTAAACTTTGGGGTGCCTGTGTCTTGCTGATTTTTAGTTTTCCCAATTTATACGCCCATGAGTGGAAGTGCCCTATGCTCTCTAAGCTGAGTTTTTTAGAGGTTTCAGGACACACCGTACACTTCTCCAGAGTGGCTGTTGGCAATTTACATCCCGCCCATCAGCGTAGCCAGGCTCCCGTTTCTCCATGGCCTGTCCTGCATTTCTGGTTTTGACACTTTATTCACCATGGCCCTTTTGACCGATGGGAAGCGAGACTTCTTTGTAACGCTGATTTGCCTTTCCAGGTTGCTTGGTTGGCCAAAAAGGGCGTATGCGTTTTTTCCTGAATATATTCAGGAGAAAACGCATACGCCCTTTTTGGCCAAGGGCTTCATTGTCGAGGTTTTGCCGCTTTTCCTGTGCTTTAAAGGCGATTCGAATCTCCCTCCTGAAATCTGTTTCCTGCAATTCTGCCTTGCTTTCCAATCCTCTTCGTTGCCTTCCCTCAATATATTTGTGGACGAGAGTTATCATTTATAAGTCTGCAGGTTTGTGAATTGCAGTGCCCCTGAGCTCCATTTTTCAACTCACTTTCTTGGGAGCTGGCCGCAAAAGCGCAGGATTGCTTCAGGCCCTATTCTGGTCCCGGGCGGCAGGCTGAGCCTGTGGTTAATTCTTCTTCCTGATGGGAAAATAGAGTGACCTGTGCCTGTCCCGATACCTAGAGCTAGTCTCTCATTGGTTACCCCTCTTCCCGTTCATCCTCAGGACAAATTGCAACCTGTACGGAACAGGAGGTTAAAGGTGCTGATTCTCCAAGGAGGGAGATTGCTAGTAAAGCGGCTGGAATGGCGAACCCGAGCACAAGGAGATGAGAAAAGAGGTGCGTTTTGGAAACCTTTCCCGATCACACGGTGTACCATCTTCTGGGTTTCTCATGCATGTTTTTGATGTAGGAAGATGCCCTTGAACCTGGAGATTTGGGACCCATGGGATGGGTACCATGCAGTATTACTTTAAAGGGTCTGTGTTTCCTCACCCAACCTCACCAAACCTCTCAGCCCCAAGAGTGTCCACCCTTATGTCTCAATCAGCTGTGGGTCTAGATATGGTCAATCCAGGTGGCATCACAGCCCCTGAACGAATTTTGTAAGAATTTCTCTCTCTTTCACTGTCTTTGTTTCACGGGTTTTTAAAAGTAATTGATTTTTATAATGTGGTTTAGCTGCTTTCCTCTGCTGTGTTTCTGCCGCTTTACACCCACTTGACTCACTTACAGAGAGATATCAAAACATAGGTTTTAAGATTCTTACTAGTCAGATATATTCTTGGGCGGTGAATAGGGGGTGTTGAGTCCAATTCACTGAGCAAGGAGTAGGTCTTGTCTATTACATATTGGCTTTATGGAACGGTATCTGACCTAATTTGAAACCCTTGTTTTATGCATCACCCCACCTCACCTTTCCCGTGAAGCAGCCATAGTGTGTTTTCTAAACGTGGGACTCAGTTCTGTTGTGTAATTCAGTTCAAGGGTAGCGGTTTTTACATTCCCTCTATAAGTGATATCTTATGATAAGTGTCTTTTTCTGTATGACTTATTTCACTTAGAATCGTCATACCTAAATCCACTCATCATGCTGCTACTAGCCTTATGACGTTGGTTTCATGGCTGAGTGATATTCCATTGTACATAAGGACCACAACTTCTTTATCCATTTTTCTCTTTCCTGGGATATTTAAGGTGTAACAAAGTGGAGGTTCTTGTCAACAGAGCAGCCCTAAACTTTGGGGTGCCTGTGTCTTGCTGATTTTTAGTTTTCCCAATTTATACGCCCATGAGTGGAAGTGCCCTATGCTCTCTAAGCTGAGTTTTTTGGAGGTTTCAGGACACACCGTACACTTCTCCAGAGTGGCTGTTGGCAATTTACAACCCGCCCATCAGCGTAGCCAGGCTCCCGTTTCTCCATGGCCTCTCCTGCATTTCTGGTTTTGACACTTTATTCAGCATGGCCCTTTTGACCGATGGGAAGCGAGACTTCTTTGTAGCGCTGATTTGCCTTTCCAGGTTGCTTGGTTGGCCAAAAAGGGCGTATGCGTTTTTTCCTGAATATATTCAGGAGAAAACGCATACGCCCTTTTTGGCCAAGGGCTTCATTGTCGAGGTTTTGCCGCTTTTCCTGTGCTTTAAAGGCGATTCGAATCTCCCTCCTGAAATCTGTTTCCTGCAATTCTGCCTTGCTTTCCATTCCTCTTCGTTACCTTCCCTCAATATATTTGTGGACGAGAGTTATCATTTATAAGTCTGCAGGTTTGTGAATTGCAGTGCCCCTGAGCTCCATTTTTCAACTCACTTTCTTGGGAGCTGGCCGCAAAAGCGCAGGATTGCTTCAGACCCTATTCTGGTTCCGGGCGGCAGGCTGAGCCTGTGGTTAATTCTTCTTCTTGATGGGAAAATAGAGTGACCTGTGCCTGTCCCGATACCTAGAGCTAGTCTCTCATTGGTTACCCCTCTTCCCGTTCATCCTCAGGACAAATTGCAACCAGTACGGAAGAGGAGGTTAAAGGTGCTGATTCTCCAAGGAGGGAGATTGCTAGTAAAGCGGCTGGAATGGCGAACCCGAGCACAAGGAGATGAGAAAAGAGGTGCGTTTTGGAAACCTTTCCCGATCAAACGGTGTACCATCTTCTGGGTTTCTCATGCATGTTTTCGATGTAGGAAGATGCCCTTGAACCTGGAGATTTGGGACCCATGGGATTGGTACCACGCAGTATTACTTTAAAGGGTCTGCGTTTCCTCACCCAACCTCACCAAACCTCTCAGCCCCAAGAGTGTTCACCCTTATGTCTCAATCAGCTGTGGGTCTAGATATGGTCAATCCAGGTGGCATCACAGCCCCTGAACGAATTTTGTAAGAATTTCTCTCTCGTTCACTGTCTTTGTTTCACGGGTTTTTAAAAGTAATTGATTTTTATAATGGGGTTTAGCTGCTTTTTACTGCTGTGTTTATGCCGCTTTACACCCACTTGACTCACTTACAGAGAGATATCAATACATAGGTTTTAAGATTCTTACTAGTCAGATATATTCTTGGGCGGTGAATAGGGGGTGTTGAGTCCAATTCACTGAGCAAGGAGTAGGTCTTGTCTATTACATATTGGCTTTATGGAACGGTATCTGACCTAATTTGAAACCCTTGTTTTATGCATCACCCCACCTCACCTTTCCCGTGAAGCAGCCATAGTGTGTTTTCTAAACGTGGGACTCTGTTCTGTTTTGTAATTCAGTTCAAGGGGAGCGGTTTTTACATTCCCTCTATAAGTGATATCTTATGATAAGTGTCTTTTTCTGTATGACTTATTTCACTTAGAATCGTCATACCTAAATCCACTCATCATGCTGCTACTAGCCTTATGACGTTGGTTTCATGGCTGAGTGATATTCCATTGTACATAAGGACCATAACTTCTTTATCCATTTTTCTCTTTCCTGGGATATTTAAGGTGTAACGAAGTGGAGGTTCTTGTCAACAGAGCAGCCCTAAACTTTGGGGTGCCTGTGTCTTGCTGATTTTTAGTTTTCCCAATTTATACGCCCATGAGTGGAAGTGCCCTATGCTCTCTAAGCTGAGTTTTTTGGAGGTTTCAGGACACACCGTACACTTCTCCAGAGTGGCTGTTGGCAATTTACAACCCGCCCATCAGCGTAGCCAGGCTCCCGTTTCTCCATGGCCTGTCCTGCATTTCTGGTTTTGACACTTTATTCAGCATGGCCCTTTTGACCGATGGGAAGCGAGACTTCTTTGTAGCGCTGATTTGCCTTTCCAGGTTGCTTGGTTGGCCAAAAAGGGCGTATGCGTTTTTTCCTGAATATATTCAGGAAAAAACGCATACGCCCTTTTTGGCCAAGGGCTTCATTGTCGAGGTTTTGCCGCTTTTCCTGTGCTTTAAAGGTGATTCGAATCTCCCTCCTGAAATCTGTTTCCTGCAATTCTGCCTTGCTTTCCATTCCTCTTCGTTACCTTCCCTCAATATATTTGTGGACGAGAGTTATCATTTATAAGTCTGCAGGTTTGTGAATTGCAGTGCCCCTGAGCTCCATTTTTCAACTCACTTTCTTGGGAGCTGGCCGCAAAAGCGCAAGATTGCTTCAGGCCCTATTCTGGTCCCGGGCGGCAGGCTGAGCCTGTGGTTAATTCTTCTTCCTGATGGGAAAATAGAGTGACCTGTGCCTGTCCCGATACCTAGAGCTAGTCTCTCATTGGTTACCCCTCTTCCCGTTCATCCTCAGGACAAATTGCAACCAGTACGGAACAGGAGGTTAAAGGTGCTGATTCTCCAAGGAGGGAGATTGCTAGTAAAGCGGCTGGAATGGCGAACCCGAGCACAAGGAGATGAGAAAAGAGGTGCGTTTTGGAAACCTTTCCCGATCACACGGTGTACCATCTTCTGGGTTTCTCATGCATGTTTTCGATGTAGGAAGATGCCCTTGAACCTGGAGATTTGGGACCCATGGGATGGGTACCTTGCAGTATTACTTTAAAGGGTCTGTGTTTCCTCACCCAACCTCACCAAACCTCTCAGCCCCAAGAGTGTCCACCCTTATGTCTCAATCAGCTGTGGGTCTAGATATGGTCAATCCAGGTGGCATCACAGCCCCTGAACGAATTTTGTAAGAATTTCTCTCTCTTTCACTGTCTTTGTTTCACGGGTTTTTAAAAGTAATTGATTTTTATAATGTGGTTTAGCTGCTTTCCTCTGCTGTGTTTCTGCCGCTTTACACCCACTTGACTCACTTACAGAGAGATATCAAAACATAGGTTTTAAGATTCTTACTAGTCAGATATATTCTTGGGCGGTGAATAGGGGGTGTTGAGTCCAATTCACTGAGCAAGGTGTAGGTCTTGTCTATTACATATTGGCTTTATGGAACGGTATCTGACCTAATTTGAAACCCTTGTTTTATGCATCACCCCACCTCACCTTTCCCGTGAAGCAGCCATAGTGTGTTTTCTAAACGTGGGACTCTGTTCTGTTTTGTAATTCAGTTCAAGGGTAGCGGTTTTTACATTCCCTCTATAAGTGATATCTTATGATAAGTGTCTTTTTCTGTATGACTTATTTCACTTAGAATCGTCATACCTAAATCCACTCATCATGCTGCTACTAGCCTTATGACGTTGGTTTCATGGCTGAGTGATATTCCATTGTACATAAGGACCACAACTTCTTTATCCATTTTTCTCTTTCCTGGGATATTTAAGGTGTAACAAAGTGGAGGTTCTTGTCAACAGAGCAGCCCTAAACTTTGGGGTGCCTTTGTCTTGCTGATTTTTAGTTTTCCCAATTTATACGCCCATGAGTGGAAGTGCCCTATGCTCTCTAAGCTGAGTTTTTTGGAGGTTTCAGGACACACCGTACACTTCTCCAGAGTGGCTGTTGGCAATTTACAACCCGCCCATCAACGTAGCCAGGCTCCCGTTTCTCCATGGCCTCTCCTGCATTTCTGGTTTTGACACTTTATTCAGCATGGCCCTTTTGACCGATGGGAAGCGAGACTTCTTTGTAGCGCTGATTTGCCTTTCCAGGTTGCTTGGTTGGCCAAAAAGGGCGTATGCGTTTTTTCCTGAATATATTCAGGAGAAAACGCATACGCCCTTTTTGGCCAAGGGCTTCATTGTCGAGGTTTTGCCGCTTTTCCTGTGCTTTAAAGGCGATTCGAATCTCCCTCCTGAAATCTGTTTCCTGCAATTCTGCCTTGCTTTCCATTCCTCTTCGTTACCTTCCCTCAATATATTTGTGGACGAGAGTTATCATTTATAAGTCTGCAGGTTTGTGAATTGCAGTGCCCCTGAGCTCCATTTTTCAACTCACTTTCTTGGGAGCTGGCCGCAAAAGCGCAAGATTGCTTCAGGCCTTATTCTGGTCCCGGGCGGCAGGCTGAGCCTGTGGTTAATTCTTCTTCCTGATGGGAAAATAGAGTGACCTGTGCCTGTCCCGATACCTAGAGCTAGTCTCTCATTGGTTACCCCTCTTCCCGTTCATCCTCAGGACAAATTGCAACCAGTACGGAACAGGAGGTTAAAGGTGCTGATTCTCCAAGGAGGGAGATTGCTAGTAAAGCGGCTGGAATGGCGAACCCGAGCACAAGGAGATGAGAAAAGAGGTGCGTTTTGGAAACCTTTCCCGATCACACGGTGTACCATCTTCTGGGTTTCTCATGCATGTTTTCGATGTAGGAAGATGCCCTTGAACCTGGAGATTTGGGACCCATGTGATGGGTACCATGCAGTATTACTTTAAAGGGTCTGTGTTTCCTCACCCAACCTCACCAAACCTCTCAGCCCCAAGAGTGTCCACCCTTATGTCTCAATCAGCTGTGGGTCTAGATATGGTCAATCCAGGTGGCATCACAGCCCCTGAACGAATTTTGTAAGAATTTCTCTCTCTTTCACTGTCTTTGTTTCACGGGTTTTTAAAAGTAATTGATTTTTATAATGTGGTTTAGCTGCTTTCCTCTGCTGTGTTTCTGCCGCTTTACACTCACTTGACTCACTTACAGAGAGATATCAAAACATAGGTTTTAAGATTCTTACTAGTCAGATATATTCTTGGGCAGTGAATAGGGGGTGTTGAGTCCAATTCACTGAGCAAGGAGTAGGTCTTGTCTATTACATATTGGCTTTATGGAACGGGATCTGACCTATTTTGAAACCCTTGTTTTATGCATCACCCCACCTCACCTTTCCCGTGAAGCAGCCATAGTGTGTTTTCTAAACGTGGGACTCTGTTCTGTTTTGTAATTCAGTTCAAGGGTAGCGGTTTTTACATTCCCTCTATAAGTGATATCTTATGATAAGTGTCTTTTTCTGTATGACTTATTTCACTTAGAATCGTCATACCTAAATCCACTCATCATGCTGCTACTAGCCTTATGACGTTGGTTTCATGGCTGAGTGATATTCCATTGTACATAAGGACCACAACTTCTTTATCCATTTTTCTCTTTCCTGGGATATTTAAGGTGTAACGAAGTGGAGGTTCTTGTCAACAGAGCAGTCCTAAACTTTGGGGTGCCTGTGTCTTGCTGATTTTTAGTTTTCCCAATTTATACGCCCATGAGTGGAAGTGCCCTATGCTCTCTAAGCTGAGTTTTTTAGAGGTTTCAGGACACACCGTACACTTCTCCAGAGTGGCTGTTGGCAATTTACATCCCGCCCATCAGCGTAGCCAGGCTCCCGTTTCTCCATGGCCTGTCCTGCATTTCTGGTTTTGACACTTTATTCAGCATGGCCCTTTTGACCGATGGGAAGCGAGACTTCTTTGTAGCGCTGATTTGCCTTTCCAGGTTGCTTGGTTGGCCAAAAAGGGCGTATGCGTTTTTTCCTGAATATATTCAGGAAAAAACGCATACGCCCTTTTTGGCCAAGGGCTTCATTGTCGAGGTTTTGCCGCTTTTCCTGTGCATTAAAGGCGATTCGAATCTCCCTCCTGAAATCTGTTTCCTGCAATTCTGCCTTGCTTTCCATTCCTCTTCGTTACCTTCCCTCAATATATTTGTGGACGAGAGTTATCATTTATAAGTCTGCAGGTTTGTGAATTGCAGTGCCCCTGAGCTCCATTTTTCAACTCACTTTCTTGGGAGCTGGCCGCAAACGCGCAGGATTGCTTCAGGCCCTATTCTGGTCCCGGGCGGCAGGCTGAGCCTGTGGTTAATTCTTCTTCCTGATGGGAAAATAGAGTGACCTGTGCCTGTCCCAACACCTAGAGCTAGTCTCTCATTGGTTCCCCCTCTTCCCGTTCATCCTCAGGACAAATTGCAACCTGTACGGAACAGGAGGTTAAAGGTGCTGATTCTCCAAGGAGGGAGATTGCTAGTAAAGCGGCTGGAATGGCGAACCCGAGCACAAGGAGATGAGAAATGAGGTGCGTTTTGGAAACCTTTCCTGATCACACGGTGTACCATCTTCTGGGTTTCTCATGCATGTTTTCGATGTAGGAAGATGCCCTTGAACCTGGAGATTTGGGACCCATGGGATGGGTACCACGCAGTATTACTTTAAAGGGTCTGCGTTTCCTCACCCAACCTCACCAAAACTCTCAGCCCCAAGAGTGTTCACCCTTATGTCTCAATCAGCTGTGGGTCTAGATATGGTCAATCCAGATGTCATCACAGCCCCTGAACGAATTTTGTAAGAATTTCTCTCTCATTCACTGTCTTTGTTTCACGGGTTTTTAAAAGTAATTGATTTTTATAATGGGGTTTAGCTGCTTTTTACTGCTGTGTTTATGCCGCTTTACACCCACTTGACTCACTTACAGAGAGATATCAATACATAGGTTTTAAGATTCTTACTAGTCAGATATATTCTTGGGCGGTGAATAGGGGGTGTTGTGTACAAATCACTGAGCAAGGAGTAGGTCTTGTCTATTACATATTGGGTTTATGGAACTGTATCTGAGCTAATTTGAAAGCCTTGTTTTATGCATCACCCCACCTCACCTTTCCCGTTAAGCAGCCATAGTGTGTTTTCTAAACGTTGGACTCTGTTCTGTTTTGTAATTCAGTTCAAGGGTAGCGGTTTTTACATTCCCTCTATAAGTGATATCTTATGATAAGTGTCTTTTTCTGTGTGACATATTTCACTTAGAATCGTCATACCTAAATCCACTCATCATGGTGCTACTAGCCTTATGACGTTGGTTTCATGGCTGAGTGATATTCCATTGTACATAAGGACCACAACTTCTTTATCCATTTTTCTCTTTCCTGGGATATTTAAGGTGTAACGAAGTGCAGGTTCTTGTCAACAGAGCAGCCCTAAACTTTGGGGTGCCTGTGTCTTGCTGATTTTTAGTTTTCCCAATTTATACGCCCATGAGTGGATGTGCCCTATGCTCTCTAAGCTGAGTTTTTTAGAGATTTCAGAACACACCGTACACTTCTCCAGAGTGGCTATTGGCAATTTACATCCCGCCCATCAGCGTAGCCAGGCTCCCATTTCTCCATAGCCTGTCCTGCATTTCTGGTTTTGACACTTTATTCAGCATGGCCCTTTTGACCGATGGGAAGCGAGACTTCTTTGTAGCGCTGATTTGCCTTTCCAGGTTGCTTGGTTGGCCAAAAAGGGCGTATGCGTTTTTTCCTGAATATATTCAGGAAAAAACCCATACGCCCTTTTTGGCCAAGGGCATCATTGTCGAGGTTTTGCCGCTTTTCCTGTGCTTTAAAGGCGATTCGAATCTCCCTTCTGAAATCTGTTTCCTGCAATTCTGCCTTGCTTTCCAATCCTCTTCGTTGCCTTCCCTCAATATATTTGTGGACCAGAGTTATCATTTATAAGTCTGCAGGTTTGTGAATTGCAGTGCCCCTGAGCTTCATTTTTCAACTCGCTTTCTTGGGAGCTGGCCGCAAAAGCGCAGGATTGCTTCAGGCCCTATTCTGGTCCCGGGCGGCAGGCTGAGCCTGTGGTTAATTCTTCTTCCTGATGGGAAAATAGAGTGACCTGTGCCTGTCCCGATACCTAGAGCTAGTCTCTCATTGGTTCCCCCTCTTCCCGTTCATCCTCAGGACAAATTGCAACCTGTACGGAACAGGAGGTTAAAGGTGCTGATTCTCCAAGGAGGGAGATTGCAAGTAAAGCGGCTGGAATGGCGAACCCGAGCACAAGGAGATGAGAAAAGAGGTGCGTTTTGGAAACCTTTCCCGATCACACGGTGTACCATCTTCTGGGTTTCTCATGCATGTTTTCGATATAGGAAGATGCCCTTGAACCTGGAGATTTGGGACCCATGGGATGGTTACCATGCAGTATTACTTTAAAGGGTCTGTGTTTCCTCACCCAACCTCACCAAACCTCTCAGCCCCAAGAGTGTCCACCCTTATGTCTCAATCAGATGTGGGTCTAGATATGGTCAATCCAGGTGGCATCACAGCCCCTGAACGAATTTTGTAAGAATTTCTCTCTCTTTCACTGTCTTTGTTTCATGGGTTTTTAAAAGTAATTGATTTTTATAATGTGGTTTAGCTGCTTTCCTCTGCTGTGTTTCTGCCGCTTTACACCCACTTGACTCACTTACAGAGAGATATCAAAACATAGGTTTTAAGATTCTTACTAGTCAGATATATTCTTGGGCGGTGAATAGGGGGTGTTGAGTCCAATTCACTGAGCAAGGAGTAGGTCTTGTCTATTACATATTGGCTTTATGGAACGGTATCTGACCTAATTTGAAACCCTTGTTTTATGCATCACCCCACCTCACCTTTCCCGTGAAGCAGCCATAGTGTGTTTTCTAAACGTGGGACTCTGTTCTGTTTTGTAATTCAGTTCAAGGGTAGCGGTTTTTACATTCCCTCTATAAGTGATATCTTATGATAAGTGTCTTTTTCTGTATGACTTATTTCACTTAGAATCGTCATACCTAAATCCACTCATCATGCTGCTACTAGCCTTATGACGTTGGTTTCATGGCTGAGTGATATTCCATTGTACATAAGGACCACAACTTCTTTATCCATTTTTCTCTTTCCTGGGATATTTAAGGTGTAACGAAGTGGAGGTTCTTGTCAACAGAGCAGCCCTAAACTTTGGGGTGCCTGTGTCTTGCTGATTTTTAGTTTTCCCAATTTATTCGCCCATGAGTGGAAGTGCCCTATGCTCTCTAAGCTGAGTTTTTTGGAGGTTTCAGGACACACCGTACACTTCTCCAGAGTGGCTGTTGGCAATTTACATCCCGCCCATCAGCGTAGCCAGGCTCCCGTTTCTCCATGGCCTGTCCTGCATTTCTGGTTTTGACACTTTATTCAGCATGGCCCTTTTGACCGATGGGAAGCGAGACTTCTTTGTAGCGCTGATTTGCCTTTCCAGGTTGCTTGGTTGGCCAAAAAGGGCGTATGCGTTTTTTCCTGAATATATTCAGGAAAAAACGCATACGCCCTTTTTGGCCAAAGGCTTCATTGTCGAGGTTTTGCCGCTTTTCCTGTGCTTTAAAGGCGATTCGAATCTCCCTCCTGAAATCTGTTTCCTGCAATTCTGCCTTGTTTTCCATTCCTCTTCGTTACCTTCCCTCAATATATTTGTGGACGAGAGTTATCATTTATAAGTCTGCAGGTTTGTGAATTGCAGTGCCCCTGAGCTCCATTTTTCAACTCACTTTCTTGGGAGCTGGCCGCAAAAGCGCAAGATTGCTTCAGGCCCTATTCTGGTCCCGGGCGGCAGGCTGAGCCTGTGGTTAATTCTTCTTCCTGATGGGAAAATAGAGTGACCTGTGCCTGTCCCGATACCTAGAGCTAGTCTCTCATTGGTTCCCCCTCTTCCCGTTCATCCTCAGGACAAATTGCAACCTGTACGGAACAGGAGGTTAAAGATGCTGATTCTCCAAGGAGGGAGATTGCAAGTAAAGCGGCTGGAATGGCGAACCCGAGCACAAGGAGATGAGAAAAGAGGTGCGTTTTGGAAACCTTTCCCGATCACACGGTGTACCATCTTCTGGGTTTCTCATGCATGCTTTCGATATAGGAAGATGCCCTTGAACCTGGAGATTTGGGACCCATGGGATGGTTACCATGCAGTATTACTTTAAAGGGTCTGTGTTTCCTCACCCAACCTCACCAAACCTCTCAGCCCCAAGAGTGTCCACCCTTATGTCTCAATCAGATGTGGGTCTAGATATGGTCAATCCAGGTGGCATCACAGCCCCTGAACGAATTTTGTAAGAATTTCTCTCTCTTTCACTGTCTTTGTTTCACGGGTTTTTAAAAGTAATTGATTTTTATAATGTGGTTTAGCTGCTTTCCTCTGCTGTTTTTCTGCCGCTTTACACCCACTTGACTCACTTACAGAGAGATATCAAAACATAGGTTTTAAGATTCTTACTAGTCAGATATATTCTTGGGCGGTGAATAGGGGGTGTTGAGTCCAATTCACTGAGCAAGGAGTAGGTCTTGTCTATTACATATTGGCTTTATGGAACGGTATCTGAGCTAATTTGAAACCCGTGTTTTATGCATCACCCCACCTCACCTTTCCCGTGAAGCAGCCATAGTGTGTTTTCTAAACGTGGGACTCTGTTCTGTTTTGTAATTCAGTTCAAGGGTAGCGGTTTTTACATTCCCTCTATAAGTGATATCTTATGATAAGTGTCTTTTTCTGTATGACTTATTTCACTTAGAATCGTCATACCTAAATCCACTCATCATGCTGCTACTAGCCTTATGACGTTGGTTTCATGGCTGAGTGATATTCCATTGTACATAAGGACCACAACTTCTTTATCCATTTTTCTCTTTCCTGGGATATTTAAGGTGTAACGAAGTGGAGGTTCTTGTCAACAGAGCAGCCCTAAACTTTGGGGTGCCTGTGTCTTGCTGATTTTTAGTTTTCCCAATTTATACGCCCATGAGTGGAAGTGCCCTATGCTCTCTAAGCTGAGTTTTTTGGAGGTTTCAGGACACACCGTACACTTCTCCAGAGTGGCTGTTGGCAATTTACATCCCGCCCATCAGCGTAGCCAGGCTCCCGTTTCTCCATGGCCTGTCCTGCATTTCTGGTTTTGACACTTTATTCAGCATGTCCCTTTTGACCGATGGGAAGCGAGACTTCTTTGTAGCGCTGATTTGCCTTTCCAGGTTGCTTGGTTGGCCAAAAAGGGCGTATGCGTTTTTTCCTGAATATATTCAGGAGAAAACGCATACGCCCTTTTTGGCCAAGGGCTTCATTGTCGAGGTTTTGCCGCTTTTCCTGTGCTTTAAAGGTGATTCGAATCTCCCTCCTGAAATCTGTTTCCTGCAATTCTGCCTTGCTTTCCATTCCTCTTCGTTACCTTCCCTCAATATATTTGTGGACGAGAGTTATCATTTATAAGTCTGCAGGTTTGTGAATTGCAGTGCCCCTGAGCTCCATTTTTCAACTCGCTTTCTTGGGAGCTGGCCGCAAAAGCGCAGGATTGCTTCAGGCCCTATTCTGGTCCCGGGCGGCAGGCTGAGCCTGTGGTTAATTCTTCTTCCTGATGGGAAAATAGAGTGACCTGTGCCTGTCCCGATACCTAGAGCTAGTCTCTCATTGGTTACCCCTCTTCCCGTTCATCCTCAGGACAAATTGCAACCAGTACGGAACAGGAGGTTAAAGGTGCTGATTCTCCAAGGAGGGAGATTGCTAGTAAAGTGGCTGGAATGGCGAACCCGAGCACAAGGAGATGAGAAAAGAGGTGCGTTTTGGAAACCTTTCCCGATCACACGGTGTACCATCTTCTGGGTTTCTCATGCATGTTTTCAATGTAGGAAGATGCCCTTGAACCTGGAGATTTGGGACCCATGTGATGGGTACCATGCAGTATTACTTTAAAGGGTCTGTGTTTCCTCACCCAACCTCACCAAACCTCTCAGCCCCAAGAGTGTCCACCCTTATGTCTCAATCAGCTGTGGGTCTAGATATGGTCAATCCAGGTGGCATCACAGCCCCTGAACGAATTTTGTAAGAATTTCACTCTCTTTCACTGTCTTTGTTTCACGGGTTTTTAAAAGTAATTGATTTTTATAATGTGGTTTAGCTGCTTTCCTCTGCTGTGTTTCTGCCGCTTTACACTCACTTGACTCACTTACAGAGAGATATCAAAACATAGGTTTTAAGATTCTTACTAGTCAGATATATTCTTGGGCGGTGAATAGGGGGTGTTGTGTACAAATCACTGAGCAAGGAGTAGGTCTTGTCTATTACATATTGGGTTTATGGAACTGTATCTGAGCTAATTTGAAAGCCTTGTTTTATGCATCACCCCACCTCACCTTTCCCGTTAAGCAGCCATAGTGTGTTTTCTAAACGTTGGACTCTGTTCTGTTTTGTAATTCAGTTCAAGGGTAGCGGTTTTTACATTCCCTCTATAAGTGATATCTTATGATAAGTGTCTTTTTCTGTGTGACATATTTCACTTAGAATCGTCATACCTAAATCCACTCATCATGGTGCTACTAGCCTTATGACGTTGGTTTCATGGCTGAGTGATATTCCATTGTACATAAGGACCACAACTTCTTTATCCATTTTTCTCTTTCCTGGGATATTTAAGGTGTAACGAAGTGCAGGTTCTTGTCAACAGAGCAGCCCTAAACTTTGGGGTGCCTGTGTCTTGCTGATTTTTAGTTTTCCCAATTTATACGCCCATGAGTGGATGTGCCCTATGCTCTCTAAGCTGAGTTTTTTGGAGGTTTCAGGACACACCGTACACTTCTCCAGAGTGGCTGTTGGCAATTTACATCCCGCCCATCAGCGTAGCCAGGCTCCCGTTTCTCCATGGCCTGTCCTGCATTTCTGGTTTTGACACTTTATTCAGCATGGCCCTTTTGACCGATGGGAAGCGAGACTTCTTTGTAGCGCTGATTTGCCTTTCCAGGTTGCTTGGTTGGCCAAAAAGGGCGTATGCGTTTTTTCCTGAATATATTCAGGAAAAAACGCATACGCCCTTTTTGGCCAAGAGCTTCATTGTCGAGGTTTTGCCGCTTTTCCTGTGCTTTAAAGCCGATTCGAATCTCCCTCCTGAAATCTGTTTCCTGCAATTCTGCCTTGCTTTCCATTCCTCTTCGTTGCCTTCCCTCAATATATTTGTGGACCAGAGTTATCATTTATAAGTCTGCAGGTTTGTGAATTGCAGTGCCCCTGAGCTCCATTTTTCAACTCGCTTTCTTGGGAGCTGGCCGCAAAAGCGCAGGATTGCTTCAGGCCCTATTCTGGTCCCGGGCGGCAGGCTGAGCCTGTGGTTAATTCTTCTTCCTGATGGGAAAATAGAGTGACCTGTGCCTGTCCCGATACCTAGAGCTAGTCTCTCATTGGTTCCCCCTCTTCCTGTTCATCCTCAGGACAAATTGCAACCTGTACGGAACAGGAGGTTAAAGGTGCTGATTCTCCAAGGAGGGAGATTGCAAGTAAAGCGGCTGGAATGGCGAACCCGAGCACAAGGAGATGAGAAAAGAGGTGCGTTTTGGAAACCTTTCCCGATCACACGGTGTACCATCTTCTGGGTTTCTCATGCATGCTTTCGATATAGGAAGATGCCCTTGAACCTGGAGATTTGGGACCCATGGGATGGTTACCATGCAGTATTACTTTAAAGGGTCTGTGTTTCCTCACCCAACCTCACCAAACCTCTCAGCCCCAAGAGTGTCCACCCTTATGTCTCAATCAGATGTGGGTCTAGATATGGTCAATCCAGGTGGCATCACAGCCCCTGAACGAATTTTGTAAGAATTTCTCTCTCTTTCACTGTCTTTGTTTCACGGGTTTTTAAAAGTAATTGATTTTTATAATGTGGTTTAGCTGCTTTCCTCTGCTGTGTTTCTGCCGCTTTACACCCACTTGACTCACTTACAGAGAGATATCAAAACATAGGTTTTAAGATTCTTACTAGTCAATATATTCTTGGGCGGTGAATAGGGGGTGTTGAGTCCAATTCACTGAGCAACGAGTAGGTCTTGTCTATTACATATTGGCTTTATGGAACGGTATCTGAGCTAATTTGAAACCCGTGTTTTATGCATCACCCCACCTCACCTTTCCCGTGAAGCAGCCATAGTGTGTTTTCTAAACGTGGGACTCTGTTCTGTTTTGTAATTCAGTGCAAGGGTAGCGGTTTTTACATTCCCTCTATAAGTGATATCTTATGATAAGTGTCTTTTTCTGTATGACTTATTTCACTTAGAATCGTCATACCTAAATCCACTCATCATGCTGCTACTAGACTTATGACGTTGGTTTCATGGCTGAGTGATATTCCATTGTACATAAGGACCACAACTTCTTTATCCATTTTTCTCTTTCCTGGGATATTTAAGGTGTAACGAAGTGGAGGTTCTTGTCAACAGAGCATCCCTAAACTTTGGGGTGCCTCTGTCTTGCTGATTTTTAGTTTTCCCAATTTATACGCCCATGAGTGGAAGTGCCCTATGCTCTCTAAGCTGAGTTTTTTGGAGGTTTCAGGACACACCGTACACTTCTCCAGAGTGGCTGTTGGCAATTTACATCCCGCCCATCAGCGTAGCCAGGCTCCCGTTTCTCCATGGCCTGTCGTGCATTTCTGGTTTTGACACTTTATTCAGCATGGCCCTTTTGACCGATGGGAAGCGAGACTTCTTTGTAGCGCTGATTTGCCTTTCCAGGTTGCTTGGTTGGCCAAAAAGGGCGTATGCGTTTTTTCCTGAATATATTCAGGAAAAAACCCATACGCCCTTTTTGGCCAAGGGCTTCATTGTCGAGGTTTTGCCGCTTTTCCTGTGCTTTAAAGCCGATTCGAATCTCCCTCCTGAAATCTGTTTCCTGCAATTCTGCCTTGCTTTCCATTCCTCTTCGTTGCCTTCCCTCAATATATTTGTGGACCAGAGTTATCATTTATAAGTCTGCAGGTTTGTGAATTGCAGTGCCCCTGAGCTCCATTTTTCAACTCGCTTTCTTGGGAGCTGGCCGCAAAAGCGCAGGATTGCTTCAGGCCCTATTCTGGTCCCGGGCGGCATGCTGAGCCTGTGGTTAATTCTTCTTTCTGATGGGAAAATAGAGTGACCTGTGCCTGTCCCGATACCTAGAGCTAGTCTCTCATTGGTTCCCCCTCTTCCCGTTCATCCTCAGGACAAATTGCAACCTGTACGGAACAGGAGGTTAAAGGTGCTGATTCTCCAAGGAGGGAGATTGCAAGTAAAGCGGCTGGAATGGCGAACCCGAGCACAAGGAGATGAGAAAAGAGGTGCGTTTTGGAAACCTTTCCCGATCACACGGTGTACCATCTTCTGGGTTTCTCATGCATGTTTTTGATGTAGGAAGATGCCCTTGAACCTGGAGATTTGGGACCCATGGGATGGGTACCATGCAGTATTACTTTAAAGGGTCTGTGTTTCCTCACCCAACCTCACCAAACCTCTCAGCCCCAAGAGTGTCCACCCTTATGTCTCAATCAGATGTGGGTCTAGATATGGTCAATCCAGGTGGCATCACAGCCCCTGAACGAATTTTGTAAGAATTTCTCTCTCTTTCACTGTCTTTGTTTCACGGGTTTTTAAAAGTAATTGATTTTTATAATGTGGTTTAGCTGCTTTCCTCTGCTGTGTTTCTGCCGCTTTACACCCACTTGACTCACTTACAGAGAGATATCAAAACATAGGTTTTAAGATTCTTACTAGTCAGATATATTCTTGGGCGGTGAATAGGGGGTGTTGAGTCCAATTCACTGAGCAAGGAGTAGGTCTTGTCTATTACATATTGGCTTTATGGAACGGTATCTGACCTAATTTGAAACCCTTGTTTTATGCATCACCCCACCTCACCTTTCCCGTTAAGCAGCCATAGTGTGTTTTCTAAACGTGGGACTCTGTTCTGTTTTGTAATTCAGTTCAAGGGTAGCGGTTTTTACATTCCCTCTATAAGTGATATCTTATGATAAGTGTCTTTTTCTGTATGACTTATTTCACTTAGAATCGTCATACCTAAATCCACTCATCATGCTGCTACTAGCCTTATGACGTTGGTTTCATGGCTGAGTGATATTCCATTGTACATAAGGACCACAACTTCTTTATCCATTTTTCTCTTTCCTGGGATATTTAAGGTGTAACGAAGTGGAGGTTCTTGTCAACAGAGCAGCCCTAAACTTTGGGGTGCCTGTGTCTTGCTGATTTTTAGTTTTCCCAATTTATACGCCCATGAGTGGAAGTGCCCTATGCTCTCTAAGCTGAGTTTTTTGGAGGTTTCAGGACACACCGTACACTTCTCCAGAGTGGCTGTTGGCAATTTACATCCCGCCCATCAGCGTAGCCAGGCTCCCGTTTCTCCATGGCCTGTCCTGCATTTCTGGTTTTGACACTTTATTCAGCATGGCCCTTTTGACCGATGGGAAGCGAGACTTCTTTGTAGCGCTGATTTGCCTTTCCAGGTTGCTTGGTTGGCCAAAAAGGGCGTATGCGTTTTTTCCTGAATATATTCAGGAAAAAACCCATACGCCCTTTTTGGCCAAGGGCATCATTGTCGAGGTTTTGCCGCTTTTCCTGTGCTTTAAAGGCGATTCGAATCTCCCTTCTGAAATCTGTTTCCTGCAATTCTGCCTTGCTTTCCAATCCTCTTCGTTGCCTTCCCTCAATATATTTGTGGACCAGAGTTATCATTTATAAGTCTGCAGGTTTGTGAATTGCAGTGCCCCTGAGCTTCATTTTTCAACTCGCTTTCTTGGGAGCTGGCCGCAAAAGCGCAGGATTGCTTCAGGCCCTATTCTGGTCCCGGGCGGCAGGCTGAGCCTGTGGTTAATTCTTCTTCCTGATGGGAAAATAGAGTGACCTGTGCCTGTCCCGATACCTAGAGCTAGTCTCTCATTGGTTCCCCCTCTTCCCGTTCATCCTCAGGACAAATTGCAACCTGTACGGAACAGGAGGTTAAAGGTGCTGATTCTCCAAGGAGGGAGATTGCAAGTAAAGCGGCTGGAATGGCGAACCCGAGCACAAGGAGATGAGAAAAGAGGTGCGTTTTGGAAACCTTTCCCGATCACACGGTGTACCATCTTCTGCGTTTCTCATGCATGTTTTCGATATAGGAAGATGCCCTTGAACCTGGAGATTTGGGACCCATGGGATGGGTACCACGCAGTATTACTTTAAAGGGTCTGCGTTTCCTCACCCAACCTCACCAAACCTCTCAGCCCCAAGAGTGTCCACCCTTATGTCTCAATCAGATGTGGGTCTAGATATGGTCAATCCAGGTGGCATCACAGCCCCTGAACGAATTTTGTAAGAATTTCTCTCTCTTTCACTGTCTTTGTTTCACGGGTTTTTAAAAGTAATTGATTTTTATAATGTGGTTTAGCTGCTTTCCTCTGCTGTGTTTCTGCCGCTTTACACCCACTTGACTCACTTACAGAGAGATATCAAAACATAGGTTTTAAGATTCTTACTAGTCAGATATATTCTTGGGCGGTGAATAGGGGGTGTTGAGTCCAATTCACTGAGCAAGGAGTAGGTCTTGTCTATTACATATTGGCTTTATGGAACGGTATCTGACCTAATTTGAAACCCTTGTTTTATGCATCACCCCACCTCACCTTTCCCGTGAAGCAGCCATAGTGTGTTTTCTAAACGTGGGACTCTGTTCTGTTTTGTAATTCAGTTCAAGGGTAGCGGTTTTTACATTCCCTCTATAAGTGATATCTTATGATAAGTGTCTTTTTCTGTATGACTTATTTCACTTAGAATCGTCATACCTAAATCCACTCATCATGCTGCTACTAGCCTTATGACGTTGGTTTCATGGCTGAGTGATATTCCATTGTACATAAGGACCACAACTTCTTTATCCATTTTTCTCTTTCCTGGGATATTTAAGGTGTAACGAAGTGGAGGTTCTTGTCAACAGAGCAGCCCTAAACTTTGGGGTGCCTGTGTCTTGCTGATTTTTAGTTTTCCCAATTTATACGCCCATGAGTGGATGTGCCCTATGCTCTCTAAGCTGAGTTTTTTAGAGATTTCAGGACACACCGTACACTTCTCCAGAGTGGCTATTGGCAATTTACATCCCGCCCATCAGCGTAGCCAGGCTCCCATTTCTCCATAGCCTGTCCTGCATTTCTGGTTTTGACACTTTATTCAGCATGGCCCTTTTGACCGATGGGAAGCGAGACTTCTTTGTAGCGCTGATTTGCCTTTCCAGGTTGCTTGGTTGGCCAAAAAGGGCGTATGCGTTTTTTCCTGAATATATTCAGGAAAAAACCCATACGCCCTTTTTGGCCAAGGGCATCATTGTCGAGGTTTTGCCGCTTTTCCTGTGCTTTAAAGGCGATTCGAATCTCCCTTCTGAAATCTGTTTCCTGCAATTCTGCCTTGCTTTCCAATCCTCTTCGTTGCCTTCCCTCAATATATTTGTGGACCAGAGTTATCATTTATAAGTCTGCAGGTTTGTGAATTGCAGTGCCCCTGAGCTTCATTTTTCAACTCGCTTTCTTGGGAGCTGGCCGCAAAAGCGCAGGATTGCTTCAGGCCCTATTCTGGTCCCGGGCGGCAGGCTGAGCCTGTGGTTAATTCTTCTTCCTGATGGGAAAATAGAGTGACCTGTGCCTGTCCCGATACCTAGAGCTAGTCTCTCATTGGTTCCCCCTCTTCCCGTTCATCCTCAGGACAAATTGCAACCTGTACGGAACAGGAGGTTAAAGGTGCTGATTCTCCAAGGAGGGAGATTGCAAGTAAAGCGGCTGGAATGGCGAACCCGAGCACAAGGAGATGAGAAAAGAGGTGCGTTTTGGAAACCTTTCCCGATCACACGGTGTACCATCTTCTGGGTTTCTCATGCATGCTTTCGATATAGGAAGATGCCCTTGAACCTGGAGATTTGGGACCCATGTGATGGGTACCATGCAGTATTACTTTAAAGGGTCTGTGTTTCCTCACCCAACCTCACCAAACCTCTCAGCCCCAAGAGTGTCCACCCTTATGTCTCAATCAGCTGTGGGTCTAGATATGGTCAATCCAGGTGGCATCACAGCCCCTGAACGAATTTTGTAAGAATTTCACTCTCTTTCACTGTCTTTGTTTCACGGGTTTTTAAAAGTAATTGATTTTTATAATGTGGTTTAGCTGCTTTCCTCTGCTGTGTTTCTGCCGCTTTACACTCACTTGACTCACTTACAGAGAGATATCAAAACATAGGTTTTAAGATTCTTACTAGTCAGATATATTCTTGGGCGGTGAATAGGGGGTGTTGTGTACAAATCACTGAGCAAGGAGTAGGTCTTGTCTATTACATATTGGGTTTATGGAACTGTATCTGAGCTAATTTGAAAGCCTTGTTTTATGCATCACCCCACCTCACCTTTCCCGTTAAGCAGCCATAGTGTGTTTTCTAAACGTTGGACTCTGTTCTGTTTTGTAATTCAGTTCAAGGGTAGCGGTTTTTACATTCCCTCTATAAGTGATATCTTATGATAAGTGTCTTTTTCTGTGTGACATATTTCACTTAGAATCGTCATACCTAAATCCACTCATCATGGTGCTACTAGCCTTATGACGTTGGTTTCATGGCTGAGTGATATTCCATTGTACATAAGGACCACAACTTCTTTATCCATTTTTCTCTTTCCTGGGATATTTAAGGTGTAACGAAGTGCAGGTTCTTGTCAACAGAGCAGCCCTAAACTTTGGGGTGCCTGTGTCTTGCTGATTTTTAGTTTTCCCAATTTATACGCCCATGAGTGGATGTGCCCTATGCTCTCTAAGCTGAGTTTTTTGGAGGTTTCAGGACACACCGTACACTTCTCCAGAGTGGCTGTTGGCAATTTACATCCCGCCCATCAGCGTAGCCAGGCTCCCGTTTCTCCATGGCCTGTCCTGCATTTCTGGTTTTGACACTTTATTCAGCATGGCCCTTTTGACCGATGGGAAGCGAGACTTCTTTGTAGCGCTGATTTGCCTTTCCAGGTTGCTTGGTTGGCCAAAAAGGGCGTATGCGTTTTTTCCTGAATATATTCAGGAAAAAACGCATACGCCCTTTTTGGCCAAGAGCTTCATTGTCGAGGTTTTGCCGCTTTTCCTGTGCTTTAAAGCCGATTCAAATCTCCCTCCTGAAATCTGTTTCCTGCAATTCTGCCTTGCTTTCCATTCCTCTTCGTTGCCTTCCCTCAATATATTTGTGGACCAGAGTTATCATTTATAAGTCTGCAGGTTTGTGAATTGCAGTGCCCCTGAGCTCCATTTTTCAACTCGCTTTCTTGGGAGCTGGCCGCAAAAGCGCAGGATTGCTTCAGGCCCTATTCTGGTCCCGGGCGGCAGGCTGAGCCTGTGGTTAATTCTTCTTCCTGATGGGAAAATAGAGTGACCTGTGCCTGTCCTGATACCTAGAGCTAGTCTCTCATTGGTTCCCCCTCTTCCCGTTCATCCTCAGGACAAATTGCAACCTGTACGGAACAGGAGGTTAAAGGTGCTGATTCTCCAAGGAGGGAGATTGCAAGTAAAGCGGCTGGAATGGCGAACCCGAGCACAAGGAGATGAGAAAAGAGGTGCGTTTTGGAAACCTTTCCCGATCACACGGTGTACCATCTTCTGGGTTTCTCATGCATGCTTTCGATATAGGAAGATGCCCTTGAACCTGGAGATTTGGGACCCATGGGATGGTTACCATGCAGTATTACTTTAAAGGGTCTGTGTTTCCTCACCCAACCTCACCAAACCTCTCAGCCCCAAGAGTGTCCACCCTTATGTCTCAATCAGATGTGGGTCTAGATATGGTCAATCCAGGTGGCATCACAGCCCCTGAACGAATTTTGTAAGAATTTCTCTCTCTTTCACTGTCTTTGTTTCACGGGTTTTTAAAAGTAATTGATTTTTATAATGTGGTTTAGCTGCTTTCCTCTGCTGTGTTTCTGCCGCTTTACACCCACTTGACTCACTTACAGAGAGATATCAAAACATAGGTTTTAAGATTCTTACTAGTCAATATATTCTTGGGCGGTGAATAGGGGGTGTTGAGTCCAATTCACTGAGCAACGAGTAGGTCTTGTCTATTACATATTGGCTTTATGGAACGGTATCTGAGCTAATTTGAAACCCGTGTTTTATGCATCACCCCACCTCACCTTTCCCGTGAAGCAGCCATAGTGTGTTTTCTAAACGTGGGACTCTGTTCTGTTTTGTAATTCAGTGCAAGGGTAGCGGTTTTTACATTCCCTCTATAAGTGATATCTTATGATAAGTGTCTTTTTCTGTATGACTTATTTCACTTAGAATCGTCATACCTAAATCCACTCATCATGCTGCTACTAGACTTATGACGTTGGTTTCATGGCTGAGTGATATTCCATTGTACATAAGGACCACAACTTCTTTATCCATTTTTCTCTTTCCTGGGATATTTAAGGTGTAACGAAGTGGAGGTTCTTGTCAACAGAGCAGCCCTAAACTTTGGGGTGCCTCTGTCTTGCTGATTTTTAGTTTTCCCAATTTATACGCCCATGAGTGGAAGTGCCCTATGCTCTCTAAGCTGAGTTTTTTGGAGGTTTCAGGACACACCGTACACTTCTCCAGAGTGGCTGTTGGCAATTTACATCCCGCCCTTCAGCGTAGCCAGGCTCCCGTTTCTCCATGGCCTGTCGTGCATTTCTGGTTTTGACACTTTATTCAGCATGGCCCTTTTGACCGATGGGAAGCCAGACTTCTTTGTAGCGCTGATTTGCCTTTCCAGGTTGCTTGGTTGGCCAAAAAGGGCGTATGCGTTTTTTCCTGAATATATTCAGGAAAAAACGCATACGCCCTTTTTGGCCAAGGGCTTCATTGTCGAGGTTTTGCCGCTTTTCCTGTGCTTTAAAGCCGATTCGAATCTCCCTCCTGAAATCTGTTTCCTGCAATTCTGCCTTGCTTTCCATTCCTCTTCGTTGCCTTCCCTCAATATATTTGTGGACCAGAGTTATCATTTATAAGTCTGCAGGTTTGTGAATTGCAGTGCCCCTGAGCTCCATTTTTCAACTCGCTTTCTTGGGAGCTGGCCACAAAAGTGCAGGATTGCTTCAGGCCCTATTCTGGTCCCGGGCGGCATGCTGAGCCTGTGGTTAATTCTTCTTTCTGATGGGAAAATAGAGTGACCTGTGCCTGTCCCGATACCTAGAGCTAGTCTCTCATTGGTTCCCCCTCTTCCCGTTCATCCTCAGGACAAATTGCAACCTGTACGGAACAGGAGGTTAAAGGTGCTGATTCTCCAAGGAGGGAGATTGCAAGTAAAGCGGCTGGAATGGCGAACCCGAGCACAAGGAGATGAGAAAAGAGGTGCGTTTTGGAAACCTTTCCCGATCACACGGTGTACCATCTTCTGGGTTTCTCATGCATGTTTTTGATGTAGGAAGATGCCCTTGAACCTGGAGATTTGGGACCCATGGGATGGGTACCATGCAGTATTACTTTAAAGGGTCTGTGTTTCCTCACCCAACCTCACCAAACCTCTCAGCCCCAAGAGTGTCCACCCTTATGTCTCAATCAGATGTGGGTCTAGATATGGTCAATCCAGGTGGCATCACAGCCCCTGAACGAATTTTGTAAGAATTTCTCTCTCTTTCACTGTCTTTGTTTCACGGGTTTTTAAAAGTAATTGATTTTTATAATGTGGTTTAGCTGCTTTCCTCTGCTGTGTTTCTGCCGCTTTACACCCACTTGACTCACTTACAGAGAGATATCAAAACATAGGTTTTAAGATTCTTACTAGTCAGATATATTCTTGGGCGGTGAATAGGGGGTGTTGAGTCCAATTCACTGAGCAAGGAGTAGGTCTTGTCTATTACATATTGGCTTTATGGAACGGTATCTGACCTAATTTGAAACCCTTGTTTTATGCATCACCCCACCTCACCTTTCCCGTTAAGCAGCCATAGTGTGTTTTCTAAACGTGGGACTCTGTTCTGTTTTGTAATTCAGTTCAAGGGTAGCGGTTTTTACATTCCCTCTATAAGTGATATCTTATGATAAGTGTCTTTTTCTGTATGACTTATTTCACTTAGAATCGTCATACCTAAATCCACTCATCATGCTGCTACTAGCCTTATGACGTTGGTTTCATGGCTGAGTGATATTCCATTGTACATAAGGACCACAACTTCTTTATCCATTTTTCTCTTTCCTGGGATATTTAAGGTGTAACGAAGTGGAGGTTCTTGTCAACAGAGCAGCCCTAAACTTTGGGGTGCCTGTGTCTTGCTGATTTTTAGTTTTCCCAATTTATACGCCCATGAGTGGAAGTGCCCTATGCTCTCTAAGCTGAGTTTTTTGGAGGTTTCAGGACACACCGTACACTTCTCCAGAGTGGCTGTTGGCAATTTACATCCCGCCCATCAGCGTAGCCAGGCTCCCGTTTCTCCATGGCCTGTCGTGCATTTCTGGTTTTGACACTTTATTCAGCATGGCCCTTTTGACCGATGGGAAACGAGACTTCTTTGTAGCGCTGATTTGCCTTTCCAGGTTGCTTGGTTGGCCAAAAAGGGCGTATGCGTTTTTTCCTGAATATATTCAGGAAAAAACGCATACGCCCTTTTTGGCCAAGGGCTTCATTGTCGAGGTTTTGCCGCTTTTCCTGTGCTTTAAAGGCGATTCGAATCTCCCTCCTGAAATCTGTTTCCTGCAATTCTGCCTTGTTTTCCATTCCTCTTCGTTACCTTCCCTCAATATATTTGTGGACGAGAGTTATCATTTATAAGTCTGCAGGTTTGTGAATTGCAGTGCCCCTGAGCTCCATTTTTCAACTCACTTTCTTGGGAGCTGGCCGCAAAAGCGCAAGATTGCTTCAGGCCCTATTCTGGTCCCGGGCGGCAGGCTGAGCCTGTGGTTAATTCTTCTTCCTGATGGGAAAATAGAGTGACCTGTGCCTGTCCCGATACCTAGAGCTAGTCTCTCATTGGTTCCCCCTCTTCCCGTTCATCATCAGGACAAATTGCAACCTGTACGGAACAGGAGGTTAAAGGTGCTGATTCTCCAAGGAGGGAGATTGCTAGTAAAGCGGCTGGAATGGCGAACCCGAGCACAAGGAGATGAGAAAAGAGGTGCGTTTTGGAAACCTTCCCCGATCACACTGTGTACCATCTTCTGGGTTTCTCATGCATGTTTTCGATGTAGGAAGATGCCCTTGAACCTGGAGATTTGGGACCCATGGGATGGGTACCATGCAGTATTACTTTAAAGGGTCTGTGTTTCCTCACCCAACCTCACCAAACCTCTCAGCCCCAAGAGTGTCCACCCTTATGTCTCAATCAGCTGTGGGTCTAGATATGGTCAATCCAGGTGGCATCACAGCCCCTGAACGAATTTTGTAAGAATTTCTCTCTATTTCACTGTCTTTGTTTCACGGGTTTTTAAAAGTAATTGATTTTTATAATGTGGTTTAGCTGCTTTTCTCTGCTGTGTTTCTGCCGCTTTACACCCACTTGACTCACTTACAGAGAGATATCAAAACATAGGTTTTAAGATTCTTACTAGTCAGATATATTCTTGGGCGGTGAATAGGGGGTGTTGAGTCCAATTCACTGAGCAAGGAGTAGGTCTTGTCTATTACATATTGGCTTTATGGAACGGTATCTGAGCTAATTTGAAACCCGTGTTTTATGCATCACCCCACCTCACCTTTCCCGTGAAGCAGCCATAGTGTGTTTTCTAAACGTGGGACTCTGTTCTGTTTTGTAATTCAGTTCAAGGGTAGCGGTTTTTACATTCCCTCTATAAGTGATATCTTATGATAAGTGTCTTTTTCTGTATGACTTATTTCACTTAGAATCGTCATACCTAAATCCACTCATCATGCTGCTACTAGCCTTATGACGTTGGTTTCATGGCTGAGTGATATTCCATTGTACATAAGGACCACAACTTCTTTATCCATTTTTCTCTTTCCTGGGATATTTAAGGTGTAACGAAGTGGAGGTTCTTGTCAACAGAGCAGCCCTAAACTTTGGGGTGCCTGTGTCTTGCTGATTTTTAGTTTTCCCAATTTATACGCCCATGAGTGGAAGTGCCCTATGCTCTCTAAGCTGAGTTTTTTGGAGGTTTCAGGACACACCGTACACTTCTCCAGAGTGGCTGTTGGCAATTTACATCCCGCCCATCAGCGTAGCCAGGCTCCCGTTTCTCCATGGCCTGTCCTGCATTTCTGGTTTTGACACTTTATTCAGCATGGCCCTTTTGACCGATGGGAAGCGAGACTTCTTTGTAGCGCTGATTTGCCTTTCCAGGTTGCTTGGTTGGCCAAAAAGGGCGTATGCGTTTTTTCCTGAATATATTCAGGAAAAAACGCATACGCCCTTTTTGGCCAAGGGCTTCATTGTCGAGGTTTTGCCGCTTTTCCTGTGCTTTAAAGCCGATTCGAATCTCCCTCCTGAAATCTGTTTCCTGCAATTCTGCCTTGCTTTCCATTCCTCTTCGTTGCCTTCCCTCAATATATTTGTGGACCAGAGTTATCATTTATAAGTCTGCAGGTTTGTGAATTGCAGTGCCCCTGAGCTCCATTTTTCAACTCGCTTTCTTGGGAGCTGGCCGCAAAAGCGCAGGATTGCTTCAGGCCCTATTCTGGTCCCGGGCGGCAGGCTGAGCCTGTGGTTAATTTTTCTTCCTGATGGGAAAATAGAGTGACCTGTGCCTGTCCCGATACCTAGAGCTAGTCTCTCATTGGTTCCCCCTCTTCCCGTTCATCCTCAGGACAAATTGCAACCTGTACGGAACAGGAGGTTAAAGGTGCTGATTCTCCAAGGAGGGAGATTGCAAGTAAAGCGGCTGGAATGGCGAACCCGAGCACAAGGAGATGAGAAAAGAGGTGCGTTTTGGAAACCTTTCCCGATCACACGGTGTACCATCTTCTGGGTTTCTCATGCATGTTTTTGATGTAGGAAGATGCCCTTGAACCTGGAGATTTGGGACCCATGGGATGGGTACCATGCAGTATTACTTTAAAGGGTCTGTGTTTCCTCACCCAACCTCACCAAACCTCTCAGCCCCAAGAGTGTCCACCCTTATGTCTCAATCAGATGTGGGTCTAGATATGGTCAATCCAGGTGGCATCACAGCCCCTGAACGAATTTTGTAAGAATTTCTCTCTCTTTCACTGTCTTTGTTTCACGGGTTTTTAAAAGTAATTGATTTTTATAATGTGGTTTAGCTGCTTTCCTCTGCTGTGTTTCTGCCGCTTTACACCCACTTGACTCACTTACAGAGAGATATCAAAACATAGGTTTTAAGATTCTTACTAGTCAGATATATTCTTGGGCGGTGAATAGGGGGTGTTGAGTCCAATTCACTGAGCAAGGAGTAGGTCTTGTCTATTACATATTGGCTTTATGGAACGGTATCTGACCTAATTTGAAACCCTTGTTTTATGCATCACCCCACCTCACCTTTCCCGTTAAGCAGCCATAGTGTGTTTTCTAAACGTGGGACTCTGTTCTGTTTTGTAATTCAGTTCAAGGGTAGCGGTTTTTACATTCCCTCTATAAGTGATATCTTATGATAAGTGTCTTTTTCTGTATGACTTATTTCACTTAGAATCGTCATACCTAAATCCACTCATCATGCTGCTACTAGCCTTATGACGTTGGTTTCATGGCTGAGTGATATTCCATTGTACATAAGGACCACAACTTCTTTATCCATTTTTCTCTTTCCTGGGATATTTAAGGTGTAACGAAGTGGAGGTTCTTGTCAACAGAGCAGCCCTAAACTTTGGGGTGCCTGTGTCTTGCTGATTTTTAGTTTTCCCAATTTATACGCCCATGAGTGGAAGTGCCCTATGCTCTCTAAGCTGAGTTTTTTGGAGGTTTCAGGACACACCGTACACTTCTCCAGAGTGGCTGTTGGCAATTTACATCCCGCCCATCAGCGTAGCCAGGCTCCCGTTTCTCCATGGCCTGTCGTGCATTTCTGGTTTTGACACTTTATTCAGCATGGCCCTTTTGACCGATGGGAAGCGAGACTTCTTTGTAGCGCTGATTTGCCTTTCCAGGTTGCTTGGTTGGCCAAAAAGGGCGTATGCGTTTTTTCCTGAATATATTCAGGAAAAAACGCATACGCCCTTTTTGGCCAAGGGCTTCATTGTCGAGGTTTTGCCGCTTTTCCTGTGCTTTAAAGCCGATTCGAATCTCCCTCCTGAAATCTGTTTCCTGCAATTCTGCCTTGCTTTCCATTCCTCTTCGTTGCCTTCCCTCAATATATTTGTGGACCAGAGTTATCATTTATAAGTCTTCAGGTTTGTGAATTGCAGTGCCCCTGAGCTCCATTTTTCAACTCGCTTTCTTGGGAGCTGGCCGCAAAAGCGCAGGATTGCTTCAGGCCCTATTCTGGTCCCGGGCGGCAGGCTGAGCCTGTGGTTAATTCTTCTTCCTGATGGGAAAATAGAGTGACCTGTGCCTGTCCCGATACCTAGAGCTAGTCTCTCATTGGTTCCCCCTCTTCCCGTTCATCCTCAGGACAAATTGCAACCTGTACGGAACAGGAGGTTAAAGGTGCTGATTCTCCAAGGAGGGAGATTGCAAGTAAAGCGGCTGGAATGGCGAACCCGAGCACAAGGAGATGAGAAAAGAGGTGCGTTTTGGAAACCTTTCCCGATCACACGGTGTACCATCTTCTGGGTTTCTCATGCATGTTTTTGATGTAGGAAGATGCCCTTGAACCTGGAGATTTGGGACCCATGGGATGGGTACCATGCAGTATTACTTTAAAGGGTCTGTGTTTCCTCACCCAACCTCACCAAACCTCTCAGCCCCAAGAGTGTCCACCCTTATGTCTCAATCAGATGTGGGTCTAGATATGGTCAATCCAGGTGGCATCACAGCCCCTGAACGAATTTTGTAAGAATTTCTCTCTCTTTCACTGTCTTTGTTTCACGGGTTTTTAAAAGTAATTGATTTTTATAATGTGGTTTAGCTGCTTTCCTCTGCTGTGTTTCTGCCGCTTTACACCCACTTGACTCACTTACAGAGAGATATCAAAACATAGGTTTTAAGATTCTTACTAGTCAGATATATTCTTGGGCGGTGAATAGGGGGTGTTGAGTCCAATTCACTGAGCAAGGAGTAGGTCTTGTCTATTACATATTGGCTTTATGGAACGGTATCTGACCTAATTTGAAACCCTTGTTTTATGCATCACCCCACCTCACCTTTCCCGTTAAGCAGCCATAGTGTGTTTTCTAAACGTGGGACTCTGTTCTGTTTTGTAATTCAGTTCAAGGGTAGCGGTTTTTACATTCCCTCTATAAGTGATATCTTATGATAAGTGTCTTTTTCTGTATGACTTATTTCACTTAGAATCGTCATACCTAAATCCACTCATCATGCTGCTACTAGCCTTATGACGTTGGTTTCATGGCTGAGTGATATTCCATTGTACATAAGGACCACAACTTCTTTATCCATTTTTCTCTTTCCTGGGATATTTAAGGTGTAACAAAGTGGAGGTTCTTGTCAACAGAGCAGCCCTAAACTTTGGGGTGCCTGTGTCTTGCTGATTTTTAGTTTTCCCAATTTATACGCCCATGAGTGGAAGTGCCCTATGCTCTCTAAGCTGAGTTTTTTGGAGGTTTCAGGACACACCGTACACTTCTCCAGAGTGGCTGTTGGCAATTTACATCCCGCCCATCAGCGTAGCCAGGCTCCCGTTTCTCCGTGGCCTGTCCTGCATTTCTGGTTTTGACACTTTATTCAGCATGGCCCTTTTGACCGATGGGAAGCGAGACTTCTTTGTAGCGCTGATTTGCCTTTCCAGGTTGCTTGGTTGGCCAAAAAGGGCGTATGCGTTTTTTCCTGAATATATTCAGGAAAAAACGCATACGCCCTTTTTGGCCAAGGGCTTCATTGTCGAGGTTTTGCCGCTTTTCCTGTGCTTTAAAGGCGATTCGAATCTCCCTCCTGAAATCTGTTTCCTGCAATTCTGCCTTGCTTTCCATTCCTCTTCGTTACCTTCCCTCAATATATTTGTGGACGAGAGTTATCATTTATAAGTCTGCAGGTTTGTGAATTGCAGTGCCCCTGAGCTCCATTTTTCAACTCACTTTCTTGGGAGCTGGCCGCAAAAGCGCAAGATTGCTTCAGGCCCTATTCTGGTCCCGGGCGGCAGGCTGAGCCTGTGGTTAATTCCTCTTCCTGATGGGAAAATAGAGTGACCTGTGCCTGTCCCGATACCTAGAGCTAGTCTCTCATTGGTTACCCCTCTTCCCGTTCATCCTCAGGACAAATTGCAACCTGTACGGAACAGGAGGTTAAAGGTGCTGATTCTCCAAGGAGGGAGATTGCAAGTAAAGCGGCTGGAATGGCGAACCCGAGCACAAGGAGATGAGAAAAGAGGTGCGTTTTGGAAACCTTTCCCGATCACACGGTGTACCATCTTCTGGGTTGCTCATGCATGTTTTCGATATAGGAAGATGCCCTTGAACCTGGAGATTTGGGACCCATGGGATGGTTACCATGCAGTATTACTTTAAAGGGTCTGTGTTTCCTCACCCAACCTCACCAAACCTCTCCGCCCCAAGAGTGTCCACCCTTATGTCTCAATCAGATGTGGGTCTAGATATGGTCAATCCAGGTGGCATCACAGCCCCTGAACGAATTTTGTAAGAATTTCTCTCTCTTTCACTGTCTTTGTTTCACGGGTTTTTAAAAGTAATTGATTTTTATAATGTGGTTTAGCTGCTTTCCTCTGCTGTGTTTCTGCCGCTTTACACCCACTTGACTCACTTACAGAGAGATATCAAAACATAGGTTTTAAGATTCTTACTAGTCAGATATATTCTTGGGCGGTGAATAGGGGGTGTTGAGTCCAATTCACTGAGCAAGGAGTAGGTCTTGTCTATTACATATTGGCTTTATGGAACGGTATCTGACCTAATTTGAAACCCTTGTTTTATGCATCACCCCACCTCACCTTTCCCGTTAAGCAGCCATAGTGTGTTTTCTAAACGTGGGACTCTGTTCTGTTTTGTAATTCAGTTCAAGGGTAGCGGTTTTTACATTCCGTCTATAAGTGATATCTTATGATAAGTGTCTTTTTCTGTATGACTTATTTCACTTAGAATCGTCATACCTAAATCCACTCATCATGCTGCTACTAGCCTTATGACGTTGGTTTCATGGCTGAGTGATATTCCATTGTACATAAGGACCACAACTTCTTTATCCATTTTTCTCTTTCCTGGGATATTTAAGGTGTAACGAAGTGGAGGTTCTTGTCAACAGAGCAGCCCTAAACTTTGGGGTGCCTGTGTCTTGCTGATTTTTAGTTTTCCCAATTTATACGCCCATGAGTGGAAGTGCCCTATGCTCTCTAAGCTGAGTTTTTTGGAGGTTTCAGGACACACCGTACACTTCTCCAGAGTGGCTGTTGGCAATTTACATCCCGCCCATCAGCGTAGCCAGGCTCCCGTTTCTCCATGGCCTGTCCTGCATTTCTGGTTTTGACACTTTATTCAGCATGGCCCTTTTGACCGATGGGAAGCGAGACTTCTTTGTAGCGCTGATTTGCCTTTCCAGGTTGCTTGGTTGGCCAAAAAGGGCGTATGCGTTTTTTCCTGAATATATTCAGGAAAAAACGCATACGCCCTTTTTGGCCAAGGGCTTCATTGTCGAGGTTTTGCCGCTTTTCCTGTGCTTTAAAGGCGATTCGAATCTCCCTCCTGAAATCTGTTTCCTGCAATTCTGCCTTGTTTTCCATTCCTCTTCGTTACCTTCCCTCAATATATTTGTGGACGAGAGTTATCATTTATAAGTCTGCAGGTTTGTGAATGGCAGTGCCCCTGAGCTCCATTTTTCAACTCACTTTCTTGGGAGCTGGCCGCAAAAGCGCAAGATTGCTTCAGGCCCTATTCTGGTCCCGGGCGGCAGGCTGAGCCTGTGGTTAATTCTTCTTCCTGATGGGAAAATAGAGTGACCTGTGCCTGTCCCGATACCTAGAGCTAGTCTCTCATTGGTTCCCCCTCTTCCCGTTCATCCTCAGGACAAATTGCAACCTGTACGGAACAGGAGGTTAAAGGTGCTGATTCTCCAAGGAGGGAGATTGCTAGTAAAGCGGCTGGAATGGCGAACCCGAGAACAAGGAGATGAGAAAAGAGGTGCGTTTTGGAAACCTTCCCCGATCACACGGTGTACCATCTTCTGGGTTTCTCATGCATGTTTTCGATGTAGGAAGATGCCCTTGAACCTGGAGATTTGGGACCCATGGGATGGGTACCATGCAGTATTACTTTAAAGGGTCTGTGTTTCCTCACCCAACCTCACCAAACCTCTCAGCCCCAAGAGTGTCCACCCTTATGTCTCAATCAGCTGTGGGTCTAGATATGGTCAATCCAGGTGGCATCACAGCCCCTGAACGAATTTTGTAAGAATTTCTCTCTATTTCACTGTCTTTGTTTCACGGGTTTTTAAAAGTAATTGATTTTTATAATGTGGTTTAGCTGCTTTCCTCTGCTGTGTTTCTGCCGCTTTACACCCACTTGACTCACTTACAGAGAGATATCAAAACATAGGTTTTAAGATTCTTACTAGTCAGATATATTCTTGGGCGGTGAATAGGGGGTGTTGAGTCCAATTCACTGAGCAAGGAGTAGGTCTTGTCTATTACATATTGGCTTTATGGAACGGTATATGAGCTAATTTGAAACCCGTGTTTTATGCATCACCCCACCTCACCTTTCCCGTTAAGCAGCCATAGTGTGTTTTCTAAACGTGGGACTCTGTTCTGTTTTGTAATTCAGTTCAAGGGTAGCGGTTTTTACATTCCCTCTATAAGTGATATCTTATGATAAGTGTCTTTTTCTGTATGACTTATTTCACTTAGAATCGTCATACCTAAATCCACTCATCATGCTGCTACTAGCCTTATGACGTTGGTTTCATGGCTGAGTGATATTCCATTGTACATAAGGACCACAACTTCTTTATCCATTTTTCTCTTTCCTGGGATATTTAAGGTGTAACGAAGTGGAGGTTCTTGTCAACAGAGCAGCCCTAAACTTTGGGGTGCCTGTGTCTTGCTGATTTTTAGTTTTCCCAATTTATACGCCCATGAGTGGAAGTGCCCTATGCTCTCTAAGCTGAGTTTTTTGGAGGTTTCAGGACACACCGTACACTTCTCCAGAGTGGCTGTTGGCAATTTACATCCCGCCCATCAGCGTAGCCAGGCTCCCGTTTCTCCATGGCCTGTCCTGCATTTCTGGTTTTGACACTTTATTCAGCATGGCCCTTTTGACCGATGGGAAGCGAGACTTCTTTGTAGCGCTGATTTGCCTTTCCAGGTTGCTTGGTTGGCCAAAAAGGGCGTATGCGTTTTTTCCTGAATATATTCAGGAAAAAACGCATACGCCCTTTTTGGCCAAGGGCTTCATTGTCGAGGTTTTGCCGCTTTTCCTGTGCTTTAAAGCCGATTCGAATCTCCCTCCTGAAATCTGTTTCCTGCAATTCTGCCTTGCTTTCCATTCCTCTTCGTTACCTTCCCTCAATATATTTGTGGACGAGAGTTATCATTTATAAGTCTGCAGGTTTGTGAATTGCAGTGCCCCTGAGCTCCATTTTTCAACTCACTTTCTTGGGAGCTGGCCGCAAAAGCGCAAGATTGCTTCAGGCCCTATTCTGGTCCCGGGCGGCAGGCTGAGCCTGTGGTTAATTCTTCTTCCTGATGGGAAAATAGAGTGACCTGTGCCTGTCCCGATACCTAGAGGTAGTCTCTCATTGGTTACCCCTCTTCCCGTTCATCCTCAGGACAAATTGCAACCAGTATAGAACAGGAGGTTAAAGGTGCTGATTCTCCAAGGAGGGAGATTGCAAGTAAAGCGGCTGGAATGGCGAACCCGAGCACAAGGAGATGAGAAAAGAGGTGCGTTTTGGAAACCTTTCCCGATCACACGGTGTACCATCTTCTGCGTTTCTCATGCATGTTTTCGATATAGGAAGATGCCCTTGAACCTGGAGATTTGGGACCCATGGGATGGGTACCACGCAGTATTACTTTAAAGGGTCTGCGTTTCCTCACCCAACCTCACCAAACCTCTCAGCCCCAAGAGTGTCCACCCTTATGTCTCAATCAGATGTGGGTCTAGATATGGTCAATCCAGGTGGCATCACAGCCCCTGAACGAATTTTGTAAGAATTTCTCTCTCTTTCACTGTCTTTGTTTCACGGGTTTTTAAAAGTAATTGATTTTTATAATGTGGTTTAGCTGCTTTCCTCTGCTGTGTTTCTGCCGCTTTACACCCACTTGACTCACTTACAGAGAGATATCAAAACATAGGTTTTAAGATTCTTACTAGTCAGATATATTCTTGGGCGGTGAATAGGGGGTGTTGAGTCCAATTCACTGAGCAAGGAGTAGGTCTTGTCTATTACATATTGGCTTTATGGAACGGTATCTGACCTAATTTGAAACCCTTGTTTTATGCATCACCCCACCTCACCTTTCCCGTGAAGCAGCCATAGTGTGTTTTCTAAACGTGGGACTCTGTTCTGTTTTGTAATTCAGTTCAAGGGTAGCGGTTTTTACATTCCCTCTATAAGTGATATCTTATGATAAGTGTCTTTTTCTGTATGACTTATTTCACTTAGAATCGTCATACCTAAATCCACTCATCATGCTGCTACTAGCCTTATGACGTTGGTTTCATGGCTGAGTGATATTCCATTGTACATAAGGACCACAACTTCTTTATCCATTTTTCTCTTTCCTGGGATATTTAAGGTGTAACGAAGTGGAGGTTCTTGTCAACAGAGCAGCCCTAAACTTTGGGGTGCCTGTGTCTTGCTGATTTTTAGTTTTCCCAATTTATACGCCCATGAGTGGATGTGCCCTATGCTCTCTAAGCTGAGTTTTTTAGAGATTTCAGGACACACCGTACACTTCTCCAGAGTGGCTATTGGCAATTTACATCCCGCCCATCAGCGTAGCCAGGCTCCCATTTCTCCATAGCCTGTCCTGCATTTCTGGTTTTGACACTTTATTCAGCATGGCCCTTTTGACCGATGGGAAGCGAGACTTCTTTGTAGCGCTGATTTGCCTTTCCAGGTTGCTTGGTTGGCCAAAAAGGGCGTATGCGTTTTTTCCTGAATATATTCAGGAAAAAACCCATACGCCCTTTTTGGCCAAGGGCATCATTGTCGAGGTTTTGCCGCTTTTCCTGTGCTTTAAAGGCGATTCGAATCTCCCTTCTGAAATCTGTTTCCTGCAATTCTGCCTTGCTTTCCAATCCTCTTCGTTGCCTTCCCTCAATATATTTGTGGACCAGAGTTATCATTTATAAGTCTGCAGGTTTGTGAATTGCAGTGCCCCTGAGCTTCATTTTTCAACTCGCTTTCTTGGGAGCTGGCCGCAAAAGCGCAGGATTGCTTCAGGCCCTATTCTGGTCCCGGGCGGCAGGCTGAGCCTGTGGTTAATTCTTCTTCCTGATGGGAAAATAGAGTGACCTGTGCCTGTCCCGATACCTAGAGCTAGTCTCTCATTGGTTCCCCCTCTTCCCGTTCATCCTCAGGACAAATTGCAACCTGTACGGAACAGGAGGTTAAAGGTGCTGATTCTCCAAGGAGGGAGATTGCAAGTAAAGCGGCTGGAATGGCGAACCCGAGCACAAGGAGATGAGAAAAGAGGTGCGTTTTGGAAACCTTTCCCGATCACACGGTGTACCATCTTCTGGGTTTCTCATGCATGCTTTCGATATAGGAAGATGCCCTTGAACCTGGAGATTTGGGACCCATGGGATGGTTACCATGCAGTATTACTTTAAAGGGTCTGTGTTTCCTCACCCAACCTCACCAAACCTCTCAGCCCCAAGAGTGTCCACCCTTATGTCTCAATCAGATGTGGGTCTAGATATGGTCAATCCAGGTGGCATCACAGCCCCTGAACGAATTTTGTAAGAATTTCTCTCTCTTTCACTGTCTTTGTTTCACGGGTTTTTAAAAGTAATTGATTTTTATAATGTGGTTTAGCTGCTTTCCTCTGCTGTTTTTCTGCCGCTTTACACCCACTTGACTCACTTACAGAGAGATATCAAAACATAGGTTTTAAGATTCTTACTAGTCAGATATATTCTTGGGCGGTGAATAGGGGGTGTTGAGTCCAATTCACTGAGCAAGGAGTAGGTCTTGTCTATTACATATTGGCTTTATGGAACGGTATCTGAGCTAATTTGAAACCCGTGTTTTATGCATCACCCCACCTCACCTTTCCCGTGAAGCAGCCATAGTGTGTTTTCTAAACGTGGGACTCTGTTCTGTTTTGTAATTCAGTTCAAGGGTAGCGGTTTTTACATTCCCTCTATAAGTGATATCTTATGATAAGTGTCTTTTTCTGTATGACTTATTTCACTTAGAATCGTCATACCTAAATCCACTCATCATGCTGCTACTAGCCTTATGACGTTGGTTTCATGGCTGAGTGATATTCCATTGTACATAAGGACCACAACTTCTTTATCCATTTTTCTCTTTCCTGGGATATTTAAGGTGTAACGAAGTGGAGGTTCTTGTCAACAGAGCAGCCCTAAACTTTGGGGTGCCTGTGTCTTGCTGATTTTTAGTTTTCCCAATTTATACGCCCATGAGTGGAAGTGCCCTATGCTCTCTAAGCTGAGTTTTTTGGAGGTTTCAGGACACACCGTACACTTCTCCAGAGTGGCTGTTGGCAATTTACATCCCGCCCATCAGCGTAGCCAGGCTCCCGTTTCTCCATGGCCTGTCCTGCATTTCTGGTTTTGACACTTTATTCAGCATGTCCCTTTTGACCGATGGGAAGCGAGACTTCTTTGTAGCGCTGATTTGCCTTTCCAGGTTGCTTGGTTGGCCAAAAAGGGCGTATGCGTTTTTTCCTGAATATATTCAGGAGAAAACGCATACGCCCTTTTTGGCCAAGGGCTTCATTGTCGAGGTTTTGCCGCTTTTCCTGTGCTTTAAAGGTGATTCGAATCTCCCTCCTGAAATCTGTTTCCTGCAATTCTGCCTTGCTTTCCATTCCTCTTCGTTACCTTCCCTCAATATATTTGTGGACGAGAGTTATCATTTATAAGTCTGCAGGTTTGTGAATTGCAGTGCCCCTGAGCTCCATTTTTCAACTCACTTTCTTGGGAGCTGGCCGCAAAAGCGCAAGATTGCTTCAGGCCCTATTCTGGTCACGGGCGGCAGGCTGAGCCTGTGGTTAATTCTTCTTCCTGATGGGAAAATAGAGTGACCTGTGCCTGTCCCGATACCTAGAGCTAGTCTCTCATTGGTTACCCCTCTTCCCGTTCATCCTCAGGACAAATTGCAACCAGTACGGAACAGGAGGTTAAAGGTGCTGATTCTCCAAGGAGGGAGATTGCTAGTAAAGCGGCTGGAATGGCGAACCCGAGCACAAGGAGATGAGAAAAGAGGTGCGTTTTGGAAACCTTTCCCGATCACACGGTGTACCATCTTCTGGGTTTCTCATGCATGTTTTCAATGTAGGAAGATGCCCTTGAACCTGGAGATTTGGGACCCATGTGATGGGTACCATGCAGTATTACTTTAAAGGGTCTGTGTTTCCTCACCCAACCTCACCAAACCTCTCAGCCCCAAGAGTGTCCACCCTTATGTCTCAATCAGCTGTGGGTCTAGATATGGTCAATCCAGGTGGCATCACAGCCCCTGAACGAATTTTGTAAGAATTTCACTCTCTTTCACTGTCTTTGTTTCACGGGTTTTTAAAAGTAATTGATTTTTATAATGTGGTTTAGCTGCTTTCCTCTGCTGTGTTTCTGCCGCTTTACACTCACTTGACTCACTTACAGAGAGATATCAAAACATAGGTTTTAAGATTCTTACTAGTCAGATATATTCTTGGGCGGTGAATAGGGGGTGTTGTGTACAAATCACTGAGCAAGGAGTAGGTCTTGTCTATTACATATTGGGTTTATGGAACTGTATCTGAGCTAATTTGAAAGCCTTGTTTTATGCATCACCCCACCTCACCTTTCCCGTTAAGCAGCCATAGTGTGTTTTCTAAACGTTGGACTCTGTTCTGTTTTGTAATTCAGTTCAAGGGTAGCGGTTTTTACATTCCCTCTATAAGTGATATCTTATGATAAGTGTCTTTTTCTGTGTGACATATTTCACTTAGAATCGTCATACCTAAATCCACTCATCATGGTGCTACTAGCCTTATGACGTTGGTTTCATGGCTGAGTGATATTCCATTGTACATAAGGACCACAACTTCTTTATCCATTTTTCTCTTTCCTGGGATATTTAAGGTGTAACGAAGTGCAGGTTCTTGTCAACAGAGCAGCCCTAAACTTTGGGGTGCCTGTGTCTTGCTGATTTTTAGTTTTCCCAATTTATACGCCCATGAGTGGATGTGCCCTATGCTCTCTAAGCTGAGTTTTTTGGAGGTTTCAGGACACACCGTACACTTCTCCAGAGTGGCTGTTGGCAATTTACATCCCGCCCATCAGCGTAGCCAGGCTCCCGTTTCTCCATGGCCTGTCCTGCATTTCTGGTTTTGACACTTTATTCAGCATGGCCCTTTTGACCGATGGGAAGCGAGACTTCTTTGTAGCGCTGATTTGCCTTTCCAGGTTGCTTGGTTGGCCAAAAAGGGCGTATGCGTTTTTTCCTGAATATATTCAGGAAAAAACGCATACGCCCTTTTTGGCCAAGAGCTTCATTGTCGAGGTTTTGCCGCTTTTCCTGTGCTTTAAAGCCGATTCGAATCTCCCTCCTGAAATCTGTTTCCTGCAATTCTGCCTTGCTTTCCATTCCTCTTCGTTGCCTTCCCTCAATATATTTGTGGACCAGAGTTATCATTTATAAGTCTGCAGGTTTGTGAATTGCAGTGCCCCTGAGCTCCATTTTTCAACTCGCTTTCTTGGGAGCTGGCCGCAAAAGCGCAGGATTGCTTCAGGCCCTATTCTGGTCCCGGGCGGCAGGCTGAGCCTGTGGTTAATTCTTCTTCCTGATGGGAAAATAGAGTGACCTGTGCCTGTCCCGATACCTAGAGCTAGTCTCTCATTGGTTCCCCCTCTTCCCGTTCATCCTCAGGACAAATTGCAACCTGTACGGAACAGGAGGTTAAAGGTGCTGATTCTCCAAGGAGGGAGATTGCAAGTAAAGCGGCTGGAATGGCGAACCCGAGCACAAGGAGATGAGAAAAGAGGTGCGTTTTGGAAACCTTTCCCGATCACACGGTGTACCATCTTCTGGGTTTCTCATGCATGCTTTCGATATAGGAAGATGCCCTTGAACCTGGAGATTTGGGACCCATGGGATGGTTACCATGCAGTATTACTTTAAAGGGTCTGTGTTTCCTCACCCAACCTCACCAAACCTCTCAGCCCCAAGAGTGTCCACCCTTATGTCTCAATCAGATGTGGGTCTAGATATGGTCAATCCAGGTGGCATCACAGCCCCTGAACGAATTTTGTAAGAATTTCTCTCTCTTTCACTGTCTTTGTTTCACGGGTTTTTAAAAGTAATTGATTTTTATAATGTGGTTTAGCTGCTTTCCTCTGCTGTGTTTCTGCCGCTTTACACCCACTTGACTCACTTACAGAGAGATATCAAAACATAGGTTTTAAGATTCTTACTAGTCAATATATTCTTGGGCGGTGAATAGGGGGTGTTGAGTCCAATTCACTGAGCAACGAGTAGGTCTTGTCTATTACATATTGGCTTTATGGAACGGTATCTGAGCTAATTTGAAACCCGTGTTTTATGCATCACCCCACCTCACCTTTCCCGTGAAGCAGCCATAGTGTGTTTTCTAAACGTGGGACTCTGTTCTGTTTTGTAATTCAGTGCAAGGGTAGCGGTTTTTACATTCCCTCTATAAGTGATATCTTATGATAAGTGTCTTTTTCTGTATGACTTATTTCACTTAGAATCGTCATACCTAAATCCACTCATCATGCTGCTACTAGCCTTATGACGTTGGTTTCATGGCTGAGTGATATTCCATTGTACATAAGGACCACAACTTCTTTATCCATTTTTCTCTTTCCTGGGATATTTAAGGTGTAACGAAGTGGAGGTTCTTGTCAACAGAGCAGCCCTAAACTTTGGGGTGCCTGTGTCTTGCTGATTTTTAGTTTTCCCAATTTATACGCCCATGAGTGGATGTGCCCTATGCTCTCTAAGCTGAGTTTTTTAGAGATTTCAGGACACACCGTACACTTCTCCAGAGTGGCTATTGGCAATTTACATCCCGCCCATCAGCGTAGCCAGGCTCCCATTTCTCCATAGCCTGTCCTGCATTTCTGGTTTTGACACTTTATTCAGCATGGCCCTTTTGACCGATGGGAAGCGAGACTTCTTTGTAGCGCTGATTTGCCTTTCCAGGTTGCTTGGTTGGCCAAAAAGGGCGTATGCGTTTTTTCCTGAATATATTCAGGAAAAAACCCATACGCCCTTTTTGGCCAAGGGCATCATTGTCGAGGTTTTGCCGCTTTTCCTGTGCTTTAAAGGCGATTCGAATCTCCCTTCTGAAATCTGTTTCCTGCAATTCTGCCTTGCTTTCCAATCCTCTTCGTTGCCTTCCCTCAATATATTTGTGGACCAGAGTTATCATTTATAAGTCTGCAGGTTTGTGAATTGCAGTGCCCCTGAGCTTCATTTTTCAACTCGCTTTCTTGGGAGCTGGCCGCAAAAGCGCAGGATTGCTTCAGGCCCTATTCTGGTCCCGGGCGGCAGGCTGAGCCTGTGGTTAATTCTTCTTCCTGATGGGAAAATAGAGTGACCTGTGCCTGTCCCGATACCTAGAGCTAGTCTCTCATTGGTTCCCCCTCTTCCCGTTCATCCTCAGGACAAATTGCAACCTGTACGGAACAGGAGGTTAAAGGTGCTGATTCTCCAAGGAGGGAGATTGCAAGTAAAGCGGCTGGAATGGCGAACCCGAGCACAAGGAGATGAGAAAAGAGGTGCGTTTTGGAAACCTTTCCCGATCACACGGTGTACCATCTTCTGGGTTTCTCATGCATGCTTTCGATATAGGAAGATGCCCTTGAACCTGGAGATTTGGGACCCATGGGATGGTTACCATGCAGTATTACTTTAAAGGGTCTGTGTTTCCTCACCCAACCTCACCAAACCTCTCAGCCCCAAGAGTGTCCACCCTTATGTCTCAATCAGATGTGGGTCTAGATATGGTCAATCCAGGTGGCATCACAGCCCCTGAACGAATTTTGTAAGAATTTCTCTCTCTTTCACTGTCTTTGTTTCACGGGTTTTTAAAAGTAATTGATTTTTATAATGTGGTTTAGCTGCTTTCCTCTGCTGTTTTTCTGCCGCTTTACACCCACTTGACTCACTTACAGAGAGATATCAAAACATAGGTTTTAAGATTCTTACTAGTCAGATATATTCTTGGGCGGTGAATAGGGGGTGTTGAGTCCAATTCACTGAGCAAGGAGTAGGTCTTGTCTATTACATATTGGCTTTATGGAACGGTATCTGAGCTAATTTGAAACCCGTGTTTTATGCATCACCCCACCTCACCTTTCCCGTGAAGCAGCCATAGTGTGTTTTCTAAACGTGGGACTCTGTTCTGTTTTGTAATTCAGTTCAAGGGTAGCGGTTTTTACATTCCCTCTATAAGTGATATCTTATGATAAGTGTCTTTTTCTGTATGACTTATTTCACTTAGAATCGTCATACCTAAATCCACTCATCATGCTGCTACTAGCCTTATGACGTTGGTTTCATGGCTGAGTGATATTCCATTGTACATAAGGACCACAACTTCTTTATCCATTTTTCTCTTTCCTGGGATATTTAAGGTGTAACGAAGTGGAGGTTCTTGTCAACAGAGCAGCCCTAAACTTTGGGGTGCCTGTGTCTTGCTGATTTTTAGTTTTCCCAATTTATACGCCCATGAGTGGAAGTGCCCTATGCTCTCTAAGCTGAGTTTTTTGGAGGTTTCAGGACACACCGTACACTTCTCCAGAGTGGCTGTTGGCAATTTACATCCCGCCCATCAGCGTAGCCAGGCTCCCGTTTCTCCATGGCCTGTCCTGCATTTCTGGTTTTGACACTTTATTCAGCATGTCCCTTTTGACCGATGGGAAGCGAGACTTCTTTGTAGCGCTGATTTGCCTTTCCAGGTTGCTTGGTTGGCCAAAAAGGGCGTATGCGTTTTTTCCTGAATATATTCAGGAGAAAACGCATACGCCCTTTTTGGCCAAGGGCTTCATTGTCGAGGTTTTGCCGCTTTTCCTGTGCTTTAAAGGTGATTCGAATCTCCCTCCTGAAATCTGTTTCCTGCAATTCTGCCTTGCTTTCCATTCCTCTTCGTTACCTTCCCTCAATATATTTGTGGACGAGAGTTATCATTTATAAGTCTGCAGGTTTGTGAATTGCAGTGCCCCTGAGCTCCATTTTTCAACTCACTTTCTTGGGAGCTGGCCGCAAAAGCGCAAGATTGCTTCAGGCCCTATTCTGGTCACGGGCGGCAGGCTGAGCCTGTGGTTAATTCTTCTTCCTGATGGGAAAATAGAGTGACCTGTGCCTGTCCCGATACCTAGAGCTAGTCTCTCATTGGTTACCCCTCTTCCCGTTCATCCTCAGGACAAATTGCAACCAGTACGGAACAGGAGGTTAAAGGTGCTGATTCTCCAAGGAGGGAGATTGCTAGTAAAGCGGCTGGAATGGCGAACCCGAGCACAAGGAGATGAGAAAAGAGGTGCGTTTTGGAAACCTTTCCCGATCACACGGTGTACCATCTTCTGGGTTTCTCATGCATGTTTTCAATGTAGGAAGATGCCCTTGAACCTGGAGATTTGGGACCCATGTGATGGGTACCATGCAGTATTACTTTAAAGGGTCTGTGTTTCCTCACCCAACCTCACCAAACCTCTCAGCCCCAAGAGTGTCCACCCTTATGTCTCAATCAGCTGTGGGTCTAGATATGGTCAATCCAGGTGGCATCACAGCCCCTGAACGAATTTTGTAAGAATTTCACTCTCTTTCACTGTCTTTGTTTCACGGGTTTTTAAAAGTAATTGATTTTTATAATGTGGTTTAGCTGCTTTCCTCTGCTGTGTTTCTGCCGCTTTACACTCACTTGACTCACTTACAGAGAGATATCAAAACATAGGTTTTAAGATTCTTACTAGTCAGATATATTCTTGGGCGGTGAATAGGGGGTGTTGTGTACAAATCACTGAGCAAGGAGTAGGTCTTGTCTATTACATATTGGGTTTATGGAACTGTATCTGAGCTAATTTGAAAGCCTTGTTTTATGCATCACCCCACCTCACCTTTCCCGTTAAGCAGCCATAGTGTGTTTTCTAAACGTTGGACTCTGTTCTGTTTTGTAATTCAGTTCAAGGGTAGCGGTTTTTACATTCCCTCTATAAGTGATATCTTATGATAAGTGTCTTTTTCTGTGTGACATATTTCACTTAGAATCGTCATACCTAAATCCACTCATCATGGTGCTACTAGCCTTATGACGTTGGTTTCATGGCTGAGTGATATTCCATTGTACATAAGGACCACAACTTCTTTATCCATTTTTCTCTTTCCTGGGATATTTAAGGTGTAACGAAGTGCAGGTTCTTGTCAACAGAGCAGCCCTAAACTTTGGGGTGCCTGTGTCTTGCTGATTTTTAGTTTTCCCAATTTATACGCCCATGAGTGGATGTGCCCTATGCTCTCTAAGCTGAGTTTTTTGGAGGTTTCAGGACACACCGTACACTTCTCCAGAGTGGCTGTTGGCAATTTACATCCCGCCCATCAGCGTAGCCAGGCTCCCGTTTCTCCATGGCCTGTCCTGCATTTCTGGTTTTGACACTTTATTCAGCATGGCCCTTTTGACCGATGGGAAGCGAGACTTCTTTGTAGCGCTGATTTGCCTTTCCAGGTTGCTTGGTTGGCCAAAAAGGGCGTATGCGTTTTTTCCTGAATATATTCAGGAAAAAACGCATACGCCCTTTTTGGCCAAGAGCTTCATTGTCGAGGTTTTGCCGCTTTTCCTGTGCTTTAAAGCCGATTCGAATCTCCCTCCTGAAATCTGTTTCCTGCAATTCTGCCTTGCTTTCCATTCCTCTTCGTTGCCTTCCCTCAATATATTTGTGGACCAGAGTTATCATTTATAAGTCTGCAGGTTTGTGAATTGCAGTGCCCCTGAGCTCCATTTTTCAACTCGCTTTCTTGGGAGCTGGCCGCAAAAGCGCAGGATTGCTTCAGGCCCTATTCTGGTCCCGGGCGGCAGGCTGAGCCTGTGGTTAATTCTTCTTCCTGATGGGAAAATAGAGTGACCTGTGCCTGTCCCGATACCTAGAGCTAGTCTCTCATTGGTTCCCCCTCTTCCCGTTCATCCTCAGGACAAATTGCAACCTGTACGGAACAGGAGGTTAAAGGTGCTGATTCTCCAAGGAGGGAGATTGCAAGTAAAGCGGCTGGAATGGCGAACCCGAGCACAAGGAGATGAGAAAAGAGGTGCGTTTTGGAAACCTTTCCCGATCACACGGTGTACCATCTTCTGGGTTTCTCATGCATGCTTTCGATATAGGAAGATGCCCTTGAACCTGGAGATTTGGGACCCATGGGATGGTTACCATGCAGTATTACTTTAAAGGGTCTGTGTTTCCTCACCCAACCTCACCAAACCTCTCAGCCCCAAGAGTGTCCACCCTTATGTCTCAATCAGATGTGGGTCTAGATATGGTCAATCCAGGTGGCATCACAGCCCCTGAACGAATTTTGTAAGAATTTCTCTCTCTTTCACTGTCTTTGTTTCACGGGTTTTTAAAAGTAATTGATTTTTATAATGTGGTTTAGCTGCTTTCCTCTGCTGTGTTTCTGCCGCTTTACACCCACTTGACTCACTTACAGAGAGATATCAAAACATAGGTTTTAAGATTCTTACTAGTCAATATATTCTTGGGCGGTGAATAGGGGGTGTTGAGTCCAATTCACTGAGCAACGAGTAGGTCTTGTCTATTACATATTGGCTTTATGGAACGGTATCTGAGCTAATTTGAAACCCGTGTTTTATGCATCACCCCACCTCACCTTTCCCGTGAAGCAGCCATAGTGTGTTTTCTAAACGTGGGACTCTGTTCTGTTTTGTAATTCAGTGCAAGGGTAGCGGTTTTTACATTCCCTCTATAAGTGATATCTTATGATAAGTGTCTTTTTCTGTATGACTTATTTCACTTAGAATCGTCATACCTAAATCCACTCATCATGCTGCTACTAGACTTATGACTTTGGTTTCATGGCTGAGTGATATTCCATTGTACATAAGGACCACAACTTCTTTATCCATTTTTCTCTTTCCTGGGATATTTAAGGTGTAACGAAGTGGAGGTTCTTGTCAACAGAGCAGCCCTAAACTTTGGGGTGCCTCTGTCTTGCTGATTTTTAGTTTTCCCAATTTATACGCCCATGAGTGGAAGTGCCCTATGCTCTCTAAGCTGAGTTTTTTGGAGGTTTCAGGACACACCGTACACTTCTCCAGAGTGGCTGTTGGCAATTTACATCCCGCCCTTCAGCGTAGCCAGGCTCCCGTTTCTCCATGGCCTGTCGTGCATTTCTGGTTTTGACACTTTATTCAGCATGGCCCTTTTGACCGATGGGAAGCCAGACTTCTTTGTAGCGCTGATTTGCCTTTCCAGGTTGCTTGGTTGGCCAAAAAGGGCGTATGCGTTTTTTCCTGAATATATTCAGGAAAAAACGCATACGCCCTTTTTGGCCAAGGGCTTCATTGTCGAGGTTTTGCCGCTTTTCCTGTGCTTTAAAGCCGATTCGAATCTCCCTCCTGAAATCTGTTTCCTGCAATTCTGCCTTGCTTTCCATTCCTCTTCGTTGCCTTCCCTCAATATATTTGTGGACCAGAGTTATCATTTATAAGTCTGCAGGTTTGTGAATTGCAGTGCCCCTGAGCTCCATTTTTCAACTCGCTTTCTTGGGAGCTGGCCGCAAAAGTGCAGGATTGCTTCAGGCCCTATTCTGGTCCCGGGCGGCATGCTGAGCCTGTGGTTAATTCTTCTTTCTGATGGGAAAATAGAGTGACCTGTGCCTGTCCCGATACCTAGAGCTAGTCTCTCATTGGTTCCCCCTCTTCCCGTTCATCCTCAGGACAAATTGCAACCTGTACGGAACAGGAGGTTAAAGGTGCTGATTCTCCAAGGAGGGAGATTGCAAGTAAAGCGGCTGGAATGGCGAACCCGAGCACAAGGAGATGAGAAAAGAGGTGCGTTTTGGAAACCTTTCCCGATCACACGGTGTACCATCTTCTGGGTTTCTCATGCATGTTTTTGATGTAGGAAGATGCCCTTGAACCTGGAGATTTGGGACCCATGGGATGGGTACCATGCAGTATTACTTTAAAGGGTCTGTGTTTCCTCACCCAACCTCACCAAACCTCTCAGCCCCAAGAGTGTCCACCCTTATGTCTCAATCAGATGTGGGTCTAGATATGGTCAATCCAGGTGGCATCACAGCCCCTGAACGAATTTTGTAAGAATTTCTCTCTCTTTCACTGTCTTTGTTTCACGGGTTTTTAAAAGTAATTGATTTTTATAATGTGGTTTAGCTGCTTTCCTCTGCTGTGTTTCTGCCGCTTTACACCCACTTGACTCACTTACAGAGAGATATCAAAACATAGGTTTTAAGATTCTTACTAGTCAGATATATTCTTGGGCGGTGAATAGGGGGTGTTGAGTCCAATTCACTGAGCAAGGAGTAGGTCTTGTCTATTACATATTGGCTTTATGGAACGGTATCTGAGCTAATTTGAAACCCGTGTTTTATGCATCACCCCACCTCACCTTTCCCGTGAAGCAGCCATAGTGTGTTTTCTAAACGTGGGACTCTGTTCTGTTTTGTAATTCAGTTCAAGGGTAGCGGTTTTTACATTCCCTCTATAAGTGATATCTTATGATAAGTGTCTTTTTCTGTATGACTTATTTCACTTAGAATCGTCATACCTAAATCCACTCATCATGCTGCTACTAGCCTTATGACGTTGGTTTCATGGCTGAGTGATATTCCATTGTACATAAGGACCACAACTTCTTTATCCATTTTTCTCTTTCCTGGGATATTTAAGGTGTAACGAAGTGGAGGTTCTTGTCAACAGAGCAGCCCTAAACTTTGGGGTGCCTGTGTCTTGCTGATTTTTAGTTTTCCCAATTTATACGCCCATGAGTGGAAGTGCCCTATGCTCTCTAAGCTGAGTTTTTTGGAGGTTTCAGGACACACCGTACACTTCTCCAGAGTGGCTGTTGGCAATTTACATCCCGCCCATCAGCGTAGCCAGGCTCCCGTTTCTCCATGGCCTGTCGTGCATTTCTGGTTTTGACACTTTATTCAGCATGGCCCTTTTGACCGATGGGAAACGAGACTTCTTTGTAGCGCTGATTTGCCTTTCCAGGTTGCTTGGTTGGCCAAAAAGGGCGTATGCGTTTTTTCCTGAATATATTCAGGAAAAAACGCATACGCCCTTTTTGGCCAAGGGCTTCATTGTCGAGGTTTTGCCGCTTTTCCTGTGCTTTAAAGCCGATTCGAATCTCCCTCCTGAAATCTGTTTCCTGCAATTCTGCCTTGCTTTCCATTCCTCTTCGTTGCCTTCCCTCAATATATTTGTGGACCAGAGTTATCATTTATAAGTCTGCAGGTTTGTGAATTGCAGTGCCCCTGAGCTCCATTTTTCAACTCGCTTTCTTGGGAGCTGGCCGCAAAAGCGCAGGATTGCTTCAGGCCCTATTCTGGTCCCGGGCGGCAGGCTGAGCCTGTGGTTAATTCTTCTTCCTGATGGGAAAATAGAGTGACCAGTGCCTGTCCCGATACCTAGAGCTAGTCTCTCATTGGTTCCCCCTCTTCCCGTTCATCCTCAGGACAAATTGCAACCTGTACGGAACAGGAGGTTAAAGGTGCTGATTCTCCAAGGAGGGAGATTGCAAGTAAAGCGGCTGGAATGGCGAACCCGAGCACAAGGAGATGAGAAAAGAGGTGCGTTTTGGAAACCTTTCCCGATCACACGGTGTACCATCTTCTGGGTTTCTCATGCATGTTTTTGATGTAGGAAGATGCCCTTGAACCTGGAGATTTGGGACCCATGGGATGGGTACCATGCAATATTACTTTAAAGGGTCTGTGTTTCCTCACCCAACCTCACCAAACCTCTCAGCCCCAAGAGTGTCCACCCTTATGTCTCAATCAGATGTGGGTCTAGATATGGTCAATCCAGGTGGCATCACAGCCCCTGAACGAATTTTGTAAGAATTTCTCTCTCTTTCACTGTCTTTGTTTCACGGGTTTTTAAAAGTAATTGATTTTTATAATGTGGTTTAGCTGCTTTCCTCTGCTGTGTTTCTGCCGCTTTACACCCACTTGACTCACTTACAGAGAGATATCAAAACATAGGTTTTAAGATTCTTACTAGTCAGATATATTCTTGGGCGGTGAATAGGGGGTGTTGAGTCCAATTCACTGAGCAAGGAGTAGGTCTTGTCTATTACATATTGGCTTTATGGAACGGTATCTGACCTAATTTGAAACCCTTGTTTTATGCATCACCCCACCTCACCTTTCCCGTTAAGCAGCCATAGTGTGTTTTCTAAACGTGGGACTCTGTTCTGTTTTGTAATTCAGTTCAAGGGTAGCGGTTTTTACATTCCCTCTATAAGTGATATCTTATGATAAGTGTCTTTTTCTGTATGACTTATTTCACTTAGAATCGTCATACCTAAATCCACTCATCATGCTGCTACTAGCCTTATGACGTTGGTTTCATGGCTGAGTGATATTCCATTGTACATAAGGACCCCAACTTCTTTATCCATTTTTCTCTTTCCTGGGATATTTAAGGTGTAACGAAGTGGAGGTTCTTGTCAACAGAGCAGCCCTAAACTTTGGGGTGCCTGTGTCTTGCTGATTTTTAGTTTTCCCAATTTATACGCCCATGAGTGGAAGTGCCCTATGCTCTCTAAGCTGAGTTTTTTGGAGGTTTCAGGACACACCGTACACTTCTCCAGAGTGGCTGTTGGCAATTTACATCCCGCCCATCAGCGTAGCCAGGCTCCCGTTTCTCCGTGGCCTGTCCTGCATTTCTGGTTTTGACACTTTATTCAGCATGGCCCTTTTGACCGATGGGAAGCGAGACTTCTGTGTAGCGCTGATTTGCCTTTCCAGGTTGCTTGGTTGGCCAAAAAGGGCGTATGCGTTTTTCCTGAATATATTCAGGAAAAAACGCATACGCCCTTTTTGGCCAAGGGCTTCATTGTCGAGGTTTTGCCGCTTTTCCTGTGCTTTAAAGGCGATTCGAATCTCCCTCCTGAAATCTGTTTCCTGCAATTCTGCCTTGCTTTCCATTCCTCTTCGTTACCTTCCCTCAATATATTTGTGGACGAGAGTTATCATTTATAAGTCTGCAGGTTTGTGAATTGCAGTGCCCCTGAGCTCCATTTTTCAACTCACTTTCTTGGGAGCTGGCCGCAAAAGCGCAAGATTGCTTCAGGCCCTATTCTGGTCCCGGGCGGCAGGCTGAGCCTGTGGTTAATTCCTCTTCCTGATGGGAAAATAGAGTGACCTGTGCCTGTCCCGATACCTAGAGCTAGTCTCTCATTGGTTCCCCCTCTTCCCGTTCATCCTCAGGACAAATTGCAACCTGTACGGAACAGGAGGTTAAAGGTGCTGATTCTCCAAGGAGGGAGATTGCAAGTAAAGCGGCTGGAATGGCGAACCCGAGCACAAGGAGATGAGAAAAGAGGTGCGTTTTGGAAACCTTTCCCGATCACACGGTGTACCATCTTCTGGGTTGCTCATGCATGTTTTCGATATAGGAAGATGCCCTTGAACCTGGAGATTTGGGACCCATGGGATGGTAACCATGCAGTATTACTTTAAAGGGTCTGTGTTTCCTCACCCAACCTCACCAAACCTCTCCGCCCCAAGAGTGTCCACCCTTATGTCTCAATCAGATGTGGGTCTAGATATGGTCAATCCAGGTGGCATCACAGCCCCTGAACGAATTTTGTAAGAATTTCTCTCTCTTTCACTGTCTTTGTTTCACGGGTTTTTAAAAGTAATTGATTTTTATAATGTGGTTTAGCTGCTTTCCTCTGCTGTGTTTCTGCCACTTTACACCCACTTGACTCACTTACAGAGAGATATCAAAACATAGGTTTTAAGATTCTTACTAGTCAGATATATTCTTGGGCGGTGAATAGGGGGTGTTGAGTCCAATTCACTGAGCAAGGAGTAGGTCTTGTCTATTACATATTGGCTTTATGGAACGGTATCTGACCTAATTTGAAACCCTTGTTTTATGCATCACCCCACCTCATCTTTCCCGTGAAGCAGCCATAGTGTGTTTTCTAAACGTGGGACTCTGTTCTGTTTTGTAATTCAGTTCAAGGGTAGCGGTTTTTACATTCCCTCTATAAGTGATATCTTATGATAAGTGTCTTTTTCTGTATGACTTATTTCACTTAGAATCGTCATACCTAAATCCACTCATCATGCTGCTACTAGCCTTATGACGTTGGTTTCATGGCTGAGTGATATTCCATTGTACATAAGGACCACAACTTCTTTATCCATTTTTCTCTTTCCTGGGATATTTAAGGTGTAACGAAGTGGAGGTTCTTGTCAACAGAGCAGCCCTAAACTTTGGGGTGCCTGTGTCTTGCTGATTTTTAGTTTTCCCAATTTATACGCCCATGAGTGGAAGTGCCCTATGCTCTCTAAGCTGAGTTTTTTGGAGGTTTCAGGACACACCGTACACTTCTCCAGAGTGGCTGTTGGCAATTTACATCCCGCCCATCAGCGTAGCCAGGCTCCCGTTTCTCCATGGCCTGTCCTGCATTTCTGGTTTTGACACTTTATTCAGCATGGCCCTTTTGACCGATGGGAAGCGAGACTTCTTTGTAGCGCTGATTTGCCTTTCCAGGTTGCTTGGTTGGCCAAAAAGGGCGTATGCGTTTTTTCCTGAATATATTCAGGAAAAAACGCATACGCCCTTTTTGGCCAAGGGCTTCATTGTCGAGGTTTTGCCGCTTTTCCTGTGCTTTAAAGGCGATTCGAATCTCCCTCCTGAAATCTGTTTCCTGCAATTCTGCCTTGTTTTCCATTCCTCTTCGTTACCTTCCCTCAATATATTTGTGGACGAGAGTTATCATTTATAAGTCTGCAGGTTTGTGAATTGCAGTGCCCCTGAGCTCCATTTTTCAACTCACTTTCTTGGGAGCTGGCCGCAAAAGCGCAAGATTGCTTCAGGCCCTATTCTGGTCCCGGGCGGCAGGCTGAGCCTGTGGTTAATTCTTCTTCCTGATGGGAAAATAGAGTGACCTGTGCCTGTCCCGATACCTAGAGCTAGTCTCTCATTGGTTCCCCCTCTTCCCGTTCATCCTCAGGACAAATTGCAACCTGTACGGAACAGGAGGTTAAAGGTGCTGATTCTCCAAGGAGGGAGATTGCTAGTAAAGCGGCTGGAATGGCGAACCCGAGCACAAGGAGATGAGAAAAGAGGTGCGTTTTGGAAACCTTCCCCGATCACACGGTGTACCATCTTCTGGGTTTCTCATGCATGTTTTCGATGTAGGAAGATGCCCTTGAACCTGGAGATTTGGGACCCATGGGATGGGTACCATGCAGTATTACTTTAAAGGGTCTGTGTTTCCTCACCCAACCTCACCAAACCTCTCAGCCCCAAGAGTGTCCACCCTTATGTCTCAATCAGCTGTGGGTCTAGATATGGTCAATCCAGGTGGCATCACAGCCCCTGAACGAATTTTGTAAGAATTTCTCTCTATTTCACTGTCTTTGTTTCACGGGTTTTTAAAAGTAATTGATTTTTATAATGTGGTTTAGCTGCTTTTCTCTGCTGTGTTTCTGCCGCTTTACACCCACTTGACTCACTTACAGAGAGATATCAAAACATAGGTTTTAAGATTCTTACTAGTCAGATATATTCTTGGGCGGTGAATAGGGGGTGTTGAGTCCAATTCACTGAGCAAGGAGTAGGTCTTGTCTATTACATATTGGCTTTATGGAACGGTATCTGAGCTAATTTGAAACCCGTGTTTTATGCATCACCCCACCTCACCTTTCCCGTGAAGCAGCCATAGTGTGTTTTCTAAACGTGGGACTCTGTTCTGTTTTGTAATTCAGTTCAAGGGTAGCGGTTTTTACATTCCCTCTATAAGTGATATCTTATGATAAGTGTCTTTTTCTGTATGACTTATTTCACTTAGAATCGTCATACCTAAATCCACTCATCATGCTGCTACTAGCCTTATGACGTTGGTTTCATGGCTGAGTGATATTCCATTGTACATAAGGACCACAACTTCTTTATCCATTTTTCTCTTTCCTGGGATATTTAAGGTGTAACGAAGTGGAGGTTCTTGTCAACAGAGCAGCCCTAAACTTTGGGGTGCCTGTGTCTTGCTGATTTTTAGTTTTCCCAATTTATACGCCCATGAGTGGAAGTGCCCTATGCTCTCTAAGCTGAGTTTTTTGGAGGTTTCAGGACACACCGTACACTTCTCCAGAGTGGCTGTTGGCAATTTACATCCCGCCCATCAGCGTAGCCAGGCTCCCGTTTCTCCATGGCCTGTCGTGCATTTCTGGTTTTGACACTTTATTCAGCATGGCCCTTTTGACCGATGGGAAGCGAGACTTCTTTGTAGCGCTGATTTGCCTTTCCAGGTTGCTTGGTTGGCCAAAAAGGGCGTATGCGTTTTTTCCTGAATATATTCAGGAAAAAACGCATACGCCCTTTTTGGCCAAGGGCTTCATTGTCGAGGTTTTGCCGCTTTTCCTGTGCTTTAAAGCCGATTCGAATCTCCCTCCTGAAATCTGTTTCCTGCAATTCTGCCTTGCTTTCCATTCCTCTTCGTTGCCTTCCCTCAATATATTTGTGGACCAGAGTTATCATTTATAAGTCTTCAGGTTTGTGAATTGCAGTGCCCCTGAGCTCCATTTTTCAACTCGCTTTCTTGGGAGCTGGCCGCAAAAGCGCAGGATTGCTTCAGGCCCTATTCTGGTCCCGGGCGGCAGGCTGAGCCTGTGGTTAATTCTTCTTCCTGATGGGAAAATAGAGTGACCTGTGCCTGTCCCGATACCTAGAGCTAGTCTCTCATTGGTTCCCCCTCTTCCCGTTCATCCTCAGGACAAATTGCAACCTGTACGGAACAGGAGGTTAAAGGTGCTGATTCTCCAAGGAGGGAGATTGCAAGTAAAGCGGCTGGAATGGCGAACCCGAGCACAAGGAGATGAGAAAAGAGGTGCGTTTTGGAAACCTTTCCCGATCACACGGTGTACCATCTTCTGGGTTTCTCATGCATGTTTTTGATGTAGGAAGATGCCCTTGAACCTGGAGATTTGGGACCCATGGGATGGGTACCATGCAGTATTACTTTAAAGGGTCTGTGTTTCCTCACCCAACCTCACCAAACCTCTCAGCCCCAAGAGTGTCCACCCTTATGTCTCAATCAGATGTGGGTCTAGATATGGTCAATCCAGGTGGCATCACAGCCCCTGAACGAATTTTGTAAGAATTTCTCTCTCTTTCACTGTCTTTGTTTCACGGGTTTTTAAAAGTAATTGATTTTTATAATGTGGTTTAGCTGCTTTCCTCTGCTGTGTTTCTGCCGCTTTACACCCACTTGACTCACTTACAGAGAGATATCAAAACATAGGTTTTAAGATTCTTACTAGTCAGATATATTCTTGGGCGGTGAATAGGGGGTGTTGAGTCCAATTCACTGAGCAAGGAGTAGGTCTTGTCTATTACATATTGGCTTTATGGAACGGTATCTGAGCTAATTTGAAACCCGTGTTTTATGCATCACCCCACCTCACCTTTCCCGTGAAGCAGCCATAGTGTGTTTTCTAAACGTGGGACTCTGTTCTGTTTTGTAATTCAGTTCAAGGGTAGCGGTTTTTACATTCCCTCTATAAGTGATATCTTATGATAAGTGTCTTTTTCTGTATGACTTATTTCACTTAGAATCGTCATACCTAAATCCACTCATCATGCTGCTACTAGCCTTATGACGTTGGTTTCATGGCTGAGTGATATTCCATTGTACATAAGGACCACAACTTCTTTATCCATTTTTCTCTTTCCTGGGATATTTAAGGTGTAACGAAGTGGAGGTTCTTGTCAACAGAGCAGCCCTAAACTTTGGGGTGCCTGTGTCTTGCTGATTTTTAGTTTTCCCAATTTATACGCCCATGAGTGGAAGTGCCCTATGCTCTCTAAGCTGAGTTTTTTGGAGGTTTCAGGACACACCGTACACTTCTCCAGAGTGGCTGTTGGCAATTTACATCCCGCCCATCAGCGTAGCCAGGCTCCCGTTTCTCCATGGCCTGTCGTGCATTTCTGGTTTTGACACTTTATTCAGCATGGCCCTTTTGACCGATGGGAAGCGAGACTTCTTTGTAGCGCTGATTTGCCTTTCCAGGTTGCTTGGTTGGCCAAAAAGGGCGTATGCGTTTTTTCCTGAATATATTCAGGAAAAAACGCATACGCCCTTTTTGGCCAAGGGCTTCATTGTCGAGGTTTTGCCGCTTTTCCTGTGCTTTAAAGCCGATTCGAATCTCCCTCCTGAAATCTGTTTCCTGCAATTCTGCCTTGCTTTCCATTCCTCTTCGTTGCCTTCCCTCAATATATTTGTGGACCAGAGTTATCATTTATAAGTCTTCAGGTTTGTGAATTGCAGTGCCCCTGAGCTCCATTTTTCAACTCGCTTTCTTGGGAGCTGGCCGCAAAAGCGCAGGATTGCTTCAGGCCCTATTCTGGTCCCGGGCGGCAGGCTGAGCCTGTGGTTAATTCTTCTTCCTGATGGGAAAATAGAGTGACCTGTGCCTGTCCCGATACCTAGAGCTAGTCTCTCATTGGTTCCCCCTCTTCCCGTTCATCCTCAGGACAAATTGCAACCTGTACGGAACAGGAGGTTAAAGGTGCTGATTCTCCAAGGAGGGAGATTGCAAGTAAAGCGGCTGGAATGGCGAACCCGAGCACAAGGAGATGAGAAAAGAGGTGCGTTTTGGAAACCTTTCCCGATCACACGGTGTACCATCTTCTGGGTTTCTCATGCATGTTTTTGATGTAGGAAGATGCCCTTGAACCTGGAGATTTGGGACCCATGGGATGGGTACCATGCAGTATTACTTTAAAGGGTCTGTGTTTCCTCACCCAACCTCACCAAACCTCTCAGCCCCAAGAGTGTCCACCCTTATGTCTCAATCAGATGTGGGTCTAGATATGGTCAATCCAGGTGGCATCACAGCCCCTGAACGAATTTTGTAAGAATTTCTCTCTCTTTCACTGTCTTTGTTTCACGGGTTTTTAAAAGTAATTGATTTTTATAATGTGGTTTAGCTGCTTTCCTCTGCTGTGTTTCTGCCGCTTTACACCCACTTGACTCACTTACAGAGAGATATCAAAACATAGGTTTTAAGATTCTTACTAGTCAGATATATTCTTGGGCGGTGAATAGGGGGTGTTGAGTCCAATTCACTGAGCAAGGAGTAGGTCTTGTCTATTACATATTGGCTTTATGGAACGGTATCTGACCTAATTTGAAACCCTTGTTTTATGCATCACCCCACCTCACCTTTCCCGTGAAGCAGCCATAGTGTGTTTTCTAAACGTGGGACTCTGTTCTGTTTTGTAATTCAGTTCAAGGGTAGCGGTTTTTACATTCCCTCTATAAGTGATATCTTATGATAAGTGTCTTTTTCTGTATGACTTATTTCACTTAGAATCGTCATACCTAAATCCACTCATCATGCTGCTACTAGCCTTATGACGTTGGTTTCATGGCTGAGTGATATTCCATTGTACATAAGGACCACAACTTCTTTATCCATTTTTCTCTTTCCTGGGATATTTAAGGTGTAACAAAGTGGAGGTTCTTGTCAACAGAGCAGCCCTAAACTTTGGGGTGCCTGTGTCTTGCTGATTTTTAGTTTTCCCAATTTATACGCCCATGAGTGGAAGTGCCCTATGCTCTCTAAGCTGAGTTTTTTGGAGGTTTCAGGACACACCGTACACTTCTCCAGAGTGGCTGTTGGCAATTTACATCCCGCCCATCAGCGTAGCCAGGCTCCCGTTTCTCCGTGGCCTGTCCTGCATTTCTGGTTTTGACACTTTATTCAGCATGGCCCTTTTGACCGATGGGAAGCGAGACTTCTTTGTAGCGCTGATTTGCCTTTCCAGGTTGCTTGGTTGGCCAAAAAGGGCGTATGCGTTTTTTCCTGAATATATTCAGGAAAAAACGCATACGCCCTTTTTGGCCAAGGGCTTCATTGTCGAGGTTTTGCCGCTTTTCCTGTGCTTTAAAGGCGATTCGAATCTCCCTCCTGAAATCTGTTTCCTGCAATTCTGCCTTGCTTTCCATTCCTCTTCGTTACCTTCCCTCAATATATTTGTGGACGAGAGTTATCATTTATAAGTCTGCAGGTTTGTGAATTGCAGTGCCCCTGAGCTCCATTTTTCAACTCACTTTCTTGGGAGCTGGCCGCAAAAGCGCAAGATTGCTTCAGGCCCTATTCTGGTCCCGGGCGGCAGGCTGAGCCTGTGGTTAATTCCTCTTCCTGATGGGAAAATAGAGTGACCTGTGCCTGTCCCGATACCTAGAGCTAGTCTCTCATTGGTTACCCCTCTTCCCGTTCATCCTCAGGACAAATTGCAACCTGTACGGAACAGGAGGTTAAAGGTGCTGATTCTCCAAGGAGGGAGATTGCAAGTAAAGCGGCTGGAATGGCGAACCCGAGCACAAGGAGATGAGAAAAGAGGTGCGTTTTGGAAACCTTTCCCGATCACACGGTGTACCATCTTCTGGGTTGCTCATGCATGTTTTCGATGTAGGAAGATGCCCTTGAACCTGGAGATTTGGGACCCATGGGATGGGTACCATGCAGTATTACTTTAAAGGGTCTGTGTTTCCTCACCCAACCTCACCAAACCTCTCCGCCCCAAGAGTGTCCACCCTTATGTCTCAATCAGATGTGGGTCTAGATATGGTCAATCCAGGTGGCATCACAGCCCCTGAACGAATTTTGTAAGAATTTCTCTCTCTTTCACTGTCTTTGTTTCACGGGTTTTTAAAAGTAATTGATTTTTATAATGTGGTTTAGCTGCTTTCCTCTGCTGTGTTTCTGCCGCTTTACACCCACTTGACTCACTTACAGAGAGATATCAAAACATAGGTTTTAAGATTCTTACTAGTCAGATATATTCTTGGGCGTTGAATAGGGGGTGTTGAGTCCAATTCACTGAGCAAGGAGTAGGTCTTGTCTATTACATATTGGCTTTATGGAACGGTATCTGACCTAATTTGAAACCCTTGTTTTATGCATCACCCCACCTCACCTTTCCCGTGAAGCAGCCATAGTGTGTTTTCTAAACGTGGGACTCTGTTCTGTTTTGTAATTCAGTTCAAGGGTAGCGGTTTTTACATTCCGTCTATAAGTGATATCTTATGATAAGTGTCTTTTTCTGTATGACTTATTTCACTTAGAATCGTCATACCTAAATCCACTCATCATGCTGCTACTAGCCTTATGACGTTGGTTTCATGGCTGAGTGATATTCCATTGTACATAAGGACCACAACTTCTTTATCCATTTTTCTCTTTCCTGGGATATTTAAGGTGTAACGAAGTGGAGGTTCTTGTCAACAGAGCAGCCCTAAACTTTGGGGTGCCTGTGTCTTGCTGATTTTTAGTTTTCCCAATTTATACGCCCATGAGTGGAAGTGCCCTATGCTCTCTAAGCTGAGTTTTTTGGAGGTTTCAGGACACACCGTACACTTCTCCAGAGTGGCTGTTGGCAATTTACATCCCGCCCATCAGCGTAGCCAGGCTCCCGTTTCTCCATGGCCTGTCCTGCATTTCTGGTTTTGACACTTTATTCAGCATGGCCCTTTTGACCGATGGGAAGCGAGACTTCTTTGTAGCGCTGATTTGCCTTTCCAGGTTGCTTGGTTGGCCAAAAAGGGCGTATGCGTTTTTTCCTGAATATATTCAGGAAAAAACGCATACGCCCTTTTTGGCCAAGGGCTTCATTGTCGAGGTTTTGCCGCTTTTCCTGTGCTTTAAAGGCGATTCGAATCTCCCTCCTGAAATCTGTTTCCTGCAATTCTGCCTTGTTTTCCATTCCTCTTCGTTACCTTCCCTCAATATATTTGTGGACGAGAGTTATCATTTATAAGTCTGCAGGTTTGTGAATGGCAGTGCCCCTGAGCTCCATTTTTCAACTCACTTTCTTGGGAGCTGGCCGCAAAAGCGCAAGATTGCTTCAGGCCCTATTCTGGTCCCGGGCGGCAGGCTGAGCCTGTGGTTAATTCTTCTTCCTGATGGGAAAATAGAGTGACCTGTGCCTGTCCCGATACCTAGAGCTAGTCTCTCATTGGTTCCCCCTCTTCCCGTTCATCCTCAGGACAAATTGCAACCTGTACGGAACAGGAGGTTAAAGGTGCTGATTCTCCAAGGAGGGAGATTGCTAGTAAAGCGGCTGGAATGGCGAACCCGAGAACAAGGAGATGAGAAAAGAGGTGCGTTTTGGAAACCTTCCCCGATCACACGGTGTACCATCTTCTGGGTTTCTCATGCATGTTTTCGATGTAGGAAGATGCCCTTGAACCTGGAGATGTGGGACCCATGGGATGGGTACCATGCAGTATTACTTTAAAGGGTCTGTGTTTCCTCACCCAACCTCACCAAACCTCTCAGCCCCAAGAGTGTCCACCCTTATGTCTCAATCAGCTGTGGGTCTAGATATGGTCAATCCAGGTGGCATCACAGCCCCTGAACGAATTTTGTAAGAATTTCTCTCTATTTCACTGTCTTTGTTTCACGGGTTTTTAAAAGTAATTGATTTTTATAATGTGGTTTAGCTGCTTTCCTCTGCTGTGTTTCTGCCGCTTTACACCCACTTGACTCACTTACAGAGAGATATCAAAACATAGGTTTTAAGATTCTTACTAGTCAGATATATTCTTGGGCGGTGAATAGGGGGTGTTGAGTCCAATTCACTGAGCAAGGAGTAGGTCTTGTCTATTACATATTGGCTTTATGGAACGGTATATGAGCTAATTTGAAACCCGTGTTTTATGCATCACCCCACTTCACCTTTCCCGTGAAGCAGCCATAGTGTGTTTTCTAAACGTGGGACTCTGTTCTGTTTTGTAATTCAGTTCAAGGGTAGCGGTTTTTACATTCCCTCTATAAGTGATATCTTATGATAAGTGTCTTTTTCTGTATGACTTATTTCACTTAGAATCGTCATACCTAAATCCACTCATCATGCTGCTACTAGCCTTATGACGTTGGTTTCATGGCTGAGTGATATTCCATTGTACATAAGGACCACAACTTCTTTATCCATTTTTCTCTTTCCTGGGATATTTAAGGTGTAACGAAGTGGAGGTTCTTGTCAACAGAGCAGCCCTAAACTTTGGGGTGCCTGTGTCTTGCTGATTTTTAGTTTTCCCAATTTATACGCCCATGAGTGGAAGTGCCCTATGCTCTCTAAGCTGAGTTTTTTGGAGGTTTCAGGACACACCGTACACTTCTCCAGAGTGGCTGTTGGCAATTTACATCCCGCCCATCAGCGTAGCCAGGCTCCCGTTTCTCCATGGCCTGTCCTGCATTTCTGGTTTTGACACTTTATTCAGCATGGCCCTTTTGACCGATGGGAAGCGAGACTTCTTTGTAGCGCTGATTTGCCTTTCCAGGTTGCTTGGTTGGCCAAAAAGGGCGTATGCGTTTTTTCCTGAATATATTCAGGAAAAAACGCATACGCCCTTTTTGGCCAAGGGCTTCATTGTCGAGGTTTTGCCGCTTTTCCTGTGCTTTAAAGCCGATTCGAATCTCCCTCCTGAAATCTGTTTCCTGCAATTCTGCCTTGCTTTCCATTCCTCTTCGTTACCTTCCCTCAATATATTTGTGGACGAGAGTTATCATTTATAAGTCTGCAGGTTTGTGAATTGCAGTGCCCCTGAGCTCCATTTTTCAACTCACTTTCTTGGGAGCTGGCCGCAAAAGCGCAAGATTGCTTCAGGCCCTATTCTGGTCCCGGGCGGCAGGCTGAGCCTGTGGTTAATTCTTCTTCCTGATGGGAAAATAGAGTGACCTGTGCCTGTCCCGATACCTAGAGGTAGTCTCTCATTGGTTACCCCTCTTCCCGTTCATCCTCAGGACAAATTGCAACCAGTATAGAACAGGAGGTTAAAGGTGCTGATTCTCCAAGGAGGGAGATTGCTAGTAAAGCGGCTGGAATGGCGAACCCGAGCACAAGGAGATGAGAAAAGAGGTGCGTTTTGGAAACCTTTCCCGATCACACGGTGTACCATCTTCTGGGTTTCTCATGCATGTTTTCGATGTAGGAAGATGCCCTTGAACCTGGAGATTTGGGAACCATGGGATGGGTACCATGCAGTATTACTTTAAAGGGTCTGTGTTTCCTCACCCAACCTCACCAAACCTCTCAGCCCCAAGAGTGTCCACCCTTATGTCTCAATCAGCTGTGGGTCTAGATATGGTCAATCCAGGTGGCATCACAGCCCCTGAACGAATTTTGTAAGAATTTCTCTCTCTTTCACTGTCTTTGTTTCACGGGTTTTTAAAAGTAATTGATTTTTATAATGTAGTTTAGCTGCTTTCCTCTGCTGTGTTTCTGCCGCTTTACACTCACTTGACTCACTTACAGAGAGATATCAAAACATAGGTTTTAAGATTCTTACTAGTCAGATATATTCTTGGGCGGTGAATAGGGGGTGTTGAGTCCAATTCACTGAGCAAGGAGTAGGTCTTGTCTATTACATATTGGCTTTATGGAACGGTATCTGAGCTAATTTGAAACCCGTGTTTTATGCATCACCCCACTTCACCTTTCCCGTGAAGCAGCCATAGTGTGTTTTCTAAACGTGGGACTCTGTTCTGTTTTGTAATTCAGTTCAAGGGTAGCGGTTTTTACATTCCCTCTATAAGTGATATATTATGATAAGTGTCTTTTTCTGTATGACTTATTTCACTTAGAATCGTCATACCTAAATCCACTCATCATGCTGCTACTAGCCTTATGACGTTGGTTTCATGGCTGAGTGATATTCCATTGTACATAAGGACCACAACTTCTTTATCCATTTTTCTCTTTCCTGGGATATTTAAGGTGTAACGAAGTGGAGGTTCTTGTCAACAGAGCAGCCCTAAACTTTGGGGTGCCTGTGTCTTGCTGATTTTTAGTTTTCCCAATTTATACGCCCATGAGTGGAAGTGCCCTATGCTCTCTAAGCTGAGTTTTTTGGAGGTTTCAGGACACACCGTACACTTCTCCAGAGTGGCTGTTGGCAATTTACATCCCGCCCATCAGCGTAGCCAGGCTCCCGTTTCTCCATGGCCTGTCGTGCATTTCTGGTTTTGACACTTTATTCAGCATGGCCCTTTTGACCGATGGGAAGCGAGACTTCTTTGTAGCGCTGATTTGCCTTTCCAGGTTGCTTGGTTGGCCAAAAAGGGCGTATGCGTTTTTTCCTGAATATATTCAGGAAAAAACGCATACGCCCTTTTTGGCCAAGGGCTTCATTGTCGAGGTTTTGCCGCTTTTCCTGTGCTTTAAAGCCGATTCGAATCTCCCTCCTGAAATCTGTTTCCTGCAATTCTGCCTTGCTTTCCATTCCTCTTCGTTGCCTTCCCTCAATATATTTGTGGACCAGAGTTATCATTTATAAGTCTGCAGGTTTGTGAATTGCAGTGCCCCTGAGCTCCATTTTTCAACTCGCTTTCTTGGGAGCTGGCCGCAAAAGCGCAGGATTGCTTCAGGCCCTATTCTGGTCCCGGGCGGCAGGCTGAGCCTGTGGTTAATTCTTCTTCCTGATGGGAAAATAGAGTGACCTGTGCCTGTCCCGATACCTAGAGCTAGTCTCTCATTGGTTCCCCCTCTTCCCGTTCATCCTCAGGACAAATTGCAACCTGTACGGAACAGGAGGTTAAAGGTGCTGATTCTCCAAGGAGGGAGATTGCAAGTAAAGCGGCTGGAATGGCGAACCCGAGCACAAGGAGATGAGAAAAGAGGTGCGTTTTGGAAACCTTTCCCGATCACACGGTGTACCATCTTCTGGGTTTCTCATGCATGCTTTCGATATAGGAAGATGCCCTTGAACCTGGAGATTTGGGACCCATGGGATGGTTACCATGCAGTATTACTTTAAAGGGTCTGTGTTTCCTCACCCAACCTCACCAAACCTCTCAGCCCCAAGAGTGTCCACCCTTATGTCTCAATCAGATGTGGGTCTAGATATGGTCAATCCAGGTGGCATCACAGCCCCTGAACGAATTTTGTAAGAATTTCTCTCTCTTTCACTGTCTTTGTTTCACGGGTTTTTAAAAGTAATTGATTTTTATAATGTAGTTTAGCTGCTTTCCTCTGCTGTGTTTCTGCCGCTTTACACCCACTTGACTCACTTACAGAGAGATATCAAAACATAGGTTTTAAGATTCTTACTAGTCAGATATATTCTTGGGCGGTGAATAGGGGGTGTTGAGTCCAATTCACTGAGCAAGGAGTAGGTCTTGTCTATTACATATTGGCTGTATGGAACGGTATCTGAGCTAATTTGAAACCCGTGTTTTATGCATCACCCCACCTCACCTTTCCCGTGAAGCAGCCATAGTGTGTTTTCTAAACGTGGGACTCTGTTCTGTTTTGTAATTCAGTTCAAGGGTAGCGGTTTTTACATTCCCTCTATAAGTGATATCTTATGATAAGTGTCTTTTTCTGTATGACTTATTTCACTTAGAATCGTCATACCTAAATCCACTCATCATGCTGCTACTAGCCTTATGACGTTGGTTTCATGGCTGAGTGATATTCCATTGTACATAAGGACCACAACTTCTTTATCCATTTTTCTCTTTCCTGGGATATTTAAGGTGTAACGAAGTGGAGGTTCTTGTCAACAGAGCAGCCCTAAACTTTGGGGTGCCTGTGTCTTGCTGATTTTTAGTTTTCCCAATTTATACGCCCATGAGTGGAAGTGCCCTATGCTCTCTAAGCTGAGTTTTTTGGAGGTTTCAGGACACACCGTACACTTCTCCAGAGTGGCTGTTGGCAATTTACATCCCGCCCATCAGCGTAGCCAGGCTCCCGTTTCTCCATGGCCTGTCCTGCATTTCTGGTTTTGACACTTTATTCAGCATGGCCCTTTTGACCGATGGGAAGCGAGACTTCTTTGTAGCGCTGATTTGCCTTTCCAGGTTGCTTGGTTGGCCAAAAAGGGCGTATGCGTTTTTTCCTGAATATATTCAGGAAAAAACGCATACGCCCTTTTTGGCCAAGGGCTTCATTGTCGAGGTTTTGCCGCTTTTCCTGTGCTTTAAAGCCGATTCGAATCTCCCTCCTGAAATCTGTTTCCTGCAATTCTGCCTTGCTTTCCATTCCTCTTCGTTACCTTCCCTCAATATATTTGTGGACGAGAGTTATCATTTATAAGTCTGCAGGTTTGTGAATTGCAGTGCCCCTGAGCTCCATTTCTCAACTCACTTTCTTGGGCGCTGGCCGCAAAAGCGCAAGATTGCTTCAGGCCCTATTCTGGTCCCGGGCGGCAGGCTGAGCCTGTGGTTAATTCTTCTTTCTGATGGGAAAATAGAGTGACCTGTGCCTGTCCCGATACCTAGAGCTAGTCTCTCATTGGTTACCCCTCTTCCCGTTCATCCTCAGGACAAATTGCAACCTGTACGGAACAGGAGGTTAAAGGTGCTGATTCTCCAAGGAGGGAGATTGCTAGTAAAGCGGCTGGAATGGCGAACCCGAGCACAAGGAGATGAGAAAAGAGGTGCGTTTTGGAAACCTTTCCCGATCACACGGTGTACCATCTTCTGGGTTTCTCATGCATGTTTTCGATGTAGGAAGATGCCCTTGAACCTGGAGATTTGGGACCCATGGGATGGGTACCATGCAGTATTACTTTAAAGGGTCTGTGTTTCCTCACCCAACCTCACCAAACCTCTCAGCCCCAAGAGTGTCCACCCTTATGTCTCAATCAGCTGTGGGTCTAGATATGGTCAATCCAGGTGGCATCACAGCCCCTGAACGAATTTTGTAAGAATTTCTCTCTCTTTCACTGTCTTTGTTTCACGGGTTTTTAAAAGTAATTGATTTTTATAATGGGGTTTAGCTGCTTTCCTCTGCTGTGTTTCTGCCGCTTTACACCCACTTGACTCACTTACAGAGAGATATCAAAACATAGGTTTTAAGATTCTTACTAGTCAGATATATTCTTGGGCGGTGAATAGGGGGTGTTGAGTCCAATTCACTGAGCAAGGAGTAGGTCTTGTCTATTACATATTGGCTGTATGGAACGGTATCTGAGCTAATTTGAAACCCGTGTTTTATGCATCACCCCACCTCACCTTTCCCGTGAAGCAGCCATAGTGTGTTTTCTAAACGTGGGACTCTGTTCTGTTTTGTAATTCAGTTCAAGGGTAGCGGTTTTTACATTCCCTCTATAAGTGATATCTTATGATAAGTGTCTTTTTCTGTATGACTTATTTCACTTAGAATCGTCATACCTAAATCCACTCATCATGCTGCTACTAGCCTTATGACGTTGGTTTCATGGCTGAGTGATATTCCATTGTACATAAGGACCACAACTTCTTTATCCATTTTTCTCTTTCCTGGGATATTTAAGGTGTAACGAAGTGGAGGTTCTTGTCAACAGAGCAGCCCTAAACTTTGGGGTGCCTGTGTCTTGCTGATTTTTAGTTTTCCCAATTTATACGCCCATGAGTGGAAGTGCCCTATGCTCTCTAAGCTGAGTTTTTTGGAGGTTTCAGGACACACCGTACACTTCTCCAGAGTGGCTGTTGGCAATTTACATCCCGCCCATCAGCGTAGCCAGGCTCCCGTTTCTCCATGGCCTGTCCTGCATTTCTGGTTTTGACACTTTATTCAGCATGGCCCTTTTGACCGATGGGAAGCGAGACTTCTTTGTAGCGCTGATTTGCCTTTCCAGGTTGCTTGGTTGGCCAAAAAGGGCGTATGCGTTTTTTCCTGAATATATTCAGGAAAAAACGCATACGCCCTTTTTGGCCAAGGGCTTCATTGTCGAGGTTTTGCCGCTTTTCCTGTGCTTTAAAGGCGATTCGAATCTCCCTCCTGAAATCTGTTTCCTGCAATTCTGCCTTGCTTTCCATTCCTCTTCGTTACCTTCCCTCAATATATTTGTGGACGAGAGTTATCATTTATAAGTCTGCAGGTTTGTGAATTGCAGTGCCCCTGAGCTCCATTTCTCAACTCACTTTCTTGGGCGCTGGCCGCAAAAGCGCAAGATTGCTTCAGGCCCTATTCTGGTCCCGGGCGGCAGGCTGAGCCTGTGGTTAATTCCTCTTTCTGATGGGAAAATAGAGTGACCTGTGCCTGTCCCGATACCTAGAGCTAGTCTCTCATTGGTTACCCCTCTTCCCGTTCATCCTCAGGACAAATTGCAACCTGTACGGAACAGGAGGTTAAAGGTGCTGATTCTCCAAGGAGGGAGATTGCTAGTAAAGCGGCTGGAATGGCGAACCCGAGCACAAGGAGATGAGAAAAGAGGTGCGTTTTGGAAACCTTTCCCGATCACACGGTGTACCATCTTCTGGGTTTCTCATGCATGCTTTCGATATAGGAAGATGCCCTTGAACCTGGAGATTTGGGACCCATGGGATGGTTACCATGCAGTATTACTTTAAAGGGTCTGTGTTTCCTCACCCAACCTCACCAAACCTCTCAGCCCCAAGAGTGTCCACCCTTATGTCTCAATCAGATGTGGGTCTAGATATGGTCAATCCAGGTGGCATCACAGCCCCTGAACGAATTTTGTAAGAATTTCTCTCTCTTTCACTGTCTTTGTTTCACGGGTTTTTAAAAGTAATTGATTTTTATAATGTAGTTTAGCTGCTTTCCTCTGCTGTGTTTCTGCCGCTTTACACCCACTTGACTCACTTACAGAGAGATATCAAAACATAGGTTTTAAGATTCTTACTAGTCAGATATATTCTTGGGCGGTGAATAGGGGGTGTTGAGTCCAATTCACTGAGCAAGGAGTAGGTCTTGTCTATTACATATTGGCTGTATGGAACGGTATCTGAGCTAATTTGAAACCCGTGTTTTATGCATCACCCCACCTCACCTTTCCCGTGAAGCAGCCATAGTGTGTTTTCTAAACGTGGGACTCTGTTCTGTTTTGTAATTCAGTTCAAGGGTAGCGGTTTTTACATTCCCTCTATAAGTGATATCTTATGATAAGTGTCTTTTTCTGTATGACTTATTTCACTTAGAATCGTCATACCTAAATCCACTCATCATGCTGCTACTAGCCTTATGACGTTGGTTTCATGGCTGAGTGATATTCCATTGTACATAAGGACCACAACTTCTTTATCCATTTTTCTCTTTCCTGGGATATTTAAGGTGTAACGAAGTGGAGGTTCTTGTCAACAGAGCAGCCCTAAACTTTGGGGTGCCTGTGTCTTGCTGATTTTTAGTTTTCCCAATTTATACGCCCATGAGTGGAAGTGCCCTATGCTCTCTAAGCTGAGTTTTTTGGAGGTTTCAGGACACACCGTACACTTCTCCAGAGTGGCTGTTGGCAATTTACATCCCGCCCATCAGCGTAGCCAGGCTCCCGTTTCTCCATGGCCTGTCCTGCATTTCTGGTTTTGACACTTTATTCAGCATGGCCCTTTTGACCGATGGGAAGCGAGACTTCTTTGTAGCGCTGATTTGCCTTTCCAGGTTGCTTGGTTGGCCAAAAAGGGCGTATGCGTTTTTTCCTGAATATATTCAGGAAAAAACGCATACGCCCTTTTTGGCCAAGGGCTTCATTGTCGAGGTTTTGCCGCTTTTCCTGTGCTTTAAAGGCGATTCGAATCTCCCTCCTGAAATCTGTTTCCTGCAATTCTGCCTTGCTTTCCATTCCTCTTCGTTACCTTCCCTCAATATATTTGTGGACGAGAGTTATCATTTATAAGTCTGCAGGTTTGTGAATTGCAGTGCCCCTGAGCTCCATTTCTCAACTCACTTTCTTGGGCGCTGGCCGCAAAAGCGCAAGATTGCTTCAGGCCCTATTCTGGTCCCGGGCGGCAGGCTGAGCCTGTGGTTAATTCTTCTTTCTGATGGGAAAATAGAGTGACCTGTGCCTGTCCCGATACCTAGAGCTAGTCTCTCATTGGTTACCCCTCTTCCCGTTCATCCTCAGGACAAATTGCAACCTGTACGGAACAGGAGGTTAAAGGTGCTGATTCTCCAAGGAGGGAGATTGCTAGTAAAGCGGCTGGAATGGCGAACCCGAGCACAAGGAGATGAGAAAAGAGGTGCGTTTTGGAAACCTTTCCCGATCACACGGTGTACCATCTTCTGGGTTTCTCATGCATGTTTTCGATGTAGGAAGATGCCCTTGAACCTGGAGATTTGGGACCCATGGGATGGGTACCATGCAGTATTACTTTAAAGGGTCTGTGTTTCCTCACCCAACCTCACCAAACCTCTCAGCCCCAAGAGTGTCCACCCTTATGTCTCAATCAGCTGTGGGTCTAGATATGGTCAATCCAGGTGGCATCACAGCCCCTGAACGAATTTTGTAAGAATTTCTCTCTCTTTCACTGTCTTTGTTTCACGGGTTTTTAAAAGTAATTGATTTTTATAATGGGGTTTAGCTGCTTTCCTCTGCTGTGTTTCTGCCGCTTTACACCCACTTGACTCACTTACAGAGAGATATCAAAACATAGGTTTTAAGATTCTTACTAGTCAGATATATTCTTGGGCGGTGAATAGGGGGTGTTGAGTCCAATTCACTGAGCAAGGAGTAGGTCTTGTCTATTACATATTGGCTGTATGGAACGGTATCTGAGCTAATTTGAAACCCGTGTTTTATGCATCACCCCACCTCACCTTTCCCGTGAAGCAGCCATAGTGTGTTTTCTAAACGTGGGACTCTGTTCTGTTTTGTAATTCAGTTCAAGGGTAGCGTTTTTACATTCCCTCTATAAGTGATATCTTATGATAAGTGTCTTTTTCTGTATGACTTATTTCACTTAGAATCGTCATACCTAAATCCACTCATCATGCTGCTACTAGCCTTATGACGTTGGTTTCATGGCTGAGTGATATTCCATTGTACATAAGGACCACAACTTCTTTATCCATTTTTCTCTTTCCTGGGATATTTAAGGTGTAACGAAGTGGAGGTTCTTGTCAACAGAGCAGCCCTAAACTTTGGGGTGCCTGTGTCTTGCTGATTTTTAGTTTTCCCAATTTATACGCCCATGAGTGGAAGTGCCCTATGCTCTCTAAGCTGAGTTTTTTGGAGGTTTCAGGACACACCGTACACTTCTCCAGAGTGGCTGTTGGCAATTTACATCCCGCCCATCAGCGTAGCCAGGCTCCCGTTTCTCCATGGCCTGTCCTGCATTTCTGGTTTTGACACTTTATTCAGCATGGCCCTTTTGACCGATGGGAAGCGAGACTTCTTTGTAGCGCTGATTTGCCTTTCCAGGTTGCTTGGTTGGCCAAAAAGGGCGTATGCGTTTTTTCCTGAATATATTCAGGAAAAAACGCATACGCCCTTTTTGGCCAAGGGCTTCATTGTCGAGGTTTTGCCGCTTTTCCTGTGCTTTAAAGCCGATTCGAATCTCCCTCCTGAAATCTGTTTCCTGCAATTCTGCCTTGCTTTCCATTCCTCTTCGTTACCTTCCCTCAATATATTTGTGGACGAGAGTTATCATTTATAAGTCTGCAGGTTTGTGAATTGCAGTGCCCCTGAGCTCCATTTCTCAACTCACTTTCTTGGGCGCTGGCCGCAAAAGCGCAAGATTGCTTCAGGCCCTATTCTGGTCCCGGGCGGCAGGCTGAGCCTGTGGTTAATTCTTCTTTCTGATGGGAAAATAGAGTGACCTGTGCCTGTCCCGATACCTAGAGCTAGTCTCTCATTGGTTACCCCTCTTCCCGTTCATCCTCAGGACAAATTGCAACCTGTACGGAACAGGAGGTTAAAGGTGCTGATTCTCCAAGGAGGGAGATTGCTAGTAAAGCGGCTGGAATGGCGAACCCGAGCACAAGGAGATGAGAAAAGAGGTGCGTTTTGGAAACCTTTCCCGATCACACGGTGTACCATCTTCTGGGTTTCTCATGCATGTTTTCGATGTAGGAAGATGCCCTTGAACCTGGAGATTTGGGACCCATGGGATGGGTACCATGCAGTATTACTTTAAAGGGTCTGTGTTTCCTCACCCAACCTCACCAAACCTCTCAGCCCCAAGAGTGTCCACCCTTATGTCTCAATCAGCTGTGGGTCTAGATATGGTCAATCCAGGTGGCATCACAGCCCCTGAACGAATTTTGTAAGAATTTCTCTCTCTTTCACTGTCTTTGTTTCACGGGTTTTTAAAAGTAATTGATTTTTATAATGGGGTTTAGCTGCTTTCCTCTGCTGTGTTTCTGCCGCTTTACACCCACTTGACTCACTTACAGAGAGATATCAAAACATAGGTTTTAAGATTCTTACTAGTCAGATATATTCTTGGGCGGTGAATAGGGGGTGTTGAGTCCAATTCACTGAGCAAGGAGTAGGTCTTGTCTATTACATATTGGCTGTATGGAACGGTATCTGAGCTAATTTGAAACCCGTGTTTTATGCATCACCCCACCTCACCTTTCCCGTGAAGCAGCCATAGTGTGTTTTCTAAACGTGGGACTCTGTTCTGTTTTGTAATTCAGTTCAAGGGTAGCGTTTTTACATTCCCTCTATAAGTGATATCTTATGATAAGTGTCTTTTTCTGTATGACTTATTTCACTTAGAATCGTCATACCTAAATCCACTCATCATGCTGCTACTAGCCTTATGACGTTGGTTTCATGGCTGAGTGATATTCCATTGTACATAAGGACCACAACTTCTTTATCCATTTTTCTCTTTCCTGGGATATTTAAGGTGTAACGAAGTGGAGGTTCTTGTCAACAGAGCAGCCCTAAACTTTGGGGTGCCTGTGTCTTGCTGATTTTTACTTTTCCCAATTTATACGCCCATGAGTGGAAGTGCCCTATGCTCTCTAAGCTGAGTTTTTTGGAGGTTTCAGGACACACCGTACACTTCTCCAGAGTGGCTGTTGGCAATTTACATCCCGCCCATCAGCGTAGCCAGGCTCCCGTTTCTCCATGGCCTGTCCTGCATTTCTGGTTTTGACACTTTATTCAGCATGGCCCTTTTGACCGATGGGAAGCGAGACTTCTTTGTAGCGCTGATTTGCCTTTCCAGGTTGCTTGGTTGGCCAAAAAGGGCGTATGCGTTTTTTCCTGAATATATTCAGGAAAAAACGCATACGCCCTTTTTGGCCAAGGGCTTCATTGTCGAGGTTTCGCCGCTTTTCCTGTGCTTTAAAGGCGATTCGAATCTCCCTCCTGAAATCTGTTTCCTGCAATTCTGCCTTGCTTTCCATTCCTCTTCGTTACCTTCCCTCAATATATTTGTGGACGAGAGTTATCATTTATAAGTCTGCAGGTTTGTGAATTGCAGTGCCCCTGAGCTCCATTTTTCAACTCACTTTCTTGGGAGCTGGCCGCAAAAGCGCAAGATTGCTTCAGGCCCTATTCTGGTCCCGGGCGGCAGGCTGAGCCTGTGGTTAATTCTTCTTCCTGATGGGAAAATAGAGTGACCTGTGCCTGTCCCGATACCTAGAGGTAGTCTCTCATTGGTTACCCCTCTTCCCGTTCATTCACAGGACAAATTGCAACCAGTATAGAACAGGAGGTTAAAGGTGCTGATTCTCCAAGGAGGGAGATTGCTAGTAAAGCGGCTGGAATGGCGAACCCGAGCACAAGGAGATGAGAAAAGAGGTGCGTTTTGGAAACCTTTCCCGATCACACGGTGTACCATCTTCTGGGTTTCTCATGCATGTTTTCGATGTAGGAAGATGCCCTTGAACCTGGAGATTTGGGAACCATGGGATGGGTACCATGCAGTATTACTTTAAAGGGTCTGTGTTTCCTCACCCAACCTCACCAAACCTCTCAGCCCCAAGAGTGTCCACCCTTATGTCTCAATCAGCTGTGGGTCTAGATATGGTCAATCCAGGTGGCATCACAGCCCCTGAACGAATTTTGTAAGAATTTCTCTCTCTTTCACTGTCTTTGTTTCACGGGTTTTTAAAAGTAATTGATTTTTATAATGTAGTTTAGCTGCTTTCCTCTGCTGTGTTTCTGCCGCTTTACACCCACTTGACTCACTTACAGAGAGATATCAAAACATAGGTTTTAAGATTCTTACTAGTCAGATATATTCTTGGGCGGTGAATAGGGGGTGTTGAGTCCAATTCACTGAGCAAGGAGTAGGTCTTGTCTATTACATATTGGCTGTATGGAACGGTATCTGAGCTAATTTGAAACCCGTGTTTTATGCATCACCCCACCTCACCTTTCCCGTGAAGCAGCCATAGTGTGTTTTCTAAACGTGGGACTCTGTTCTGTTTTGTAATTCAGTTCAAGGGTAGCGGTTTTTACATTCCCTCTATAAGTGATATCTTATGATAAGTGTCTTTTTCTGTATGACTTATTTCACTTAGAATCGTCATACCTAAATCCACTCATCATGCTGCTACTAGCCTTATGACGTTGGTTTCATGGCTGAGTGATATTCCATTGTACATAAGGACCACAACTTCTTTATCCATTTTTCTCTTTCCTGGGATATTTAAGGTGTAACGAAGTGGAGGTTCTTGTCAACAGAGCAGCCCTAAACTTTGGGGTGCCTGTGTCTTGCTGATTTTTAGTTTTCCCAATTTATACGCCCATGAGTGGAAGTGCCCTATGCTCTCTAAGCTGAGTTTTTTGGAGGTTTCAGGACACACCGTACACTTCTCCAGAGTGGCTGTTGGCAATTTACATCCCGCCCATCAGCGTAGCCAGGCTCCCGTTTCTCCATGGCCTGTCCTGCATTTCTGGTTTTGACACTTTATTCAGCATGGCCCTTTTGACCGATGGGAAGCGAGACTTCTTTGTAGCGCTGATTTGCCTTTCCAGGTTGCTTGGTTGGCCAAAAAGGGCGTATGCGTTTTTTCCTGAATATATTCAGGAAAAAACGCATACGCCCTTTTTGGCCAAGGGCTTCATTGTCGAGGTTTTGCCGCTTTTCCTGTGCTTTAAAGCCGATTCGAATCTCCCTCCTGAAATCTGTTTCCTGCAATTCTGCCTTGCTTTCCATTCCTCTTCGTTACCTTCCCTCAATATATTTGTGGACGAGAGTTATCATTTATAAGTCTGCAGGTTTGTGAATTGCAGTGCCCCTGAGCTCCATTTCTCAACTCACTTTCTTGGGCGCTGGCCGCAAAAGCGCAAGATTGCTTCAGGCCCTATTCTGGTCCCGGGCGGCAGGCTGAGCCTGTGGTTAATTCTTCTTTCTGATGGGAAAATAGAGTGACCTGTGCCTGTCCCGATACCTAGAGCTAGTCTCTCATTGGTTACCCCTCTTCCCGTTCATCCTCAGGACAAATTGCAACCTGTACGGAACAGGAGGTTAAAGGTGCTGATTCTCCAAGGAGGGAGATTGCTAGTAAAGCGGCTGGAATGGCGAACCCGAGCACAAGGAGATGAGAAAAGAGGTGCGTTTTGGAAACCTTTCCCGATCACACGGTGTACCATCTTCTGGGTTTCTCATGCATGTTTTCGATGTAGGAAGATGCCCTTGAACCTGGAGATTTGGGACCCATGGGATGGGTACCATGCAGTATTACTTTAAAGGGTCTGTGTTTCCTCACCCAACCTCACCAAACCTCTCAGCCCCAAGAGTGTCCACCCTTATGTCTCAATCAGCTGTGGGTCTAGATATGGTCAATCCAGGTGGCATCACAGCCCCTGAACGAATTTTGTAAGAATTTCTCTCTCTTTCACTGTCTTTGTTTCACGGGTTTTTAAAAGTAATTGATTTTTATAATGGGGTTTAGCTGCTTTCCTCTGCTGTGTTTCTGCCGCTTTACACCCACTTGACTCACTTACAGAGAGATATCAAAACATAGGTTTTAAGATTCTTACTAGTCAGATATATTCTTGGGCGGTGAATAGGGGGTGTTGAGTCCAATTCACTGAGCAAGGAGTAGGTCTTGTCTATTACATATTGGCTGTATGGAACGGTATCTGAGCTAATTTGAAACCCGTGTTTTATGCATCACCCCACCTCACCTTTCCCGTGAAGCAGCCATAGTGTGTTTTCTAAACGTGGGACTCTGTTCTGTTTTGTAATTCAGTTCAAGGGTAGCGGTTTTTACATTCCCTCTATAAGTGATATCTTATGATAAGTGTCTTTTTCTGTATGACTTATTTCACTTAGAATCGTCATACCTAAATCCACTCATCATGCTGCTACTAGCCTTATGACGTTGGTTTCATGGCTGAGTGATATTCCATTGTACATAAGGACCACAACTTCTTTATCCATTTTTCTCTTTCCTGGGATATTTAAGGTGTAACGAAGTGGAGGTTCTTGTCAACAGAGCAGCCCTAAACTTTGGGGTGCCTGTGTCTTGCTGATTTTTAGTTTTCCCAATTTATACGCCCATGAGTGGAAGTGCCCTATGCTCTCTAAGCTGAGTTTTTTGGAGGTTTCAGGACACACCGTACACTTCTCCAGAGTGGCTGTTGGCAATTTACATCCCGCCCATCAGCGTAGCCAGGCTCCCGTTTCTCCATGGCCTGTCCTGCATTTCTGGTTTTGACACTTTATTCAGCATGGCCCTTTTGACCGATGGGAAGCGAGACTTCTTTGTAGCGCTGATTTGCCTTTCCAGGTTGCTTGGTTGGCCAAAAAGGGCGTATGCGTTTTTTCCTGAATATATTCAGGAAAAAACGCATACGCCCTTTTTGGCCAAGGGCTTCATTGTCGAGGTTTTGCCGCTTTTCCTGTGCTTTAAAGGCGATTCGAATCTCCCTCCTGAAATCTGTTTCCTGCAATTCTGCCTTGTTTTCCATTCCTCTTCGTTACCTTCCCTCAATATATTTGTGGACGAGAGTTATCATTTATAAGTCTGCAGGTTTGTGAATTGCAGTGCCCCTGAGCTCCATTTTTCAACTCACTTTCTTGGGAGCTGGCCGCAAAAGCGCAAGATTGCTTCAGGCCCTATTCTGGTCCCGGGCGGCAGGCTGAGCCTGTGGTTAATTCTTCTTCCTGATGGGAAAATAGAGTGACCTGTGCCTGTCCCGATACCTAGAGCTAGTCTCTCATTGGTTCCCCCTCTTCCCGTTCATCCTCAGGACAAATTGCAACCTGTACGGAACAGGAGGTTAAAGGTGCTGATTCTCCAAGGAGGGAGATTGCTAGTAAAGCGGCTGGAATGGCGAACCCGAGCACAAGGAGATGAGAAAAGAGGTGCGTTTTGGAAACCTTCCCCGATCACACGGTGTACCATCTTCTGGGTTTCTCATGCATGTTTTCGATGTAGGAAGATGCCCTTGAACCTGGAGATTTGGGACCCATGGGATGGGTACCATGCAGTATTACTTTAAAGGGTCTGTGTTTCCTCACCCAACCTCACCAAACCTCTCAGCCCCAAGAGTGTCCACCCTTATGTCTCAATCAGCTGTGGGTCTAGATATGGTCAATCCAGGTGGCATCACAGCCCCTGAACGAATTTTGTAAGAATTTCTCTCTATTTCACTGTCTTTGTTTCACGGGTTTTTAAAAGTAATTGATTTTTATAATGTGGTTTAGCTGCTTTTCTCTGCTGTGTTTCTGCCGCTTTACACCCACTTGACTCACTTACAGAGAGATATCAAAACATAGGTTTTAAGATTCTTACTAGTCAGATATATTCTTGGGCGGTGAATAGGGGGTGTTGAGTCCAATTCACTGAGCAAGGAGTAGGTCTTGTCTATTACATATTGGCTTTATGGAACGGTATCTGAGCTAATTTGAAACCCGTGTTTTATGCATCACCCCACCTCACCTTTCCCGTGAAGCAGCCATAGTGTGTTTTCTAAACGTGGGACTCTGTTCTGTTTTGTAATTCAGTTCAAGGGTAGCGGTTTTTACATTCCCTCTATAAGTGATATCTTATGATAAGTGTCTTTTTCTGTATGACTTATTTCACTTAGAATCGTCATACCTAAATCCACTCATCATGCTGCTACTAGCCTTATGACGTTGGTTTCATGGCTGAGTGATATTCCATTGTACATAAGGACCACAACTTCTTTATCCATTTTTCTCTTTCCTGGGATATTTAAGGTGTAACGAAGTGGAGGTTCTTGTCAACAGAGCAGCCCTAAACTTTGGGGTGCCTGTGTCTTGCTGATTTTTAGTTTTCCCAATTTATACGCCCATGAGTGGAAGTGCCCTATGCTCTCTAAGCTGAGTTTTTTGGAGGTTTCAGGACACACCGTACACTTCTCCAGAGTGGCTGTTGGCAATTTACATCCCGCCCATCAGCGTAGCCAGGCTCCCGTTTCTCCATGGCCTGTCGTGCATTTCTGGTTTTGACACTTTATTCAGCATGGCCCTTTTGACCGATGGGAAGCGAGACTTCTTTGTAGCGCTGATTTGCCTTTCCAGGTTGCTTGGTTGGCCAAAAAGGGCGTATGCGTTTTTTCCTGAATATATTCAGGAAAAAACGCATACGCCCTTTTTGGCCAAGGGCTTCATTGTCGAGGTTTTGCCGCTTTTCCTGTGCTTTAAAGCCGATTCGAATCTCCCTCCTGAAATCTGTTTCCTGCAATTCTGCCTTGCTTTCCATTCCTCTTCGTTGCCTTCCCTCAATATATTTGTGGACCAGAGTTATCATTTATAAGTCTTCAGGTTTGTGAATTGCAGTGCCCCTGAGCTCCATTTTTCAACTCGCTTTCTTGGGAGCTGGCCGCAAAAGCGCAGGATTGCTTCAGGCCCTATTCTGGTCCCGGGCGGCAGGCTGAGCCTGTGGTTAATTCTTCTTCCTGATGGGAAAATAGAGTGACCTGTGCCTGTCCCGATACCTAGAGCTAGTCTCTCATTGGTTCCCCCTCTTCCCGTTCATCCTCAGGACAAATTGCAACCTGTACGGAACAGGAGGTTAAAGGTGCTGATTCTCCAAGGAGGGAGATTGCAAGTAAAGCGGCTGGAATGGCGAACCCGAGCACAAGGAGATGAGAAAAGAGGTGCGTTTTGGAAACCTTTCCCGATCACACGGTGTACCATCTTCTGGGTTTCTCATGCATGTTTTTGATGTAGGAAGATGCCCTTGAACCTGGAGATTTGGGACCCATGGGATGGGTACCATGCAGTATTACTTTAAAGGGTCTGTGTTTCCTCACCCAACCTCACCAAACCTCTCAGCCCCAAGAGTGTCCACCCTTATGTCTCAATCAGATGTGGGTCTAGATATGGTCAATCCAGGTGGCATCACAGCCCCTGAACGAATTTTGTAAGAATTTCTCTCTCTTTCACTGTCTTTGTTTCACGGGTTTTTAAAAGTAATTGATTTTTATAATGTGGTTTAGCTGCTTTCCTCTGCTGTGTTTCTGCCGCTTTACACCCACTTGACTCACTTACAGAGAGATATCAAAACATAGGTTTTAAGATTCTTACTAGTCAGATATATTCTTGGGCGGTGAATAGGGGGTGTTGAGTCCAATTCACTGAGCAAGGAGTAGGTCTTGTCTATTACATATTGGCTTTATGGAACGGTATCTGAGCTAATTTGAAACCCGTGTTTTATGCATCACCCCACCTCACCTTTCCCGTGAAGCAGCCATAGTGTGTTTTCTAAACGTGGGACTCTGTTCTGTTTTGTAATTCAGTTCAAGGGTAGCGGTTTTTACATTCCCTCTATAAGTGATATCTTATGATAAGTGTCTTTTTCTGTATGACTTATTTCACTTAGAATCGTCATACCTAAATCCACTCATCATGCTGCTACTAGCCTTATGACGTTGGTTTCATGGCTGAGTGATATTCCATTGTACATAAGGACCACAACTTCTTTATCCATTTTTCTCTTTCCTGGGATATTTAAGGTGTAACGAAGTGGAGGTTCTTGTCAACAGAGCAGCCCTAAACTTTGGGGTGCCTGTGTCTTGCTGATTTTTAGTTTTCCCAATTTATACGCCCATGAGTGGAAGTGCCCTATGCTCTCTAAGCTGAGTTTTTTGGAGGTTTCAGGACACACCGTACACTTCTCCAGAGTGGCTGTTGGCAATTTACATCCCGCCCATCAGCGTAGCCAGGCTCCCGTTTCTCCATGGCCTGTCGTGCATTTCTGGTTTTGACACTTTATTCAGCATGGCCCTTTTGACCGATGGGAAGCGAGACTTCTTTGTAGCGCTGATTTGCCTTTCCAGGTTGCTTGGTTGGCCAAAAAGGGCGTATGCGTTTTTTCCTGAATATATTCAGGAAAAAACGCATACGCCCTTTTTGGCCAAGGGCTTCATTGTCGAGGTTTTGCCGCTTTTCCTGTGCTTTAAAGCCGATTCGAATCTCCCTCCTGAAATCTGTTTCCTGCAATTCTGCCTTGCTTTCCATTCCTCTTCGTTGCCTTCCCTCAATATATTTGTGGACCAGAGTTATCATTTATAAGTCTTCAGGTTTGTGAATTGCAGTGCCCCTGAGCTCCATTTTTCAACTCGCTTTCTTGGGAGCTGGCCGCAAAAGCGCAGGATTGCTTCAGGCCCTATTCTGGTCCCGGGCGGCAGGCTGAGCCTGTGGTTAATTCTTCTTCCTGATGGGAAAATAGAGTGACCTGTGCCTGTCCCGATACCTAGAGCTAGTCTCTCATTGGTTCCCCCTCTTCCCGTTCATCCTCAGGACAAATTGCAACCTGTACGGAACAGGAGGTTAAAGGTGCTGATTCTCCAAGGAGGGAGATTGCAAGTAAAGCGGCTGGAATGGCGAACCCGAGCACAAGGAGATGAGAAAAGAGGTGCGTTTTGGAAACCTTTCCCGATCACACGGTGTACCATCTTCTGGGTTTCTCATGCATGTTTTTGATGTAGGAAGATGCCCTTGAACCTGGAGATTTGGGACCCATGGGATGGGTACCATGCAGTATTACTTTAAAGGGTCTGTGTTTCCTCACCCAACCTCACCAAACCTCTCAGCCCCAAGAGTGTCCACCCTTATGTCTCAATCAGATGTGGGTCTAGATATGGTCAATCCAGGTGGCATCACAGCCCCTGAACGAATTTTGTAAGAATTTCTCTCTCTTTCACTGTCTTTGTTTCACGGGTTTTTAAAAGTAATTGATTTTTATAATGTGGTTTAGCTGCTTTCCTCTGCTGTGTTTCTGCCGCTTTACACCCACTTGACTCACTTACAGAGAGATATCAAAACATAGGTTTTAAGATTCTTACTAGTCAGATATATTCTTGGGCGGTGAATAGGGGGTGTTGAGTCCAATTCACTGAGCAAGGAGTAGGTCTTGTCTATTACATATTGGCTTTATGGAACGGTATCTGACCTAATTTGAAACCCTTGTTTTATGCATCACCCCACCTCACCTTTCCCGTGAAGCAGCCATAGTGTGTTTTCTAAACGTGGGACTCTGTTCTGTTTTGTAATTCAGTTCAAGGGTAGCGGTTTTTACATTCCCTCTATAAGTGATATCTTATGATAAGTGTCTTTTTCTGTATGACTTATTTCACTTAGAATCGTCATACCTAAATCCACTCATCATGCTGCTACTAGCCTTATGACGTTGGTTTCATGGCTGAGTGATATTCCATTGTACATAAGGACCACAACTTCTTTATCCATTTTTCTCTTTCCTGGGATATTTAAGGTGTAACAAAGTGGAGGTTCTTGTCAACAGAGCAGCCCTAAACTTTGGGGTGCCTGTGTCTTGCTGATTTTTAGTTTTCCCAATTTATACGCCCATGAGTGGAAGTGCCCTATGCTCTCTAAGCTGAGTTTTTTGGAGGTTTCAGGACACACCGTACACTTCTCCAGAGTGGCTGTTGGCAATTTACATCCCGCCCATCAGCGTAGCCAGGCTCCCGTTTCTCCGTGGCCTGTCCTGCATTTCTGGTTTTGACACTTTATTCAGCATGGCCCTTTTGACCGATGGGAAGCGAGACTTCTTTGTAGCGCTGATTTGCCTTTCCAGGTTGCTTGGTTGGCCAAAAAGGGCGTATGCGTTTTTTCCTGAATATATTCAGGAAAAAACGCATACGCCCTTTTTGGCGAAGGGCTTCATTGTCGAGGTTTTGCCGCTTTTCCTGTGCTTTAAAGGCGATTCGAATCTCCCTCCTGAAATCTGTTTCCTGCAATTCTGCCTTGCTTTCCATTCCTCTTCGTTACCTTCCCTCAATATATTTGTGGACGAGAGTTATCATTTATAAGTCTGCAGGTTTGTGAATTGCAGTGCCCCTGAGCTCCATTTTTCAACTCACTTTCTTGGGAGCTGGCCGCAAAAGCGCAAGATTGCTTCAGGCCCTATTCTGGTCCCGGGCGGCAGGCTGAGCCTGTGGTTAATTCCTCTTCCTGATGGGAAAATAGAGTGACCTGTGCCTGTCCCGATACCTAGAGCTAGTCTCTCATTGGTTACCCCTCTTCCCGTTCATCCTCAGGACAAATTGCAACCTGTACGGAACAGGAGGTTAAAGGTGCTGATTCTCCAAGGAGGGAGATTGCAAGTAAAGCGGCTGGAATGGCGAACCCGAGCACAAGGAGATGAGAAAAGAGGTGCGTTTTGGAAACCTTTCCCGATCACACGGTGTACCATCTTCTGGGTTGCTCATGCATGTTTTCGATGTAGGAAGATGCCCTTGAACCTGGAGATTTGGGACCCATGGGATGGGTACCATGCAGTATTACTTTAAAGGGTCTGTGTTTCCTCACCCAACCTCACCAAACCTCTCCGCCCCAAGAGTGTCCACCCTTATGTCTCAATCAGATGTGGGTCTAGATATGGTCAATCCAGGTGGCATCACAGCCCCTGAACGAATTTTGTAAGAATTTCTCTCTCTTTCACTGTCTTTGTTTCACGGGTTTTTAAAAGTAATTGATTTTTATAATGTGGTTTAGCTGCTTTCCTCTGCTGTGTTTCTGCCGCTTTACACCCACTTGACTCACTTACAGAGAGATATCAAAACATAGGTTTTAAGATTCTTACTAGTCAGATATATTCTTGGGCGTTGAATAGGGGGTGTTGAGTCCAATTCACTGAGCAAGGAGTAGGTCTTGTCTATTACATATTGGCTTTATGGAACGGTATCTGACCTAATTTGAAACCCTTGTTTTATGCATCACCCCACCTCACCTTTCCCGTGAAGCAGCCATAGTGTGTTTTCTAAACGTGGGACTCTGTTCTGTTTTGTAATTCAGTTCAAGGGTAGCGGTTTTTACATTCCGTCTATAAGTGATATCTTATGATAAGTGTCTTTTTCTGTATGACTTATTTCACTTAGAATCGTCATACCTAAATCCACTCATCATGCTGCTACTAGCCTTATGACGTTGGTTTCATGGCTGAGTGATATTCCATTGTACATAAGGACCACAACTTCTTTATCCATTTTTCTCTTTCCTGGGATATTTAAGGTGTAACGAAGTGGAGGTTCTTGTCAACAGAGCAGCCCTAAACTTTGGGGTGCCTGTGTCTTGCTGATTTTTAGTTTTCCCAATTTATACGCCCATGAGTGGAAGTGCCCTATGCTCTCTAAGCTGAGTTTTTTGGAGGTTTCAGGACACACCGTACACTTCTCCAGAGTGGCTGTTGGCAATTTACATCCCGCCCATCAGCGTAGCCAGGCTCCCGTTTCTCCATGGCCTGTCCTGCATTTCTGGTTTTGACACTTTATTCAGCATGGCCCTTTTGACCGATGGGAAGCGAGACTTCTTTGTAGCGCTGATTTGCCTTTCCAGGTTGCTTGGTTGGCCAAAAAGGGCGTATGCGTTTTTTCCTGAATATATTCAGGAAAAAACGCATACGCCCTTTTTGGCCAAGGGCTTCATTGTCGAGGTTTTGCCGCTTTTCCTGTGCTTTAAAGGCGATTCGAATCTCCCTCCTGAAATCTGTTTCCTGCAATTCTGCCTTGTTTTCCATTCCTCTTCGTTACCTTCCCTCAATATATTTGTGGACGAGAGTTATCATTTATAAGTCTGCAGGTTTGTGAATGGCAGTGCCCCTGAGCTCCATTTTTCAACTCACTTTCTTGGGAGCTGGCCGCAAAAGCGCAAGATTGCTTCAGGCCCTATTCTGGTCCCGGGCGGCAGGCTGAGCCTGTGGTTAATTCTTCTTCCTGATGGGAAAATAGAGTGACCTGTGCCTGTCCCGATACCTAGAGCTAGTCTCTCATTGGTTCCCCCTCTTCCCGTTCATCCTCAGGACAAATTGCAACCTGTACGGAACAGGAGGTTAAAGGTGCTGATTCTCCAAGGAGGGAGATTGCTAGTAAAGCGGCTGGAATGGCGAACCCGAGAACAAGGAGATGAGAAAAGAGGTGCGTTTTGGAAACCTTCCCCGATCACACGGTGTACCATCTTCTGGGTTTCTCATGCATGTTTTCGATGTAGGAAGATGCCCTTGAACCTGGAGATTTGGGACCCATGGGATGGGTACCATGCAGTATTACTTTAAAGGGTCTGTGTTTCCTCACCCAACCTCACCAAACCTCTCAGCCCCAAGAGTGTCCACCCTTATGTCTCAATCAGCTGTGGGTCTAGATATGGTCAATCCAGGTGGCATCACAGCCCCTGAACGAATTTTGTAAGAATTTCTCTCTATTTCACTGTCTTTGTTTCACGGGTTTTTAAAAGTAATTGATTTTTATAATGTGGTTTAGCTGCTTTCCTCTGCTGTGTTTCTGCCGCTTTACACCCACTTGACTCACTTACAGAGAGATATCAAAACATAGGTTTTAAGATTCTTACTAGTCAGATATATTCTTGGGCGGTGAATAGGGGGTGTTGAGTCCAATTCACTGAGCAAGGAGTAGGTCTTGTCTATTACATATTGGCTTTATGGAACGGTATATGAGCTAATTTGAAACCCGTGTTTTATGCATCACCCCACTTCACCTTTCCCGTGAAGCAGCCATAGTGTGTTTTCTAAACGTGGGACTCTGTTCTGTTTTGTAATTCAGTTCAAGGGTAGCGGTTTTTACATTCCCTCTATAAGTGATATCTTATGATAAGTGTCTTTTTCTGTATGACTTATTTCACTTAGAATCGTCATACCTAAATCCACTCATCATGCTGCTACTAGCCTTATGACGTTGGTTTCATGGCTGAGTGATATTCCATTGTACATAAGGACCACAACTTCTTTATCCATTTTTCTCTTTCCTGGGATATTTAAGGTGTAACGAAGTGGAGGTTCTTGTCAACAGAGCAGCCCTAAACTTTGGGGTGCCTGTGTCTTGCTGATTTTTAGTTTTCCCAATTTATACGCCCATGAGTGGAAGTGCCCTATGCTCTCTAAGCTGAGTTTTTTGGAGGTTTCAGGACACACCGTACACTTCTCCAGAGTGGCTGTTGGCAATTTACATCCCGCCCATCAGCGTAGCCAGGCTCCCGTTTCTCCATGGCCTGTCCTGCATTTCTGGTTTTGACACTTTATTCAGCATGGCCCTTTTGACCGATGGGAAGCGAGACTTCTTTGTAGCGCTGATTTGCCTTTCCAGGTTGCTTGGTTGGCCAAAAAGGGCGTATGCGTTTTTTCCTGAATATATTCAGGAAAAAACGCATACGCCCTTTTTGGCCAAGGGCTTCATTGTCGAGGTTTTGCCGCTTTTCCTGTGCTTTAAAGCCGATTCGAATCTCCCTCCTGAAATCTGTTTCCTGCAATTCTGCCTTGCTTTCCATTCCTCTTCGTTACCTTCCCTCAATATATTTGTGGACGAGAGTTATCATTTATAAGTCTGCAGGTTTGTGAATTGCAGTGCCCCTGAGCTCCATTTTTCAACTCACTTTCTTGGGAGCTGGCCGCAAAAGCGCAAGATTGCTTCAGGCCCTATTCTGGTCCCGGGCGGCAGGCTGAGCCTGTGGTTAATTCTTCTTCCTGATGGGAAAATAGAGTGACCTGTGCCTGTCCCGATACCTAGAGGTAGTCTCTCATTGGTTACCCCTCTTCCCGTTCATCCTCAGGACAAATTGCAACCAGTATAGAACAGGAGGTTAAAGGTGCTGATTCTCCAAGGAGGGAGATTGCTAGTAAAGCGGCTGGAATGGCGAACCCGAGCACAAGGAGATGAGAAAAGAGGTGCGTTTTGGAAACCTTTCCCGATCACACGGTGTACCATCTTCTGGGTTTCTCATGCATGTTTTCGATGTAGGAAGATGCCCTTGAACCTGGAGATTTGGGAACCATGGGATGGGTACCATGCAGTATTACTTTAAAGGGTCTGTGTTTCCTCACCCAACCTCACCAAACCTCTCAGCCCCAAGAGTGTCCACCCTTATGTCTCAATCAGCTGTGGGTCTAGATATGGTCAATCCAGGTGGCATCACAGCCCCTGAACGAATTTTGTAAGAATTTCTCTCTCTTTCACTGTCTTTGTTTCACGGGTTTTTAAAAGTAATTGATTTTTATAATGTAGTTTAGCTGCTTTCCTCTGCTGTGTTTCTGCCGCTTTACACTCACTTGACTCACTTACAGAGAGATATCAAAACATAGGTTTTAAGATTCTTACTAGTCAGATATATTCTTGGGCGGTGAATAGGGGGTGTTGAGTCCAATTCACTGAGCAAGGAGTAGGTCTTGTCTATTACATATTGGCTTTATGGAACGGTATCTGAGCTAATTTGAAACCCGTGTTTTATGCATCACCCCACTTCACCTTTCCCGTGAAGCAGCCATAGTGTGTTTTCTAAACGTGGGACTCTGTTCTGTTTTGTAATTCAGTTCAAGGGTAGCGGTTTTTACATTCCCTCTATAAGTGATATATTATGATAAGTGTCTTTTTCTGTATGACTTATTTCACTTAGAATCGTCATACCTAAATCCACTCATCATGCTGCTACTAGCCTTATGACGTTGGTTTCATGGCTGAGTGATATTCCATTGTACATAAGGACCACAACTTCTTTATCCATTTTTCTCTTTCCTGGGATATTTAAGGTGTAACGAAGTGGAGGTTCTTGTCAACAGAGCAGCCCTAAACTTTGGGGTGCCTGTGTCTTGCTGATTTTTAGTTTTCCCAATTTATACGCCCATGAGTGGAAGTGCCCTATGCTCTCTAAGCTGAGTTTTTTGGAGGTTTCAGGACACACCGTACACTTCTCCAGAGTGGCTGTTGGCAATTTACATCCCGCCCATCAGCGTAGCCAGGCTCCCGTTTCTCCATGGCCTGTCGTGCATTTCTGGTTTTGACACTTTATTCAGCATGGCCCTTTTGACCGATGGGAAGCGAGACTTCTTTGTAGCGCTGATTTGCCTTTCCAGGTTGCTTGGTTGGCCAAAAAGGGCGTATGCGTTTTTTCCTGAATATATTCAGGAAAAAACGCATACGCCCTTTTTGGCCAAGGGCTTCATTGTCGAGGTTTTGCCGCTTTTCCTGTGCTTTAAAGCCGATTCGAATCTCCCTCCTGAAATCTGTTTCCTGCAATTCTGCCTTGCTTTCCATTCCTCTTCGTTGCCTTCCCTCAATATATTTGTGGACCAGAGTTATCATTTATAAGTCTGCAGGTTTGTGAATTGCAGTGCCCCTGAGCTCCATTTTTCAACTCGCTTTCTTGGGAGCTGGCCGCAAAAGCGCAGGATTGCTTCAGGCCCTATTCTGGTCCCGGGCGGCAGGCTGAGCCTGTGGTTAATTCTTCTTCCTGATGGGAAAATAGAGTGACCTGTGCCTGTCCCGATACCTAGAGCTAGTCTCTCATTGGTTCCCCCTCTTCCCGTTCATCCTCAGGACAAATTGCAACCTGTACGGAACAGGAGGTTAAAGGTGCTGATTCTCCAAGGAGGGAGATTGCAAGTAAAGCGGCTGGAATGGCGAACCCGAGCACAAGGAGATGAGAAAAGAGGTGCGTTTTGGAAACCTTTCCCGATCACACGGTGTACCATCTTCTGGGTTTCTCATGCATGCTTTCGATATAGGAAGATGCCCTTGAACCTGGAGATTTGGGACCCATGGGATGGTTACCATGCAGTATTACTTTAAAGGGTCTGTGTTTCCTCACCCAACCTCACCAAACCTCTCAGCCCCAAGAGTGTCCACCCTTATGTCTCAATCAGATGTGGGTCTAGATATGGTCAATCCAGGTGGCATCACAGCCCCTGAACGAATTTTGTAAGAATTTCTCTCTCTTTCACTGTCTTTGTTTCACGGGTTTTTAAAAGTAATTGATTTTTATAATGTAGTTTAGCTGCTTTCCTCTGCTGTGTTTCTGCCGCTTTACACCCACTTGACTCACTTACAGAGAGATATCAAAACATAGGTTTTAAGATTCTTACTAGTCAGATATATTCTTGGGCGGTGAATAGGGGGTGTTGAGTCCAATTCACTGAGCAAGGAGTAGGTCTTGTCTATTACATATTGGCTGTATGGAACGGTATCTGAGCTAATTTGAAACCCGTGTTTTATGCATCACCCCACCTCACCTTTCCCGTGAAGCAGCCATAGTGTGTTTTCTAAACGTGGGACTCTGTTCTGTTTTGTAATTCAGTTCAAGGGTAGCGGTTTTTACATTCCCTCTATAAGTGATATCTTATGATAAGTGTCTTTTTCTGTATGACTTATTTCACTTAGAATCGTCATACCTAAATCCACTCATCATGCTGCTACTAGCCTTATGACGTTGGTTTCATGGCTGAGTGATATTCCATTGTACATAAGGACCACAACTTCTTTATCCATTTTTCTCTTTCCTGGGATATTTAAGGTGTAACGAAGTGGAGGTTCTTGTCAACAGAGCAGCCCTAAACTTTGGGGTGCCTGTGTCTTGCTGATTTTTAGTTTTCCCAATTTATACGCCCATGAGTGGAAGTGCCCTATGCTCTCTAAGCTGAGTTTTTTGGAGGTTTCAGGACACACCGTACACTTCTCCAGAGTGGCTGTTGGCAATTTACATCCCGCCCATCAGCGTAGCCAGGCTCCCGTTTCTCCATGGCCTGTCCTGCATTTCTGGTTTTGACACTTTATTCAGCATGGCCCTTTTGACCGATGGGAAGCGAGACTTCTTTGTAGCGCTGATTTGCCTTTCCAGGTTGCTTGGTTGGCCAAAAAGGGCGTATGCGTTTTTTCCTGAATATATTCAGGAAAAAACGCATACGCCCTTTTTGGCCAAGGGCTTCATTGTCGAGGTTTTGCCGCTTTTCCTGTGCTTTAAAGCCGATTCGAATCTCCCTCCTGAAATCTGTTTCCTGCAATTCTGCCTTGCTTTCCATTCCTCTTCGTTACCTTCCCTCAATATATTTGTGGACGAGAGTTATCATTTATAAGTCTGCAGGTTTGTGAATTGCAGTGCCCCTGAGCTCCATTTCTCAACTCACTTTCTTGGGCGCTGGCCGCAAAAGCGCAAGATTGCTTCAGGCCCTATTCTGGTCCCGGGCGGCAGGCTGAGCCTGTGGTTAATTCTTCTTTCTGATGGGAAAATAGAGTGACCTGTGCCTGTCCCGATACCTAGAGCTAGTCTCTCATTGGTTACCCCTCTTCCCGTTCATCCTCAGGACAAATTGCAACCTGTACGGAACAGGAGGTTAAAGGTGCTGATTCTCCAAGGAGGGAGATTGCTAGTAAAGCGGCTGGAATGGCGAACCCGAGCACAAGGAGATGAGAAAAGAGGTGCGTTTTGGAAACCTTTCCCGATCACACGGTGTACCATCTTCTGGGTTTCTCATGCATGTTTTCGATGTAGGAAGATGCCCTTGAACCTGGAGATTTGGGACCCATGGGATGGGTACCATGCAGTATTACTTTAAAGGGTCTGTGTTTCCTCACCCAACCTCACCAAACCTCTCAGCCCCAAGAGTGTCCACCCTTATGTCTCAATCAGCTGTGGGTCTAGATATGGTCAATCCAGGTGGCATCACAGCCCCTGAACGAATTTTGTAAGAATTTCTCTCTCTTTCACTGTCTTTGTTTCACGGGTTTTTAAAAGTAATTGATTTTTATAATGGGGTTTAGCTGCTTTCCTCTGCTGTGTTTCTGCCGCTTTACACCCACTTGACTCACTTACAGAGAGATATCAAAACATAGGTTTTAAGATTCTTACTAGTCAGATATATTCTTGGGCGGTGAATAGGGGGTGTTGAGTCCAATTCACTGAGCAAGGAGTAGGTCTTGTCTATTACATATTGGCTGTATGGAACGGTATCTGAGCTAATTTGAAACCCGTGTTTTATGCATCACCCCACCTCACCTTTCCCGTGAAGCAGCCATAGTGTGTTTTCTAAACGTGGGACTCTGTTCTGTTTTGTAATTCAGTTCAAGGGTAGCGGTTTTTACATTCCCTCTATAAGTGATATCTTATGATAAGTGTCTTTTTCTGTATGACTTATTTCACTTAGAATCGTCATACCTAAATCCACTCATCATGCTGCTACTAGCCTTATGACGTTGGTTTCATGGCTGAGTGATATTCCATTGTACATAAGGACCACAACTTCTTTATCCATTTTTCTCTTTCCTGGGATATTTAAGGTGTAACGAAGTGGAGGTTCTTGTCAACAGAGCAGCCCTAAACTTTGGGGTGCCTGTGTCTTGCTGATTTTTAGTTTTCCCAATTTATACGCCCATGAGTGGAAGTGCCCTATGCTCTCTAAGCTGAGTTTTTTGGAGGTTTCAGGACACACCGTACACTTCTCCAGAGTGGCTGTTGGCAATTTACATCCCGCCCATCAGCGTAGCCAGGCTCCCGTTTCTCCATGGCCTGTCCTGCATTTCTGGTTTTGACACTTTATTCAGCATGGCCCTTTTGACCGATGGGAAGCGAGACTTCTTTGTAGCGCTGATTTGCCTTTCCAGGTTGCTTGGTTGGCCAAAAAGGGCGTATGCGTTTTTTCCTGAATATATTCAGGAAAAAACGCATACGCCCTTTTTGGCCAAGGGCTTCATTGTCGAGGTTTTGCCGCTTTTCCTGTGCTTTAAAGGCGATTCGAATCTCCCTCCTGAAATCTGTTTCCTGCAATTCTGCCTTGCTTTCCATTCCTCTTCGTTACCTTCCCTCAATATATTTGTGGACGAGAGTTATCATTTATAAGTCTGCAGGTTTGTGAATTGCAGTGCCCCTGAGCTCCATTTCTCAACTCACTTTCTTGGGCGCTGGCCGCAAAAGCGCAAGATTGCTTCAGGCCCTATTCTGGTCCCGGGCGGCAGGCTGAGCCTGTGGTTAATTCCTCTTTCTGATGGGAAAATAGAGTGACCTGTGCCTGTCCCGATACCTAGAGCTAGTCTCTCATTGGTTACCCCTCTTCCCGTTCATCCTCAGGACAAATTGCAACCTGTACGGAACAGGAGGTTAAAGGTGCTGATTCTCCAAGGAGGGAGATTGCTAGTAAAGCGGCTGGAATGGCGAACCCGAGCACAAGGAGATGAGAAAAGAGGTGCGTTTTGGAAACCTTTCCCGATCACACGGTGTACCATCTTCTGGGTTTCTCATGCATGCTTTCGATATAGGAAGATGCCCTTGAACCTGGAGATTTGGGACCCATGGGATGGTTACCATGCAGTATTACTTTAAAGGGTCTGTGTTTCCTCACCCAACCTCACCAAACCTCTCAGCCCCAAGAGTGTCCACCCTTATGTCTCAATCAGATGTGGGTCTAGATATGGTCAATCCAGGTGGCATCACAGCCCCTGAACGAATTTTGTAAGAATTTCTCTCTCTTTCACTGTCTTTGTTTCACGGGTTTTTAAAAGTAATTGATTTTTATAATGTAGTTTAGCTGCTTTCCTCTGCTGTGTTTCTGCCGCTTTACACCCACTTGACTCACTTACAGAGAGATATCAAAACATAGGTTTTAAGATTCTTACTAGTCAGATATATTCTTGGGCGGTGAATAGGGGGTGTTGAGTCCAATTCACTGAGCAAGGAGTAGGTCTTGTCTATTACATATTGGCTGTATGGAACGGTATCTGAGCTAATTTGAAACCCGTGTTTTATGCATCACCCCACCTCACCTTTCCCGTGAAGCAGCCATAGTGTGTTTTCTAAACGTGGGACTCTGTTCTGTTTTGTAATTCAGTTCAAGGGTAGCGGTTTTTACATTCCCTCTATAAGTGATATCTTATGATAAGTGTCTTTTTCTGTATGACTTATTTCACTTAGAATCGTCATACCTAAATCCACTCATCATGCTGCTACTAGCCTTATGACGTTGGTTTCATGGCTGAGTGATATTCCATTGTACATAAGGACCACAACTTCTTTATCCATTTTTCTCTTTCCTGGGATATTTAAGGTGTAACGAAGTGGAGGTTCTTGTCAACAGAGCAGCCCTAAACTTTGGGGTGCCTGTGTCTTGCTGATTTTTAGTTTTCCCAATTTATACGCCCATGAGTGGAAGTGCCCTATGCTCTCTAAGCTGAGTTTTTTGGAGGTTTCAGGACACACCGTACACTTCTCCAGAGTGGCTGTTGGCAATTTACATCCCGCCCATCAGCGTAGCCAGGCTCCCGTTTCTCCATGGCCTGTCCTGCATTTCTGGTTTTGACACTTTATTCAGCATGGCCCTTTTGACCGATGGGAAGCGAGACTTCTTTGTAGCGCTGATTTGCCTTTCCAGGTTGCTTGGTTGGCCAAAAAGGGCGTATGCGTTTTTTCCTGAATATATTCAGGAAAAAACGCATACGCCCTTTTTGGCCAAGGGCTTCATTGTCGAGGTTTTGCCGCTTTTCCTGTGCTTTAAAGGCGATTCGAATCTCCCTCCTGAAATCTGTTTCCTGCAATTCTGCCTTGCTTTCCATTCCTCTTCGTTACCTTCCCTCAATATATTTGTGGACGAGAGTTATCATTTATAAGTCTGCAGGTTTGTGAATTGCAGTGCCCCTGAGCTCCATTTCTCAACTCACTTTCTTGGGCGCTGGCCGCAAAAGCGCAAGATTGCTTCAGGCCCTATTCTGGTCCCGGGCGGCAGGCTGAGCCTGTGGTTAATTCTTCTTTCTGATGGGAAAATAGAGTGACCTGTGCCTGTCCCGATACCTAGAGCTAGTCTCTCATTGGTTACCCCTCTTCCCGTTCATCCTCAGGACAAATTGCAACCTGTACGGAACAGGAGGTTAAAGGTGCTGATTCTCCAAGGAGGGAGATTGCTAGTAAAGCGGCTGGAATGGCGAACCCGAGCACAAGGAGATGAGAAAAGAGGTGCGTTTTGGAAACCTTTCCCGATCACACGGTGTACCATCTTCTGGGTTTCTCATGCATGTTTTCGATGTAGGAAGATGCCCTTGAACCTGGAGATTTGGGACCCATGGGATGGGTACCATGCAGTATTACTTTAAAGGGTCTGTGTTTCCTCACCCAACCTCACCAAACCTCTCAGCCCCAAGAGTGTCCACCCTTATGTCTCAATCAGCTGTGGGTCTAGATATGGTCAATCCAGGTGGCATCACAGCCCCTGAACGAATTTTGTAAGAATTTCTCTCTCTTTCACTGTCTTTGTTTCACGGGTTTTTAAAAGTAATTGATTTTTATAATGGGGTTTAGCTGCTTTCCTCTGCTGTGTTTCTGCCGCTTTACACCCACTTGACTCACTTACAGAGAGATATCAAAACATAGGTTTTAAGATTCTTACTAGTCAGATATATTCTTGGGCGGTGAATAGGGGGTGTTGAGTCCAATTCACTGAGCAAGGAGTAGGTCTTGTCTATTACATATTGGCTGTATGGAACGGTATCTGAGCTAATTTGAAACCCGTGTTTTATGCATCACCCCACCTCACCTTTCCCGTGAAGCAGCCATAGTGTGTTTTCTAAACGTGGGACTCTGTTCTGTTTTGTAATTCAGTTCAAGGGTAGCGTTTTTACATTCCCTCTATAAGTGATATCTTATGATAAGTGTCTTTTTCTGTATGACTTATTTCACTTAGAATCGTCATACCTAAATCCACTCATCATGCTGCTACTAGCCTTATGACGTTGGTTTCATGGCTGAGTGATATTCCATTGTACATAAGGACCACAACTTCTTTATCCATTTTTCTCTTTCCTGGGATATTTAAGGTGTAACGAAGTGGAGGTTCTTGTCAACAGAGCAGCCCTAAACTTTGGGGTGCCTGTGTCTTGCTGATTTTTAGTTTTCCCAATTTATACGCCCATGAGTGGAAGTGCCCTATGCTCTCTAAGCTGAGTTTTTTGGAGGTTTCAGGACACACCGTACACTTCTCCAGAGTGGCTGTTGGCAATTTACATCCCGCCCATCAGCGTAGCCAGGCTCCCGTTTCTCCATGGCCTGTCCTGCATTTCTGGTTTTGACACTTTATTCAGCATGGCCCTTTTGACCGATGGGAAGCGAGACTTCTTTGTAGCGCTGATTTGCCTTTCCAGGTTGCTTGGTTGGCCAAAAAGGGCGTATGCGTTTTTTCCTGAATATATTCAGGAAAAAACGCATACGCCCTTTTTGGCCAAGGGCTTCATTGTCGAGGTTTTGCCGCTTTTCCTGTGCTTTAAAGCCGATTCGAATCTCCCTCCTGAAATCTGTTTCCTGCAATTCTGCCTTGCTTTCCATTCCTCTTCGTTACCTTCCCTCAATATATTTGTGGACGAGAGTTATCATTTATAAGTCTGCAGGTTTGTGAATTGCAGTGCCCCTGAGCTCCATTTCTCAACTCACTTTCTTGGGCGCTGGCCGCAAAAGCGCAAGATTGCTTCAGGCCCTATTCTGGTCCCGGGCGGCAGGCTGAGCCTGTGGTTAATTCTTCTTTCTGATGGGAAAATAGAGTGACCTGTGCCTGTCCCGATACCTAGAGCTAGTCTCTCATTGGTTACCCCTCTTCCCGTTCATCCTCAGGACAAATTGCAACCTGTACGGAACAGGAGGTTAAAGGTGCTGATTCTCCAAGGAGGGAGATTGCTAGTAAAGCGGCTGGAATGGCGAACCCGAGCACAAGGAGATGAGAAAAGAGGTGCGTTTTGGAAACCTTTCCCGATCACACGGTGTACCATCTTCTGGGTTTCTCATGCATGTTTTCGATGTAGGAAGATGCCCTTGAACCTGGAGATTTGGGACCCATGGGATGGGTACCATGCAGTATTACTTTAAAGGGTCTGTGTTTCCTCACCCAACCTCACCAAACCTCTCAGCCCCAAGAGTGTCCACCCTTATGTCTCAATCAGCTGTGGGTCTAGATATGGTCAATCCAGGTGGCATCACAGCCCCTGAACGAATTTTGTAAGAATTTCTCTCTCTTTCACTGTCTTTGTTTCACGGGTTTTTAAAAGTAATTGATTTTTATAATGGGGTTTAGCTGCTTTCCTCTGCTGTGTTTCTGCCGCTTTACACCCACTTGACTCACTTACAGAGAGATATCAAAACATAGGTTTTAAGATTCTTACTAGTCAGATATATTCTTGGGCGGTGAATAGGGGGTGTTGAGTCCAATTCACTGAGCAAGGAGTAGGTCTTGTCTATTACATATTGGCTGTATGGAACGGTATCTGAGCTAATTTGAAACCCGTGTTTTATGCATCACCCCACCTCACCTTTCCCGTGAAGCAGCCATAGTGTGTTTTCTAAACGTGGGACTCTGTTCTGTTTTGTAATTCAGTTCAAGGGTAGCGTTTTTACATTCCCTCTATAAGTGATATCTTATGATAAGTGTCTTTTTCTGTATGACTTATTTCACTTAGAATCGTCATACCTAAATCCACTCATCATGCTGCTACTAGCCTTATGACGTTGGTTTCATGGCTGAGTGATATTCCATTGTACATAAGGACCACAACTTCTTTATCCATTTTTCTCTTTCCTGGGATATTTAAGGTGTAACGAAGTGGAGGTTCTTGTCAACAGAGCAGCCCTAAACTTTGGGGTGCCTGTGTCTTGCTGATTTTTACTTTTCCCAATTTATACGCCCATGAGTGGAAGTGCCCTATGCTCTCTAAGCTGAGTTTTTTGGAGGTTTCAGGACACACCGTACACTTCTCCAGAGTGGCTGTTGGCAATTTACATCCCGCCCATCAGCGTAGCCAGGCTCCCGTTTCTCCATGGCCTGTCCTGCATTTCTGGTTTTGACACTTTATTCAGCATGGCCCTTTTGACCGATGGGAAGCGAGACTTCTTTGTAGCGCTGATTTGCCTTTCCAGGTTGCTTGGTTGGCCAAAAAGGGCGTATGCGTTTTTTCCTGAATATATTCAGGAAAAAACGCATACGCCCTTTTTGGCCAAGGGCTTCATTGTCGAGGTTTCGCCGCTTTTCCTGTGCTTTAAAGGCGATTCGAATCTCCCTCCTGAAATCTGTTTCCTGCAATTCTGCCTTGCTTTCCATTCCTCTTCGTTACCTTCCCTCAATATATTTGTGGACGAGAGTTATCATTTATAAGTCTGCAGGTTTGTGAATTGCAGTGCCCCTGAGCTCCATTTTTCAACTCACTTTCTTGGGAGCTGGCCGCAAAAGCGCAAGATTGCTTCAGGCCCTATTCTGGTCCCGGGCGGCAGGCTGAGCCTGTGGTTAATTCTTCTTCCTGATGGGAAAATAGAGTGACCTGTGCCTGTCCCGATACCTAGAGGTAGTCTCTCATTGGTTACCCCTCTTCCCGTTCATTCACAGGACAAATTGCAACCAGTATAGAACAGGAGGTTAAAGGTGCTGATTCTCCAAGGAGGGAGATTGCTAGTAAAGCGGCTGGAATGGCGAACCCGAGCACAAGGAGATGAGAAAAGAGGTGCGTTTTGGAAACCTTTCCCGATCACACGGTGTACCATCTTCTGGGTTTCTCATGCATGTTTTCGATGTAGGAAGATGCCCTTGAACCTGGAGATTTGGGAACCATGGGATGGGTACCATGCAGTATTACTTTAAAGGGTCTGTGTTTCCTCACCCAACCTCACCAAACCTCTCAGCCCCAAGAGTGTCCACCCTTATGTCTCAATCAGCTGTGGGTCTAGATATGGTCAATCCAGGTGGCATCACAGCCCCTGAACGAATTTTGTAAGAATTTCTCTCTCTTTCACTGTCTTTGTTTCACGGGTTTTTAAAAGTAATTGATTTTTATAATGTAGTTTAGCTGCTTTCCTCTGCTGTGTTTCTGCCGCTTTACACCCACTTGACTCACTTACAGAGAGATATCAAAACATAGGTTTTAAGATTCTTACTAGTCAGATATATTCTTGGGCGGTGAATAGGGGGTGTTGAGTCCAATTCACTGAGCAAGGAGTAGGTCTTGTCTATTACATATTGGCTGTATGGAACGGTATCTGAGCTAATTTGAAACCCGTGTTTTATGCATCACCCCACCTCACCTTTCCCGTGAAGCAGCCATAGTGTGTTTTCTAAACGTGGGACTCTGTTCTGTTTTGTAATTCAGTTCAAGGGTAGCGGTTTTTACATTCCCTCTATAAGTGATATCTTATGATAAGTGTCTTTTTCTGTATGACTTATTTCACTTAGAATCGTCATACCTAAATCCACTCATCATGCTGCTACTAGCCTTATGACGTTGGTTTCATGGCTGAGTGATATTCCATTGTACATAAGGACCACAACTTCTTTATCCATTTTTCTCTTTCCTGGGATATTTAAGGTGTAACGAAGTGGAGGTTCTTGTCAACAGAGCAGCCCTAAACTTTGGGGTGCCTGTGTCTTGCTGATTTTTAGTTTTCCCAATTTATACGCCCATGAGTGGAAGTGCCCTATGCTCTCTAAGCTGAGTTTTTTGGAGGTTTCAGGACACACCGTACACTTCTCCAGAGTGGCTGTTGGCAATTTACATCCCGCCCATCAGCGTAGCCAGGCTCCCGTTTCTCCATGGCCTGTCCTGCATTTCTGGTTTTGACACTTTATTCAGCATGGCCCTTTTGACCGATGGGAAGCGAGACTTCTTTGTAGCGCTGATTTGCCTTTCCAGGTTGCTTGGTTGGCCAAAAAGGGCGTATGCGTTTTTTCCTGAATATATTCAGGAAAAAACGCATACGCCCTTTTTGGCCAAGGGCTTCATTGTCGAGGTTTTGCCGCTTTTCCTGTGCTTTAAAGCCGATTCGAATCTCCCTCCTGAAATCTGTTTCCTGCAATTCTGCCTTGCTTTCCATTCCTCTTCGTTACCTTCCCTCAATATATTTGTGGACGAGAGTTATCATTTATAAGTCTGCAGGTTTGTGAATTGCAGTGCCCCTGAGCTCCATTTCTCAACTCACTTTCTTGGGCGCTGGCCGCAAAAGCGCAAGATTGCTTCAGGCCCTATTCTGGTCCCGGGCGGCAGGCTGAGCCTGTGGTTAATTCTTCTTTCTGATGGGAAAATAGAGTGACCTGTGCCTGTCCCGATACCTAGAGCTAGTCTCTCATTGGTTACCCCTCTTCCCGTTCATCCTCAGGACAAATTGCAACCTGTACGGAACAGGAGGTTAAAGGTGCTGATTCTCCAAGGAGGGAGATTGCTAGTAAAGCGGCTGGAATGGCGAACCCGAGCACAAGGAGATGAGAAAAGAGGTGCGTTTTGGAAACCTTTCCCGATCACACGGTGTACCATCTTCTGGGTTTCTCATGCATGTTTTCGATGTAGGAAGATGCCCTTGAACCTGGAGATTTGGGACCCATGGGATGGGTACCATGCAGTATTACTTTAAAGGGTCTGTGTTTCCTCACCCAACCTCACCAAACCTCTCAGCCCCAAGAGTGTCCACCCTTATGTCTCAATCAGCTGTGGGTCTAGATATGGTCAATCCAGGTGGCATCACAGCCCCTGAACGAATTTTGTAAGAATTTCTCTCTCTTTCACTGTCTTTGTTTCACGGGTTTTTAAAAGTAATTGATTTTTATAATGGGGTTTAGCTGCTTTCCTCTGCTGTGTTTCTGCCGCTTTACACCCACTTGACTCACTTACAGAGAGATATCAAAACATAGGTTTTAAGATTCTTACTAGTCAGATATATTCTTGGGCGGTGAATAGGGGGTGTTGAGTCCAATTCACTGAGCAAGGAGTAGGTCTTGTCTATTACATATTGGCTGTATGGAACGGTATCTGAGCTAATTTGAAACCCGTGTTTTATGCATCACCCCACCTCACCTTTCCCGTGAAGCAGCCATAGTGTGTTTTCTAAACGTGGGACTCTGTTCTGTTTTGTAATTCAGTTCAAGGGTAGCGGTTTTTACATTCCCTCTATAAGTGATATCTTATGATAAGTGTCTTTTTCTGTATGACTTATTTCACTTAGAATCGTCATACCTAAATCCACTCATCATGCTGCTACTAGCCTTATGACGTTGGTTTCATGGCTGAGTGATATTCCATTGTACATAAGGACCACAACTTCTTTATCCATTTTTCTCTTTCCTGGGATATTTAAGGTGTAACGAAGTGGAGGTTCTTGTCAACAGAGCAGCCCTAAACTTTGGGGTGCCTGTGTCTTGCTGATTTTTAGTTTTCCCAATTTATACGCCCATGAGTGGAAGTGCCCTATGCTCTCTAAGCTGAGTTTTTTGGAGGTTTCAGGACACACCGTACACTTCTCCAGAGTGGCTGTTGGCAATTTACATCCCGCCCATCAGCGTAGCCAGGCTCCCGTTTCTCCATGGCCTGTCCTGCATTTCTGGTTTTGACACTTTATTCAGCATGGCCCTTTTGACCGATGGGAAGCGAGACTTCTTTGTAGCGCTGATTTGCCTTTCCAGGTTGCTTGGTTGGCCAAAAAGGGCGTATGCGTTTTTTCCTGAATATATTCAGGAAAAAACGCATACGCCCTTTTTGGCCAAGGGCTTCATTGTCGAGGTTTTGCCGCTTTTCCTGTGCTTTAAAGGCGATTCGAATCTCCCTCCTGAAATCTGTTTCCTGCAATTCTGCCTTGCTTTCCATTCCTCTTCGTTACCTTCCCTCAATATATTTGTGGACGAGAGTTATCATTTATAAGTCTGCAGGTTTGTGAATTGCAGTGCCCCTGAGCTCCATTTCTCAACTCACTTTCTTGGGCGCTGGCCGCAAAAGTGCAAGATTGCTTCAGGCCCTATTCTGGTCCCGGGCGGCAGGCTGAGCCTGTGGTTAATTCTTCTTTCTGATGGGAAAATAGAGTGACCTGTGCCTGTCCCGATACCTAGAGCTAGTCTCTCATTGGTTACCCCTCTTCCCGTTCATCCTCAGGACAAATTGCAACCTGTACGGAACAGGAGGTTAAAGGTGCTGATTCTCCAAGGAGGGAGATTGCTAGTAAAGCGGCTGGAATGGCGAACCCGAGCACAAGGAGATGAGAAAAGAGGTGCGTTTTGGAAACCTTTCCCGATCACACGGTGTACCATCTTCTGGGTTTCTCATGCATGTTTTCGATGTAGGAAGATGCCCTTGAACCTGGAGATTTGGGACCCATGGGATGGGTACCATGCAGTATTACTTTAAAGGGTCTGTGTTTCCTCACCCAACCTCACCAAACCTCTCAGCCCCAAGAGTGTCCACCCTTATGTCTCAATCAGCTGTGGGTCTAGATATGGTCAATCCAGGTGGCATCACAGCCCCTGAACGAATTTTGTAAGAATTTCTCTCTCTTTCACTGTCTTTGTTTCACGGGTTTTTAAAAGTAATTGATTTTTATAATGGGGTTTAGCTGCTTTCCTCTGCTGTGTTTCTGCCGCTTTACACCCACTTGACTCACTTACAGAGAGATATCAAAACATAGGTTTTAAGATTCTTACTAGTCAGATATATTCTTGGGCGGTGAATAGGGGGTGTTGAGTCCAATTCACTGAGCAAGGAGTAGGTCTTGTCTATTACATATTGGCTGTATGGAACGGTATCTGAGCTAATTTGAAACCCGTGTTTTATGCATCACCCCACCTCACCTTTCCCGTGAAGCAGCCATAGTGTGTTTTCTAAACGTGGGACTCTGTTCTGTTTTGTAATTCAGTTCAAGGGTAGCGTTTTTACATTCCCTCTATAAGTGATATCTTATGATAAGTGTCTTTTTCTGTATGACTTATTTCACTTAGAATCGTCATACCTAAATCCACTCATCATGCTGCTACTAGCCTTATGACGTTGGTTTCATGGCTGAGTGATATTCCATTGTACATAAGGACCACAACTTCTTTATCCATTTTTCTCTTTCCTGGGATATTTAAGGTGTAACGAAGTGGAGGTTCTTGTCAACAGAGCAGCCCTAAACTTTGGGGTGCCTGTGTCTTGCTGATTTTTAGTTTTCCCAATTTATACGCCCATGAGTGGAAGTGCCCTATGCTCTCTAAGCTGAGTTTTTTGGAGGTTTCAGGACACACCGTACACTTCTCCAGAGTGGCTGTTGGCAATTTACATCCCGCCCATCAGCGTAGCCAGGCTCCCGTTTCTCCATGGCCTGTCCTGCATTTCTGGTTTTGACACTTTATTCAGCATGGCCCTTTTGACCGATGGGAAGCGAGACTTCTTTGTAGCGCTGATTTGCCTTTCCAGGTTGCTTGGTTGGCCAAAAAGGGCGTATGCGTTTTTTCCTGAATATATTCAGGAAAAAACGCATACGCCCTTTTTGGCCAAGGGCTTCATTGTCGAGGTTTTGCCGCTTTTCCTGTGCTTTAAAGGCGATTCGAATCTCCCTCCTGAAATCTGTTTCCTGCAATTCTGCCTTGCGTTCCATTCCTCTTCGTTACCTTCCCTCAATATATTTGTGGACGAGAGTTATCATTTATAAGTCTGCAGGTTTGTGAATTGCAGTGCCCCTGAGCTCCATTTCTCAACTCACTTTCTTGGGCGCTGGCCGCAAAAGCGCAAGATTGCTTCAGGCCCTATTCTGGTCCCGGGCGGCAGGCTGAGCCTGTGGTTAATTCTTCTTTCTGATGGGAAAATAGAGTGACCTGTGCCTGTCCCGATACCTAGAGCTAGTCTCTCATTGGTTACCCCTCTTCCCGTTCATCCTCAGGACAAATTGCAACCTGTACGGAACAGGAGGTTAAAGGTGCTGATTCTCCAAGGAGGGAGATTGCTAGTAAAGCGGCTGGAATGGCGAACCCGAGCACAAGGAGATGAGAAAAGAGGTGCGTTTTGGAAACCTTTCCCGATCACACGGTGTACCATCTTCTGGGTTTCTCATGCATGTTTTCGATGTAGGAAGATGCCCTTGAACCTGGAGATTTGGGACCCATGGGATGGGTACCATGCAGTATTACTTTAAAGGGTCTGTGTTTCCTCACCCAACCTCACCAAACCTCTCAGCCCCAAGAGTGTCCACCCTTATGTCTCAATCAGCTGTGGGTCTAGATATGGTCAATCCAGGTGGCATCACAGCCCCTGAACGAATTTTGTAAGAATTTCTCTCTCTTTCACTGTCTTTGTTTCACGGGTTTTTAAAAGTAATTGATTTTTATAATGGGGTTTAGCTGCTTTCCTCTGCTGTGTTTCTGCCGCTTTACACCCACTTGACTCACTTACAGAGAGATATCAAAACATAGGTTTTAAGATTCTTACTAGTCAGATATATTCTTGGGCGGTGAATAGGGGGTGTTGAGTCCAATTCACTGAGCAAGGAGTAGGTCTTGTCTATTACATATTGGCTGTATGGAACGGTATCTGAGCTAATTTGAAACCCGTGTTTTATGCATCACCCCACCTCACCTTTCCCGTGAAGCAGCCATAGTGTGTTTTCTAAACGTGGGACTCTGTTCTGTTTTGTAATTCAGTTCAAGGGTAGCGTTTTTACATTCCCTCTATAAGTGATATCTTATGATAAGTGTCTTTTTCTGTATGACTTATTTCACTTAGAATCGTCATACCTAAATCCACTCATCATGCTGCTACTAGCCTTATGACGTTGGTTTCATGGCTGAGTGATATTCCATTGTACATAAGGACCACAACTTCTTTATGCATTTTTCTCTTTCCTGGGATATTTAAGGTGTAACGAAGTGGAGGTTCTTGTCAACAGAGCAGCCCTAAACTTTGGGGTGCCTGTGTCTTGCTGATTTTTACTTTTCCCAATTTATACGCCCATGAGTGGAAGTGCCCTATGCTCTCTAAGCTGAGTTTTTTGGAGGTTTCAGGACACACCGTACACTTCTCCAGAGTGGCTGTTGGCAATTTACATCCCGCCCATCAGCGTAGCCAGGCTCCCGTTTCTCCATGGCCTGTCCTGCATTTCTGGTTTTGACACTTTATTCAGCATGGCCCTTTTGACCGATGGGAAGCGAGACTTCTTTGTAGCGCTGATTTGCCTTTCCAGGTTGCTTGGTTGGCCAAAAAGGGCGTATGCGTTTTTTCCTGAATATATTCAGGAAAAAACGCATACGCCCTTTTTGGCCAAGGGCTTCATTGTCGAGGTTTCGCCGCTTTTCCTGTGCTTTAAAGGCGATTCGAATCTCCCTCCTGAAATCTGTTTCCTGCAATTCTGCCTTGCTTTCCATTCCTCTTCGTTACCTTCCCTCAATATATTTGTGGACGAGAGTTATCATTTATAAGTCTGCAGGTTTGTGAATTGCAGTGCCCCTGAGCTCCATTTTTCAACTCACTTTCTTGGGAGCTGGCCGCAAAAGCGCAAGATTGCTTCAGGCCCTATTCTGGTCCCGGGCGGCAGGCTGAGCCTGTGGTTAATTCTTCTTCCTGATGGGAAAATAGAGTGACCTGTGCCTGTCCCGATACCTAGAGCTAGTCTCTCATTGGTTCCCCTCTTCCCGTTCATCCTCAGGACAAATTGTAACCTGTACGGAACAGGAGGTTAAAGGTGCTGATTCTCCAAGGAGGGAGATTGTTAGTAAAGCGGCTGGAATGGCGAACCCGAGCACAAGGAGATGAGAAAAGAGGTGCGTTTTGGAAACCTTTCCCGATCACACGGTGTACCATCTTCTGGGTTTCTCATGCATGTTTTTGATGTAGGAAGATGCCCTTGAACCTGGAGATTTGGGACCCATGGGATGGGTACCATGCAGTATTACTTTAAAGGGTCTGTGTTTCCTCACCCAACCTCACCAAACCTCTCAGCCCCAAGAGTGTCCACCCTTATGTCTCAATCAGCTGTGGGTCTAGATATGGTCAATCCAGGTGGCATCACAGCCCCTGAACGAATTTTGTAAGAATTTCTCTCTCTTTCACTGTCTTTGTTCCACGGGTTTTTAAAAGTAATTGATTTTTATAATGTGGTTTAGCTGCTTTCCTCTGCTGTGTTTCTGCCGCTTTACACCCACTTGACTCACTTACAGAGAGATATCAAAACATAGGTTTTAAGATTCTTACTAGTCAGATATATTCTTGGGCGGTGAATAGGGGGTGTTGAGTCCAATTCACTGAGCAAGGAGTAGGTCTTGTCTATTACATATTGGCTTTATGGAACGGTATCTGAGCTAATTTGAAACCCGTGTTTTATGCATCACCCCACCTCACCTTTCCCGTGAAGCAGCCATAGTGTGTTTTCTAAACGTGGGACTCTGTTCTGTTTTGTAATTCAGTTCAAGGGTAGCGGTTTTTACATTCCCTCTATAAGTGATATCTTATGATAAGTGTCTTTTTCTGTATGACTTATTTCACTTAGAATCGTCATACCTAAATCCACTCATCATGCTGCTACTAGCCTTATGACGTTGGTTTCATGGCTGAGTGATATTCCATTGTACATAAGGACCACAACTTCTTTATCCATTTTTCTCTTTCCTGGGATATTTAAGGTGTAACGAAGTGGAGGTTCTTGTCAACAGAGCAGCCCTAAACTTTGGGGTGCCTGTGTCTTGCTGATTTTTAGTTTTCCCAATTTATACGCCCATGAGTGGAAGTGCCCTATGCTCTCTAAGCTGAGTTTTTTGGAGGTTTCAGGACACACCGTACACTTCTCCAGAGTAGCTGTTGGCAATGTACATCCCGCCCATCAGCGTAGCCAGGCTCCCGTTTCTCCATGGCCTGTCCTGCATTTCTGGTTTTGACACTTTAGTCAGCATGGCCCTTTTGACCGATGGGAAGCGAGACTTCTTTGTAGCGCTGATTTGCCTTTCCAGGTTGCTTGGTTGGCCAAAAAGGGCGTATGCGTTTTTTCCTGAATATATTCAGGAAAAAACGCATACGCCCTTTTTGGCCAAGGGCTTCATTGTCGAGGTTTTGCCGCTTTTCCTGTGCTTTAAAGCCGATTCGAATCTCCCTCCTGAAATCTGTTTCCTGCAATTCTGCCTTGCTTTCCATTCCTCTTCGTTGCCTTCCCTCAATATATTTGTGGACCAGAGTTATCATTTATAAGTCTGCAGGTTTGTGAATTGCAGTGCCCCTGAGCTCCATTTTTCAACTCGCTTTCTTGGGAGCTGGCCGCAAAAGCGCAGGATTGCTTCAGGCCCTATTCTGGTCCCGGGCGGCAGGCTGAGCCTGTGGTTAATTCTTCTTCCTGATGGGAAAATAGAGTGACCTGTGCCTGTCCCGATACCTAGAGCTAGTCTCTCATTGATTCACCCTCTTCCCGTTCATCCTCAGGACAAATTGCAACCTGTACGGAACAGGAGGTTAAAGGTGCTGATTCTCCAAGGAGGGAGATTGCAAGTAAAGCGGCTGGAATGGCGAACCCGAGCACAAGGAGATGAGAAAAGAGGTGCGTTTTGGAAACCTTTCCCGATCACACGGTGTACCATCTTCTGGGTTTCTCATGCATGTTTTCGATATAGGAAGATGCCCTTGAACCTGGAGATTTGGGACCCATGGGATGGTTACCATGCAGTATTACTTTAAAGGGTCTGTGTTTCCTCACCCAACCTCACCAAACCTCTCAGCCCCAAGAGTGTCCACCCTTATGTCTCCATCAGCTGTGGGTCTAGATATGGTCAATCCAGGTGGCATCACAGCCCCTGAACGAATTTTGTAAGAATTTCTCTCTCTTTCACTGTCTTTGTTTCACGGGTTTTTAAAAGTAATTGATTTTTATAATGTGGTTTAGCTGCTTTCCTCTGCTGTGTTTCTGCCGCTTTACACCCACTTGACTCACTTACAGAGAGATATCAAAACATAGGTTTTAAGATTCTTACTAGTCAGATATATTCTTGGGCGGTGAATAGGGGGTGTTGAGTCCAATTCACTGAGCAAGGAGTAGGTCTTGTCTATTACATATTGGCTTTATGGAACGGTATCTGACCTGATTTGAAACCCTTGTTTTATGCATCACCCCACCTCACCTTTCCCGTTAAGCAGCCATAGTGTGTTTTCTAAACGTGGGACTCTGTTCTGTTTTGTAATTCAGTTCAAGGGTAGCGGTTTTTACATTCCCTCTATAAGTGATATCTTATGATAAGTGTCTTTTTCTGTATGACTTATTTCACTTAGAATCGTCATACCTAAATCCACTCATCATGCTGCTACTAGCCTTATGACGTTGGTTTCATGGCTGAGTGATATTCCATTGTACATAAGGACCACAACTTCTTTATCCATTTTTCTCTTTCCTGGGATATTTAAGGTGTAACGAAGTGGAGGTTCTTGTCAACAGAGCAGCCCTAAACTTTGGGGTGCCTGTGTCTTGCTGATTTTTAGTTTTCCCAATTTATACGCCCATGAGTGGAAGTGCCCTGTGCTCTCTAAGCTGAGTTTTTTGGAGGTTTCAGGACACACCGTACACTTCTCCAGAGTGGCTGTTGGCAATTTACATCCCGCCCATCAGCGTAGCCAGGCTCCCGTTTCTCCATGGCCTGTCCTGCATTTCTGGTTTTGACACTTTATTCAGCATGGCCCTTTTGACCGATGGGAAGCGAGACTTCTTTGTAGCGCTGATTTTCCTTTCCAGGTTGCTTGGTTGGCCAAAAAGGGCGTATGCGTTTTTTCCTGAATATATTCAGGAAAAAACGCATACGCCCTTTTTGGCCAAGGGCTTCATTGTCGAGGTTTCGCCGCTTTTCCTGTGCTTTAAAGGCGATTCGAATCTCCCTCCTGAAATCTGTTTCCTGCAATTCTGCCTTGCTTTCCATTCCTCTTCGTTACCTTCCCTCAATATATTTGTGGACGAGAGTTATCATTTATAAGTCTGCAGGTTTGTGAATTGCAGTGCCCCTGAGCTCCATTTTTCAACTCACTTTCTTGGGAGCTGGCCGCAAAAGCGCAAGATTGCTTCAGGCCCTATTCTGGTCCCGGGCGGCAGGCTGAGCCTGTGGTTAATTCTTCTTCCTGATGGGAAAATAGAGTGACCTGTGCCTGTCCCGATACCTAGAGCTAGTCTCTCATTGGTTCCCCCTCTTCCCGTTCATCCTCAGGACAAATTGCAACCTGTACGGAACAGGAGGTTAAAGGTGCTGATTCTCCAAGGAGGGAGATTGCTAGTAAAGCGGCTGGAATGGCGAACCCGAGCACAAGGAGATGAGAAAAGAGGTGCGTTTTGGAAACCTTTCCCGATCACACGGTGTACCATCTTCTGGGTTTCTCATGCATGTTTTCGATGTAGGAAGATGCCCTTGAACCTGGAGATTTGGAACCCATGGGATGGGTACCATGCAGTATTACTTTAAAGGGTCTGTGTTTCCTCACCCAACCTCACCAAACCTCTCAGCCCCAAGAGTGTCCACCCTTATGTCTCAATCAGCTGTGGGTCTAGATATGGTCAATCCAGGTGGCATCACAGCCCCTGAACGAATTTTGTAAGAATTTCTCTCTCTTTCACTGTCTTTGTTTCACGGGTTTTTAAAAGTAATTGATTTTTATAATGTGGTTTAGCTGCTTTCCTCTGCTGTGTTTCTGCCGCTTTACACCCACTTGACTCACTTACAGAGAGATATCAAAACATAGGTTTTAAGATTCTTACTAGTCAGATATATTCTTGGGCGGTGAATAGGGGGTGTTGAGTCCAATTCACTGAGCAAGGAGTAGGTCTTGTCTATTACATATTGGCTGTATGGAACGGTATCTGAGCTAATTTGAAACCCGTGTTTTATGCATCACCCCACCTCACCTTTCCCGTGAAGCAGCCATAGTGTGTTTTCTAAACGTGGGACTCTGTTCTGTTTTGAAATTCAGTTCAAGGGTAGCGGTTTTTACATTCCCTCTATAAGTGATATCTTATGATAAGTGTCTTTTTCTGTATGACTTATTTCACTTAGAATCGTCATACCTAAATCCACTCATCATGCTGCTACTAGCCTTATGACGTTGGTTTCATGGCTGAGTGATATTCCATTGTACATAAGGACCACAACTTCTTTATCCATTTTTCTCTTTCCTGGGATATTTAAGGTGTAACGAAGTGGAGGTTCTTGTCAACAGAGCAGCCCTAAACTTTGGGGTGCCTGTGTCTTGCTGATTTTTAGTTTTCCCAATTTATACGCCCATGAGTGGAAGTGCCCTATGCTCTCTAAGCTGAGTTTTTTGGAGGTTTCAGGACACACCGTACACTTCTCCAGAGTGGCTGTTGGCAATTTACATCCCGCCCATCAGCGTAGCCAGGCTCCCGTTTCTCCATGGCCTGTCCTGCATTTCTGGTTTTGACACTTTATTCAGCATGGCCCTTTTGACCGATGGGAAGCGAGACTTCTTTGTAGCGCTGATTTGCCTTTCCAGGTTGCTTGGTTGGCCAAAAAGGGCGTATGCGTTTTTTCCTGAATATATTCAGGAAAAAACGCATACGCCCTTTTTGGCCAAGGGCTTCATTGTCGAGGTTTCGCCGCTTTTCCTGTGCTTTAAAGGCGATTCGAATCTCCCTCCTGAAATCTGTTTCCTGCAATTCTGCCTTGCTTTCCATTCCTCTTCGTTACCTTCCCTCAATATATTTGTGGACGAGAGTTATCATTTATAAGTCTGCAGGTTTGTGAATTGCAGTGCCCCTGAGCTCCATTTTTCAACTCACTTTCTTGGGAGCTGGCCGCAAAAGCGCAAGATTGCTTCAGGCCCTATTCTGGTCCCGGGCGGCAGGCTGAGCCTGTGGTTAATTCTTCTTCCTGATGGGAAAATAGAGTGACCTGTGCCTGTCCCGATACCTAGAGCTAGTCTCTCATTGGTTACCCCTCTTCCCGTTCATCCTCAGGACAAATTGCAACCTGTACGGAACAGGAGGTTAAAGGTGCTGATTCTCCAAGGAGGGAGATTGCTAGTAAAGCGGCTGGAATGGCGAACCCGAGCACAAGGAGATGAGAAAAGAGGTGCGTTTTGGAAACCTTTCCCGATCACACGGTGTACCATCTTCTGGGTTTCTCATGCATGTTTTCGATGTAGGAAGATGCCCTTGAACCTGGAGATTTGGGACCCATGGGATGGGTACCATGCAGTATTACTTTAAAGGGTCTGTGTTTCCTCACCCAACCTCACCAAACCTCTCAGCCCCAAGAGTGTCCACCCTTATGTCTCAATCAGCTGTGGGTCTAGATATGGTCAATCCAGGTGGCATCACAGCCCCTGAACGAATTTTGTAAGAATTTCTCTCTCTTTCACTGTCTTTGTTTCACGGGTTTTTAAAAGTAATTGATTTTTATAATGTAGTTTAGCTGCTTTCCTCTGCTGTGTTTCTGCCGCTTTACACTCACTTGACTCACTTACAGAGAGATATCAAAACATAGGTTTTAAGATTCTTACTAGTCAGATATATTCTTGGGCGGTGAATAGGGGGTGTTGAGTCCAATTCACTGAGCAAGGAGTAGGTCTTGTCTATTACATATTGGCTTTATGGAACGGTATCTGAGCTAATTTGAAACCCGTGTTTTATGCATCACCCCACCTCACCTTTCCCGTGAAGCAGCCATAGTGTGTTTTCTAAACGTGGGACTCTGTTCTGTTTTGTAATTCAGTTCAAGGGTAGCGGTTTTTACATTCCCTCTATAAGTGATATCTTATGATAAGTGTCTTTTTCTGTATGACTTATTTCACTTAGAATCGTCATACCTAAATCCACTCATCATGCTGCTACTAGCCTTATGACGTTGGTTTCATGGCTGAGTGATATTCCATTGTACATAAGGACCACAACTTCTTTATCCATTTTTCTCTTTCCTGGGATATTTAAGGTGTAACGAAGTGGAGGTTCTTGTCAACAGAGCAGCCCTAAACTTTGGGGTGCCTGTGTCTTGCTGATTTTTAGTTTTCCCAATTTATACGCCCATGAGTGGAAGTGCCCTATGCTCTCTAAGCTGAGTTTTTTGGAGGTTTCAGGACACACCGTACACTTCTCCAGAGTAGCTGTTGGCAATGTACATCCCGCCCATCAGCGTAGCCAGGCTCCCGTTTCTCCATGGCCTGTCCTGCATTTCTGGTTTTGACACTTTAGTCAGCATGGCCCTTTTGACCGATGGGAAGCGAGACTTCTTTGTAGCGCTGATTTGCCTTTCCAGGTTGCTTGGTTGGCCAAAAAGGGCGTATGCGTTTTTTCCTGAATATATTCAGGAAAAAACGCATACGCCCTTTTTGGCCAAGGGCTTCATTGTCGAGGTTTTGCCGCTTTTCCTGTGCTTTAAAGCCGATTCGAATCTCCCTCCTGAAATCTGTTTCCTGCAATTCTGCCTTGCTTTCCATTCCTCTTCGTTGCCTTCCCTCAATATATTTGTGGACCAGAGTTATCATTTATAAGTCTGCAGGTTTGTGAATTGCAGTGCCCCTGAGCTCCATTTTTCAACTCACTTTCTTGGGAGCTGGCCGCAAAAGCGCAGGATTGCTTCAGGCCCTATTCTGGTCCCGGGCGGCAGGCTGAGCCTGTGGTTAATTCTTCTTCCTGATGGGAAAATAGAGTGACCTGTGCCTGTCCCGATACCTAGAGCTAGTCTCTCATTGGTTCCCCCTCTTCCCGTTCATCCTCAGGACAAATTGCAACCTGTACGGAACAGGAGGTTAAAGGTGCTGATTCTCCAAGGAGGGAGATTGCAAGTAAAGCGGCTGGAATGGCGAACCCGAGCACAAGGAGATGAGAAAAGAGGTGCGTTTTGGAAACCTTTCCCGATCACACGGTGTACCATCTTCTGGGTTTCTCATGCATGTTTTCGATATAGGAAGATGCCCTTGAACCTGGAGATTTGGGACCCATGGGATGGTTACCATGCAGTATTACTTTAAAGGGTCTGTGTTTCCTCACCCAACCTCACCAAACCTCTCAGCCCCAAGAGTGTCCACCCTTATGTCTCAATCAGATGTGGGTCTAGATATGGTCAATCCAGGTGGCATCACAGCCCCTGAACGAATTTTGTAAGAATTTCTCTCTCTTTCACTGTCTTTGTTTCACGGGTTTTTAAAAGTAATTGATTTTTATAATGTGGTTTAGCTGCTTTCCTCTGCTGTGTTTCTGCCGCTTTACACCCACTTGACTCACTTACAGAGAGATATCAAAACATAGGTTTTAAGATTCTTACTAGTCAGATATATTCTTGGGCGGTGAATAGGGGGTGTTGAGTCCAATTCACTGAGCAAGGAGTAGGTCTTGTCTATTACATATTGGCTTTATGGAACGGTATCTGACCTGATTTGAAACCCTTGTTTTATGCATCACCCCACCTCACCTTTCCCGTTAAGCAGCCATAGTGTGTTTTCTAAACGTGGGACTCTGTTCCGTTTTGTAATTCAGTTCAAGGGTAGCGGTTTTTACATTCCCTCTATAAGTGATATCTTATGATAAGTGTCTTTTTCTGTATGACTTATTTCACTTAGAATCGTCATACCTAAATCCACTCATCATGCTGCTACTAGCCTTATGACGTTGGTTTCATGGCTGAGTGATATTCCATTGTACATAAGGACCACAACTTCTTTATCCATTTTTCTCTTTCCTGGGATATTTAAGGTGTAACGAAGTGGAGGTTCTTGTCAACAGAGCAGCCCTAAACTTTGGGGTGCCTGTGTCTTGCTGATTTTTAGTTTTCCCAATTTATACGTCCATGAGTGGAAGTGCCCTGTGCTCTCTAAGCTGAGTTTTTTGGAGGTTTCAGGACACACCGTACACTTCTCCAGAGTGGCTGTTGGCAATTTACATCCCGCCCATCAGCGTAGCCAGTCTCCCGTTTCTCCATGGCCTGTCCTGCATTTCTGGTTTTGACACTTTATTCAGCATGGCCCTTTTGACCGATGGGAAGCGAGACTTCTTTGTAGCGCTGATTTGCCTTTCCAGGTTGCTTGGTTGGCCAAAAAGGGCGTATGCGTTTTTTCCTGAATATATTCAGGAAAAAACGCATACGCCCTTTTTGGCCAAGGGCTTCATTGTCGAGGTTTCGCCGCTTTTCCTGTGCTTTAAAGGCGATTCGAATCTCCCTCCTGAAATCTGTTTCCTGCAATTCTGCCTTGCTTTCCATTCCTCTTCGTTACCTTCCCTCAATATATTTGTGGACGAGAGTTATCATTTATAAGTCTGCAGGTTTGTGAATTGCAGTGCCCCTGAGCTCCATTTTTCAACTCACTTTCTTGGGAGCTGGCCGCAAAAGCGCAAGATTGCTTCAGGCCCTATTCTGGTCCCGGGCGGCAGGCTGAGCCTGTGGTTAATTCTTCTTCCTGATGGGAAAATAGAGTGACCTGTGCCTGTCCCGATACCTAGAGCTAGTCTCTCATTGGTTCCCCCTCTTCCCGTTCATCCTCAGGACAAATTGCAACCTGTACGGAACAGGAGGTTAAAGGTGCTGATTCTCCAAGGAGGGAGATTGCTAGTAAAGCGGCTGGAATGGCGAACCCGAGCACAAGGAGATGAGAAAAGAGGTGCGTTTTGGAAACCTTTCCCGATCACACGGTGTACCATCTTCTGGGTTTCTCATGCATGTTTTCGATGTAGGAAGATGCCCTTGAACCTGGAGATTTGGGACCCATGGGATGGGTACCATGCAGTATTACTTTAAAGGGTCTGTGTTTCCTCACCCAACCTCACCAAACCTCTCAGCCCCAAGAGTGTCCACCCTTATGTCTCAATCAGCTGTGGGTCTAGATATGGTCAATCCAGGTGGCATCACAGCCCCTGAACGAATTTTGTAAGAATTTCTCTCTCTTTCACTGTCTTTGTTTCACGGGTTTTTAAAAGTAATTGATTTTTATAATGTGGTTTAGCTGCTTTCCTCTGCTGTGTTTCTGCCGCTTTACACCCACTTGACTCACTTACAGAGAGATATCAAAACATAGGTTTTAAGATTCTTACTAGTCAGATATATTCTTGGGCGGTGAATAGGGGGTGTTGAGTCCAATTCACTGAGCAAGGAGTAGGTCTTGTCTATTACATATTGGCTTTATGGAACGGTATCTGAGCTAATTTGAAACCCGTGTTTTATGCATCACCCCACCTCACCTTTCCCGTGAAGCAGCCATAGTGTGTTTTCTAAACGTGGGACTCTGTTCTGTTTTGTAATTCAGTTCAAGGGTAGCGGTTTTTACATTCCCTCTATAAGTGATATCTTATGATAAGTGTCTTTTTCTGTATGACTTATTTCACTTAGAATCGTCATACCTAAATCCACTCATCATGCTGCTACTAGCCTTATGACGTTGGTTTCATGGCTGAGTGATATTCCATTGTACATAAGGACCACAACTTCTTTATCCATTTTTCTCTTTCCTGGGATATTTAAGGTGTAACGAAGTGGAGGTTCTTGTCAACAGAGCAGCCCTAAACTTTGGGGTGCCTGTGTCTTGCTGATTTTTAGTTTTCCCAATTTATACGCCCATGAGTGGAAGTGCCCTATGCTCTCTAAGCTGAGTTTTTTGGAGGTTTCAGGACACACCGTACACTTCTCCAGAGTAGCTGTTGGCAATGTACATCCCGCCCATCAGCGTAGCCAGGCTCCCGTTTCTCCATGGCCTGTCCTGCATTTCTGGTTTTGACACTTTAGTCAGCATGGCCCTTTTGACCGATGGGAAGCGAGACTTCTTTGTAGCGCTGATTTGCCTTTCCAGGTTGCTTGGTTGGCCAAAAAGGGCGTATGCGTTTTTTCCTGAATATATTCAGGAAAAAACGCATACGCCCTTTTTGGCCAAGGGCTTCATTGTCGAGGTTTTGCCGCTTTTCCTGTGCTTTAAAGCCGATTCGAATCTCCCTCCTGAAATCTGTTTCCTGCAATTCTGCCTTGCTTTCCATTCCTCTTCGTTGCCTTCCCTCAATATATTTGTGGACCAGAGTTATCATTTATAAGTCTGCAGGTTTGTGAATTGCAGTGCCCCTGAGCTCCATTTTTCAACTCGCTTTCTTGGGAGCTGGCCGCAAAAGCGCAGGATTGCTTCAGGCCCTATTCTGGTCCCGGGCGGCAGGCTGAGCCTGTGGTTAATTCTTCTTCCTGATGGGAAAATAGAGTGACCTGTGCCTGTCCCGATACCTAGAGCTAGTCTCTCATTGGTTCCCCCTCTTCCCGTTCATCCTCAGGACAAATTGCAACCTGTACGGAACAGGAGGTTAAAGGTGCTGATTCTCCAAGGAGGGAGATTGCAAGTAAAGCGGCTGGAATGGCGAACCCGAGCACAAGGAGATGAGAAAAGAGGTGCGTTTTGGAAACCTTTCCCGATCACACGTTGTACCATCTTCTGGGTTTCTCATGCATGTTTTCGATGTAGGAAGATGCCCTTGAACCTGGAGATTTGGAACCCATGGGATGGGTACCATGCAGTATTACTTTAAAGGGTCTGTGTTTCCTCACCCAACCTCACCAAACCTCTCAGCCCCAAGAGTGTCCACCCTTATGTCTCAATCAGCTGTGGGTCTAGATATGGTCAATCCAGGTGGCATCACAGCCCCTGAACGAATTTTGTAAGAATTTCTCTCTCTTTCACTGTCTTTGTTTCACGGGTTTTTAAAAGTAATTGATTTTTATAATGTGGTTTAGCTGCTTTCCTCTGCTGTGTTTCTGCCGCTTTACACCCACTTGACTCACTTACAGAGAGATATCAAAACATAGGTTTTAAGATTCTTACTAGTCAGATATATTCTTGGGCGGTGAATAGGGGGTGTTGAGTCCAATTCACTGAGCAAGGAGTAGGTCTTGTCTATTACATATTGGCTGTATGGAACGGTATCTGAGCTAATTTGAAACCCGTGTTTTATGCATCACCCCACCTCACCTTTCCCGTGAAGCAGCCATAGTGTGTTTTCTAAACGTGGGACTCTGTTCTGTTTTGTAATTCAGTTCAAGGGTAGCGGTTTTTACATTCCCTCTATAAGTGATATCTTATGATAAGTGTCTTTTTCTGTATGACTTATTTCACTTAGAATCGTCATACCTAAATCCACTCATCATGCTGCTACTAGCCTTATGACGTTGGTTTCATGGCTGAGTGATATTCCATTGTACATAAGGACCACAACTTCTTTATCCATTTTTCTCTTTCCTGGGATATTTAAGGTGTAACGAAGTGGAGGTTCTTGTCAACAGAGCAGCCCTAAACTTTGGGGTGCCTGTGTCTTGCTGATTTTTAGTTTTCCCAATTTATACGCCCATGAGTGGAAGTGCCCTATGCTCTCTAAGCTGAATTTTTTGGAGGTTTCAGGACACACCGTACACTTCTCCAGAGTGGCTGTTGGCAATTTACATCCCGCCCATCAGCGTAGCCAGGCTCCCGTTTCTCCATGGCCTGTCCTGCATTTCTGGTTTTGACACTTTATTCAGCATGGCCCTTTTGACCGATGGGAAGCGAGACTTCTTTGTAGCGCTGATTTGCCTTTCCAGGTTGCTTGGTTGGCCAAAAAGGGCGTATGCGTTTTTTCCTGAATATATTCAGGAAAAAACGCATACGCCCTTTTTGGCCAAGGGCTTCATTGTCGAGGTTTTGCCGCTTTTCCTGTGCTTTAAAGCCGATTCGAATCTCCCTCCTGAAATCTGTTTCCTGCAATTCTGCCTTGCTTTCCATTCCTCTTCGTTACCTTCCCTCAATATATTTGTGGACGAGAGTTATCATTTATAAGTCTGCAGGTTTGTGAATTGCAGTGCCCCTGAGCTCCATTTTTCAACTCACTTTCTTGGGAGCTGGCCGCAAAAGCGCAGGATTGCTTCAGGCCCTATTCTGGTCCCGGGCGGCAGGCTGAGCCTGTGGTTAATTCTTCTTCCTGATGGGAAAATAGAGTGACCTGTGCCTGTCCCGATACCTAGAGCTAGTCTCTCATTGGTTACCCCTCTTCCCGTTCATCCTCAGGACAAATTGCAACCAGTACGGAACAGGAGGTTAAAGGTGCTGATTCTCCAAGGAGGGAGATTGCTAGTAAAGCGGCTGGAATGGCGAACCCGAGCACAAGGAGATGAGAAAAGAGGTGCGTTTTGGAAACCTTTCCCGATCACACGGTGTACCATCTTCTGGGTTTCTCATGCATGTTTTCGATGTAGGAAGATGCCCTTGAACCTGGAGATTTGGGACCCATGGGATGGGTACCATGCAGTATTACTTTAAAGGGTCTGTGTTTCCTCACCCAACCTCACCAAACCTCTCAGCCCCAAGAGTGTCCACCCTTATGTCTCAATCAGCTGTGGGTCTAGATATGGTCAATCCAGGTGGCATCACAGCCCCTGAACGAATTTTGTAAGAATTTCTCTCTCTTTCACTGTCTTTGTTTCACGGGTTTTTAAAAGTAATTGATTTTTATAATGTAGTTTAGCTGCTTTCCTCTGCTGTGTTTCTGCCGCTTTACACTCACTTGACTCACTTACAGAAAGATATCAAAACATAGGTTTTAAGATTCTTACTATTCAGGTATATTCTTGGGCGGTGAATAGGGGGTGTTGAGTCCAATTCACTGAGCAAGGAGTAGGTCTTGTCTATTACATATTGGCTTTATGGAACGGTATCTGAGCTAATTTGAAACCCGTGTTTTATGCATCACCCCACCTCACCTTTCCCGTGAAGCAGCCATAGTGTGTTTTCTAAACGTGGGACTCTCTTCTGTTTTGTAATTCAGTTCAAGGGTAGCGGTTTTTACATTCCCTCTATAAGTGATATCTTATGATAAGTGTCTTTTTCTGTATGACTTATTTCACTTAGAATCGTCATACCTAAATCCACTCATCATGCTGCTACTAGCCTTATGACGTTGGTTTCATGGCTGAGTGATATTCCATTGTACATAAGGACCACAACTTCTTTATCCATTTTTCTCTTTCCTGGGATATTTAAGGTGTAACGAAGTGGAGGTTCTTGTCAACAGAGCAGCCCTAAACTTTGGGGTGCCTGTGTCTTGCTGATTTTTAGTTTTCCCAATTTATACGCCCATGAGTGGAAGTGCCCTATGCTCTCTAAGCTGAATTTTTTGGAGGTTTCAGGACACACCGTACACTTCTCCAGAGTGGCTGTTGGCAATTTACATCCCGCCCATCAGCGTAGCCAGGCTCCCGTTTCTCCATGGCCTGTCCTGCATTTCTGGTTTTGACACTTTATTCAGCATGGCCCTTTTGACCGATGGGAAGCGAGACTTCTTTGTAGCGCTGATTTGCCTTTCCAGGTTGCTTGGTTGGCCAAAAAGGGCGTATGCGTTTTTTCCTGAATATATTCAGGAAAAAACGCATACGCCCTTTTTGGCCAAGGGCTTCATTGTCGAGGTTTTGCCGCTTTTCCTGTGCTTTAAAGGTGATTCGAATCTCCCTCCTGAAATCTGTTTCCTGCAATTCTGCCTTGCTTTCCATTCCTCTTCGTTACCTTCCCTCAATATATTTGTGGACGAGAGTTATCATTTATAAGTCTGCAGGTTTGTGAATTGCAGTGCCCCTGAGCTCCATTTTTCAACTCACTTTCTTGGGAGCTGGCCGCAAAAGCGCAGGATTGCTTCAGGCCCTATTCTGGTCCCGGGCGGCAGGCTGAGCCTGTGGTTAATTCTTCTTCCTGATGGGAAAATAGAGTGACCTGTGCCTGTCCCGATACCTAGAGCTAGTCTCTCATTGGTTACCCCTCTTCCCGTTCATCCTCAGGACAAATTGCAACCAGTACGGAACAGGAGGTTAAAGGTGCTGATTCTCCAAGGAGGGAGATTGCTAGTAAAGCGGCTGGAATGGCGAACCCGAGCACAAGGAGATGAGAAAAGAGGTGCGTTTTGGAAACCTTTCCCGATCACACGGTGTACCATCTTCTGGGTTTCTCATGCATGTTTTCGATGTAGGAAGATGCCCTTGAACCTGGAGATTTGGGACCCATGGGATGGGTACCATGCAGTATTACTTTAAAGGGTCTGTGTTTCCTCACCCAACCTCACCAAACCTCTCAGCCCCAAGAGTGTCCACCCTTATGTCTCAATCAGCTGTGGGTCTAGATATGGTCAATCCAGGTGGCATCACAGCCCCTGAACGAATTTTGTAAGAATTTCTCTCTCTTTCACTGTCTTTGTTTCACGGGTTTTTAAAAGTAATTGATTTTTATAATGTAGTTTAGCTGCTTTCCTCTGCTGTGTTTCTGCCGCTTTACACTCACTTGACTCACTTACAGAAAGATATCAAAACATAGGTTTTAAGATTCTTACTATTCAGGTATATTCTTGGGCGGTGAATAGGGGGTGTTGAGTCCAATTCACTGAGCAAGGAGTAGGTCTTGTCTATTACATATTGGCTTTATGGAACGGTATCTGAGCTAATTTGAAACCCGTGTTTTATGCATCACCCCACCTCACCTTTCCCGTGAAGCAGCCATAGTGTGTTTTCTAAACGTGGGACTCTCTTCTGTTTTGTAATTCAGTTCAAGGGTAGCGGTTTTTACATTCCCTCTATAAGTGATATCTTATGATAAGTGTCTTTTTCTGTATGACTTATTTCACTTAGAATCGTCATACCTAAATCCACTCATCATGCTGCTACTAGCCTTATGACGTTGGTTTCATGGCTGAATGATATTCCATTGTACATAAGGACCACAACTTCTTTATCCATTTTTCTCTTTCCTGGGATATTTAAGGTGTAACGAAGTGGAGGTTCTTGTCAACAGAGCAGCCCTAAACTTTGGGGTGCCTGTGTCTTGCTGATTTTTAGTTTTCCCAATTTATACGCCCATGAGTGGAAGTGCCCTATGCTCTCTAAGCTGAGTTTTTTGGAGGTTTCAGGACACACCGTACACTTCTCCAGAGTGGCTGTTGGCAATTTACATCCCGCCCATCAGCATAGCCAGGCTCCCGTTTCTCCATGGCCTGTCCTGCATTTCTGGTTTTGACACTTTATTCAGCATGGCCCTTTTGACCGATGGGAAGCGAGACTTCTTTGTAGCGCTGATTTGCCTTTCCAGGTTGCTTGGTTGGCCAAAAAGGGCGTATGCGTTTTTTCCTGAATATATTCAGGAAAAAACGCATACGCCCTTTTTGGCCAAGGGCTTCATTGTCGAGGTTTTGCCGCTTTTCCTGTGCTTTAAAGCCGATTCGAATCTCCCTCCTGAAATCTGTTTCCTGCAATTCTGCCTTGCTTTCCATTCCTCTTCGTTGCCTTCCCTCAATATATTTGTGGACCAGAGTTATCATTTATAAGTCTGCAGGTTTGTGAATTGCAGTGCCCCTGAGCTCCATTTTTCAACTCGCTTTCTTGGGAGCTGGCCGCAAAAGCGCAGGATTGCTTCAGGCCCTATTCTGGTCCCGGGCGGCAGGCTGAGCCTGTGGTTAATTCTTCTTCCTGATGGGAAAATAGAGTGACCTGTGCCTGTCCCGATACCTAGAGCTAGTCTCTCATTGGTTCCCCCTCTTCCCGTTCATCCTCAGGACAAATTGCAACCTGTACGGAACAGGAGGTTAAAGGTGCTGATTCTCCAAGGAGGGAGATTGCAAGTAAAGCGGCTGGAATGGCGAACCCGAGCACAAGGAGATGAGAAAAGAGGTGCGTTTTGGAAACCTTTCCCGATCACACGGTGTACCATCTTCTGGGTTTCTCATGCATGTTTTCGATATAGGAAGATGCCCTTGAACCTGGAGATTTGGGACCCATGGGATGGTTACCATGCAGTATTACTTTAAAGGGTCTGTGTTTCCTCACCCAACCTCACCAAACCTCTCAGCCCCAAGAGTGTCCACCCTTATGTCTCAATCAGATGTGGGTCTAGATATGGTCAATCCAGGTGGCATCACAGCCCCTGAACGAATTTTGTAAGAATTTCTCTCTCTTTCACTGTCTTTGTTTCACGGGTTTTTAAAAGTAATTGATTTTTATAATGTGGTTTAGCTGCTTTCCTCTGCTGTGTTTCTGCCGCTTTACACCCACTTGACTCACTTACAGAGAGATATCAAAACATAGGTTTTAAGATTCTTACTAGTCAGATATATTCTTGGGCGGTGAATAGGGGGTGTTGAGTCCAATTCACTGAGCAAGGAGTAGGTCTTGTCTATTACATATTGGCTTTATGGAACGGTATCTGAGCTAATTTGAAACCCGTGTTTTATGCATCACCCCACCTCACCTTTCCCGTGAAGCAGCCATAGTGTGTTTTCTAAACGTGGGACTCTGTTCTGTTTTGTAATTCAGTTCAAGGGTAGCGGTTTTTACATTCCCTCTATAAGTGATATCTTATGATAAGTGTCTTTTTCTGTATGACTTATTTCACTTAGAATCGTCATACCTAAATCCACTCATCATGCTGCTACTAGCCTTATGACGTTGGTTTCATGGCTGAGTGATATTCCATTGTACATAAGGACCACAACTTCTTTATCCATTTTTCTCTTTCCTGGGATATTTAAGGTGTAACGAAGTGGAGGTTCTTGTCAACAGAGCAGCCCTAAACTTTGGGGTGCCTGTGTCTTGCTGATTTTTAGTTTTCCCAATTTATACGCCCATGAGTGGAAGTGCCCTGTGCTCTCTAAGCTGAGTTTTTTGGAGGTTTCAGGACACACCGTACACTTCTCCAGAGTGGCTGTTGGCAATTTACATCCCGCCCATCAGCGTAGCCAGGCTCCCGTTTCTCCATGGCCTGTCCTGCATTTCTGGTTTTGACACTTTATTCAGCATGGCCCTTTTGACCGATGGGAAGCGAGACTTCTTTGTAGCGCTGATTTGCCTTTCCAGGTTGCTTGGTTGGCCAAAAAGGGCGTATGCGTTTTTTCCTGAATATATTCAGGAAAAAACGCATACGCCCTTTTTGGCCAAGGGCTTCATTGTCGAGGTTTTGCCGCTTTTCCTGTGCTTTAAAGGCGATTCGAATCTCCCTCCTGAAATCTGTTTCCTGCAATTCTGCCTTGCTTTCCATTCCTCTTCGTTACCTTCCCTCAATATATTTGTGGACGAGAGTTATCATTTATAAGTCTGCAGGTTTGTGAATTGCAGTGCCCCTGAGCTCCATTTTTCAACTCACTTTCTTGGGAGCTGGCCGCAAAAGCGCAAGATTGCTTCAGGCCCTATTCCGGTCCCGGGCGGCAGGCTGAGCCTGTGGTTAATTCTTCTTCCTGATGGGAAAATAGAGTGACCTGTGCCTGTCCCGATACCTAGAGCTAGTCTCTCATTGGTTACCCCTCTTCCCGTTCATCCTCAGGACAAATTGCAACCAGTACGGAACAGGAGGTTAAAGGTGCTGATTCTCCAAGGAGGGAGATTGCTAGTAAAGCGGCTGGAATGGCGAACCCGAGCACAAGGAGATGAGAAAAGAGGTGCGTTTTGGAAACCTTTCCCGATCACACGGTGTACCATCTTCTGGGTTTCTCATGCATGTTTTCGATGTAGGAAGATGCCCTTGAACCTGGAGATTTGGGACCCATGGGATGGGTACCATGCAGTATTACTTTAAAGGGTCTGTGTTTCCTCACCCAACCTCACCAAACCTCTCAGCCCCAAGAGTGTCCACCCTTATGTCTCAATCAGCTGTGGGTCTAGATATGGTCAATCCAGGTGGCATCACAGCCCCTGAACGAATTTTGTAAGAATTTCTCTCTCTTTCACTGTCTTTGTTTCACGGGTTTTTAAAAGTAATTGATTTTTATAATGTAGTTTAGCTGCTTTCCTCTGCTGTGTTTCTGCCGCTTTACACTCACTTGACTCACTTACAGAAAGATATCAAAACATAGGTTTTAAGATTCTTACTATTCAGGTATATTCTTGGGCGGTGAATAGGGGGTGTTGAGTCCAATTCACTGAGCAAGGAGTAGGTCTTGTCTATTACATATTGGCTTTATGGAACGGTATCTGAGCTAATTTGAAACCCGTGTTTTATGCATCACCCCACCTCACCTTTCCCGTGAAGCAGCCATAGTGTGTTTTCTAAACGTGGGACTCTCTTCTGTTTTGTAATTCAGTTCAAGGGTAGCGGTTTTTACATTCCCTCTATAAGTGATATCTTATGATAAGTGTCTTTTTCTGTATGACTTATTTCACTTAGAATCGTCATACCTAAATCCACTCATCATGCTGCTACTAGCCTTATGACGTTGGTTTCATGGCTGAATGATATTCCATTGTACATAAGGACCACAACTTCTTTATCCATTTTTCTCTTTCCTGGGATATTTAAGGTGTAACGAAGTGGAGGTTCTTGTCAACAGAGCAGCCCTAAACTTTGGGGTGCCTGTGTCTTGCTGATTTTTAGTTTTCCCAATTTATACGCCCATGAGTGGAAGTGCCCTATGCTCTCTAAGCTGAGTTTTTTGGAGGTTTCAGGACACACCGTACACTTCTCCAGAGTGGCTGTTGGCAATTTACATCCCGCCCATCAGCATAGCCAGGCTCCCGTTTCTCCATGGCCTGTCCTGCATTTCTGGTTTTGACACTTTATTCAGCATGGCCCTTTTGACCGATGGGAAGCGAGACTTCTTTGTAGCGCTGATTTGCCTTTCCAGGTTGCTTGGTTGGCCAAAAAGGGCGTATGCGTTTTTTCCTGAATATATTCAGGAAAAAACGCATACGCCCTTTTTGGCCAAGGGCTTCATTGTCGAGGTTTTGCCGCTTTTCCTGTGCTTTAAAGCCGATTCGAATCTCCCTCCTGAAATCTGTTTCCTGCAATTCTGCCTTGCTTTCCATTCCTCTTCGTTGCCTTCCCTCAATATATTTGTGGACCAGAGTTATCATTTATAAGTCTGCAGGTTTGTGAATTGCAGTGCCCCTGAGCTCCATTTTTCAACTCGCTTTCTTGGGAGCTGGCCGCAAAAGCGCAGGATTGCTTCAGGCCCTATTCTGGTCCCGGGCGGCAGGCTGAGCCTGTGGTTAATTCTTCTTCCTGATGGGAAAATAGAGTGACCTGTGCCTGTCCCGATACCTAGAGCTAGTCTCTCATTGGTTCCCCCTCTTCCCGTTCATCCTCAGGACAAATTGCAACCTGTACGGAACAGGAGGTTAAAGGTGCTGATTCTCCAAGGAGGGAGATTGCAAGTAAAGCGGCTGGAATGGCGAACCCGAGCACAAGGAGATGAGAAAAGAGGTGCGTTTTGGAAACCTTTCCCGATCACACGGTGTACCATCTTCTGGGTTTCTCATGCATGTTTTCGATATAGGAAGATGCCCTTGAACCTGGAGATTTGGGACCCATGGGATGGTTACCATGCAGTATTACTTTAAAGGGTCTGTGTTTCCTCACCCAACCTCACCAAACCTCTCAGCCCCAAGAGTGTCCACCCTTATGTCTCAATCAGATGTGGGTCTAGATATGGTCAATCCAGGTGGCATCACAGCCCCTGAACGAATTTTGTAAGAATTTCTCTCTCTTTCACTGTCTTTGTTTCACGGGTTTTTAAAAGTAATTGATTTTTATAATGTGGTTTAGCTGCTTTCCTCTGCTGTGTTTCTGCCGCTTTACACCCACTTGACTCACTTACAGAGAGATATCAAAACATAGGTTTTAAGATTCTTACTAGTCAGATATATTCTTGGGCGGTGAATAGGGGGTGTTGAGTCCAATTCACTGAGCAAGGAGTAGGTCTTGTCTATTACATATTGGCTGTATGGAACCGTATCTGAGCTAATTTGAAACCCGTGTTTTATGCATCACCCCACCTCACCTTTCCCGTGAAGCAGCCATAGTGTGTTTTCTAAACGTGGGACTCTGTTCTGTTTTGTAATTCAGTTCAAGGGTAGCGGTTTTTACATTCCCTCTATAAGTGATATCTTATGATAAGTGTCTTTTTCTGTATGACTTATTTCACTTAGAATCGTCATACCTAAATCCACTCATCATGCTGCTACTAGCCTTATGACGTTGGTTTCATGGCTGAGTGATATTCCATTGTACATAAGGACCACAACTTCTTTATCCATTTTTCTCTTTCCTGGGATATTTAAGGTGTAACGAAGTGGAGGTTCTTGTCAACAGAGCAGCCCTAAACTTTGGGGTGCCTGTGTCTTGCTGATTTTTAGTTTTCCCAATTTATACGCCCATGAGTGGAAGTGCCCTATGCTCTCTAAGCTGAGTTTTTTGGAGGTTTCAGGACACACCGTACACTTCTCCAGAGTGGCTGTTGGCAATTTACATCCCGCCCATCAGCGTAGCCAGGCTCCCGTTTCTCCATGGCCTGTCCTGCATTTCTGGTTTTGACACTTTATTCAGCATGGCCCTTTTGACCGATGGGAAGCGAGACTTCTTTGTAGCGCTGATTTGCCTTTCCAGGTTGCTTGGTTGGCCAAAAAGGGCGTATGCGTTTTTTCCTGAATATATTCAGGAAAAAACGCATACGCCCTTTTTGGCCAAGGGCTTCATTGTCGAGGTTTTGCCGCTTTTCCTGTGCTTTAAAGCCGATTCGAATCTCCCTCCTGAAATCTGTTTCCTGCAATTCTGCCTTGCTTTCCATTCCTCTTCGTTACCTTCCCTCAATATATTTGTGGACCAGAGTTATCATTTATAAGTCTGCAGGTTTGTGAATTGCAGTGCCCCTGAGCTCCATTTTTCAACTCACTTTCTTGGGAGCTGGCCGCAAAAGCGCAAGATTGCTTCAGGCCCTATTCTGGTCCCGGGCGGCAGGCTGAGCCTGTGGTTAATTCTTCTTCCTGATGGGAAAATAGAGTGACCTGTGCCTGTCCCGATACCTAGAGCTAGTCTCTCATTGGTTACCCCTCTTCCCGTTCATCCTCAGGACAAATTGCAACCAGTACGGAACAGGAGGTTAAAGGTGCTGATTCTCCAAGGAGGGAGATTGCTAGTAAAGCGGCTGGAATGGCGAACCCGAGCACAAGGAGATGAGAAAAGAGGTGCGTTTTGGAAACCTTTCCCGATCACACGGTGTACCATCTTCTGGGTTTCTCATGCATGTTTTCGATGTAGGAAGATGCCCTTGAACCTGGAGATTTGGGACCCATGGGATGGGTACCATGCAGTATTACTTTAAAGGGTCTGTGTTTCCTCACCCAACCTCACCAAACCTCTCAGCCCCAAGAGTGTCCACCCTTATGTCTCAATCAGCTGTGGGTCTAGATATGGTCAATCCAGGTGGCATCACAGCCCCTGAACGAATTTTGTAAGAATTTCTCTCTCTTTCACTGTCTTTGTTTCACGGGTTTTTAAAAGTAATTGATTTTTATAATGTGGTTTAGCTGCTTTCCTCTGCTGTGTTTCTGCCGCTTTACACTCACTTGACTCACTTACAGAGAGATATCAAAACATAGGTTTTAAGATTCTTACTGGTCAGATATATTCTTGGGCGGTGAATAGGGGGTGTTGAGTCCAATTCACTGAGCAAGGAGTAGGTCTTGTCTATTACATATTGGCTTTATGGAACGGTATCTGAGCTAATTTGAAACCCGTGTTTTATGCATCACCCCACCTCACCTTTCCCGTGAAGCAGCCATAGTGTGTTTTCTAAACGTGGGACTCTCTTCTGTTTTGTAATTCAGTTCAAGGGTAGCGGTTTTTACATTCCCTCTATAAGTGATATCTTATGATAAGTGTCTTTTTCTGTATGACTTATTTCACTTAGAATCGTCATACCTAAATCCACTCATCATGCTGCTACTAGCCTTATGACGTTGGTTTCATGGCTGAATGATATTCCATTGTACATAAGGACCACAACTTCTTTATCCATTTTTCTCTTTCCTGGGATATTTAAGGTGTAACGAAGTGGAGGTTCTTGTCAACAGAGCAGCCCTAAACTTTGGGGTGCCTGTGTCTTGCTGATTTTTAGTTTTCCCAATTTATACGCCCATGAGTGGAAGTGCCCTATGCTCTCTAAGCTGAGTTTTTTGGAGGTTTCAGGACACACCGTACACTTCTCCAGAGTGGCTGTTGGCAATTTACATCCCGCCCATCAGCATAGCCAGGCTCCCGTTTCTCCATGGCCTGTCCTGCATTTCTGGTTTTGACACTTTATTCAGCATGGCCCTTTTGACCGATGGGAAGCGAGACTTCTTTGTAGCGCTGATTTGCCTTTCCAGGTTGCTTGGTTGGCCAAAAAGGGCGTATGCGTTTTTTCCTGAATATATTCAGGAAAAAACGCATACGCCCTTTTTGGCCAAGGGCTTCATTGTCGAGGTTTTGCCGCTTTTCCTGTGCTTTAAAGCCGATTCGAATCTCCCTCCTGAAATCTGTTTCCTGCAATTCTGCCTTGCTTTCCATTCCTCTTCGTTGCCTTCCCTCAATATATTTGTGGACCAGAGTTATCATTTATAAGTCTGCAGGTTTGTGAATTGCAGTGCCCCTGAGCTCCATTTTTCAACTCGCTTTCTTGGGAGCTGGCCGCAAAAGCGCAGGATTGCTTCAGGCCCTATTCTGGTCCCGGGCGGCAGGCTGAGCCTGTGGTTAATTCTTCTTCCTGATGGGAAAATAGAGTGACCTGTGCCTGTCCCGATACCTAGAGCTAGTCTCTCATTGGTTCCCCCTCTTCCCGTTCATCCTCAGGACAAATTGCAACCTGTACGGAACAGGAGGTTAAAGGTGCTGATTCTCCAAGGAGGGAGATTGCAAGTAAAGCGGCTGGAATGGCGAACCCGAGCACAAGGAGATGAGAAAAGAGGTGCGTTTTGGAAACCTTTCCCGATCACACGGTGTACCATCTTCTGGGTTTCTCATGCATGTTTTCGATATAGGAAGATGCCCTTGAACCTGGAGATTTGGGACCCATGGGATGGTTACCATGCAGTATTACTTTAAAGGGTCTGTGTTTCCTCACCCAACCTCACCAAACCTCTCAGCCCCAAGAGTGTCCACCCTTATGTCTCAATCAGATGTGGGTCTAGATATGGTCAATCCAGGTGGCATCACAGCCCCTGAACGAATTTTGTAAGAATTTCTCTCTCTTTCACTGTCTTTGTTTCACGGGTTTTTAAAAGTAATTGATTTTTATAATGTGGTTTAGCTGCTTTCCTCTGCTGTGTTTCTGCCGCTTTACACCCACTTGACTCACTTACAGAGAGATATCAAAACATAGGTTTTAAGATTCTTACTAGTCAGATATATTCTTGGGCGGTGAATAGGGGGTGTTGAGTCCAATTCACTGAGCAAGGAGTAGGTCTTGTCTATTACATATTGGCTTTATGGAACGGTATCTGAGCTAATTTGAAACCCGTGTTTTATGCATCACCCCACCTCACCTTTCCCGTGAAGCAGCCATAGTGTGTTTTCTAAACGTGGGACTCTGTTCTGTTTTGTAATTCAGTTCAAGGGTAGCGGTTTTTACATTCCCTCTATAAGTGATATCTTATGATAAGTGTCTTTTTCTGTATGACTTATTTCACTTAGAATCGTCATACCTAAATCCACTCATCATGCTGCTACTAGCCTTATGACGTTGGTTTCATGGCTGAGTGATATTCCATTGTACATAAGGACCACAACTTCTTTATCCATTTTTCTCTTTCCTGGGATATTTAAGGTGTAACGAAGTGGAGGTTCTTGTCAACAGAGCAGCCCTAAACTTTGGGGTGCCTGTGTCTTGCTGATTTTTAGTTTTCCCAATTTATACGCCCATGAGTGGAAGTGCCCTGTGCTCTCTAAGCTGAGTTTTTTGGAGGTTTCAGGACACACCGTACACTTCTCCAGAGTGGCTGTTGGCAATTTACATCCCGCCCATCAGCGTAGCCAGGCTCCCGTTTCTCCATGGCCTGTCCTGCATTTCTGGTTTTGACACTTTATTCAGCATGGCCCTTTTGACCGATGGGAAGCGAGACTTCTTTGTAGCGCTGATTTGCCTTTCCAGGTTGCTTGGTTGGCCAAAAAGGGCGTATGCGTTTTTTCCTGAATATATTCAGGAAAAAACGCATACGCCCTTTTTGGCCAAGGGCTTCATTGTCGAGGTTTTGCCGCTTTTCCTGTGCTTTAAAGGCGATTCGAATCTCCCTCCTGAAATCTGTTTCCTGCAATTCTGCCTTGCTTTCCATTCCTCTTCGTTACCTTCCCTCAATATATTTGTGGACGAGAGTTATCATTTATAAGTCTGCAGGTTTGTGAATTGCAGTGCCCCTGAGCTCCATTTTTCAACTCACTTTCTTGGGAGCTGGCCGCAAAAGCGCAAGATTGCTTCAGGCCCTATTCCGGTCCCGGGCGGCAGGCTGAGCCTGTGGTTAATTCTTCTTCCTGATGGGAAAATAGAGTGACCTGTGCCTGTCCCGATACCTAGAGCTAGTCTCTCATTGGTTACCCCTCTTCCCGTTCATCCTCAGGACAAATTGCAACCAGTACGGAACAGGAGGTTAAAGGTGCTGATTCTCCAAGGAGGGAGATTGCTAGTAAAGCGGCTGGAATGGCGAACCCGAGCACAAGGAGATGAGAAAAGAGGTGCGTTTTGGAAACCTTTCCCGATCACACGGTGTACCATCTTCTGGGTTTCTCATGCATGTTTTCGATGTAGGAAGATGCCCTTGAACCTGGAGATTTGGGACCCATGGGATGGGTACCATGCAGTATTACTTTAAAGGGTCTGTGTTTCCTCACCCAACCTCACCAAACCTCTCAGCCCCAAGAGTGTCCACCCTTATGTCTCAATCAGCTGTGGGTCTAGATATGGTCAATCCAGGTGGCATCACAGCCCCTGAACGAATTTTGTAAGAATTTCTCTCTCTTTCACTGTCTTTGTTTCACGGGTTTTTAAAAGTAATTGATTTTTATAATGTAGTTTAGCTGCTTTCCTCTGCTGTGTTTCTGCCGCTTTACACTCACTTGACTCACTTACAGAAAGATATCAAAACATAGGTTTTAAGATTCTTACTATTCAGGTATATTCTTGGGCGGTGAATAGGGGGTGTTGAGTCCAATTCACTGAGCAAGGAGTAGGTCTTGTCTATTACATATTGGCTTTATGGAACGGTATCTGAGCTAATTTGAAACCCGTGTTTTATGCATCACCCCACCTCACCTTTCCCGTGAAGCAGCCATAGTGTGTTTTCTAAACGTGGGACTCTCTTCTGTTTTGTAATTCAGTTCAAGGGTAGCGGTTTTTACATTCCCTCTATAAGTGATATCTTATGATAAGTGTCTTTTTCTGTATGACTTATTTCACTTAGAATCGTCATACCTAAATCCACTCATCATGCTGCTACTAGCCTTATGACGTTGGTTTCATGGCTGAATGATATTCCATTGTACATAAGGACCACAACTTCTTTATCCATTTTTCTCTTTCCTGGGATATTTAAGGTGTAACGAAGTGGAGGTTCTTGTCAACAGAGCAGCCCTAAACTTTGGGGTGCCTGTGTCTTGCTGATTTTTAGTTTTCCCAATTTATACGCCCATGAGTGGAAGTGCCCTATGCTCTCTAAGCTGAGTTTTTTGGAGGTTTCAGGACACACCGTACACTTCTCCAGAGTGGCTGTTGGCAATTTACATCCCGCCCATCAGCATAGCCAGGCTCCCGTTTCTCCATGGCCTGTCCTGCATTTCTGGTTTTGACACTTTATTCAGCATGGCCCTTTTGACCGATGGGAAGCGAGACTTCTTTGTAGCGCTGATTTGCCTTTCCAGGTTGCTTGGTTGGCCAAAAAGGGCGTATGCGTTTTTTCCTGAATATATTCAGGAAAAAACGCATACGCCCTTTTTGGCCAAGGGCTTCATTGTCGAGGTTTTGCCGCTTTTCCTGTGCTTTAAAGCCGATTCGAATCTCCCTCCTGAAATCTGTTTCCTGCAATTCTGCCTTGCTTTCCATTCCTCTTCGTTGCCTTCCCTCAATATATTTGTGGACCAGAGTTATCATTTATAAGTCTGCAGGTTTGTGAATTGCAGTGCCCCTGAGCTCCATTTTTCAACTCGCTTTCTTGGGAGCTGGCCGCAAAAGCGCAGGATTGCTTCAGGCCCTATTCTGGTCCCGGGCGGCAGGCTGAGCCTGTGGTTAATTCTTCTTCCTGATGGGAAAATAGAGTGACCTGTGCCTGTCCCGATACCTAGAGCTAGTCTCTCATTGGTTCCCCCTCTTCCCGTTCATCCTCAGGACAAATTGCAACCTGTACGGAACAGGAGGTTAAAGGTGCTGATTCTCCAAGGAGGGAGATTGCAAGTAAAGCGGCTGGAATGGCGAACCCGAGCACAAGGAGATGAGAAAAGAGGTGCGTTTTGGAAACCTTTCCCGATCACACGGTGTACCATCTTCTGGGTTTCTCATGCATGTTTTCGATATAGGAAGATGCCCTTGAACCTGGAGATTTGGGACCCATGGGATGGTTACCATGCAGTATTACTTTAAAGGGTCTGTGTTTCCTCACCCAACCTCACCAAACCTCTCAGCCCCAAGAGTGTCCACCCTTATGTCTCAATCAGATGTGGGTCTAGATATGGTCAATCCAGGTGGCATCACAGCCCCTGAACGAATTTTGTAAGAATTTCTCTCTCTTTCACTGTCTTTGTTTCACGGGTTTTTAAAAGTAATTGATTTTTATAATGTGGTTTAGCTGCTTTCCTCTGCTGTGTTTCTGCCGCTTTACACCCACTTGACTCACTTACAGAGAGATATCAAAACATAGGTTTTAAGATTCTTACTAGTCAGATATATTCTTGGGCGGTGAATAGGGGGTGTTGAGTCCAATTCACTGAGCAAGGAGTAGGTCTTGTCTATTACATATTGGCTGTATGGAACCGTATCTGAGCTAATTTGAAACCCGTGTTTTATGCATCACCCCACCTCACCTTTCCCGTGAAGCAGCCATAGTGTGTTTTCTAAACGTGGGACTCTGTTCTGTTTTGTAATTCAGTTCAAGGGTAGCGGTTTTTACATTCCCTCTATAAGTGATATCTTATGATAAGTGTCTTTTTCTGTATGACTTATTTCACTTAGAATCGTCATACCTAAATCCACTCATCATGCTGCTACTAGCCTTATGACGTTGGTTTCATGGCTGAGTGATATTCCATTGTACATAAGGACCACAACTTCTTTATCCATTTTTCTCTTTCCTGGGATATTTAAGGTGTAACGAAGTGGAGGTTCTTGTCAACAGAGCAGCCCTAAACTTTGGGGTGCCTGTGTCTTGCTGATTTTTAGTTTTCCCAATTTATACGCCCATGAGTGGAAGTGCCCTATGCTCTCTAAGCTGAGTTTTTTGGAGGTTTCAGGACACACCGTACACTTCTCCAGAGTGGCTGTTGGCAATTTACATCCCGCCCATCAGCGTAGCCAGGCTCCCGTTTCTCCATGGCCTGTCCTGCATTTCTGGTTTTGACACTTTATTCAGCATGGCCCTTTTGACCGATGGGAAGCGAGACTTCTTTGTAGCGCTGATTTGCCTTTCCAGGTTGCTTGGTTGGCCAAAAAGGGCGTATGCGTTTTTTCCTGAATATATTCAGGAAAAAACGCATACGCCCTTTTTGGCCAAGGGCTTCATTGTCGAGGTTTTGCCGCTTTTCCTGTGCTTTAAAGCCGATTCGAATCTCCCTCCTGAAATCTGTTTCCTGCAATTCTGCCTTGCTTTCCATTCCTCTTCGTTACCTTCCCTCAATATATTTGTGGACCAGAGTTATCATTTATAAGTCTGCAGGTTTGTGAATTGCAGTGCCCCTGAGCTCCATTTTTCAACTCACTTTCTTGGGAGCTGGCCGCAAAAGCGCAAGATTGCTTCAGGCCCTATTCTGGTCCCGGGCGGCAGGCTGAGCCTGTGGTTAATTCTTCTTCCTGATGGGAAAATAGAGTGACCTGTGCCTGTCCCGATACCTAGAGCTAGTCTCTCATTGGTTACCCCTCTTCCCGTTCATCCTCAGGACAAATTGCAACCAGTACGGAACAGGAGGTTAAAGGTGCTGATTCTCCAAGGAGGGAGATTGCTAGTAAAGCGGCTGGAATGGCGAACCCGAGCACAAGGAGATGAGAAAAGAGGTGCGTTTTGGAAACCTTTCCCGATCACACGGTGTACCATCTTCTGGGTTTCTCATGCATGTTTTCGATGTAGGAAGATGCCCTTGAACCTGGAGATTTGGGACCCATGGGATGGGTACCATGCAGTATTACTTTAAAGGGTCTGTGTTTCCTCACCCAACCTCACCAAACCTCTCAGCCCCAAGAGTGTCCACCCTTATGTCTCAATCAGCTGTGGGTCTAGATATGGTCAATCCAGGTGGCATCACAGCCCCTGAACGAATTTTGTAAGAATTTCTCTCTCTTTCACTGTCTTTGTTTCACGGGTTTTTAAAAGTAATTGATTTTTATAATGTGGTTTAGCTGCTTTCCTCTGCTGTGTTTCTGCCGCTTTACACTCACTTGACTCACTTACAGAGAGATATCAAAACATAGGTTTTAAGATTCTTACTGGTCAGATATATTCTTGGGCGGTGAATAGGGGGTGTTGAGTCCAATTCACTGAGCAAGGAGTAGGTCTTGTCTATTACATATTGGCTTTATGGAACGGTATCTGAGCTAATTTGAAACCCGTGTTTTATGCATCACCCCACCTCACCTTTCCCGTGAAGCAGCCATAGTGTGTTTTCTAAACGTGGGACTCTGTTCTGTTTTGTAATTCAGTTCAAGGGTAGCGGTTTTTACATTCCCTCTATAAGTGATATCTTATGATAAGTGTCTTTTTCTGTATGACTTATTTCACTTAGAATCGTCATACCTAAATCCACTCATCATGCTGCTACTAGCCTTATGACGTTGGTTTCATGGCTGAGTGATATTCCATTGTACATAAGGACCACAACTTCTTTATCCATTTTTCTCTTTCCTGGGATATTTAAGGTGTAACGAAGTGGAGGTTCTTGTCAACAGAGCAGCCCTAAACTTTGGGGTGCCTGTGTCTTGCTGATTTTTAGTTTTCCCAATTTATACGCCCATGAGTGGAAGTGCCCTATGCTCTCTAAGCTGAGTTTTTTGGAGGTTTCAGGACACACCGTACACTTCTCCAGAGTGGCTGTTGGCAATTTACATCCCGCCCATCAGCGTAGCCAGGCTCCCGTTTCTCCATGGCCTGTCCTGCATTTCTGGTTTTGACACTTTATTCAGCATGGCCCTTTTGACCGATGGGAAGCGAGACTTCTTTGTAGCGCTGATTTGCCTTTCCAGGTTGCTTGGTTGGCCAAAAAGGGCGTATGCGTTTTTTCCTGAATATATTCAGGAAAAAACGCATACGCCCTTTTTGGCCAAGGGCTTCATTGTCGAGGTTTTGCCGCTTTTCCTGTGCTTTAAAGGCGATTCGAATCTCCCTCCTGAAATCTGTTTCCTGCAATTCTGCCTTGCTTTCCATTCCTCTTCGTTACCTTCCCTCAATATATTTGTGGACGAGAGTTATCATTTATAAGTCTGCAGGTTTGTGAATTGCAGTGCCCCTGAGCTCCATTTTTCAACTCGCTTTCTTGGGAGCTGGCCGCAAAAGCGCAGGATTGCTTCAGGCCCTATTCTGGTCCCGGGCGGCAGGCTGAGCCTGTGGTTAATTCTTCTTCCTGATGGGAAAATAGAGTGACCTGTGCCTGTCCCGATACCTAGAGCTAGTCTCTCATTGGTTCCCCCTCTTCCCGTTCATCCTCAGGACAAATTGCAACCTGTACGGAACAGGAGGTTAAAGGTGCTGATTCTCCAAGGAGGGAGATTGCAAGTAAAGCGGCTGGAATGGTGAACCCGAGCACAAGGAGATGAGAAAAGAGGTGCGTTTTGGAAACCTTTCCCGATCACACGGTGTACCATCTTCTGGGTTTCTCATGCATGTTTTCGATGTAGGAAGATGCCCTTGAACCTGGAGATTTGGGACCCATGGTATGGTTACCATGCAGTATTACTTTAAAGGGTCTGTGTTTCCTCACCCAACCTCACCAAACCTCTCAGCCCCAAGAGTGTCCACCCTTATGTCTCAATCAGCTGTGGGTCTAGATATGGTCAATCCAGGTGGCATCACAGCCCCTGAACGAATTTTGTAAGAATTTCTCTCTCTTTCACTGTCTTTGTTTCACGGGTTTTTAAAAGTAATTGATTTTTATAATGTGGTTTAGCTGCTTTCCTCTGCTGTGTTTCTGCCGCTTTACACCCACTTGACTCACTTACAGAGAGATATCAAAACATAGGTTTTAAGATTCTTACTAGTCAGATATATTCTTGGGCGGTGAATAGGGGGTGTTGAGTCCAATTCACTGAGCAAGGAGTAGGTCTTGTCTATTACATATTGGCTTTATGGAACGGTATCTGACCTAATTTGAAACCCTTGTTTTATGCATCACCCCACCTCACCTTTCCCGTTAAGCAGCCATAGTGTGTTTTCTAAACGTGGGACTCTGTTCTGTTTTGTAATTCAGTTCAAGGGTAGCGGTTTTTACATTCCCTCTATAAGTGATATCTTATGATAAGTGTCTTTTTCTGTATGACTTATTTCACTTAGAATCGTCATACCTAAATCCACTCATCATGCTGCTACTAGCCTTATGACGTTGGTTTCATGGCTGAGTGATATTCCATTGTACATAAGGACCACAACTTCTTTATCCATTTTTCTCTTTCCTGGGATATTTAAGGTGTAACGAAGTGGAGGTTCTTGTCAACAGAGCAGCCCTAAACTTTGGGGTGCCTGTGTCTTGCTGATTTTTAGTTTTCCCAATTTATACGCCCATGAGTGGAAGTGCCCTATGCTCTCTAAGCTGAGTTTTTTGGAGGTTTCAGGACACACCGTACACTTCTCCAGAGTGGCTGTTGGCAATTTACATCCCGCCCATCAGCGTAGCCAGGCTCCCGTTTCTCCATGGCCTGTCCTGCATTTCTGGTTTTGACACTTTATTCAGCATGGCCCTTTTGACCGATGGGAAGCGAGACTTCTTTGTAGCGCTGATTTGCCTTTCCAGGTTGCTTGGTTGGCCAAAAAGGGCGTATGCGTTTTTTCCTGAATATATTCAGGAAAAAACGCATACGCCCTTTTTGGCCAAGGGCTTCATTGTCGAGGTTTTGCCGCTTTTCCTGTGCTTTAAAGCCGATTCGAATCTCCCTCCTGAAATCTGTTTCCTGCAATTCTGCCTTGCTTTCCATTCCTCTTCGTTACCTTCCCTCAATATATTTGTGGACCAGAGTTATCATTTATAAGTCTGCAGGTTTGTGAATTGCAGTGCCCCTGAGCTCCATTTTTCAACTCACTTTCTTGGGAGCTGGCCGCAAAAGCGCAAGATTGCTTCAGGCCCTATTCTGGTCCCGGGCGGCAGGCTGAGCCTGTGGTTAATTCTTCTTCCTGATGGGAAAATAGAGTGACCTGTGCCTGTCCCGATACCTAGAGCTAGTCTCTCATTGGTTACCCCTCTTCCCGTTCATCCTCAGGACAAATTGCAACCAGTACGGAACAGGAGGTTAAAGGTGCTGATTCTCCAAGGAGGGAGATTGCTAGTAAAGCGGCTGGAATGGCGAACCCGAGCACAAGGAGATGAGAAAAGAGGTGCGTTTTGGAAACCTTTCCCGATCACACGGTGTACCATCTTCTGGGTTTCTCATGCATGTTTTCGATGTAGGAAGATGCCCTTGAACCTGGAGATTTGGGACCCATGGGATGGGTACCATGCAGTATTACTTTAAAGGGTCTGTGTTTCCTCACCCAACCTCACCAAACCTCTCAGCCCCAAGAGTGTCCACCCTTATGTCTCAATCAGCTGTGGGTCTAGATATGGTCAATCCAGGTGGCATCACAGCCCCTGAACGAATTTTGTAAGAATTTCTCTCTCTTTCACTGTCTTTGTTTCACGGGTTTTTAAAAGTAATTGATTTTTATAATGTGGTTTAGCTGCTTTCCTCTGCTGTGTTTCTGCCGCTTTTCACTCACTTGACTCACTTACAGAGAGATATCAAAACATAGGTTTTAAGATTCTTACTAGTCAGATATATTCTTGGGCGGTGAATAGGGGGTGTTGAGTCCAATTCACTGAGCAAGGAGTAGGTCTTGTCTATTACATATTGGCTTTATGGAACGGTATCTGAGCTAATTTGAAACCCGTGTTTTATGCATCACCCCACCTCACCTTTCCCGTGAAGCAGCCATAGTGTGTTTTCTAAACGTGGGACTCTGTTCTGTTTTGTAATTCAGTTCAAGGGTAGCGGTTTTTACATTCCCTCTATAAGTGATATCTTATGATAAGTGTCTTTTTCTGTATGACTTATTTCACTTAGAATCGTCATACCTAAATCCACTCATCATGCTGCTACTAGCCTTATGACGTTGGTTTCATGGCTGAGTGATATTCCATTGTACATAAGGACCACAACTTCTTTATCCATTTTTCTCTTTCCTGGGATATTTAAGGTGTAACGAAGTGGAGGTTCTTGTCAACAGAGCAGCCCTAAACTTTGGGGTGCCTGTGTCTTGCTGATTTTTAGTTTTCCCAATTTATACGCCCATGAGTGGAAGTGCCCTATGCTCTCTAAGCTGAGTTTTTTGGAGGTTTCAGGACACACCGTACACTTCTCCAGAGTGGCTGTTGGCAATTTACATCCCGCCCATCAGCGTAGCCAGGCTCCCGTTTCTCCATGGCCTGTCCTGCATTTCTGGTTTTGACACTTTATTCAGCATGGCCCTTTTGACCGATGGGAAGCGAGACTTCTTTGTAGCGCTGATTTGCCTTTCCAGGTTGCTTGGTTGGCCAAAAAGGGCGTATGCGTTTTTTCCTGAATATATTCAGGAAAAAACGCATACGCCCTTTTTGGCCAAGGGCTTCATTGTCGAGGTTTTGCCGCTTTTCCTGTGCTTTAAAGCCGATTCGAATCTCCCTCCTGAAATCTGTTTCCTGCAATTCTGCCTTGCTTTCCATTCCTCTTCGTTGCCTTCCCTCAATATATTTGTGGACCAGAGTTATCATTTATAAGTCTGCAGGTTTGTGAATTGCAGTGCCCCTGAGCTCCATTTTTCAACTCGCTTTCTTGGGAGCTGGCCGCAAAAGCGCAGGATTGCTTCAGGCCCTATTCTGGTCCCGGGCGGCAGGCTGAGCCTGTGGTTAATTCTTCTTCCTGATGGGAAAATAGAGTGACCTGTGCCTGTCCCGATACCTAGAGCTAGTCTCTCATTGGTTCCCCCTCTTCCCGTTCATCCTCAGGACAAATTGCAACCTGTACGGAACAGGAGGTTAAAGGTGCTGATTCTCCAAGGAGGGAGATTGCAAGTAAAGCGGCTGGAATGGTGAACCCGAGCACAAGGAGATGAGAAAAGAGGTGCGTTTTGGAAACCTTTCCCGATCACACGGTGTACCATCTTCTGGGTTTCTCATGCATGTTTTCGATGTAGGAAGATGCCCTTGAACCTGGAGATTTGGGACCCATGGGATGGTTACCATGCAGTATTACTTTAAAGGGTCTGTGTTTCCTCACCCAACCTCACCAAACCTCTCAGCCCCAAGAGTGTCCACCCTTATGTCTCAATCAGCTGTGGGTCTAGATATGGTCAATCCAGGTGGCATCACAGCCCCTGAACGAATTTTGTAAGAATTTCTCTCTCTTTCACTGTCTTTGTTTCACGGGTTTTTAAAAGTAATTGATTTTTATAATGTGGTTTAGCTGCTTTCCTCTGCTGTGTTTCTGCCGCTTTACACCCACTTGACTCACTTACAGAGAGATATCAAAACATAGGTTTTAAGATTCTTACTAGTCAGATATATTCTTGGGCGGTGAATAGGGGGTGTTGAGTCCAATTCACTGAGCAAGGAGTAGGTCTTGTCTATTACATATTGGCTTTATGGAACGGTATCTGACCTAATTTGAAACCCTTGTTTTATGCATCACCCCACCTCACCTTTCCCGTTAAGCAGCCATAGTGTGTTTTCTAAACGTGGGACTCTGTTCTGTTTTGTAATTCAGTTCAAGGGTAGCGGTTTTTACATTCCCTCTATAAGTGATATCTTATGATAAGTGTCTTTTTCTGTATGACTTATTTCACTTAGAATCGTCATACCTAAATCCACTCATCATGCTGCTACTAGCCTTATGACGTTGGTTTCATGGCTGAGTGATATTCCATTGTACATAAGGACCACAACTTCTTTATCCATTTTTCTCTTTCCTGGGATATTTAAGGTGTAACGAAGTGGAGGTTCTTGTCAACAGAGCAGCCCTAAACTTTGGGGTGCCTGTGTCTTGCTGATTTTTAGTTTTCCCAATTTATACGCCCATGAGTGGAAGTGCCCTATGCTCTCTAAGCTGAGTTTTTTGGAGGTTTCAGGACACACCGTACACTTCTCCAGAGTGGCTGTTGGCAATTTACATCCCGCCCATCAGCGTAGCCAGGCTCCCGTTTCTCCATGGCCTGTCCTGCATTTCTGGTTTTGACACTTTATTCAGCATGGCCCTTTTGACCGATGGGAAGCGAGACTTCTTTGTAGCGCTGATTTGCCTTTCCAGGTTGCTTGGTTGGCCAAAAAGGGCGTATGCGTTTTTTCCTGAATATATTCAGGAAAAAACGCATACGCCCTTTTTGGCCAAGGGCTTCATTGTCGAGGTTTTGCAGCTTTTCCTGTGCTTTAAAGCCGATTCGAATCTCCCTCCTGAAATCTGTTTCCTGCAATTCTGCCTTGCTTTCCATTCCTCTTCGTTACCTTCCCTCAATATATTTGTGGACGAGAGTTATCATTTATAAGTCTGCAGGTTTGTGAATTGCAGTGCCCCTGAGCTCCATTTTTCAACTCACTTTCTTGGGAGCTGGCGCAAAAGCGCAAGATTGCTTCAGGCCCTATTCTGGTCCCGGGCGGCAGGCTGAGCCTGTGGTTAATTCTTCTTCCTGATGGGAAAATAGAGTGACCTGTGCCTGTCCCGATACCTAGAGCTAGTCTCTCATTGGTTACCCCTCTTCCCGTTCATCCTCAGGACAAATTGCAACCAGTACGGAACAGGAGGTTAAAGGTGCTGATTCTCCAAGGAGGGAGATTGCTAGTAAAGCGGCTGGAATGGCGAACCCGAGCACAAGGAGATGAGAAAAGAGGTGCGTTTTGGAAACCTTTCCCGATCACACGGTGTACCATCTTCTGGGTTTCTCATGCATGTTTTCGATGTAGGAAGATGCCCTTGAACCTGGAGATTTGGGACCCATGGGATGGGTACCATGCAGTATTACTTTAAAGGGTCTGTGTTTCCTCACCCAACCTCACCAAACCTCTCAGCCCCAAGAGTGTCCACCCTTATGTCTCAATCAGATGTGGGTCTAGATATGGTCAATCCAGGTGGCATCACAGCCCCTGAACGAATTTTGTAAGAATTTCTCTCTCTTTCACTGTCTTTGTTTCACGGGTTTTTAAAAGTAATTGATTTTTATAATGTAGTTTAGCTGCTTTCCTCTGCTGTGTTTCTGCCGCTTTACACCCACTTGACTCACTTACAGAGAGATATCAAAACATAGGTTTTAAGATTCTTACTAGTCAGATATATTCTTGGGCGGTGAATAGGGGGTGTTGAGTCCAATTCACTGAGCAAGGAGTAGGTCTTGTCTATTACATATTGGCTTTATGGAACGGTATCTGAGCTAATTTGAAACCCGTGTTTTATGCATCACCCCACCTCACCTTTCCCGTGAAGCAGCCATAGTGTGTTTTCTAAACGTGGGACTCTGTTCTGTTTTGTAATTCAGTTCAAGGGTAGCGGTTTTTACATTCCCTCTATAAGTGATATCTTATGATAAGTGTCTTTTTCTGTATGACTTATTTCACTTAGAATCGTCATACCTAAATCCACTCATCATGCTGCTACTAGCCTTATGACGTTGGTTTCATGGCTGAGTGATATTCCATTGTACATAAGGACCACAACTTCTTTATCCATTTTTCTCTTTCCTGGGATATTTAAGGTGTAACGAAGTGGAGGTTCTTGTCAACAGAGCAGCCCTAAACTTTGGGGTGCCTGTGTCTTGCTGATTTTTAGTTTTCCCAATTTATACGCCCATGAGTGGAAGTGCCCTATGCTCTCTAAGCTGAGTTTTTTGGAGGTTTCAGGACACACCGTACACTTCTCCAGAGTGGCTGTTGGCAATTTACATCCCGCCCATCAGCGTAGCCAGGCTCCCGTTTCTCCATGGCCTGTCCTGCATTTCTGGTTTTGACACTTTATTCAGCATGGCCCTTTTGACCGATGGGAAGCGAGACTTCTTTGTAGCGCTGATTTGCCATTCCAGGTTGCTTGGTTGGCCAAAAAGGGCGTATGCGTTTTTTCCTGAATATATTCAGGAAAAAACGCATACGCCCTTTTTGGCCAAGGGCTTCATTGTCGAGGTTTTGCCGCTTTTCCTGTGCTTTAAAGCCGATTCGAATCTCCCTCCTGAAATCTGTTTCCTGCAATTCTGCCTTGCTTTCCATTCCTCTTCGTTACCTTCCCTCAATATATTTGTGGACGAGAGTTATCATTTATAAGTCTGCAGGTTTGTGAATTGCAGTGCCCCTGAGCTCCATTTTTCAACTCACTTTCTTGGGAGCTGGCCGCAAAAGCGCAAGATTGCTTCAGGCCCTATTCTGGTCCCGGGCGGCAGGCTGAGCCTGTGGTTAATTCTTCTTCCTGATGGGAAAATAGAGTGACCTGTGCCTGTCCCGATACCTAGAGCTAGTCTCTCATTGGTTACCCCTCTTCCCGTTCATCCTCAGGACAAATTGCAACCAGTACGGAACAGGAGGTTAAAGGTGCTGATTCTCCAAGGAGGGAGATTGCTAGTAAAGCGGCTGGAATGGCGAACCCGAGCACAAGGAGATGAGAAAAGAGGTGCGTTTTGGAAACCTTTCCCGATCACACGGTGTACCATCTTCTGGGTTTCTCATGCATGTTTTCGATGTAGGAAGATGCCCTTGAACCTGGAGATTTGGGACCCATGGGATGGGTACCATGCAGTATTACTTTAAAGGGTCTGTGTTTCCTCACCCAACCTCACCAAACCTCTCAGCCCCAAGAGTGTCCACCCTTATGTCTCAATCAGATGTGGGTCTAGATATGGTCAATCCAGGTGGCATCACAGCCCCTGAACGAATTTTGTAAGAATTTCTCTCTCTTTCACTGTCTTTGTTTCACGGGTTTTTAAAAGTAATTGATTTTTATAATGTAGTTTAGCTGCTTTCCTCTGCTGTGTTTCTGCCGCTTTACACTCACTTGACTCACTTACAGAGAGATATCAAAACATAGGTTTTAAGATTCTTACTAGTCAGATATATTCTTGGGCGGTGAATAGGGGGTGTTGAGTCCAATTCACTGAGCAAGGAGTAGGTCTTGTCTATTACATATTGGCTTTATGGAACGGTATCTGAGCTAATTTGAAACCCGTGTTTTATGCATCACCCCACCTCACCTTTCCCGTGAAGCAGCCATAGTGTGTTTTCTAAACGTGGGACTCTGTTCTGTTTTGTAATTCAGTTCAAGGGTAGCGGTTTTTACATTCCCTCTATAAGTGATATCTTATGATAAGTGTCTTTTTCTGTATGACTTATTTCACTTAGAATCGTCATACCTAAATCCACTCATCATGCTGCTACTAGCCTTATGACGTTGGTTTCATGGCTGAGTGATATTCCATTGTACATAAGGACCACAACTTCTTTATCCATTTTTCTCTTTCCTGGGATATTTAAGGTGTAACGAAGTGGAGGTTCTTGTCAACAGAGCAGCCCTAAACTTTGGGGTGCCTGTGTCTTGCTGATTTTTAGTTTTCCCAATTTATACGCCCATGAGTGGAAGTGCCCTATGCTCTCTAAGCTGAGTTTTTTGGAGGTTTCAGGACACACCGTACACTTCTCCAGAGTGGCTGTTGGCAATTTACATCCCGCCCATCAGCGTAGCCAGGCTCCCGTTTCTCCATGGCCTGTCCTGCATTTCTGGTTTTGACACTTTATTCAGCATGGCCCTTTTGACCGATGGGAAGCGAGACTTCTTTGTAGCGCTGATTTGCCTTTCCAGTTTGCTTGGTTGGCCAAAAAGGGCGTATGCGTTTTTTCCTGAATATATTCAGGAAAAAACGCATACGCCCTTTTTGGCCAAGGGCTTCATTGTCGAGGATTTGCCGCTTTTCCTGTGCTTTAAAGCCGATTCGAATCTCCCTCCTGAAATCTGTTTCCTGCAATTCTGCCTTGCTTTCCATTCCTCTTCGTTGCCTTCCCTCAATATATTTGTGGACCAGAGTTATCATTTATAAGTCTGCAGGTTTGTGAATTGCAGTGCCCCTGAGCTCCATTTTTCAACTCGCTTTCTTGGGAGCTGGCCGCAAAAGCGCAGGATTGCTTCAGGCCCTATTCTGGTCCCGGGCGGCAGGCTGAGCCTGTGGTTAATTCTTCTTCCTGATGGGAAAATAGAGTGACCTGTGCCTGTCCCGATACCTAGAGCTAGTCTCTCATTGGTTCCCCCTCTTCCCGTTCATCCTCAGGACAAATTGCAACCTGTACGGAACAGGAGGTTAAAGGTGCTGATTCTCCAAGGAGGGAGATTGCAAGTAAAGCGGCTGGAATGGCGAACCCGAGCACAAGGAGATGAGAAAAGAGGTGCGTTTTGGAAACCTTTCCCGATCACACGGTGTACCATCTTCTGGGTTTCTCATGCATGTTTTCGATGTAGGAAGATGCCCTTGAACCTGGAGATTTGGGACCCATGGGATGGGTACCATGCAGTATTACTTTAAAGGGTCTGTGTTTCCTCACCCAACCTCACCAAACCTCTCAGCCCCAAGAGTGTCCACCCTTATGTCTCAATCAGCTGTGGGTGTAGATATGGTCAATCCAGGTGGCATCACAGCCCCTGAACGAATTTTGTAAGAATTTCTCTCTCTTTCACTGTCTTTGTTTCACGGGTTTTTAAAAGTAATTGATTTTTATAATGTAGTTTAGCTGCTTTCCTCTGCTGTGTTTCTGCCGCTTTACACTCACTTGACTCACTTACAGAGAGATATCAAAACATAGGTTTTAAGATTCTTACTAGTCAGATATATTCTTGGGCGGTGAATAGGGGGTGTTGAGTCCAATTCACTGAGCAAGGAGTAGGTCTTGTCTATTACATATTGGCTTTATGGAACGGTATCTGAGCTAATTTGAAACCCGTGTTTTATGCATCACCCCACCTCACCTTTCCCGTGAAGCAGCCATAGTGTGTTTTCTAAACGTGGGACTCTGTTCTGTTTTGTAATTCAGTTCAAGGGTAGCGGTTTTTACATTCCCTCTATAAGTGATATCTTATGATAAGTGTCTTTTTCTGTATGACTTATTTCACTTAGAATCGTCATACCTAAATCCACTCATCATGCTGCTACTAGCCTTATGACGTTGGTTTCATGGCTGAGTGATATTCCATTGTACATAAGGACCACAACTTCTTTATCCATTTTTCTCTTTCCTGGGATATTTAAGGTGTAACGAAGTGGAGGTTCTTGTCAACAGAGCAGCCCTAAACTTTGGGGTGCCTGTGTCTTGCTGATTTTTAGTTTTCCCAATTTATACGCCCATGAGTGGAAGTGCCCTATGCTCTCTAAGCTGAGTTTTTTGGAGGTTTCAGGACACACCGTACACTTCTCCAGAGTGGCTGTTGGCAATTTACATCCCGCCCATCAGAGTAGCCAGGCTCCCGTTTCTCCATGGCCTGTCCTGCATTTCTGGTTTTGACACTTTATTCAGCATGGCCCTTTTGACCGATGGGAAGCGAGACTTCTTTGTAGCGCTGATTTGCCTTTCCAGGTTGCTTGGTTGGCCAAAAATGGCGTATGCGTTTTTTCCTGAATATATTCAGGAAAAAACGCATACGCCCTTTTTGGCCAAGGGCTTCATTGTCGAGGTTTTGCCGCTTTTCCTGTGCTTTAAAGCCGATTCGAATCTCCCTCCTGAAATCTGTTTCCTGCAATTCTGCCTTGCTTTCCATTCCTCTTCGTTGCCTTCCCTCAATATATTTGTGGACCAGAGTTATCATTTATAAGTCTGCAGGTTTGTGAATTGCAGTGCCCCTGAGCTCCATTTTTCAACTCGCTTTCTTGGGAGCTGGCCGCAAAAGCGCAGGATTGCTTCAGGCCCTATTCTGGTCCCGGGCGGCAGGCTGAGCCTGTGGTTAATTCTTCTTCCTGATGGGAAAATAGAGTGACCTGTGCCTGTCCCGATACCTAGAGCTAGTCTCTCATTGGTTACCCCTCTTCCCGTTCATCCTCAGGACAAATTGCAACCAGTACGGAACAGGAGGTTAAAGGTGCTGATTCTCCAAGGAGGGAGATTGCTAGTAAAGCGGCTGGAATGGCGAACCCGAGCACAAGGAGATGAGAAAAGAGGTGCGTTTTGGAAACCTTTCCCGATCACACGGTGTACCATCTTCTGGGTTTCTCATGCATGTTTTCGATGTAGGAAGATGCCCTTGAACCTGGAGATTTGGGACCCATGGGATGGGTACCATGCAGTATTACTTTAAAGGGTCTGTGTTTCCTCACCCAACCTCACCAAACCTCTCAGCCCCAAGAGTGTCCACCCTTATGTCTCAATCAGCTGTGGGTCTAGATATGGTCAATCCAGGTGGCATCACAGCCCCTGAACGAATTTTGTAAGAATTTCTCTCTCTTTCACTGTCTTTGTTTCACGGGTTTTTAAAAGTAATTGATTTTTATAATGTAGTTTAGCTGCTTTCCTCTGCTGTGTTTCTGCCGCTTTACACTCACTTGACTCACTTACAGAGAGATATCAAAACATAGGTTTTAAGATTCTTACTAGTCAGATATATTCTTGGGCGGTGAATAGGGGGTGTTGAGTCCAATTCACTGAGCAAGGAGTAGGTCTTGTCTATTACATATTGGCTTTATGGAACGGTATCTGAGCTAATTTGAAACCCGTGTTTTATGCATCACCCCACCTCACCTTTCCCGTGAAGCAGCCATAGTGTGTTTTCTAAACGTGGGACTCTGTTCTGTTTTGTAATTCAGTTCAAGGGTAGCGGTTTTTACATTCCCTCTATAAGTGATATCTTATGATAAGTGTCTTTTTCTGTATGACTTATTTCACTTAGAATCGTCATACCTAAATCCACTCATCATGCTGCTACTAGCCTTATGACGTTGGTTTCATGGCTGAGTGATATTCCATTGTACATAAGGACCACAACTTCTTTATCCATTTTTCTCTTTCCTGGGATATTTAAGGTGTAACGAAGTGGAGGTTCTTGTCAACAGAGCAGCCCTAAACTTTGGGGTGCCTGTGTCTTGCTGATTTTTAGTTTTCCCAATTTATACGCCCATGAGTGGAAGTGCCCTATGCTCTCTAAGCTGAGTTTTTTGGAGGTTTCAGGACACACCGTACACTTCTCCAGAGTGGCTGTTGGCAATTTACATCCCGCCCATCAGCGTAGCCAGGCTCCCGTTTCTCCATGGCCTGTCCTGCATTTCTGGTTTTGACACTTTATTCAGCATGGCCCTTTTGACCGATGGGAAGCGAGACTTCTTTGTAGCGCTGATTTGCCTTTCCAGGTTGCTTGGTTGGCCAAAAAGGGCGTATGCGTTTTTTCCTGAATATATTCAGGAAAAAACGCATACGCCCTTTTTGGCCAAGGGCTTCATTGTCGAGGTTTTGCCGCTTTTCCTGTGCTTTAAAGCCGATTCGAATCTCCCTCCTGAAATCTGTTTCCTGCAATTCTGCCTTGCTTTCCATTCCTCTTCGTTGCCTTCCCTCAATATATTTGTGGACCAGAGTTATCATTTATAAGTCTGCAGGTTTGTGAATTGCAGTGCCCCTGAGCTCCATTTTTCAACTCGCTTTCTTGGGAGCTGGCCGCAAAAGCGCAGGATTGCTTCAGGCCCTATTCTGGTCCCGGGCGGCAGGCTGAGCCTGTGGTTAATTCTTCTTCCTGATGGGAAAATAGAGTGACCTGTGCCTGTCCCGATACCTAGAGCTAGTCTCTCATTGGTTACCCCTCTTCCCGTTCATCCTCAGGACAAATTGCAACCAGTACGGAACAGGAGGTTAAAGGTGCTGATTCTCCAAGGAGGGAGATTGCTAGTAAAGCGGCTGGAATGGCGAACCCGAGCACAAGGAGATGAGAAAAGAGGTGCGTTTTGGAAACCTTTCCCGATCACACGGTGTACCATCTTCTGGGTTTCTCATGCATGTTTTCGATGTAGGAAGATGCCCTTGAACCTGGAGATTTGGGACCCATTGGATGGGTACCATGCAGTATTACTTTAAAGGGTCTGTGTTTCCTCACCCAACCTCACCAAACCTCTCAGCCCCAAGAGTGTCCACCCTTATGTCTCAATCAGCTGTGGGTCTAGATATGGTCAATCCAGGTGGCATCACAGCCGCTGAACGAATTTTGTAAGAATTTCTCTCTCTTTCACTGTCTTTGTTTCACGGGTTTTTAAAAGTAATTGATTTTTATAATGTGGTTTAGCTGCTTTCCTCTGCTGTGTTTCTGCCGCTTTACACTCACTTGACTCACTTACAGAGAGATATCAAAACATAGGTTTTAAGATTCTTACTAGTCAGATATATTCTTGGGCGGTGAATAGGGGGTGTTGAGTCCAATTCACTGAGCAAGGAGTAGGTCTTGTCTATTACATATTGGCTTTATGGAACGGTATCTGAGCTAATTTGAAACCCGTGTTTTATGCATCACCCCACCTCACCTTTCCCGTGAAGCAGCCATAGTGTGTTTTCTAAACGTGGGACTCTGTTCTGTTTTGTAATTCAGTTCAAGGGTAGCGGTTTTTACATTTCCTCTATAAGTGATATCTTATGATAAGTGTCTTTTTCTGTATGACTTATTTCACTTAGAATCGTCATACCTAAATCCACTCATCATGCTGCTACTAGCCTTATGACGTTGGTTTCATGGCTGAGTGATATTCCATTGTACATAAGGACCACAACTTCTTTATCCATTTTTCTCTTTCCTGGGATATTTAAGGTGTAACGAAGTGGAGGTTCTTGTCAACAGAGCAGCCCTAAACTTTGGGGTGCCTGTGTCTTGCTGATTTTTAGTTTTCCCAATTTATACGCCCATGAGTGGAAGTGCCCTATGCTCTCTAAGCTGAGTTTTTTGGAGGTTTCAGGACACACCGTACACTTCTCCAGAGTGGCTGTTGGCAATTTACATCCCGCCCATCAGCGTAGCCAGGCTCCCGTTTCTCCATGGCCTGTCCTGCATTTCTGGTTTTGACACTTTATTCAGCATGGCCCTTTTGACCGATGGGAAGCGAGACTTCTTTGTAGCGCTGATTTGCCTTTCCAGGTTGCTTGGTTGGCCAAAAAGGGCGTATGCGTTTTTTCCTGAATATATTCAGGAAAAAACGCATACGCCCTTTTTGGCCAAGGGCTTCATTGTCGAGGTTTTGCCGCTTTTCCTGTGCTTTAAAGCCGATTCGAATCTCCCTCCTGAAATCTGTTTCCTGCAATTCTGCCTTGCTTTCCATTCCTCTTCGTTGCCTTCCCTCAATATATTTGTGGACCAGAGTTATCATTTATAAGTCTGCAGGTTTGTGAATTGCAGTGCCCCTGAGCTCCATTTTTCAACTCGCTTTCTTGGGAGCTGGCCGCAAAAGCGCAGGATTGCTTCAGGCCCTATTCTGGTCCCGGGCGGCAGGCTGAGCCTGTGGTTAATTCTTCTTCCTGATGGGAAAATAGAGTGACCTGTGCCTGTCCCGATACCTAGAGCTAGTCTCTCATTGGTTACCCCTCTTCCCGTTCATCCTCAGGACAAATTGCAACCAGTACGGAACAGGAGGTTAAAGGTGCTGATTCTCCAAGGAGGGAGATTGCTAGTAAAGCGGCTGGAATGGCGAACCCGAGCACAAGGAGATGAGAAAAGAGGTGCGTTTTGGAAACCTTTCCCGATCACACGGTGTACCATCTTCTGGGTTTCTCATGCATGTTTTCGATGTAGGAAGATGCCCTTGAACCTGGAGATTTGGGACCCATGGGATGGGTACCATGCAGTATTACTTTAAAGGGCCTGTGTTTCCTCACCCAACCTCACCAAACCTCTCAGCCCCAAGAGTGTCCACCCTTATGTCTCAATCAGCTGTGGGTCTAGATATGGTCAATCCAGGTGGCATCACAGCCCCTGAACGAATTTTGTAAGAATTTCTCTCTCTTTCACTGTCTTTGTTTCACGGGTTTTTAAAAGTAATTGATTTTTATAATGTAGTTTAGCTGCTTTCCTCTGCTGTGTTTCTGCCGCTTTACACCCACTTGACTCACTTACAGAGAGATATCAAAACATAGGTTTTAAGATTCTTACTAGTCAGATATATTCTTGGGCGGTGAATAGGGGGTGTTGAGTCCAATTCACTGAGCAAGGAGTAGGTCTTGTCTATTACATATTGGCTTTATGGAACGGTATCTGAGCTAATTTGAAACCCGTGTTTTATGCATCACCCCACCTCACCTTTCCCGTGAAGCAGCCATAGTGTGTTTTCTAAACGTGGGACTCTGTTCTGTTTTGTAATTCAGTTCAAGGGTAGCGGTTTTTACATTCCCTCTATAAGTGATATCTTATGATAAGTGTCTTTTTCTGTATGACTTATTTCACTTAGAATCGTCATACCTAAATCCACTCATCATGCTGCTACTAGCCTTATGACGTTGGTTTCATGGCTGAGTGATATTCCATTGTACATAAGGACCACAACTTCTTTATCCATTTTTCTCTTTCCTGGGATATTTAAGGTGTAACGAAGTGGAGGTTCTTGTCAACAGAGCAGCCCTAAACTTTGGGGTGCCTGTGTCTTGCTGATTTTTAGTTTTCCCAATTTATACGCCCATGAGTGGAAGTGCCCTATGCTCTCTAAGCTGAGTTTTTTGGACGTTTCAGGACACACCGTACACTTCTCCAGAGTGGCTGTTGGCAATTTACATCCCGCCCATCAGCGTAGCCAGGCTCCCGTTTCTCCATGGCCTGTCCTGCATTTCTGGTTTTGACACTTTATTCAGCATGGCCCTTTTGACCGATGGGAAGCGAGACTTCTTTGTAGCGCTGATTTGCCATTCCAGGTTGCTTGGTTGGCCAAAAAGGGCGTATGCGTTTTTTCCTGAATATATTCAGGAAAAAACGCATACGCCCTTTTTGGCCAAGGGCTTCATTGTCGAGGTTTTGCCGCTTTTCCTGTGCTTTAAAGCCGATTCGAATCTCCCTCCTGAAATCTGTTTCCTGCAATTCTGCCTTGCTTTCCATTCCTCTTCGTTACCTTCCCTCAATATATTTGTGGACGAGAGTTATCATTTATAAGTCTGCAGGTTTGTGAATTGCAGTGCCCCTGAGCTCCATTTTTCAACTCACTTTCTTGGGAGCTGGCCGCAAAAGCGCAAGATTGCTTCAGGCCCTATTCTGGTCCCGGGCGGCAGGCTGAGCCTGTGGTTAATTCTTCTTCCTGATGGGAAAATAGAGTGACCTGTGCCTGTCCCGATACCTAGAGCTAGTCTCTCATTGGTTACCCCTCTTCCCGTTCATCCTCAGGACAAATTGCAACCAGTACGGAACAGGAGGTTAAAGGTGCTGATTCTCCAAGGAGGGAGATTGCTAGTAAAGCGGCTGGAATGGCGAACCCGAGCACAAGGAGATGAGAAAAGAGGTGCGTTTTGGAAACCTTTCCCGATCACACGGTGTACCATCTTCTGGGTTTCTCATGCATGTTTTCGATGTAGGAAGATGCCCTTGAACCTGGAGATTTGGGACCCATGGGATGGGTACCATGCAGTATTACTTTAAAGGGTCTGTGTTTCCTCACCCAACCTCACCAAACCTCTCAGCCCCAAGAGTGTCCACCCTTATGTCTCAATCAGATGTGGGTCTAGATATGGTCAATCCAGGTGGCATCACAGCCCCTGAACGAATTTTGTAAGAATTTCTCTCTCTTTCACTGTCTTTGTTTCACGGGTTTTTAAAAGTAATTGATTTTTATAATGTAGTTTAGCTGCTTTCCTCTGCTGTGTTTCTGCCGCTTTACACCCACTTGACTCACTTACAGAGAGATATCAAAACATAGGTTTTAAGATTCTTACTAGTCAGATATATTCTTGGGCGGTGAATAGGGGGTGTTGAGTCCAATTCACTGAGCAAGGAGTAGGTCTTGTCTATTACATATTGGCTTTATGGAACGGTATCTGAGCTAATTTGAAACCCGTGTTTTATGCATCACCCCACCTCACCTTTCCCGTGAAGCAGCCATAGTGTGTTTTCTAAACGTGGGACTCTGTTCTGTTTTGTAATTCAGTTCAAGGGTAGCGGTTTTTACATTCCCTCTATAAGTGATATCTTATGATAAGTGTCTTTTTCTGTATGACTTATTTCACTTAGAATCGTCATACCTAAATCCACTCATCATGCTGCTACTAGCCTTATGACGTTGGTTTCATGGCTGAGTGATATTCCATTGTACATAAGGACCACAACTTCTTTATCCATTTTTCTCTTTCCTGGGATATTTAAGGTGTAACGAAGTGGAGGTTCTTGTCAACAGAGCAGCCCTAAACTTTGGGGTGCCTGTGTCTTGCTGATTTTTAGTTTTCCCAATTTATACGCCCATGAGTGGAAGTGCCCTATGCTCTCTAAGCTGAGTTTTTTGGAGGTTTCAGGACACACCGTACACTTCTCCAGAGTGGCTGTTGGCAATTTACATCCCGCCCATCAGCGTAGCCAGGCTCCCGTTTCTCCATGGCCTGTCCTGCATTTCTGGTTTTGACACTTTATTCAGCATGGCCCTTTTGACCGATGGGAAGCGAGACTTCTTTGTAGCGCTGATTTGCCATTCCAGGTTGCTTGGTTGGCCAAAAAGGGCGTATGCGTTTTTTCCTGAATATATTCAGGAAAAAACGCATACGCCCTTTTTGGCCAAGGGCTTCATTGTCGAGGTTTTGCCGCTTTTCCTGTGCTTTAAAGCCGATTCGAATCTCCCTCCTGAAATCTGTTTCCTGCAATTCTGCCTTGCTTTCCATTCCTCTTCGTTACCTTCCCTCAATATATTTGTGGACGAGAGTTATCATTTATAAGTCTGCAGGTTTGTGAATTGCAGTGCCCCTGAGCTCCATTTTTCAACTCACTTTCTTGGGAGCTGGCCGCAAAAGCGCAAGATTGCTTCAGGCCCTATTCTGGTCCCGGGCGGCAGGCTGAGCCTGTGGTTAATTCTTCTTCCTGATGGGAAAATAGAGTGACCTGTGCCTGTCCCGATACCTAGAGCTAGTCTCTCATTGGTTACCCCTCTTCCCGTTCATCCTCAGGACAAATTGCAACCAGTACGGAACAGGAGGTTAAAGGTGCTGATTCTCCAAGGAGGGAGATTGCTAGTAAAGCGGCTGGAATGGCGAATCCGAGCACAAGGAGATGAGAAAAGAGGTGCGTTTTGGAAACCTTTCCCGATCACACGGTGTACCATCTTCTGGGTTTCTCATGCATGTTTTCGATGTAGGAAGATGCCCTTGAACCTGGAGATTTGGGACCCATGGGATGGGTACCATGCAGTATTACTTTAAAGGGTCTGTGTTTCCTCACCCAACCTCACCAAACCTCTCAGCCCCAAGAGTGTCCACCCTTATGTCTCAATCAGATGTGGGTCTAGATATGGTCAATCCAGGTGGCATCACAGCCCCTGAACGAATTTTGTAAGAATTTCTCTCTCTTTCACTGTCTTTGTTTCACGGGTTTTTAAAAGTAATTGATTTTTATAATGTAGTTTAGCTGCTTTCCTCTGCTGTGTTTCTGCCGCTTTACACTCACTTGACTCACTTACAGAGAGATATCAAAACATAGGTTTTAAGATTCTTACTAGTCAGATATATTCTTGGGCGGTGAATAGGGGGTGTTGAGTCCAATTCACTGAGCAAGGAGTAGGTCTTGTCTATTACATATTGGCTTTATGGAACGGTATCTGAGCTAATTTGAAACCCGTGTTTTATGCATCACCCCACCTCACCTTTCCCGTGAAGCAGCCATAGTGTGTTTTCTAAACGTGGGACTCTGTTCTGTTTTGTAATTCAGTTCAAGGGTAGCGGTTTTTACATTCCCTCTATAAGTGATATCTTATGATAAGTGTCTTTTTCTGTATGACTTATTTCACTTAGAATCGTCATACCTAAATCCACTCATCATGCTGCTACTAGCCTTATGACGTTGGTTTCATGGCTGAGTGATATTCCATTGTACATAAGGACCACAACTTCTTTATCCATTTTTCTCTTTCCTGGGATATTTAAGGTGTAACGAAGTGGAGGTTCTTGTCAACAGAGCAGCCCTAAACTTTGGGGTGCCTGTGTCTTGCTGATTTTTAGTTTTCCCAATTTATACGCCCATGAGTGGAAGTGCCCTATGCTCTCTAAGCTGAGTTTTTTGGAGGTTTCAGGACACACCGTACACTTCTCCAGAGTGGCTGTTGGCAATTTACATCCCGCCCATCAGCGTAGCCAGGCTCCCGTTTCTCCATGGCCTGTCCTGCATTTCTGGTTTTGACACTTTATTCAGCATGGCCCTTTTGACCGATGGGAAGCGAGACTTCTTTGTAGCGCTGATTTGCCTTTCCAGGTTGCTTGGTTGGCCAAAAAGGGCGTATGCGTTTTTTCCTGAATATATTCAGGAAAAAACGCATACGCCCTTTTTGGCCAAGGGCTTCATTGTCGAGGTTTTGCCGCTTTTCCTGTGCTTTAAAGCCGATTCGAATCTCCCTCCTGAAATCTGTTTCCTGCAATTCTGCCTTGCTTTCCATTCCTCTTCGTTGCCTTCCCTCAATATATTTGTGGACCAGAGTTATCATTTATAACTCTGCAGGTTTGTGAATTGCAGTGCCCCTGAGCTCCATTTTTCAACTCGCTTTCTTGGGAGCTGGCCGCAAAAGCGCAGGATTGCTTCAGGCCCTATTCTGGTCCCGGGTGGCAGGCTGAGCCTGTGGTTAATTCTTCTTCCTGATGGGAAAATAGAGTGACCTGTGCCTGTCCCGATACCTAGAGCTAGTCTCTCATTGGTTACCCCTCTTCCCGTTCATCCTCAGGACAAATTGCAACCAGTACGGAACAGGAGGTTAAAGGTGCTGATTCTCCAAGGAGGGAGATTGCTAGTAAAGCGGCTGGAATGGCGAACCCGAGCACAAGGAGATGAGAAAAGAGGTGCGTTTTGGAAACCTTTCCCGATCACACGGTGTACCATCTTCTGGGTTTCTCATGCATGTTTTCGATGTAGGAAGATGCCCTTGAACCTGGAGATTTGGGACCCATGGGATGGGTACCATGCAGTATTACTTTAAAGGGTCTGTGTTTCCTCACCCAACCTCACCAAACCTCTCAGCCCCAAGAGTGTCCACCCTTATGTCTCAATCAGATGTGGGTCTAGATATGGTCAATCCAGGTGGCATCACAGCCCCTGAACGAATTTTGTAAGAATTTCTCTCTCTTTCACTGTCTTTGTTTCACGGGTTTTTAAAAGTAATTGATTTTTATAATGTAGTTTAGCTGCTTTCCTCTGCTGTGTTTCTGCCGCTTTACACTCACTTGACTCACTTACAGAGAGATATCAAAACATAGGTTTTAAGATTCTTACTAGTCAGATATATTCTTGGGCGGTGAATAGGGGGTGTTGAGTCCAATTCACTGAGCAAGGAGTAGGTCTTGTCTATTACATATTGGCTTTATGGAACGGTATCTGAGCTAATTTGAAACCCGTGTTTTATGCATCACCCCACCTCACCTTTCCCGTGAAGCAGCCATAGTGTGTTTTCTAAACGTGGGACTCTGTTCTGTTTTGTAATTCAGTTCAAGGGTAGCGGTTTTTACATTCCCTCTATAAGTGATATCTTATGATAAGTGTCTTTTTCTGTATGACTTATTTCACTTAGAATCGTCATACCTAAATCCACTCATCATGCTGCTACTAGCCTTATGACGTTGGTTTCATGGCTGAGTGATATTCCATTGTACATAAGGACCACAACTTCTTTATCCATTTTTCTCTTTCCTGGGATATTTAAGGTGTAACGAAGTGGAGGTTCTTGTCAACAGAGCAGCCCTAAACTTTGGGGTGCCTGTGTCTTGCTGATTTTTAGTTTTCCCAATTTATACGCCCATGAGTGGAAGTGCCCTATGCTCTCTAAGCTGAGTTTTTTGGAGGTTTCAGGACACACCGTACACTTCTCCAGAGTGGCTGTTGGCAATTTACATCCCGCCCATCAGCGTAGCCAGGCTCCCGTTTCTCCATGGCCTGTCCTGCATTTCTGGTTTTGACACTTTATTCAGCATGGCCCTTTTGACCGATGGGAAGCGAGACTTCTTTGTAGCGCTGATTTGCCTTTCCAGGTTGCTTGGTTGGCCAAAAAGGGCGTATGCGTTTTTTCCTGAATATATTCAGGAAAAAACGCATACGCCCTTTTTGGCCAAGGGCTTCATTGTCGAGGTTTTGCCGCTTTTCCTGTGCTTTAAAGCCGATTCGAATCTCCCTCCTGAAATCTGTTTCCTGCAATTCTGCCTTGCTTTCCATTCCTCTTCGTTGCCTTCCCTCAATATATTTGTGGACCAGAGTTATCATTTATAAGTCTGCAGGTTTGTGAATTGCAGTGCCCCTGAGCTCCATTTTTCAACTCGCTTTCTTGGGAGCTGGCCGCAAAAGCGCAGGATTGCTTCAGGCCCTATTCTGGTCCCGGGCGGCAGGCTGAGCCTGTGGTTAATTCTTCTTCCTGATGGGAAAATAGAGTGACCTGTGCCTGTCCCGATACCTAGAGCTAGTCTCTCATTGGTTACCCCTCTTCCCGTTCATCCTCAGGACAAATTGCAACCAGTACGGAACAGGAGGTTAAAGGTGCTGATTCTCCAAGGAGGGAGATTGCTAGTAAAGCGGCTGGAATGGCGAACCCGAGCACAAGGAGATGAGAAATAGGTGCGTTTTGGAAACCTTTCCCGATCACACGGTGTACCATCTTCTGGGTTTCTCATGCATGTTTTCGATGTAGGAAGATGCCCTTGAACCTGGAGATTTGGGACCCATGGGATGGGTACCATGCAGTATTACTTTAAAGGGTCTGTGTTTCCTCACCCAACCTCACCAAACCTCTCAGCCCCAAGAGTGTCCACCCTTATGTCTCAATCAGCTGTGGGTCTAGATATGGTCAATCCAGGTGGCATCACAGCCCCTGAACGAATTTTGTAAGAATTTCTCTCTCTTTCACTGTCTTTGTTTCACGGGTTTTTAAAAGTAATTGATTTTTATAATGTGGTTTAGCTGCTTTCCTCTGCTGTGTTTCTGCCGCTTTACACTCACTTGACTCACTTACAGAGAGATATCAAAACATAGGTTTTAAGATTCTTACTAGTCAGATATATTCTTGGGCGGTGAATAGGGGGTGTTGAGTCCAATTCACTGAGCAAGGAGTAGGTCTTGTCTATTACATATTGGCTTTATGGAACGGTATCTGAGCTAATTTGAAACCCGTGTTTTATGCATCACCCCACCTCACCTTTCCCGTGAAGCAGCCATAGTGTGTTTTCTAAACGTGGGACTCTGTTCTGTTTTGTAATTCAGTTCAAGGGTAGCGGTTTTTACATTCCCTCTATAAGTGATATCTTATGATAAGTGTCTTTTTCTGTATGACTTATTTCACTTAGAATCGTCATACCTAAATCCACTCATCATGCTGCTACTAGCCTTATGACGTTGGTTTCATGGCTGAGTGATATTCCATTGTACATAAGGACCACAACTTCTTTATCCATTTTTCTCTTTCCTGGGATATTTAAGGTGTAACGAAGTGGAGGTTCTTGTCAGCAGAGCAGCCCTAAACTTTGGGGTGCCTGTGTCTTGCTGATTTTTAGTTTTCCCAATTTATACGCCCATGAGTGGAAGTGCCCTATGCTCTCTAAGCTGAGTTTTTTGTTGGTTTCAGGACACACCGTACACTTCTCCAGAGTGGCTGTTGGCAATTTACATCCCGCCCATCAGCGTAGCCAGGCTCCCGTTTCTCCATGGCCTGTCCTGCATTTCTGGTTTTGACACTTTATTCAGCATGGCCCTTTTGACCGATGGGAAGCGAGACTTCTTTGTAGCGCTGATTTGCCTTTCCAGGTTGCTTGGTTGGCCAAAAAGGGCGTATGCGTTTTTTCCTGAATATATTCAGGAAAAAACGCATACGCCCTTTTTGGCCAAGGGCTTCATTGTCGAGGTTTTGCCGCTTTTCCTGTGCTTTAAAGCCGATTCGAATCTCCCTCCTGAAATCTGTTTCCTGCAATTCTGCCTTGCTTTCCATTCCTCTTCGTTACCTTCCCTCAATATATTTGTGGACGAGAGTTATCATTTATAAGTCTGCAGGTTTGTGAATTGCAGTGCCCCTGAGCTCCATTTTTCAACTCACTTTCTTGGGAGCTGGCCGCAAAAGCGCAAGATTGCTTCAGGCCCTATTCCGGTCCCGGGCGGCAGGCTGAGCCTGTGGTTAATTCTTCTTCCTGATGGGAAAATAGAGTGACCTGTGCCTGTCCCGATACCTAGAGCTAGTCTCTCATTGGTTACCCCTCTTCCCGTTCATCCTCAGGACAAATTGCAACCAGTACGGAACAGGAGGTTAAAGGTGCTGATTCTCCAAGGAGGGAGATTGCTAGTAAAGCGGCTGGAATGGCGAACCCGAGCACAAGGAGATGAGAAAAGAGGTGCGTTTTGGAAACCTTTCCCGATCACACGGTGTACCATCTTCTGGGTTTCTCATGCATGTTTTCGATGTAGGAAGATGCCCTTGAACCTGGAGATTTGGGACCCATGGGATGGGTACCATGCAGTATTACTTTAAAGGGTCTGTGTTTCCTCACCCAACCTCACCAAACCTCTCAGCCCCAAGAGTGTCCACCCTTATGTCTCAATCAGATGTGGGTCTAGATATGGTCAATCCAGGTGGCATCACAGCCCCTGAACGAATTTTGTAAGAATTTCTCTCTCTTTCACTGTCTTTGTTTCACGGGTTTTTAAAAGTAATTGATTTTTATAATGTAGTTTAGCTGCTTTCCTCTGCTGTGTTTCTGCCGCTTTACACCCACTTGACTCACTTACAGAGAGATATCAAAACATAGGTTTTAAGATTCTTACTAGTCAGATATATTCTTGGGCGGTGAATAGGGGGTGTTGAGTCCAATTCACTGAGCAAGGAGTAGGTCTTGTCTATTACATATTGGCTTTATGGAACGGTATCTGAGCTAATTTGAAACCCGTGTTTTATGCATCACCCCACCTCACCTTTCCCGTGAAGCAGCCATAGTGTGTTTTCTAAACGTGGGACTCTGTTCTGTTTTGTAATTCAGTTCAAGGGTAGCGGTTTTTACATTCCCTCTATAAGTGATATCTTATGATAAGTGTCTTTTTCTGTATGACTTATTTCACTTAGAATCGTCATACCTAAATCCACTCATCATGCTGCTACTAGCCTTATGACGTTGGTTTCATGGCTGAGTGATATTCCATTGTACATAAGGACCACAACTTCTTTATCCATTTTTCTCTTTCCTGGGATATTTAAGGTGTAACGAAGTGGAGGTTCTTGTCAACAGAGCAGCCCTAAACTTTGGGGTGCCTGTGTCTTGCTGATTTTTAGTTTTCCCAATTTATACGCCCATGAGTGGAAGTGCCCTATGCTCTCTAAGCTGAGTTTTTTGGAGGTTTCAGGACACACCGTACACTTCTCCAGAGTGGCTGTTGGCAATTTACATCCCGCCCATCAGCGTAGCCAGGCTCCCGTTTCTCCATGGCCTGTCCTGCATTTCTGGTTTTGACACTTTATTCAGCATGGCCCTTTTGACCGATGGGAAGCGAGACTTCTTTGTAGCGCTGATTTGCCATTCCAGGTTGCTTGGTTGGCCAAAAAGGGCGTATGCGTTTTTTCCTGAATATATTCAGGAAAAAACGCATACGCCCTTTTTGGCCAAGGGCTTCATTGTCGAGGTTTTGCCGCTTTTCCTGTGCTTTAAAGCCGATTCGAATCTCCCTCCTGAAATCTGTTTCCTGCAATTCTGCCTTGCTTTCCATTCCTCTTCGTTACCTTCCCTCAATATATTTGTGGACGAGAGTTATCATTTATAAGTCTGCAGGTTTGTGAATTGCAGTGCCCCTGAGCTCCATTTTTCAACTCACTTTCTTGGGAGCTGGCCGCAAAAGCGCAAGATTGCTTCAGGCCCTATTCTGGTCCCGGGCGGCAGGCTGAGCCTGTGGTTAATTCTTCTTCCTGATGGGAAAATAGAGTGACCTGTGCCTGTCCCGATACCTAGAGCTAGTCTCTCATTGGTTACCCCTCTTCCCGTTCATCCTCAGGACAAATTGCAACCAGTACGGAACAGGAGGTTAAAGGTGCTGATTCTCCAAGGAGGGAGATTGCTAGTAAAGCGGCTGGAATGGCGAACCCGAGCACAAGGAGATGAGAAAAGAGGTGCGTTTTGGAAACCTTTCCCGATCACACGGTGTACCATCTTCTGGGTTTCTCATGCATGTTTTCGATGTAGGAAGATGCCCTTGAACCTGGAGATTTGGGACCCATGGGATGGGTACCATGCAGTATTACTTTAAAGGGTCTGTGTTTCCTCACCCAACCTCACCAAACCTCTCAGCCCCAAGAGTGTCCACCCTTATGTCTCAATCAGATGTGGGTCTAGATATGGTCAATCCAGGTGGCATCACAGCCCCTGAACGAATTTTGTAAGAATTTCTCTCTCTTTCACTGTCTTTGTTTCACGGGTTTTTAAAAGTAATTGATTTTTATAATGTAGTTTAGCTGCTTTCCTCTGCTGTGTTTCTGCCGCTTTACACTCACTTGACTCACTTACAGAGAGATATCAAAACATAGGTTTTAAGATTCTTACTAGTCAGATATATTCTTGGGCGGTGAATAGGGGGTGTTGAGTCCAATTCACTGAGCAAGGAGTAGGTCTTGTCTATTACATATTGGCTGTATGGAACGGTATCTGAGCTAATTTGAAACCCGTGTTTTATGCATCACCCCACCTCACCTTTCCCGTGAAGCAGCCATAGTGTGTTTTCTAAACGTGGGACTCTGTTCTGTTTTGTAATTCAGTTCAAGGGTAGCGGTTTTTACATTCCCTCTATAAGTGATATCTTATGATAAGTGTCTTTTTCTGTATGACTTATTTCACTTAGAATCGTCATACCTAAATCCACTCATCATGCTGCTACTAGCCTTATGACGTTGGTTTCATGGCTGAGTGATATTCCATTGTACATAAGGACCACAACTTCTTTATCCATTTTTCTCTTTCCTGGGATATTTAAGGTGTAACGAAGTGGAGGTTCTTGTCAACAGAGCAGCCCTAAACTTTGGGGTGCCTGTGTCTTGCTGATTTTTAGTTTTCCCAATTTATACGCCCATGAGTGGAAGTGCCCTATGCTCTCTAAGCTGAGTTTTTTGGAGGTTTCAGGACACACCGTACACTTCTCCAGAGTGGCTGTTGGCAATTTACATCCCGCCCATCAGCGTAGCCAGGCTCCCGTTTCTCCATGGCCTGTCCTGCATTTCTGGTTTTGACACTTTATTCAGCATGGCCCTTTTGACCGATGGGAAGCGAGACTTCTTTGTAGCGCTGATTTGCCTTTCCAGGTTGCTTGGTTGGCCAAAAAGGGCGTATGCGTTTTTTCCTGAATATATTCAGGAAAAAACGCATACGCCCTTTTTGGCCAAGGGCTTCATTGTCGAGGTTTTGCCGCTTTTCCTGTGCTTTAAAGCCGATTCGAATCTCCCTCCTGAAATCTGTTTCCTGCAATTCTGCCTTGCTTTCCATTCCTCTTCGTTGCCTTCCCTCAATATATTTGTGGACCAGAGTTATCATTTATAAGTCTGCAGGTTTGTGAATTGCAGTGCCCCTGAGCTCCATTTTTCAACTCGCTTTCTTGGGAGCTGGCCGCAAAAGCGCAGGATTGCTTCAGGCCCTATTCTGGTCCCGGGCGGCAGGCTGAGCCTGTGGTTAATTCTTCTTCCTGATGGGAAAATAGAGTGACCTGTGCCTGTCCCGATACCTAGAGCTAGTCTCTCATTGGTTACCCCTCTTCCCGTTCATCCTCAGGACAAATTGCAACCAGTACGGAACAGGAGGTTAAAGGTGCTGATTCTCCAAGGAGGGAGATTGCTAGTAAAGCGGCTGGAATGGCGAACCCGAGCACAAGGAGATGAGAAAAGAGGTGCGTTTTGGAAACCTTTCCCGATCACACGGTGTACCATCTTCTGGGTTTCTCATGCATGTTTTCGATGTAGGAAGATGCCCTTGAACCTGGAGATTTGGGACCCATGGGATGGGTACCATGCAGTATTACTTTAAAGGGTCTGTGTTTCCTCACCCAACCTCACCAAACCTCTCAGCCCCAAGAGTGTCCACCCTTATGTCTCAATCAGCTGTGGGTCTAGATATGGTCAATCCAGGTGGCATCACAGCCCCTGAACGAATTTTGTAAGAATTTCTCTCTCTTTCACTGTCTTTGTTTCACGGGTTTTTAAAAGTAATTGATTTTTATAATGTAGTTTAGCTGCTTTCCTCTGCTGTGTTTCTGCCGCTTTACACTCACTTGACTCACTTACAGAGAGATATCAAAACATAGGTTTTAAGATTCTTACTAGTCAGATATATTCTTGGGCGGTGAATAGGGGGTGTTGAGTCCAATTCACTGAGCAAGGAGTAGGTCTTGTCTATTACATATTGGCTTTATGGAACGGTATCTGAGCTAATTTGAAACCCGTGTTTTATGCATCACCCCACCTCACCTTTCCCGTGAAGCAGCCATAGTGTGTTTTCTAAACGTGGGACTCTGTTCTGTTTTGTAATTCAGTTCAAGGGTAGCGGTTTTTACATTCCCTCTATAAGTGATATCTTATGATAAGTGTCTTTTTCTGTATGACTTATTTCACTTAGAATCGTCATACCTAAATCCACTCATCATGCTGCTACTAGCCTTATGACGTTGGTTTCATGGCTGAGTGATATTCCATTGTACATAAGGACCACAACTTCTTTATCCATTTTTCTCTTTCCTGGGATATTTAAGGTGTAACGAAGTGGAGGTTCTTGTCAACAGAGCAGCCCTAAACTTTGGGGTGCCTGTGTCTTGCTGATTTTTAGTTTTCCCAATTTATACGCCCATGAGTGGAAGTGCCCTATGCTCTCTAAGCTGAGTTTTTTGGAGGTTTCAGGACACACCGTACACTTCTCCAGAGTGGCTGTTGGCAATTTACATCCCGCCCATCAGCGTAGCCAGGCTCCCGTTTCTCCATGGCCTGTCCTGCATTTCTGGTTTTGACACTTTATTCAGCATGGCCCTTTTGACCGATGGGAAGCGAGACTTCTTTGTAGCGCTGATTTGCCTTTCCAGGTTGCTTGGTTGGCCAAAAAGGGCGTATGCGTTTTTTCCTGAATATATTCAGGAAAAAACGCATACGCCCTTTTTGGCCAAGGGCTTCATTGTCGAGGTTTTGCCGCTTTTCCTGTGCTTTAAAGCCGATTCGAATCTCCCTCCTGAAATCTGTTTCCTGCAATTCTGCCTTGCTTTCCATTCCTCTTCGTTACCTTCCCTCAATATATTTGTGGACGAGAGTTATCATTTATAAGTCTGCAGGTTTGTGAATTGCAGTGCCCCTGAGCTCCATTTTTCAACTCACTTTCTTGGGAGCTGGCCGCAAAAGCGCAAGATTGCTTCAGGCCCTATTCCGGTCCCGGGCGGCAGGCTGAGCCTGTGGTTAATTCTTCTTCCTGATGGGAAAATAGAGTGACCTGTGCCTGTCCCGATACCTAGAGCTAGTCTCTCATTGGTTACCCCTCTTCCCGTTCATCCTCAGGACAAATTGCAACCAGTACGGAACAGGAGGTTAAAGGTGCTGATTCTCCAAGGAGGGAGATTGCTAGTAAAGCGGCTGGAATGGCGAACCCGAGCACAAGGAGATGAGAAAAGAGGTGCGTTTTGGAAACCTTTCCCGATCACACGGTGTACCATCTTCTGGGTTTCTCATGCATGTTTTCGATGTAGGAAGATGCCCTTGGACCTGGAGATTTGGGACCCATGGGTTGGGTACCATGCAGTATTACTTTAAAGGGTCTGTGTTTCCTCACCCAACCTCACCAAACCTCTCAGCCCCAAGAGTGTCCACCCTTATGTCTCAATCAGCTGTGGGTCTAGATATGGTTAATCCAGGTGGCATCACAGCCCCTGAACGAATTTTGTAAGAATTTCTCTCTCTTTCACTGTCTTTGTTTCACGGGTTTTTAAAAGTAATTGATTTTTATAATGTAGTTTAGCTGCTTTCCTCTGCTGTGTTTCTGCCGCTTTACACCCACTTGACTCACTTACAGAGAGATATCAAAACATAGGTTTTAAGATTCTTACTAGTCAGATATATTCTTGGGCGGTGAATAGGGGGTGTTGAGTCCAATTCACTGAGCAAGGAGTAGGTCTTGTCTATTACATATTGGCTTTATGGAACGGTATCTGAGCTAATTTGAAACCCGTGTTTTATGCATCACCCCACCTCACCTTTCCCGTGAAGCAGCCATAGTGTGTTTTCTAAACGTGGGACTCTGTTCTGTTTTGTAATTCAGTTCAAGGGTAGCGGTTTTTACATTCCCTCTATAAGTGATATCTTATGATAAGTGTCTTTTTCTGTATGACTTATTTCACTTAGAATCGTCATACCTAAATCCACTCATCATGCTGCTACTAGCCTTATGACGTTGGTTTCATGGCTGAGTGATATTCCATTGTACATAAGGACCACAACTTCTTTATCCATTTTTCTCTTTCCTGGGATATTTAAGGTGTAACGAAGTGGAGGTTCTTGTCAACAGAGCAGCCCTAAACTTTGGGGTGCCTGTGTCTTGCTGATTTTTAGTTTTCCCAATTTATACGCCCATGAGTGGAAGTGCCCTATGCTCTCTAAGCTGAGTTTTTTGGAGGTTTCAGGACACACCGTACACTTCTCCAGAGTGGCTGTTGGCAATTTACATCCCGCCCATCAGCGTAGCCAGGCTCCCGTTTCTCCATGGCCTGTCCTGCATTTCTGGTTTTGACACTTTATTCAGCATGGCCCTTTTGACCGATGGGAAGCGAGACTTCTTTGTAGCGCTGATTTGCCTTTCCAGGTTGCTTGGTTGGCCAAAAAGGGCGTATGCGTTTTTTCCTGAATATATTCAGGAAAAAACGCATACGCCCTTTTTGGCCAAGGGCTTCATTGTCGAGGTTTTGCCGCTTTTCCTGTGCTTTAAAGCCGATTCGAATCTCCCTCCTGAAATCTGTTTCCTGCAATTCTGCCTTGCTTTCCATTCCTCTTCGTTACCTTCCCTCAATATATTTGTGGACGAGAGTTATCATTTATAAGTCTGCAGGTTTGTGAATTGCAGTGCCCCTGAGCTCCATTTTTCAACTCACTTTCTTGGGAGCTGGCCGCAAAAGCGCAAGATTGCTTCAGGCCCTATTCCGGTCCCGGGCGGCAGGCTGAGCCTGTGGTTAATTCTTCTTCCTGATGGGAAAATAGAGTGACCTGTGCCTGTCCCGATACCTAGAGCTAGTCTCTCATTGGTTCCCCCTCTTCCCGTTCATCCTCAGGACAAATTGCAACCTGTACGGAACAGGAGGTTAAAGGTGCTGATTCTCCAAGGAGGGAGATTGCAAGTAAAGCGGCTGGAATGGCGAACCCGAGCACAAGGAGATGAGAAAAGAGGTGCGTTTTGGAAACCTTTCCCGATAACACGGTGTACCATCTTCTGGGTTTCTCATGCATGTTTTCGATGTAGGAAGATGCCCTTGAACCTGGAGATTTGGGACCCATGGGATGGGTACCATGCAGTATTACTTTAAAGGGTCTGTGTTTCCTCACCCAACCTCACCAAACCTCTCAGCCCCAAGAGTGTCCACCCTTATGTCTCAATCAGCTGTGGGTCTAGATATGGTCAATCCAGGTGGCATCACAGCCCCTGAACGAATTTTGTAAGAATTTCTCTCTCTTTCACTGTCTTTGTTTCACGGGTTTTTAAAAGTAATTGATTTTTATAATGTAGTTTAGCTGCTTTCCTCTGCTGTGTTTCTGCCGCTTTACACCCACTTGACTCACTTACAGAGAGATATCAAAACATAGGTTTTAAGATTCTTACTAGTCAGATATATTCTTGGGCGGTGAATAGGGGGTGTTGAGTCCAATTCACTGAGCAAGGAGTAGGTCTTGTCTATTACATATTGGCTTTATGGAACGGTATCTGAGCTAATTTGAAACCCGTGTTTTATGCATCACCCCACCTCACCTTTCCCGTGAAGCAGCCATAGTGTGTTTTCTAAACGTGGGACTCTGTTCTGTTTTGTAATTCAGTTCAAGGGTAGCGGTTTTTACATTCCCTCTATAAGTGATATCTTATGATAAGTGTCTTTTTCTGTATGACTTATTTCACTTAGAATCGTCATACCTAAATCCACTCATCATGCTGCTACTAGCCTTATGACGTTGGTTTCATGGCTGAGTGATATTCCATTGTACATAAGGACCACAACTTCTTTATCCATTTTTCTCTTTCCTGGGATATTTAAGGTGTAACGAAGTGGAGGTTCTTGTCAACAGAGCAGCCCTAAACTTTGGGGTGCCTGTGTCTTGCTGATTTTTAGTTTTCCCAATTTATACGCCCATGAGTGGAAGTGCCCTATGCTCTCTAAGCTGAGTTTTTTGAAGGTTTCAGGACACACCGTACACTTCTCCAGAGTGGCTGTTGGCAATTTACATCCCGCCCATCAGCGTAGCCAGGCTCCCGTTTCTCCATGGCCTGTCCTGCATTTCTGGTTTTGACACTTTATTCAGCATGGCCCTTTTGACCGATGGGAAGCGAGACTTCTTTGTAGCGCTGATTTGCCTTTCCAGGTTGCTTGGTTGGCCAAAAAGGGCGTATGCGTTTTTTCCTGAATATATTCAGGAAAAAACGCATACGCCCTTTTTGGCCAAGGGCTTCATTGTCGAGGATTTGCCGCTTTTCCTGTGCTTTAAAGCCGATTCGAATCTCCCTCCTGAAATCTGTTTCCTGCAATTCTGCCTTGCTTTCCATTCCTCTTCGTTGCCTTCCCTCAATATATTTGTGGACCAGAGTTATCATTTATAAGTCTGCAGGTTTGTGAATTGCAGTGCCCCTGAGCTCCATTTTTCAACTCGCTTTCTTGGGAGCTGGCCGCAAAAGCGCAGGATTGCTTCAGGCCCTATTCTGGTCCCGGGCGGCAGGCTGAGCCTGTGGTTAATTCTTCTTCCTGATGGGAAAATAGAGTGACCTGTGCCTGTCCCGATACCTAGAGCTAGTCTCTCATTGGTTCCCCCTCTTCCCGTTCATCCTCAGGACAAATTGCAACCTGTACGGAACAGGAGGTTAAAGGTGCTGATTCTCCAAGGAGGGAGATTGCAAGTAAAGCGGCTGGAATGGCGAACCCGAGCACAAGGAGATGAGAAAAGAGGTGCGTTTTGGAAACCTTTCCCGATCACACGGTGTACCATCTTCTGGGTTTCTCATGCATGTTTTCGATGTAGGAAGATGCCCTTGAACCTGGAGATTTGGGACCCATGGGATGGGTACCATGCAGTATTACTTTAAAGGGTCTGTGTTTCCTCACCCAACCTCACCAAACCTCTCAGCCCCAAGAGTGTCCACCCTTATGTCTCAATCAGCTGTGGGTCTAGATATGGTCAATCCAGGTGGCATCACAGCCCCTGAACGAATTTTGTAAGAATTTCTCTCTCTTTCACTGTCTTTGTTTCACGGGTTTTTAAAAGTAATTGATTTTTATAATGTAGTTTAGCTGCTTTCCTCTGCTGTGTTTCTGCCGCTTTACACTCACTTGACTCACTTACAGAGAGATATCAAAACATAGGTTTTAAGATTCTTACTAGTCAGATATATTCTTGGGCGGTGAATAGGGGGTGTTGAGTCCAATTCACTGAGCAAGGAGTAGGTCTTGTCTATTACATATTGGCTTTATGGAACGGTATCTGAGCTAATTTGAAACCCGTGTTTTATGCATCACCCCACCTCACCTTTCCCGTGAAGCAGCCATAGTGTGTTTTCTAAACGTGGGACTCTGTTCTGTTTTGTAATTCAGTTCAAGGGTAGCGGTTTTTACATTCCCTCTATAAGTGATATCTTATGATAAGTGTCTTTTTCTGTATGACTTATTTCACTTAGAATCGTCATACCTAAATCCACTCATCATGCTGCTACTAGCCTTATGACGTTGGTTTCATGGCTGAGTGATATTCCATTGTACATAAGGACCACAACTTCTTTATCCATTTTTCTCTTTCCTGGGATATTTAAGGTGTAACGAAGTGGAGGTTCTTGTCAACAGAGCAGCCCTAAACTTTGGGGTGCCTGTGTCTTGCTGATTTTTAGTTTTCCCAATTTATACGCCCATGAGTGGAAGTGCCCTATGCTCTCTAAGCTGAGTTTTTTGGAGGTTTCAGGACACACCGTACACTTCTCCAGAGTGGCTGTTGGCAATTTACATCCCGCCCATCAGCGTAGCCAGGCTCCCGTTTCTCCATGGCCTGTCCTGCATTTCTGGTTTTGACACTTTATTCAGCATGGCCCTTTTGACCGATGGGAAGCGAGACTTCTTTGTAGCGCTGATTTGCCTTTCCAGGTTGCTTGGTTGGCCAAAAAGGGCGTATGCGTTTTTTCCTGAATATATTCAGGAAAAAACGCATACGCCCTTTTTGGCCAAGGGCTTCATTGTCGAGGATTTGCCGCTTTTCCTGTGCTTTAAAGCCGATTCGAATCTCCCTCCTGAAATCTGTTTCCTGCAATTCTGCCTTGCTTTCCATTCCTCTTCGTTGCCTTCCCTCAATATATTTGTGGACCAGAGTTATCATTTATAAGTCTGCAGGTTTGTGAATTGCAGTGCCCCTGAGCTCCATTTTTCAACTCGCTTTCTTGGGAGCTGGCCGCAAAAGCGCAGGATTGCTTCAGGCCCTATTCTGGTCCCGGGCGGCAGGCTGAGCCTGTGGTTAATTCTTCTTCCTGATGGGAAAATAGAGTGACCTGTGCCTGTCCCGATACCTAGAGCTAGTCTCTCATTGGTTCCCCCTCTTCCCGTTCATCCTCAGGACAAATTGCAACCTGTACGGAACAGGAGGTTAAAGGTGCTGATTCTCCAAGGAGGGAGATTGCAAGTAAAGCGGCTGGAATGGCGAACCCGAGCACAAGGAGATGAGAAAAGAGGTGCGTTTTGGAAACCTTTCCCGATCACACGGTGTACCATCTTCTGGGTTTCTCATGCATGTTTTCGATGTAGGAAGATGCCCTTGAACCTGGAGATTTGGGACCCATGGGATGGGTACCATGCAGTATTACTTTAAAGGGTCTGTGTTTCCTCACCCAACCTCACCAAACCTCTCAGCCCCAAGAGTGTCCACCCTTATGTCTCAATCAGCTGTGGGTCTAGATATGGTCAATCCAGGTGGCATCACAGCCCCTGAACGAATTTTGTAAGAATTTCTCTCTCTTTCACTGTCTTTGTTTCACGGGTTTTTAAAAGTATTTGATTTTTATAATGTAGTTTAGCTGCTTTCCTCTGCTGTGTTTCTGCCGCTTTACACTCACTTGACTCACTTACAGAGAGATATCAAAACATAGGTTTTAAGATTCTTACTAGTCAGATATATTCTTGGGCGGTGAATAGGGGGTGTTGAGTCCAATTCACTGAGCAAGGAGTAGGTCTTGTCTATTACATATTGGCTTTATGGAACGGTATCTGAGCTAATTTGAAACCCGTGTTTTATGCATCACCCCACCTCACCTTTCCCGTGAAGCAGCCATAGTGTGTTTTCTAAACGTGGGACTCTGTTCTGTTTTGTAATTCAGTTCAAGGGTAGCGGTTTTTACATTCCCTCTATAAGTGATATCTTATGATAAGTGTCTTTTTCTGTATGACTTATTTCACTTAGAATCGTCATACCTAAATCCACTCATCATGCTGCTACTAGCCTTATGACGTTGGTTTCATGGCTGAGTGATATTCCATTGTACATAAGGACCACAACTTCTTTATCCATTTTTCTCTTTCCTGGGATATTTAAGGTGTAACGAAGTGGAGGTTCTTGTCAACAGAGCAGCCCTAAACTTTGGGGTGCCTGTGTCTTGCTGATTTTTAGTTTTCCCAATTTATACGCCCATGAGTGGAAGTGCCCTATGCTCTCTAAGCTGAGTTTTTTGGAGGTTTCAGGACACACCGTACACTTCTCCAGAGTGGCTGTTGGCAATTTACATCCCGCCCATCAGCGTAGCCAGGCTCCCGTTTCTCCATGGCCTGTCCTGCATTTCTGGTTTTGACACTTTATTCAGCATGGCCCTTTTGACCGATGGGAAGCGAGACTTCTTTGTAGCGCTGATTTGCCTTTCCAGGTTGCTTGGTTGGCCAAAAAGGGCGTATGCGTTTTTTCCTGAATATATTCAGGAAAAAACGCATACGCCCTTTTTGGCCAAGGGCTTCATTGTCGAGGATTTGCCGCTTTTCCTGTGCTTTAAAGCCGATTCGAATCTCCCTCCTGAAATCTGTTTCCTGCAATTCTGCCTTGCTTTCCATTCCTCTTCGTTGCCTTCCCTCAATATATTTGTGGACCAGAGTTATCATTTATAAGTCTGCAGGTTTGTGAATTGCAGTGCCCCTGAGCTCCATTTTTCAACTCGCTTTCTTGGGAGCTGGCCGCAAAAGCGCAGGATTGCTTCAGGCCCTATTCTGGTCCCGGGCGGCAGGCTGAGCCTGTGGTTAATTCTTCTTCCTGATGGGAAAATAGAGTGACCTGTGCCTGTCCCGATACCTAGAGCTAGTCTCTCATTGGTTCCCCCTCTTCCCGTTCATCCTCAGGACAAATTGCAACCTGTACGGAACAGGAGGTTAAAGGTGCTGATTCTCCAAGGAGGGAGATTGCAAGTAAAGCGGCTGGAATGGCGAACCCGAGCACAAGGAGATGAGAAAAGAGGTGCGTTTTGGAAACCTTTCCCGATCACACGGTGTACCATCTTCTGGGTTTCTCATGCATGTTTTCGATGTAGGAAGATGCCCTTGAACCTGGAGATTTGGGACCCATGGGATGGGTACCATGCAGTATTACTTTAAAGGGTCTGTGTTTCCTCACCCAACCTCACCAAACCTCTCAGCCCCAAGAGTGTCCACCCTTATGTCTCAATCAGCTGTGGGTCTAGATATGGTCAATCCAGGTGGCATCACAGCCCCTGAACGAATTTTGTAAGAATTTCTCTCTCTTTCACTGTCTTTGTTTCACGGGTTTTTAAAAGTAATTGATTTTTATAATGTAGTTTAGCTGCTTTCCTCTGCTGTGTTTCTGCCGCTTTACACTCACTTGACTCACTTACAGAGAGATATCAAAACATAGGTTTTAAGATTCTTACTAGTCAGATATATTCTTGGGCGGTGAATAGGGGGTGTTGAGTCCAATTCACTGAGCAAGGAGTAGGTCTTGTCTATTACATATTGGCTTTATGGAACGGTATCTGAGCTAATTTGAAACCCGTGTTTTATGCATCACCCCACCTCACCTTTCCCGTGAAGCAGCCATAGTGTGTTTTCTAAACGTGGGACTCTGTTCTGTTTTGTAATTCAGTTCAAGGGTAGCGGTTTTTACATTCCCTCTATAAGTGATATCTTATGATAAGTGTCTTTTTCTGTATGACTTATTTCACTTAGAATCGTCATACCTAAATCCACTCATCATGCTGCTACTAGCCTTATGACGTTGGTTTCATGGCTGAGTGATATTCCATTGTACATAAGGACCACAACTTCTTTATCCATTTTTCTCTTTCCTGGGATATTTAAGGTGTAACGAAGTGGAGGTTCTTGTCAACAGAGCAGCCCTAAACTTTGGGGTGCCTGTGTCTTGCTGATTTTTAGTTTTCCCAATTTATACGCCCATGAGTGGAAGTGCCCTATGCTCTCTAAGCTGAGTTTTTTGGAGGTTTCAGGACACACCGTACACTTCTCCAGAGTGGCTGTTGGCAATTTACATCCCGCCCATCAGCGTAGCCAGGCTCCCGTTTCTCCATGGCCTGTCCTGCATTTCTGGTTTTGACACTTTATTCAGCATGGCCCTTTTGACCGATGGGAAGCGAGACTTCTTTGTAGCGCTGATTTGCCTTTCCAGGTTGCTTGGTTGGCCAAAAAGGGCGTATGCGTTTTTTCCTGAATATATTCAGGAAAAAACGCATACGCCCTTTTTGGCCAAGGGCTTCATTGTCGAGGATTTGCCGCTTTTCCTGTGCTTTAAAGCCGATTCGAATCTCCCTCCTGAAATCTGTTTCCTGCAATTCTGCCTTGCTTTCCATTCCTCTTCGTTGCCTTCCCTCAATATATTTGTGGACCAGAGTTATCATTTATAAGTCTGCAGGTTTGTGAATTGCAGTGCCCCTGAGCTCCATTTTTCAACTCGCTTTCTTGGGAGCTGGCCGCAAAAGCGCAGGATTGCTTCAGGCCCTATTCTGGTCCCGGGCGGCAGGCTGAGCCTGTGGTTAATTCTTCTTCCTGATGGGAAAATAGAGTGACCTGTGCCTGTCCCGATACCTAGAGCTAGTCTCTCATTGGTTCCCCCTCTTCCCGTTCATCCTCAGGACAAATTGCAACCTGTACGGAACAGGAGGTTAAAGGTGCTGATTCTCCAAGGAGGGAGATTGCAAGTAAAGCGGCTGGAATGGCGAACCCGAGCACAAGGAGATGAGAAAAGAGGTGCGTTTTAGAAACCTTTCCCGATCACACGGTGTACCATCTTCTGGGTTTCTCATGCATGTTTTCGATGTAGGAAGATGCCCTTGAACCTGGAGATTTGGGACCCATGGGATGGGTACCATGCAGTATTACTTTAAAGGGTCTGTGTTTCCTCACCCAACCTCACCAAACCTCTCAGCCCCAAGAGTGTCCACCCTTATGTCTCAATCAGATGTGGGTCTAGATATGGTCAATCCAGGTGGCATCACAGCCCCTGAACGAATTTTGTAAGAATTTCTCTCTCTTTCACTGTCTTTGTTTCACGGGTTTTTAAAAGTAATTGATTTTTATAATGTAGTTTAGCTGCTTTCCTCTGCTGTGTTTCTGCCGCTTTACACTCACTTGACTCACTTACAGAGAGATATCAAAACATAGGTTTTAAGATTCTTACTAGTCAGATATATTCTTGGGCGGTGAATAGGGGGTGTTGAGTCCAATTCACTGAGCAAGGAGTAGGTCTTGTCTATTACATATTGGCTTTATGGAACGGTATCTGAGCTAATTTGAAACCCGTGTTTTATGCATCACCCCACCTCACCTTTCCCGTGAAGCAGCCATAGTGTGTTTTCTAAACGTGGGACTCTGTTCTGTTTTGTAATTCAGTTCAAGGGTAGCGGTTTTTACATTCCCTCTATAAGTGATATCTTATGATAAGTGTCTTTTTCTGTATGACTTATTTCACTTAGAATCGTCATACCTAAATCCACTCATCATGCTGCTACTAGCCTTATGACGTTGGTTTCATGGCTGAGTGATATTCCATTGTACATAAGGACCACAACTTCTTTATCCATTTTTCTCTTTCCTGGGATATTTAAGGTGTAACGAAGTGGAGGTTCTTGTCAACAGAGCAGCCCTAAACTTTGGGGTGCCTGTGTCTTGCTGATTTTTAGTTTTCCCAATTTATACGCCCATGAGTGGAAGTGCCCTATGCTCTCTAAGCTGAGTTTTTTGGAGGTTTCAGGACACACCGTACACTTCTCCAGAGTGGCTGTTGGCAATTTACATCCCGCCCATCAGCGTAGCCAGGCTCCCGTTTCTCCATGGCCTGTCCTGCATTTCTGGTTTTGACACTTTATTCAGCATGGCCCTTTTGACCGATGGGAAGCGAGACTTCTTTGTAGCGCTGATTTGCCTTTCCAGGTTGCTTGGTTGGCCAAAAAGGGCGTATGCGTTTTTTCCTGAATATATTCAGGAAAAAACGCATACGCCCTTTTTGGCCAAGGGCTTCATTGTCGAGGTTTTGCCGCTTTTCCTGTGCTTTAAAGCCGATTCGAATCTCCCTCCTGAAATCTGTTTCCTGCAATTCTGCCTTGCTTTCCATTCCTCTTCGTTGCCTTCCCTCAATATATTTGTGGACCAGAGTTATCATTTATAAGTCTGCAGGTTTGTGAATTGCAGTGCCCCTGAGCTCCATTTTTCAACTCGCTTTCTTGGGAGCTGGCCGCAAAAGCGCAGGATTGCTTCAGGCCCTATTCTGGTCCCGGGCGGCAGGCTGAGCCTGTGGTTAATTCTTCTTCCTGATGGGAAAATAGAGTGACCTGTGCCTGTCCCGATACCTAGAGCTAGTCTCTCATTGGTTATCCCTCTTCCCGTTCATCCTCAGGACAAATTGCAACCAGTACGGAACAGGAGGTTAAAGGTGCTGATTCTCCAAGGAGGGAGATTGCTAGTAAAGCGGCTGGAATGGCGAACCCGAGCACAAGGAGATGAGAAAAGAGGTGCGTTTTGGAAACCTTTCCCGATCACACGGTGTACCATCTTCTGGGTTTCTCATGCATGTTTTCGATGTAGGAAGATGCCCTTGAACCTGGAGATTTGGGACCCATGGGATGGGTACCATGCAGTATTACTTTAAAGGGTCTGTGTTTCCTCACCCAACCTCACCAAACCTCTCAGCCCCAAGAGTGTCCACCCTTATGTCTCAATCAGATGTGGGTCTAGATATGGTCAATCCAGGTGGCATCACAGCCCCTGAACGAATTTTGTAAGAATTTCTCTCTCTTTCACTGTCTTTGTTTCACGGGTTTTTAAAAGTAATTGATTTTTATAATGTAGTTTAGCTGCTTTCCTCTGCTGTGTTTCTGCCGCTTTACACTCACTTGACTCACTTACAGAGAGATATCAAAACATAGGTTTTAAGATTCTTACTAGTCAGATATATTCTTGGGCGGTGAATAGGGGGTGTTGAGTCCAATTCACTGAGCAAGGAGTAGGTCTTGTCTATTACATATTGGCTTTATGGAACGGTATCTGAGCTAATTTGAAACCCGTGTTTTATGCATCACCCCACCTCACCTTTCCCGTGAAGCAGCCATAGTGTGTTTTCTAAACGTGGGACTCTGTTCTGTTTTGTAATTCAGTTCAAGGGTAGCGGTTTTTACATTCCCTCTATAAGTGATATCTTATGATAAGTGTCTTTTTCTGTATGACTTATTTCACTTAGAATCGTCATACCTAAATCCACTCATCATGCTGCTACTAGCCTTATGACGTTGGTTTCATGGCTGAGTGATATTCCATTGTACATAAGGACCACAACTTCTTTATCCATTTTTCTCTTTCCTGGGATATTTAAGGTGTAACGAAGTGGAGGTTCTTGTCAACAGAGCAGCCCTAAACTTTGGGGTGCCTGTGTCTTGCTGATTTTTAGTTTTCCCAATTTATACGCCCATGAGTGGAAGTGCCCTATGCTCTCTAAGCTGAGTTTTTTGGAGGTTTCAGGACACACCGTACACTTCTCCAGAGTGGCTGTTGGCAATTTACATCCCGCCCATCAGCGTAGCCAGGCTCCCGTTTCTCCATGGCCTGTCCTGCATTTCTGGTTTTGACACTTTATTCAGCATGGCCCTTTTGACCGATGGGAAGCGAGACTTCTTTGTAGCGCTGATTTGCCTTTCCAGGTTGCTTGGTTGGCCAAAAAGGGCGTATGCGTTTTTTCCTGAATATATTCAGGAAAAAACGCATACGCCCTTTTTGGCCAAGGGCTTCATTGTCGAGGTTTTGCCGCTTTTCCTGTGCTTTAAAGCCGATTCGAATCTCCCTCCTGAAATCTGTTTCCTGCAATTCTGCCTTGCTTTCCATTCCTCTTCGTTGCCTTCCCTCAATATATTTGTGGACCAGAGTTATCATTTATAAGTCTGCAGGTTTGTGAATTGCAGTGCCCCTGAGCTCCATTTTTCAACTCGCTTTCTTGGGAGCTGGCCGCAAAAGCGCAGGATTGCTTCAGGCCCTATTCTGGTCCCGGGCGGCAGGCTGAGCCTGTGGTTAATTCTTCTTCCTGATGGGAAAATAGAGTGACCTGTGCCTGTCCCGATACCTAGAGCTAGTCTCTCATTGGTTCCCCCTCTTCCCGTTCATCCTCAGGACAAATTGCAACCTGTACGGAACAGGAGGTTAAAGGTGCTGATTCTCCAAGGAGGGAGATTGCAAGTAAAGCGGCTGGAATGGCGAACCCGAGCACAAGGAGATGAGAAAAGAGGTGCGTTTTGGAAACCTTTCCCGATCACACGGTGTACCATCTTCTGGGTTTCTCATGCATGTTTTCGATGTAGGAAGATGCCCTTGAACCTGGAGATTTGGGACCCATGGGATGGGTACCATGCAGTATTACTTTAAAGGGTCTGTGTTTCCTCACCCAACCTCACCAAACCTCTCAGCCCCAAGAGTGTCCACCCTTATGTCTCAATCAGCTGTGGGTCTAGATATGGTCAATCCAGGTGGCATCACAGCCCCTGAACGAATTTTGTAAGAATTTCTCTCTCTTTCACTGTCTTTGTTTCACGGGTTTTTAAAAGTAATTGATTTTTATAATGTAGTTTAGCTGCTTTCCTCTGCTGTGTTTCTGCCGCTTTACACTCACTTGACTCACTTACAGAGAGATATCAAAACATAGGTTTTAAGATTCTTACTAGTCAGATATATTCTTGGGCGGTGAATAGGGGGTGTTGAGTCCAATTCACTGAGCAAGGAGTAGGTCTTGTCTATTACATATTGGCTTTATGGAACGGTATCTGAGCTAATTTGAAACCCGTGTTTTATGCATCACCCCACCTCACCTTTCCCGTGAAGCAGCCATAGTGTGTTTTCTAAACGTGGGACTCTGTTCTGTTTTGTAATTCAGTTCAAGGGTAGCGGTTTTTACATTCCCTCTATAAGTGATATCTTATGATAAGTGTCTTTTTCTGTATGACTTATTTCACTTAGAATCGTCATACCTAAATCCACTCATCATGCTGCTACTAGCCTTATGACGTTGGTTTCATGGCTGAGTGATATTCCATTGTACATAAGGACCACAACTTCTTTATCCATTTTTCTCTTTCCTGGGATATTTAAGGTGTAACGAAGTGGAGGTTCTTGTCAACAGAGCAGCCCTAAACTTTGGGGTGCCTGTGTCTTGCTGATTTTTAGTTTTCCCAATTTATACGCCCATGAGTGGAAGTGCCCTATGCTCTCTAAGCTGAGTTTTTTGGAGGTTTCAGGACACACCGTACACTTCTCCAGAGTGGCTGTTGGCAATTTACATCCCGCCCATCAGCGTAGCCAGGCTCCCGTTTCTCCATGGCCTGTCCTGCATTTCTGGTTTTGACACTTTATTCAGCATGGCCCTTTTGACCGATGGGAAGCGAGACTTCTTTGTAGCGCTGATTTGCCTTTCCAGGTTGCTTGGTTGGCCAAAAAGGGCGTATGCGTTTTTTCCTGAATATATTCAGGAAAAAACGCATACGCCCTTTTTGGCCAAGGGCTTCATTGTCGAGGTTTTGCCGCTTTTCCTGTGCTTTAAAGGCGATTCGAATCTCCCTCCTGAAATCTGTTTCCTGCAATTCTGCCTTGCTTTCCATTCCTCTTCGTTGCCTTCCCTCAATATATTTGTGGACCAGAGTTATCATTTATAAGTCTGCAGGTTTGTGAATTGCAGTGCCCCTGAGCTCCATTTTTCAACTCGCTTTCTTGGGAGCTGGCCGCAAAAGCGCAGGATTGCTTCAGGCCCTATTCTGGTCCCGGGCGGCAGGCTGAGCCTGTGGTTAATTCTTCTTCCTGATGGGAAAATAGAGTGACCTGTGCCTGTCCCGATACCTAGAGCTAGTCTCTCATTGGTTCCCCCTCTTCCCGTTCATCCTCAGGACAAATTGCAACCTGTACGGAACAGGAGGTTAAAGGTGCTGATTCTCCAAGGAGGGAGATTGCAAGTAAAGCGGCTGGAATGGCGAACCCGAGCAAAGGAGATGAGAAAAGAGGTGCGTTTTGGAAACCTTTCCCGATCACACGGTGTACCATCTTCTGGGTTTCTCATGCATGTTTTCGATGTAGGAAGATGCCCTTGAACCTGGAGATTTGGGACCCATGGGATGGGTACCATGCAGTATTACTTTAAAGGGTCTGTGTTTCCTCACCCAACCTCACCAAACCTCTCAGCCCCAACAGTGTCCACCCTTATGTCTCAATCAGCTGTGGGTCTAGATATGGTCAATCCAGGTGGCATCACAGCCCCTGAACGAATTTTGTAAGAATTTCTCTCTCTTTCACTGTCTTTGTTTCACGGGTTTTTAAAAGTAATTGATTTTTATAATGTAGTTTAGCTGCTTTCCTCTGCTGTGTTTCTGCCGCTTTACACTCACTTGACTCACTTACAGAGAGATATCAAAACATAGGTTTTAAGATTCTTACTAGTCAGATATATTCTTGGGCGGTGAATAGGGGGTGTTGAGTCCAATTCACTGAGCAAGGAGTAGGTCTTGTCTATTACATATTGGCTTTATGGAACGGTATCTGAGCTAATTTGAAACCCGTGTTTTATGCATCACCCCACCTCACCTTTCCCGTGAAGCAGCCATAGTGTGTTTTCTAAACGTGGGACTCTGTTCTGTTTTGTAATTCAGTTCAAGGGTAGCGGTTTTTACATTCCCTCTATAAGTGATATCTTATGATAAGTGTCTTTTTCTGTATGACTTATTTCACTTAGAATCGTCATACCTAAATCCACTCATCATGCTGCTACTAGCCTTATGACGTTGGTTTCATGGCTGAGTGATATTCCATTGTACATAAGGACCACAACTTCTTTATCCATTTTTCTCTTTCCTGGGATATTTAAGGTGTAACGAAGTGGAGGTTCTTGTCAACAGAGCAGCCCTAAACTTTGGGGTGCCTGTGTCTTGCTGATTTTTAGTTTTCCCAATTTATACGCCCATGAGTGGAAGTGCCCTATGCTCTCTAAGCTGAGTTTTTTGGAGGTTTCAGGACACACCGTACACTTCTCCAGAGTGGCTGTTGGCAATTTACATCCCGCCCATCAGCGTAGCCAGGCTCCCGTTTCTCCATGGCCTGTCCTGCATTTCTGGTTTTGACACTTTATTCAGCATGGCCCTTTTGACCGATGGGAAGCGAGACTTCTTTGTAGCGCTGATTTGCCTTTCCAGGTTGCTTGGTTGGCCAAAAAGGGCGTATGCGTTTTTTCCTGAATATATTCAGGAAAAAACGCATACGCCCTTTTTGGCCAAGGGCTTCATTGTCGAGGTTTTGCCGCTTTTCCTGTGCTTTAAAGCCGATTCGAATCTCCCTCCTGAAATCTGTTTCCTGCAATTCTGCCTTGCTTTCCATTCCTCTTCGTTGCCTTCCCTCAATATATTTGTGGACCAGAGTTATCATTTATAAGTCTGCAGGTTTGTGAATTGCAGTGCCCCTGAGCTCCATTTTTCAACTCGCTTTCTTGGGAGCTGGCCGCAAAAGCGCAGGATTGCTTCAGGCCCTATTCTGGTCCCGGGCGGCAGGCTGAGCCTGTGGTTAATTCTTCTTCCTGATGGGAAAATAGAGTGACCTGTGCCTGTCCCGATACCTAGAGCTAGTCTCTCATTGGTTCCCCCTCTTCCCGTTCATCCTCAGGACAAATTGCAACCTGTACGGAACAGGAGGTTAAAGGTGCTGATTCTCCAAGGAGGGAGATTGCAAGTAAAGCGGCTGGAATGGCGAACCCGAGCACAAGGAGATGAGAAAAGAGGTGCGTTTTGGAAACCTTTCCCGATCACACGGTGTACCATCTTCTGGGTTTCTCATGCATGTTTTCGATGTAGGAAGATGCCCTTGAACCTGGAGATTTGGGACCCATGGGATGGTTACCATGCAGTATTACTTTAAAGGGTCTGTGTTTCCTCACCCAACCTCACCAAACCTCTCAGCCCCAAGAGTGTCCACCCTTATGTCTCAATCAGCTGTGGGTCTAGATATGGTCAATCCAGGTGGCATCACAGCCCCTGAACGAATTTTGTAAGAATTTCTCTCTCTTTCACTGTCTTTGTTTCACGGGTTTTTAAAAGTAATTGATTTTTATAATGTGGTTTAGCTGCTTTCCTCTGCTGTGTTTCTGCCGCTTTACACCCACTTGACTCACTTACAGAGAGATATCAAAACATAGGTTTTAAGATTCTTACTAGTCAGATATATTCTTGGGCGGTGAATAGGGGGTGTTGTGTCAAATTCACTGAGCAAGGAGTAGGTCTTGTCTATTACATATTGGCTTTATGGAACGGTATCTGACCTAATTTGAAACCCTTGTTTTATGCATCACCCCACCTCACCTTTCCCGTTAAGCAGCCATAGTGTGTTTTCTAAACGTGGTACTCTGTTCTGTTTTGTAATTCTGTTCAAGGGTAGCGGTTTTTACATTCCCTCTATAAGTGATATCTTATGATAAGTGTCTTTTTCTGTATGACTTATTTCACTTAGAATCGTCATAACTAAATCCACTCATCATGCTGCTACTAGCCTTATGACGTTGGTTTCATGGCTGAGTGATATTCCATTGTACATAAGGACCACAACTTCTTTATCCATTTTTCTCTTTCCTGGGATATTTAAGGTGTAACGAAGTGGAGGTTCTTGTCAACAGAGCAGCCCTAAACTTTGGGGTGCCTGTGTCTTGCTGAATTTTAGTTTTCCCAATTTATACGCCCATGAGTGGAAGTGCCCTATGCTCTCTAAGCTGAGTTTTTTGGAGGTTTCAGGACACACCGTACACTTCTCCAGAGTGGCTGTTGGCAATTTACATCCCGCCCATCAGCGTAGCCAGGCTCCCGTTTCTCCATGGCCTGTCCTGCATTTCTGGTTTTGACACTTTATTCAGCATGGCCCTTTTGACCGATGGGAAGCGAGACTTCTTTGTAGCGCTGATTTGCCTTTCCAGGTTGCTTGGTTGGCCAAAAAGGGCGTATGCGTTTTTTCCTGAATATATTCAGGAAAAAACGCATACGCCCTTTTTGGCCAAGGGCTTCATTGTCGAGGTTTTGCCGCTTTTCCTGTGCTTTAAAGCCGATTCGAATCTCCCTCCTGAAATCTGTTTCCTGCAATTCTGCCTTGCTTTCCATTCCTCTTCGTTACCTTCCCTCAATATATTTGTGGACGAGAGTTATCATTTATAAGTCTGCAGGTTTGTGAATTGCAGTGACCCTGAGCTCCATTTTTCAACTCACTTTCTTGGGAGCTGGCCGCAAAAGCGCAAGATTGCTTCAGGCCCTATTCTGGTCCCGGGCGGCAGGCTGAGCCTGTGGTTAATTCTTCTTCCTGATGGGAAAATAGAGTGACCTGTGCCTGTCCCGATACCTAGAGCTAGTCTCTCATTGGTTACCCCTCTTCCCGTTCATCCTCAGGACAAATTGCAACCAGTACGGAACAGGAGGTTAAAGGTGCTGATTCTCCAAGGAGGGAGATTGCTAGTAAAGCGGCTGGAATGGCGAACCCGAGCACAAGGAGATGAGAAAAGAGGTGCGTTTTGGAAACCTTTCCCGATCACACGGTGTACCATCTTCTGGGTTTCTCATGCATGTTTTCGATGTAGGAAGATGCCCTTGAACCTGGAGATTTGGGACCCATGGGATGGGTACCATGCAGTATTACTTTAAAGGGTCTGTGTTTCCTCACCCAAACTCACCAAACCTCTCAGCCCCAAGAGTGTCCACCCTTATGTCTCAATCAGCTGTGGGTCTAGATATGGTCAATCCAGGTGGCATCACAGCCCCTGAACGAATTTTGTAAGAATTTCTCTCTCTTTCACTGTCTTTGTTTCACGGGTTTTTAAAAGTAATTGATTTTTATAATGTAGTTTAGCTGCTTTCCTCTGCTGTGTTTCTGCCGCTTTACACTCACTTGACTCACTTACAGAGAGATATCAAAACATAGGTTTTAAGATTCTTACTAGTCAGATATATTCTTGGGCGGTGAATAGGGGGTGTTGAGTCCAATTCACTGAGCAAGGAGTAGGTCTTGTCTATTACATATTGGCTTTATGGAACGGTATCTGAGCTAATTTGAAACCCGTGTTTTATGCATCACCCCACCTCACCTTTCCCGTGAAGCAGCCATAGTGTGTTTTCTAAACGTGGGACTCTGTTCTGTTTTGTAATTCAGTTCAAGGGTAGCGGTTTTTACATTCCCTCTATAAGTGATATCTTATGATAAGTGTCTTTTTCTGTATGACTTATTTCACTTAGAATCGTCATACCTAAATCCACTCATCATGCTGCTACTAGCCTTATGACGTTGGTTTCATGGCTGAGTGATATTCCATTGTACATAAGGACCACAACTTCTTTATCCATTTTTCTCTTTCCTGGGATATTTAAGGTGTAACGAAGTGGAGGTTCTTGTCAACAGAGCAGCCCTAAACTTTGGGGTGCCTGTGTCTTGCTGATTTTTAGTTTTCCCAATTTATACGCCCATGAGTGGAAGTGCCCTATGCTCTCTAAGCTGAGTTTTTTGGAGGTTTCAGGACACACCGTACACTTCTCCAGAGTGGCTGTTGGCAATTTACATCCCGCCCATCAGCGTAGCCAGGCTCCCGTTTCTCCATGGCCTGTCCTGCATTTCTGGTTTTGACACTTTATTCAGCATGGCCCTTTTGACCGATGGGAAGCGAGACTTCTTTGTAGCGCTGATTTGCCTTTCCAGGTTGCTTGGTTGGCCAAAAAGGGCGTATGCGTTTTTTCCTGAATATATTCTGGAAAAAACGCATACGCCCTTTTTGGCCAAGGGCTTCATTGTCGAGGTTTTGCCGCTTTTCCTGTGCTTTAAAGCCGATTCGAATCTCCCTCCTGAAATCTGTTTCCTGCAATTCTGCCTTGCTTTCCATTCCTCTTCGTTGCCTTCCCTCAATATATTTGTGGACGAGAGTTATCATTTATAAGTCTGCAGGTTTGTGAATTGCAGTGCCCCTGAGCTCCATTTTTCAACTCGCTTTCTTGGGAGCTGGCCGCAAAAGCGCAGGATTGCTTCAGGCCCTATTCTGGTCCCGGGCGGCAGGCTGAGCCTGTGGTTAATTCTTCTTCCTGATGGGAAAATAGAGTGACCTGTGCCTGTCCCGATACCTAGAGCTAGTCTCTCATTGGTTCCCCCTCTTCCCGTTCATCCTCAGGACAAATTGCAACCTGTACGGAACAGGAGGTTAAAGGTGCTGATTCTCCAAGGAGGGAGATTGCAAGTAAAGCGGCTGGAATGGCGAACCCGAGCATAAGGAGATGAGAAAAGAGGTGCGTTTTGGAAACCTTTCCCGATCACACGGTGTACCATCTTCTGGGTTTCTCATGCATGTTTTCGATGTAGGAAGATGCCCTTGAACCTGGAGATTTGGGACCCATGGGATGGGTACCATGCAGTATTACTTTAAAGGGTCTGTGTTTCCTCACCCAACCTCACCAAACCTCTCAGCCCCAAGAGTGTCCACCCTTATGTCTCAATCAGCTGTGGGTCTAGATATGGTCAATCCAGGTGGCATCACAGCCCCTGAACGAATTTTGTAAGAATTTCTCTCTCTTTCACTGTCTTTGTTTCACGGGTTTTTAAAAGTAATTGATTTTTATAATGTGGTTTAGCTGCTTTCCTCTGCTGTGTTTCTGCCGCTTTACACCCACTTGACTCACTTACAGAGAGATATCAAAACATAGGTTTTAAGATTCTTACTAGTCAGATATATTCTTGGGCGGTGAATAGGGGGTGTTGAGTCCAATTCACTGAGCAAGGAGTAGGTCTTGTCTATTACATATTGGCTTTATGGAACGGTATCTGACCTAATTTGAAACCCTTGTTTTATGCATCACCCCACCTCACCTTTCCCGTGAAGCAGCCATAGTGTGTTTTCTAAACGTGGGACTCTGTTCTGTTTTGTAATTCAGTTCAAGGGTAGCGGTTTTTACATTCCCTCTATAAGTGATATCTTATGATAAGTGTCTTTTTCTGTATGACTTATTTCACTTAGAATCGTCATACCTAAATCCACTCATCATGCTGCTACTAGCCTTATGACGTTGGTTTCATGGCTGAGTGATATTCCATTGTACATAAGGACCACAACTTCTTTATCCATTTTTCTCTTTCCTGGGATATTTAAGGTGTAACGAAGTGGAGGTTCTTGTCAACAGAGCAGCCCTAAACTTTGGGGTGCCTGTGTCTTGCTGATTTTTAGTTTTCCCAATTTATACGCCCATGAGTGGAAGTGCCCTATGCTCTCTAAGCTGAGTTTTTTGGAGGTTTCAGGACACACCGTACACTTCTCCAGAGTGGCTGTTGGCAATTTACATCCCGCCCATCAGCGTAGCCAGGCTCCCGTTTCTCCATGGCCTGTCCTGCATTTCTGGTTTTGACACTTTATTCAGCATGGCCCTTTTGACCGATGGGAAGCGAGACTTCTTTGTAGCGCTGATTTGCCTTTCCAGGTTGCTTGGTTGGCCAAAAAGGGCGTATGCGTTTTTTCCTGAATATATTCAGGAAAAAACGCATACGCCCTTTTTGGCCAAAGGCTTCATTGTCGAGGTTTTGCCGCTTTTCCTGTGCTTTAAAGGCGATTCGAATCTCCCTCCTGAAATCTGTTTCCTGCAATTCTGCCTTGCTTTCCATTCCTCTTCGTTACCTTCCCTCAATATATTTGTGGACGAGAGTTATCATTTATAAGTCTGCAGGTTTGTGAATTGCAGTGCCCCTGAGCTCCATTTTTCAACTCACTTTCTTGGGAGCTGGCCGCAAAAGCGCAAGATTGCTTCAGGCCCTATTCTGGTCCCGGGCGGCAGGCTGAGCCTGTGGTTAATTCTTCTTCCTGATGGGAAAATAGAGTGACCTGTGCCTGTCCCGATACCTAGAGCTAGTCTCTCATTGGTTACCCCTCTTCCCGTTCATCCTCAGGACAAATTGCAACCTGTACGGAACAGGAGGTTAAAGGTGCTGATTCTCCAAGGAGGGAGATTGCTAGTAAAGCGGCTGGAATGGCGAACCCGAGCACAAGGAGATGAGAAATGAGGTGCGTTTTGGAAACCTTTCCCGATCACACGGTGTACCATCTTCTGGGTTTCTCATGCATGTTTTCGATGTAGGAAGATGCCCTTGAACCTGGAGATTTGGGACCCATGGGATGGGTACCATGCAGTATTACTTTAAAGGGTCTGTGTTTCCTCACCCAACCTCACCAAACCTCTCAGCCCCAAGAGTGTCCACCCTTATGTCTCAATCAGCTGTGGGTCTAGATATGGTCAATCCAGGTGGCATCACAGCCCCTGAACGAATTTTGTAAGAATTTCTCTCTCTTTCACTGTCTTTGTTTCACGGGTTTTTAAAAGTAATTGATTTTTATAATGTGGTTTAGCTGCTTTCCTCTGCTGTGTTTCTGCCGCTTTACACCCACTTGACTCACTTACAGAGAGATATCAAAACATAGGTTTTAAGATTCTTACTAGTCAGATATATTCTTGGGCGGTGAATAGGGGGTGTTGAGTCCAATTCACTGAGCAAGGAGTAGGTCTTGTCTATTACATATTGGCTTTATGGAACGGTATCTGACCTAATTTGAAACCCTTGTTTTATGCATCACCCCACCTCACCTTTCCCGTGAAGCAGCCATAGTGTGTTTTCTAAACGTGGGACTCTGTTCTGTTTTGTAATTCAGTTCAAGGGTAGCGGTTTTTACATTCCCTCTATAAGTGATATCTTATGATAAGTGTCTTTTTCTGTATGACTTATTTCACTTAGAATCGTCATACCTAAATCCACTCATCATGCTGCTACTAGCCTTATGACGTTGGTTTCATGGCTGAGTGATATTCCATTGTACATAAGGACCACAACTTCTTTATCCATTTTTCTCTTTCCTGGGATATTTAAGGTGTAACGAAGTGGAGGTTCTTGTCAACAGAGCAGCCCTAAACTTTGGGGTGCCTGTGTCTTGCTGATTTTTAGTTTTCCCAATTTATACGCCCATGAGTGGAAGTGCCCTATGCTCTCTAAGCTGAGTTTTTTGGAGGTTTCAGGACACACCGTACACTTCTCCAGAGTGGCTGTTGGCAATTTACATCCCGCCCATCAGCGTAGCCAGGCTCCCGTTTCTCCATGGCCTGTCCTGCATTTCTGGTTTTGACACTTTATTCAGCATGGCCCTTTTGACCGATGGGAAGCGAGACTTCTTTGTAGCGCTGATTTGCCTTTCCAGGTTGCTTGGTTGGCCAAAAAGGGCGTATGCGTTTTTTCCTGAATATATTCTGGAAAAAACGCATACGCCCTTTTTGGCCAAGGGCTTCATTGTCGAGGTTTTGCCGCTTTTCCTGTGCTTTAAAGCCGATTCGAATCTCCCTCCTGAAATCTGTTTCCTGCAATTCTGCCTTGCTTTCCATTCCTCTTCGTTACCTTCCCTCAATATATTTGTGGACGAGAGTTATCATTTATAAGTCTGCAGGTTTGTGAATTGCAGTGCCCCTGAGCTCCATTTTTCAACTCGCTTTCTTGGGAGCTGGCCGCAAAAGCGCAAGATTGCTTCAGGCCCTATTCTGGTCCCGGGCGGCAGGCTGAGCCTGTGGTTAATTCTTCTTCCTGATGGGAAAATAGAGTGACCTGTGCCTGTCCCGATACCTAGAGCTAGTCTCTCATTGGTTACCCCTCTTCCCGTTCATCCTCAGGACAAATTGCAACCAGTACGGAACAGGAGGTTAAAGGTGCTGATTCTCCAAGGAGGGAGATTGCTAGTAAAGCGGCTGGAATGGCGAAACCGAGCACAAGGAGATGAGAAAAGAGGTGCGTTTTGGAAAACTTTCCCGATCACACGGTGTACCATCTTCTGGGTTTCTCATGCATGTTTTCGATGTAGGAAGATGCCCTTGAACCTGGAGATTTGGGACCCATGGGATGGGTACCATGCAGTATTACTTTAAAGGGTCTGTGTTTCCTCACCCAACCTCACCAAACCTCTCAGCCCCAAGAGTGTCCACCCTTATGTCTCAATCAGCTGTGGGTCTAGATATGGTCAATCCAGGTGGCATCACAGCCCCTGAACGAATTTTGTAAGAATTTCTCTCTCTTTCACTGTCTTTGTTTCACGGGTTTTTAAAAGTAATTGATTTTTATAATGTGGTTTAGCTGCTTTCCTCTGCTGTGTTTCTGCCGCTTTACACCCACTTGACTCACTTACAGAGAGATATCAAAACATAGGTTTTAAGATTCTTACTAGTCAGATATATTCTTGGGCGGTGAATAGGGGGTGTTGAGTCCAATTCACTGAGCAAGGAGTAGGTCTTGTCTATTACATATTGGCTTTATGGAACGGTATCTGACCTAATTTGAAACCCTTGTTTTATGCATCACCCCACCTCACCTTTCCCGTGAAGCAGCCATAGTGTGTTTTCTAAACGTGGGACTCTGTTCTGTTTTGTAATTCAGTTCAAGGGTAGCGGTTTTTACATTCCCTCTATAAGTGATATCTTATGATAAGTGTCTTTTTCTGTATGACTTATTTCACTTAGAATCGTCATACCTAAATCCACTCATCATGCTGCTACTAGCCTTATGACGTTGGTTTCATGGCTGAGTGATATTCCATTGTACATAAGGACCACAACTTCTTTATCCATTTTTCTCTTTCCTGGGATATTTAAGGTGTAACGAAGTGGAGGTTCTTGTCAACAGAGCAGCCCTAAACTTTGGGGTGCCTGTGTCTTGCTGATTTTTAGTTTTCCCAATTTATACGCCCATGAGTGGAAGTGCCCTATGCTCTCTAAGCTGAGTTTTTTGGAGGTTTCAGGACACACCGTACACTTCTCCAGAGTGGCTGTTGGCAATTTACATCCCGCCCATCAGCGTAGCCAGGCTCCCGTTTCTCCATGGCCTGTCCTGCATTTCTGGTTTTGACACTTTATTCAGCATGGCCCTTTTGACCGATGGGAAGCGAGACTTCTTTGTAGCGCTGATTTGCCTTTCCAGGTTGCTTGGTTGGCCAAAAAGGGCGTATGCGTTTTTTCCTGAATATATTCAGGAAAAAACGCATACGCCCTTTTTGGCCAAGGGCTTCATTGTCGAGGTTTTGCCGCTTTTCCTGTGCTTTAAAGCCGATTCGAATCTCCCTCCTGAAATCTGTTTCCTGCAATTCTGCCTTGCTTTCCATTCCTCTTCGTTGCCTTCCCTCAATATATTTGTGGACCAGAGTTATCATTTATAAGTCTGCAGGTTTGTGAATTGCAGTGCCCCTGAGCTCCATTTTTCAACTCGCTTTCTTGGGAGCTGGCCGCAAAAGCGCAGGATTGCTTCAGGCCCTATTCTGGTCCCGGGCGGCAGGCTGAGCCTGTGGTTAATTCTTCTTCCTGATGGGAAAATAGAGTGACCTGTGCCTGTCCCGATACCTAGAGCTAGTCTCTCATTGGTTCCCCCTCTTCCCGTTCATCCTCAGGACAAATTGCAACCTGTACGGAACAGGAGGTTAAAGGTGCTGATTCTCCAAGGAGGGAGATTGCAAGTAAAGCGGCTGGAATGGCGAACCCGAGCACAAGGAGATGAGAAAAGAGGTGCGTTTTGGAAACCTTTCCCGATCACACGGTGTACCATCTTCTGGGTTTCTCATGCATGTTTTCGATGTAGGAAGATGCCCTTGAACCTGGAGATTTGGGACCCATGGGATGGTTACCATGCAGTATTACTTTAAAGGGTCTGTGTTTCCTCACCCAACCTCACCAAACCTCTCAGCCCCAAGAGTGTCCACCCTTATGTCTCAATCAGCTGTGGGTCTAGATATGGTCAATCCAGGTGGCATCACAGCCCCTGAACGAATTTTGTAAGAATTTCTCTCTCTTTCACTGTCTTTGTTTCACGGGTTTTTAAAAGTAATTGATTTTTATAATGTGGTTTAGCTGCTTTCCTCTGCTGTGTTTCTGCCGCTTTACACCCACTTGACTCACTTACAGAGAGATATCAAAACATAGGTTTTAAGATTCTTACTAGTCAGATATATTCTTGGGCGGTGAATAGGGGGTGTTGAGTCCAATTCACTGAGCAAGGAGTAGGTCTTGTCTATTACATATTGGCTTTATGGAACGGTATCTGACCTAATTTGAAACCCTTGTTTTATGCATCACCCCACCTCACCTTTCCCGTGAAGCAGCCATAGTGTGTTTTCTAAACGTGGGACTCTGTTCTGTTTTGTAATTCAGTTCAAGGGTAGCGGTTTTTACATTCCCTCTATAAGTGATATCTTATGATAAGTGTCTTTTTCTGTATGACTTATTTCACTTAGAATCGTCATACCTAAATCCACTCATCATGCTGCTACTAGCCTTATGACGTTGGTTTCATGGCTGAGTGATATTCCATTGTACATAAGGACCACAACTTCTTTATCCATTTTTCTCTTTCCTGGGATATTTAAGGTGTAACGAAGTGGAGGTTCTTGTCAACAGAGCAGCCCTAAACTTTGGGGTGCCTGTGTCTTGCTGATTTTTAGTTTTCCCAATTTATACGCCCATGAGTGGAAGTGCCCTATGCTCTCTAAGCTGAGTTTTTTGGAGGTTTCAGGACACACCGTACACTTCTCCAGAGTGGCTGTTGGCAATTTACATCCCGCCCATCAGCGTAGCCAGGCTCCCGTTTCTCCATGGCCTGTCCTGCATTTCTGGTTTTGACACTTTATTCAGCATGGCCCTTTTGACCGATGGGAAGCGAGACTTCTTTGTAGCGCTGATTTGCCTTTCCAGGTTGCTTGGTTGGCCAAAAAGGGCGTATGCGTTTTTTCCTGAATATATTCTGGAAAAAACGCATACGCCCTTTTTGGCCAAGGGCTTCATTGTCGAGGTTTTGCCGCTTTTCCTGTGCTTTAAAGCCGATTCGAATCTCCCTCCTGAAATCTGTTTCCTGCAATTCTGCCTTGCTTTCCATTCCTCTTCGTTACCTTCCCTCAATATATTTGTGGACGAGAGTTATCATTTATAAGTCTGCAGGTTTGTGAATTGCAGTGCCCCTGAGCTCCATTTTTCAACTCACTTTCTTGGGAGCTGGCCGCAAAAGCGCAAGATTGCTTCAGGCCCTATTCTGGTCCCGGGCGGCAGGCTGAGCCTGTGGTTAATTCTTCTTCCTGATGGGAAAATAGAGTGACCTGTGCCTGTCCCGATACCTAGAGCTAGTCTCTCATTGGTTACCCCTCTTCCCGTTCATCCTCAGGACAAATTGCAACCAGTACGGAACAGGAGGTTAAAGGTGCTGATTCTCCAAGGAGGGAGATTGCTAGTAAAGCGGCTGGAATGGCGAAACCGAGCACAAGGAGATGAGAAAAGAGGTGCGTTTTGGAAACCTTTCCCGATCACACGGTGTACCATCTTCTGGGTTTCTCATGCATGTTTTCGATGTAGGAAGATGCCCTTGAACCTGGAGATTTGGGACCCATGGGATGGGTACCATGCAGTATTACTTTAAAGGGTCTGTGTTTCCTCACCCAACCTCACCAAACCTCTCAGCCCCAAGAGTGTCCACCCTTATGTCTCAATCAGCTGTGGGTCTAGATATGGTCAATCCAGGTGGCATCACAGCCCCTGAACGAATTTTGTAAGAATTTCTCTCTCTTTCACTGTCTTTGTTTCACGGGTTTTTAAAAGTAATTGATTTTTATAATGTGGTTTAGCTGCTTTCCTCTGCTGTGTTTCTGCCGCTTTACACCCACTTGACTCACTTACAGAGAGATATCAAAACATAGGTTTTAAGATTCTTACTAGTCAGATATATTCTTGGGCGGTGAATAGGGGGTGTTGAGTCCAATTCACTGAGCAAGGAGTAGGTCTTGTCTATTACATATTGGCTTTATGGAACGGTATCTGACCTAATTTGAAACCCTTGTTTTATGCATCACCCCACCTCACCTTTCCCGTGAAGCAGCCATAGTGTGTTTTCTAAACGTGGGACTCTGTTCTGTTTTGTAATTCAGTTCAAGGGTAGCGGTTTTTACATTCCCTCTATAAGTGATATCTTATGATAAGTGTCTTTTTCTGTATGACTTATTTCACTTAGAATCGTCATACCTAAATCCACTCATCATGCTGCTACTAGCCTTATGACGTTGGTTTCATGGCTGAGTGATATTCCATTGTACATAAGGACCACAACTTCTTTATCCATTTTTCTCTTTCCTGGGATATTTAAGGTGTAACGAAGTGGAGGTTCTTGTCAACAGAGCAGCCCTAAACTTTGGGGTGCCTGTGTCTTGCTGATTTTTAGTTTTCCCAATTTATACGCCCATGAGTGGAAGTGCCCTATGCTCTCTAAGCTGAGTTTTTTGGAGGTTTCAGGACACACCGTACACTTCTCCAGAGTGGCTGTTGGCAATTTACATCCCGCCCATCAGCGTAGCCAGGCTCCCGTTTCTCCATGGCCTGTCCTGCATTTCTGGTTTTGACACTTTATTCAGCATGGCCCTTTTGACCGATGGGAAGCGAGACTTCTTTGTAGCGCTGATTTGCCTTTCCAGGTTGCTTGGTTGGCCAAAAAGGGCGTATGCGTTTTTTCCTGAATATATTCAGGAAAAAACGCATACGCCCTTTTTGGCCAAGGGCTTCATTGTCGAGGTTTTGCCGCTTTTCCTGTGCTTTAAAGCCGATTCGAATCTCCCTCCTGAAATCTGTTTCCTGCAATTCTGCCTTGCTTTCCATTCCTCTTCGTTGCCTTCCCTCAATATATTTGTGGACCAGAGTTATCATTTATAAGTCTGCAGGTTTGTGAATTGCAGTGCCCCTGAGCTCCATTTTTCAACTCGCTTTCTTGGGAGCTGGCCGCAAAAGCGCAGGATTGCTTCAGGCCCTATTCTGGTCCCGGGCGGCAGGCTGAGCCTGTGGTTAATTCTTCTTCCTGATGGGAAAATAGAGTGACCTGTGCCTGTCCCGATACCTAGAGCTAGTCTCTCATTGGTTCCCCCTCTTCCCGTTCATCCTCAGGACAAATTGCAACCTGTACGGAACAGGAGGTTAAAGGTGCTGATTCTCCAAGGAGGGAGATTGCAAGTAAAGCGGCTGGAATGGCGAACCCGAGCACAAGGAGATGAGAAAAGAGGTGCGTTTTGGAAACCTTTCCCGATCACATGGTGTACTATCTTCTGGGTTTCTCATGCATGTTTTCGATGTAGGAAGATGCCCTTGAACCTGGAGATTTGGGACCCATGGGATGGTTACCATGCAGTATTACTTTAAAGGGTCTGTGTTTCCTCACCCAACCTCACCAAACCTCTCAGCCCCAAGAGTGTCCACCCTTATGTCTCAATCAGCTGTGGGTCTAGATATGGTCAATCCAGGTGGCATCACAGCCCCTGAACGAATTTTGTAAGAATTTCTCTCTCTTTCACTGTCTTTGTTTCACGGGTTTTTAAAAGTAATTGATTTTTATAATGTGGTTTAGCTGCTTTCCTCTGCTGTGTTTCTGCCGCTTTACACCCACTTGACTCACTTACAGAGAGATATCAAAACATAGGTTTTAAGATTCTTACTAGTCAGATATATTCTTGGGCGGTGAATAGGGGGTGTTGAGTCCAATTCACTGAGCAAGGCGTAGGTCTTGTCTATTACATATTGGCTTTATGGAACGGTATCTGACCTAATTTGAAACCCTTGTTTTATGCATCACCCCACCTCACCTTTCCCGTGAAGCAGCCATAGTGTGTTTTCTAAACGTGGGACTCTGTTCTGTTTTGTAATTCAGTTCAAGGGTAGCGGTTTTTACATTCCCTCTATAAGTGATATCTTATGATAAGTGTCTTTTTCTGTATGACTTATTTCACTTAGAATCGTCATACCTAAATCCACTCATCATGCTGCTACTAGCCTTATGACGTTGGTTTCATGGCTGAGTGATATTCCATTGTACATAAGGACCACAACTTCTTTATCCATTTTTCTCTTTCCTGGGATATTTAAGGTGTAACGAAGTGGAGGTTCTTGTCAACAGAGCAGCCCTAAACTTTGGGGTGCCTGTGTCTTGCTGATTTTTAGTTTTCCCAATTTATACGCCCATGAGTGGAAGTGCCCTATGCTCTCTAAGCTGAGTTTTTTGGAGGTTTCAGGACACACCGTACACTTCTCCAGAGTGGCTGTTGGCAATTTACATCCCGCCCATCAGCGTAGCCAGGCTCCCGTTTCTCCATGGCCTGTCCTGCATTTCTGGTTTTGACACTTTATTCAGCATGGCCCTTTTGACCGATGGGAAGCGAGACTTCTTTGTAGCGCTGATTTGCCTTTCCAGGTTGCTTGGTTGGCCAAAAAGGGCGTATGCGTTTTTTCCTGAATATATTCTGGAAAAAACGCATACGCCCTTTTTGGCCAAGGGCTTCATTGTCGAGGTTTTGCCGCTTTTCCTGTGCTTTAAAGCCGATTCGAATCTCCCTCCTGAAATCTGTTTCCTGCAATTCTGCCTTGCTTTCCATTCCTCTTCGTTACCTTCCCTCAATATATTTGTGGACGAGAGTTATCATTTATAAGTCTGCAGGTTTGTGAATTGCAGTGCCCCTGAGCTCCATTTTTCAACTCACTTTCTTGGGAGCTGGCCGCAAAAGCGCAAGATTGCTTCAGGCCCTATTCTGGTCCCGGGCGGCAGGCTGAGCCTGTGGTTAATTCTTCTTCCTGATGGGAAAATAGAGTGACCTGTGCCTGTCCCGATACCTAGAGCTAGTCTCTCATTGGTTCCCCCTCTTCCCGTTCATCCTCAGGACAAATTGCAACCTGTACGGAACAGGAGGTTAAAGGTGCTGATTCTCCAAGGAGGGAGATTGCAAGTAAAGCGGCTGGAATGGCGAACCCGAGCACAAGGAGATGAGAAAAGAGGTGCGTTTTGGAAACCTTTCCCGATCACACGGTGTACTATCTTCTGGGTTTCTCATGCATGTTTTCGATGTAGGAAGATGCCCTTGAACCTGGAGATTTGGGACCCATGGGATGGGTACCATGCAGTATTACTTTAAAGGGTCTGTGTTTCCTCACCCAACCTCACCAAACCTCTCAGCCCCAAGAGTGTCCACCCTTATGTCTCAATCAGCTGTGGGTCTAGATATGGTCAATCCAGGTGGCATCACAGCCCCTGAACGAATTTTGTAAGAATTTCTCTCTCTTTCACTGTCTTTGTTTCACGGGTTTTTAAAAGTAATTGATTTTTATAATGTGGTTTAGCTGCTTTCCTCTGCTGTGTTTCTGCCGCTTTACACCCACTTGACTCACTTACAGAGAGATATCAAAACATAGGTTTTAAGATTCTTACTAGTCAGATATATTCTTGGGCGGTGAATAGGGGGTGTTGAGTCCAATTCACTGAGCAAGGAGTAGGTCTTGTCTATTACATATTGGCTTTATGGAACGGTATCTGACCTAATTTGAAACCCTTGTTTTATGCATCACCCCACCTCACCTTTCCCGTGAAGCAGCCATAGTGTGTTTTCTAAACGTGGGACTCTGTTCTGTTTTGTAATTCAGTTCAAGGGTAGCGGTTTTTACATTCCCTCTATAAGTGATATCTTATGATAAGTGTCTTTTTCTGTATGACTTATTTCACTTAGAATCGTCATACCTAAATCCACTCATCATGCTGCTACTAGCCTTATGACGTTGGTTTCATGGCTGAGTGATATTCCATTGTACATAAGGACCACAACTTCTTTATCCATTTTTCTCTTTCCTGGGATATTTAAGGTGTAACGAAGTGGAGGTTCTTGTCAACAGAGCAGCCCTAAACTTTGGGGTGCCTGTGTCTTGCTGATTTTTAGTTTTCCCAATTTATACGCCCATGAGTGGAAGTGCCCTATGCTCTCTAAGCTGAGTTTTTTGGAGGTTTCAGGACACACCGTACACTTCTCCAGAGTGGCTGTTGGCAATTTACATCCCGCCCATCAGCGTAGCCAGGCTCCCGTTTCTCCATGGCCTGTCCTGCATTTCTGGTTTTGACACTTTATTCAGCATGGCCCTTTTGACCGATGGGAAGCGAGACTTCTTTGTAGCGCTGATTTGCCTTTCCAGGTTGCTTGGTTGGCCAAAAAGGGCGTATGCGTTTTTTCCTGAATATATTCAGGAAAAAACGCATACGCCCTTTTTGGCCAAAGGCTTCATTGTCGAGGTTTTGCCGCTTTTCCTGTGCTTTAAAGGCGATTCGAATCTCCCTCCTGAAATCTGTTTCCTGCAATTCTGCCTTGCTTTCCATTCCTCTTCGTTACCTTCCCTCAATATATTTGTGGACGAGAGTTATCATTTATAAGTCTGCAGGTTTGTGAATTGCAGTGCCCCTGAGCTCCATTTTTCAACTCACTTTCTTGGGAGCTGGCCGCAAAAGCGCAAGATTGCTTCAGGCCCTATTCTGGTCCCGGGCGGCAGGCTGAGCCTGTGGTTAATTCTTCTTCCTGATGGGAAAATAGAGTGACCTGTGCCTGTCCCGATACCTAGAGCTAGTCTCTCATTGGTTACCCCTCTTCCCGTTCATCCTCAGGACAAATTGCAACCTGTACGGAACAGGAGGTTAAAGGTGCTGATTCTCCAAGGAGGGAGATTGCTAGTAAAGCGGCTGGAATGGCGAACCCGAGCACAAGGAGATGAGAAATGAGGTGCGTTTTGGAAACCTTTCCCGATCACACGGTGTACCATCTTCTGGGTTTCTCATGCATGTTTTCGATGTAGGAAGATGCCCTTGAACCTGGAGATTTGGGACCCATGGGATGGGTACCATGCAGTATTACTTTAAAGGGTCTGTGTTTCCTCACCCAACCTCACCAAACCTCTCAGCCCCAAGAGTGTCCACCCTTATGTCTCAATCAGCTGTGGGTCTAGATATGGTCAATCCAGGTGGCATCACAGCCCCTGAACGAATTTTGTAAGAATTTCTCTCTCTTTCACTGTCTTTGTTTCACGGGTTTTTAAAAGTAATTGATTTTTATAATGTGGTTTAGCTGCTTTCCTCTGCTGTGTTTCTGCCGCTTTACACCCACTTGAGTCACTTACAGAGAGATATCAAAACATAGGTTTTAAGATTCTTACTAGTCAGATATATTCTTGGGCGGTGAATAGGGGGTGTTGAGTCCAATTCACTGAGCAAGGAGTAGGTCTTGTCTATTACATATTGGCTTTATGGAACGGTATCTGAGCTAATTTGAAACCCGTGTTTTATGCATCACCCCACCTCACCTTTCCCGTGAAGCAGCCATAGTGTGTTTTCTAAACGTGGGACTCTGTTCTGTTTTGTAATTCAGTTCAAGGGTAGCGGTTTTTACATTCCCTCTATAAGTGATATCTTATGATAAGTGTCTTTTTCTGTATGACTTATTTCACTTAGAATCGTCATACCTAAATCCACTCATCATGCTGCTACTAGCCTTATGACGTTGGTTTCATGGCTGAGTGATATTCCATTGTACATAAGGACCACAACTTCTTTATCCATTTTTCTCTTTCCTGGGATATTTAAGGTGTAACGAAGTGGAGGTTCTTGTCAACAGAGCAGCCCTAAACTTTGGGGTGCCTGTGTCTTGCTGATTTTTAGTTTTCCCAATTTATACGCCCATGAGTGGAAGTGCCCTATGCTCTCTAAGCTGAGTTTTTTGGAGGTTTCAGGACACACCGTACACTTCTCCAGAGTGGCTGTTGGCAATTTACATCCCGCCCATCAGCGTAGCCAGGCTCCCGTTTCTCCATGGCCTGTCCTGCATTTCTGGTTTTGACACTTTATTCAGCATGGCCCTTTTGACCGATGGGAAGCGAGACTTCTTTGTAGCGCTGATTTGCCTTTCCAGGTTGCTTGGTTGGCCAAAAAGGGCGTATGCGTTTTTTCCTGAATATATTCTGGAAAAAACGCATACGCCCTTTTTGGCCAAGGGCTTCATTGTCGAGGTTTTGCCGCTTTTCCTGTGCTTTAAAGCCGATTCGAATCTCCCTCCTGAAATCTGTTTCCTGCAATTCTGCCTTGCTTTCCATTCCTCTTCGTTACCTTCCCTCAATATATTTGTGGACGAGAGTTATCATTTATAAGTCTGCAGGTTTGTGAATTGCAGTGCCCCTGAGCTCCATTTTTCAACTCACTTTCTTGGGAGCTGGCCGCAAAAGCGCAAGATTGCTTCAGGCCCTATTCTGGTCCCGGGCGGCAGGCTGAGCCTGTGGTTAATTCTTCTTCCTGATGGGAAAATAGAGTGACCTGTGCCTGTCCCGATACCTAGAGCTAGTCTCTCATTGGTTACCCCTCTTCCCGTTCATCCTCAGGACAAATTGCAACCAGTACGGAACAGGAGGTTAAAGGTGCTGATTCTCCAAGGAGGGAGATTGCTAGTAAAGCGGCTGGAATGGCGAAACCGAGCACAAGGAGATGAGAAAAGAGGTGCGTTTTGGAAAACTTTCCCGATCACACGGTGTACCATCTTCTGGGTTTCTCATGCATGTTTTCGATGTAGGAAGATGCCCTTGAACCTGGAGATTTGGGACCCATGGGATGGGTACCATGCAGTATTACTTTAAAGGGTCTGTGTTTCCTCACCCAACCTCACCAAACCTCTCAGCCCCAAGAGTGTCCACCCTTATGTCTCAATCAGCTGTGGGTCTATATATGGTCAATCCAGGTGGCATCACAGCCCCTGAACGAATTTTGTAAGAATTTCTCTCTCTTTCACTGTCTTTGTTTCACGGGTTTTTAAAAGTAATTGATTTTTATAATGTAGTTTAGCTGCTTTCCTCTGCTGTGTTTCTGCCGCTTTACACTCACTTGACTCACTTACAGAGAGATATCAAAACATAGGTTTTAAGATTCTTACTAGTCAGATATATTCTTGGGCGGTGAATAGGGGGTGTTGAGTCCAATTCACTGAGCAAGGAGTAGGTCTTGTCTATTACATATTGGCTTTATGGAATGGTATCTGACCTAATTTGAAACCCTTGTTTTATGCATCACCCCACCTCACCTTTCCCGTTAAGCAGCCATAGTGTGTTTTCTAAACGTGGGACTCTGTTCTGTTTTGTAATTCAGTTCAAGGGTAGCGGTTTTTACATTCCCTCTATAAGTGATATCTTATGATAAGTGTCTTTTTCTGTATGACTTATTTCACTTAGAATCGTCATACCTAAATCCACTCATCATGCTGCTACTAGCCTTATGACGTTGGTTTCATGGCTGAGTGATATTCCATTGTACATAAGGACCACAACTTCTTTATCCATTTTTCTATTTCCTGGGATATTTAAGGTGTAACAAAGTGGAGGTTCTTGTCAACAGAGCAGCCCTAAACTTTGGGGTGCCTGTGTCTTGCTGATTTTTAGTTTTCCCAATTTATACGCCCATGAGTGGAAGTGCCCTATGCTCTCTAAGCTGAGTTTTTTGGAGGTTTCAGGACACACCGTACACTTCTCCAGAGTGGCTGTTGGCAATTTACATCCCGCCCATCAGCGTAGCCAGGCTCCCGTTTCTCCATGGCCTGTCCTGCATTTCTGGTTTTGACACTTTATTCAGCATGGCCCTTTTGACCGATGGGAAGCGAGACTTCTTTGTAGCGCTGATTTGCCTTTCCAGGTTGCTTGGTTGGCCAAAAAGGGCGTATGCGTTTTTTCCTGAATATATTCAGGAAAAAACGCATACGCCCTTTTTGGCCAAAGGCTTCATTGTCGAGGTTTTGCCGCTTTTCCTGTGCTTTAAAGGCGATTCGAATCTCCCTCCTGAAATCTGTTTCCTGCAATTCTGCCTTGCTTTCCATTCCTCTTCGTTACCTTCCCTCAATATATTTGTGGACGAGAGTTATCATTTATAAGTCTGCAGGTTTGTGAATTGCAGTGCCCCTGAGCTCCATTTTTCAACTCACTTTCTTGGGAGCTGGCCGCAAAAGCGCAAGATTGCTTCAGGCCCTATTCTGGTCCCGGGCGGCAGGCTGAGCCTGTGGTTAATTCTTCTTCCTGATGGGAAAATAGAGTGACCTGTGCCTGTCCCGATACCTAGAGCTAGTCTCTCATTGGTTACCCCTCTTCCCGTTCATCCTCAGGACAAATTGCAACCTGTACGGAACAGGAGGTTAAAGGTGCTGATTCTCCAAGGAGGGAGATTGCTAGTAAAGCGGCTGGAATGGCGAACCCGAGCACAAGGAGATGAGAAATGAGGTGCGTTTTGGAAACCTTTCCCGATCACACGGTGTACCATCTTCTGGGTTTCTCATGCATGTTTTCGATGTAGGAAGATGCCCTTGAACCTGGAGATTTGGGACCCATGGGATGGGTACCATGCAGTATTACTTTAAAGGGTCTGTGTTTCCTCACCCAACCTCACCAAACCTCTCAGCCCCAAGAGTGTCCACCCTTATGTCTCAATCAGCTGTGGGTCTAGATATGGTCAATCCAGGTGGCATCACAGCCCCTGAACGAATTTTGTAAGAATTTCTCTCTCTTTCACTGTCTTTGTTCCACGGGTTTTTAAAAGTAATTGATTTTTATAATGTGGTTTAGCTGCTTTCCTCTGCTGTGTTTCTGCCGCTTTACACCCACTTGACTTACTTACAGAGAGATATCAAAACATAGGTTTTAAGATTCTTACTAGTCAGATATATTCTTGGGCGGTGAATAGGGGGTGTTGAGTCCAATTCACTGAGCAAGGAGTAGGTCTTGTCTATTACATATTGGCTGTATGGAACGGTATCTGAGCTAATTTGAAACCCGTGTTTTATGCATCACCCCACCTCACCTTTCCCGTGAAGCAGCCATAGTGTGTTTTCTAAACGTGGGACTCTGTTCTGTTTTGTAATTCAGTTCAAGGGTAGCGGTTTTTACATTCCCTCTATAAGTGATATCTTATGATAAGTGTCTTTTTCTGTATGACTTATTTCACTGAGAATCGTCATACCTAAATCCACTCATCATGCTGCTACTAGACTTATGACGTTGGTTTCATGGCTGAGTGATATTCCATTGTACATAAGGACCACAACTTCTTTATCCATTTTTCTCTTTCCTGGGATATTTAAGGTGTAACGAAGTGGAGGTTCTTGTCAACAGAGCAGCCCTAAACTTTGGGGTGCCTGTGTCTTGCTGATTTTTAGTTTTCCCAATTTATACGCCCATGAGTGGAAGTGCCCTATGCTCTCTAAGCTGAGTTTTTTGGAGGTTTCAGGACACACCGTACACTTCTCCAGAGTGGCTGTTGGCAATTTACATCCCGCCCATCAGCGTAGCCAGGCTCCCGTTTCTCCATGGCCTGTCCTGCATTTCTGGTTTTGACACTTTATTCAGCATGGCCCTTTTGACCGATGGGAAGCGAGACTTCTTTGTAGCGCTGATTTGCCTTTCCAGGTTGCTTGGTTGGCCAAAAAGGGCGTATGCGTTTTTTCCTGAATATATTCTGGAAAAAACGCATACGCCCTTTTTGGCCAAGGGCTTCATTGTCGAGGTTTTGCCGCTTTTCCTGTGCTTTAAAGCCGATTCGAATCTCCCTCCTGAAATCTGTTTCCTGCAATTCTGCCTTGCTTTCCATTCCTCTTCGTTACCTTCCCTCAATATATTTGTGGACGAGAGTTATCATTTATAAGTCTGCAGGTTTGTGAATTGCAGTGCCCCTGAGCTCCATTTTTCAACTCATTTTCTTGGGAGCTGGCCGCAAAAGCGCAAGATTGCTTCAGGCCCTATTCTGGTCCCGGGCGGCAGGCTGAGCCTGTGGTTAATTCTTCTTCCTGATGGGAAAATAGAGTGACCTGTGCCTGTCCCGATACCTAGAGCTAGTCTCTCATTGGTTACCCCTCTTCCCGTTCATCCTCAGGACAAATTGCAACCAGTACGGAACAGGAGGTTAAAGGTGCTGATTCTCCAAGGAGGGAGATTGCTAGTAAAGCGGCTGGAATGGCGAACCCGAGCACAAGGAGATGAGAAAAGAGGTGCGTTTTGGAAAACTTTCCCGATCACACGGTGTACCATCTTCTGGGTTTCTCATGCATGTTTTCGATGTAGGAAGATGCCCTTGAACCTGGAGATTTGGGACCCATGGGATGGGTACCATGCAGTATTACTTTAAAGGGTCTGTGTTTCCTCACCCAACCTCACCAAACCTCTCAGCCCCAAGAGTGTCCACCCTTATGTCTCAATCAGCTGTGGGTCTATATATGGTCAATCCAGGTGGCATCACAGCCCCTGAACGAATTTTGTAAGAATTTCTCTCTCTTTCACTGTCTTTGTTTCACGGGTTTTTAAAAGTAATTGATTTTTATAATGTAGTTTAGCTGCTTTCCTCTGCTGTGTTTCTGCCGCTTTACACTCACTTGACTCACTTACAGAGAGATATCAAAACATAGGTTTTAAGATTCTTACTAGTCAGATATATTCTTGGGCGGTGAATAGGGGGTGTTGAGTCCAATTCACTGAGCAAGGAGTAGGTCTTGTCTATTACATATTGGCTTTATGGAACGGTATCTGAGCTAATTTGAAACCCGTGTTTTATGCATCACCCCACCTCACCTTTCCCGTGAAGCAGCCATAGTGTGTTTTCTAAACGTGGGACTCTGTTCTCTTTTGTAATTCAGTTCAAGGGTAGCGGTTTTTACATTCCCTCTATAAGTGATATCTTATGATAAGTGTCTTTTTCTGTATGACTTATTTCACTTAGAATCGTCATACCTAAATCCACTCATCATGCTGCTACTAGCCTTATGACGTTGGTTTCATGGCTGAGTGATATTCCATTGTACATAAGGACCACAACTTCTTTATCCATTTTTCTCTTTCCTGGGATATTTAAGGTGTAACGAAGTGGAGGTTCTTGTCAACAGAGCAGCCCTAAACTTTGGGGTGCCTGTGTCTTGCTGATTTTTAGTTTTCCCAATTTATACGCCCATGAGTGGAAGTGCCCTATGCTCTCTAAGCTGAGTTTTTTGGAGGTTTCAGGACACACCGTACACTTCTCCAGAGTGGCTGTTGGCAATTTACATCCCGCCCATCAGCGTAGCCAGGCTCCCGTTTCTCCATGGCCTGTCCTGCATTTCTGGTTTTGACACTTTATTCAGCATGGCCCTTTTGACCGATGGGAAGCGAGACTTCTTTGTAGCGCTGATTTGCCATTCCAGGTTGCTTGGTTGGCCAAAAAGGGCGTATGCGTTTTTTCCTGAATATATTCAGGAAAAAACGCATACGCCCTTTTTGGCCAAGGGCTTCATTGTCGAGGTTTTGCCGCTTTTCCTGTGCTTTAAAGGCGATTCGAATCTCCCTCCTGAAATCTGTTTCCTGCAATTCTGCCTTGCTTTCCATTCCTCTTCGTTGCCTTCCCTCAATATATTTGTGGACCAGAGTTATCATTTATAAGTCTGCAGGTTTGTGAATTGCAGTGCCCCTGAGCTCCATTTTTCAACTCGCTTTCTTGGGAGCTGGCCGCAAAAGCGCAGGATTGCTTCAGGCCCTATTCTGGTCCCGGGCGGCAGGCTGAGCCTGTGGTTAATTCTTCTTCCTGATGGGAAAATAGAGTGACCTGTGCCTGTCCCGATACCTAGAGCTAGTCTCTCATTGGTTCCCACTCTTCCCGTTCATCCTCAGGACAAATTGCAACCTGTACGGAACAGGAGGTTAAAGGTGCTGATTCTCCAAGGAGGGAGATTGCAAGTAAAGCGGCTGGAATGGCGAACCCGAGCACAAGGAGATGAGAAAAGAGGTGCGTTTTGGAAACCTTTCCCGATCACACGGTGTACCATCTTCTGGGTTTCTCATGCATGTTTTCGATATAGGAAGATGCCCTTGAACCTGGAGATTTGGGACCCATGGGATGGTTACCATGCAGTATTACTTTAAAGGGTCTGTGTTTCCTCACCCAACCTCACCAAACCTCTCAGCCCCAAGAGTGTCCACCCTTATGTCTCAATCAGATGTGGGTCTAGATATGGTCAATCCAGGTGGCATCACAGCCACTGAACGAATTTTGTAAGAATTTCTCTCTCTTTCACTGTCTTTGTTTCACGGGTTTTTAAAAGTAATTGATTTTTATAATGTGGTTTAGCTGCTTTCCTCTGCTGTGTTTCTGCCGCTTTACACCCACTTGACTCACTTACAGAGAGATATCAAAACATAGGTTTTAAGATTCTTACTAGTCAGATATATTCTTGGGCGGTGAATAGGGGGTGTTGAGTCCAATTCACTGAGCAAGGAGTAGGTCTTGTCTATTACATATTGGCTTTATGGAACGGTATCTGACCTAATTTGAAACCCTTGTTTTATGCATCACCCCACCTCACCTTTCCCGTTAAGCAGCCATAGTGTGTTTTCTAAACGTGGGACTCTGTTCTGTTTTGTAATTCAGTTCAAGGGTAGCGGTTTTTACATTCCCTCTATAAGTGATATCTTATGATAAGTGTCTTTTTCTGTATGACTTATTTCACTTAGAATCGTCATACCTAAATCCACTCATCATGCTGCTACTAGCCTTATGACGTTGGTTTCATGGCTGAGTGATATTCCATTGTACATAAGGACCACAACTTCTTTATCCATTTTTCTCTTTCCTGGGATATTTAAGGTGTAACGAAGTGGAGGTTCTTGTCAACAGAGCAGCCCTAAACTTTGGGGTGCCTGTGTCTTGCTGATTTTTAGTTTTCCCAATTTATACGCCCATGAGTGGAAGTGCCCTATGCTCTCTAAGCTGAGTTTTTTGGAGGTTTCAGGACACACCGTACACTTCTCCAGAGTGGCTGTTGGCAATTTACATCCCGCCCATCAGCGTAGCCAGGCTCCCGTTTCTCCATGGCCTGTCCTGCATTTCTGGTTTTGACACTTTATTCAGCATGGCCCTTTTGACCGATGGGAAGCGAGACTTCTTTGTAGCGCTGATTTGCCTTTCCAGGTTGCTTGGTTGGCCAAAAAGGGCGTATGCGTTTTTTCCTGAATATATTCAGGAAAAAACGCATACGCCCTTTTTGGCCAAGGGCTTCATTGTCGAGGTTTTGCCGCTTTTCCTGTGCTTTAAAGGCGATTCGAATCTCCCTCCTGAAATCTGTTTCCTGCAATTCTGCCTTGCTTTCCATTCCTCTTCGTTACCTTCCCTCAATATATTTGTGGACGAGAGTTATCATTTATAAGTCTGCAGGTTTGTGAATTGCAGTGCCCCTGAGCTCCATTTTTCAACTCACTTTCTTGGGAGCTGGCCGCAAAAGCGCAAGATTGCTTCAGGCCCTATTCTGGTCCCGGGCGGCAGGCTGAGCCTGTGGTTAATTCTTCTTCCTGATGGGAAAATAGAGTGACCTGTGCCTGTCCCGATACCTAGAGCTAGTCTCTCATTGGTTACCCCTCTTCCCGTTCATCCTCAGGACAAATTGCAACCAGTACGGAACAGGAGGTTAAAGGTGCTGATTCTCCAAGGAGGGAGATTGCTAGTAAAGCGGCTGGAATGGCGAACCCGAGCACAAGGAGATGAGAAAAGAGGTGCGTTTTGGAAACCTTTCCCGATCACACGGTGTACCATCTTCTGGGTTTCTCATGCATGTTTTCGATGTAGGAAGATGCCCTTGAACCTGGAGATTTGGGACCCATGGGATGGGTACCATGCAGTATTACTTTAAAGGGTCTGTGTTTCCTCACCCAACCTCACCAAACCTCTCAGCCCCAAGAGTGTCCACCCTTATGTCTCCATCAGCTGTGGGTCTAGATATGGTCAATCCAGGTGGCATCACAGCCCCTGAACGAATTTTGTAAGAATTTCTCTCTCTTTCACTGTCTTTGTTTCACGGGTTTTTAAAAGTAATTGATTTTTATAATGTGGTATATCTGCTTTCCTCTGCTGTGTTTCTGCCGCTTTACACCCACTTGAGTCACTTACAGAGAGATATCAAAACATAGGTTTTAAGATTCTTACTAGTCAGATATATTCTTGGGCGGTGAATAGGGGGTGTTGAGTCCAATTCACTGAGCAAGGAGTAGGTCTTGTCTATTACATATTGGCTTTATGGAACGGTATCTGAGCTAATTTGAAACCCGTGTTTTATGCATCACCCCACCTCACCTTTCCCGTGAAGCAGCCATAGTGTGTTTTCTAAACGTGGGACTCTGTTCTGTTTTGTAATTCAGTTCAAGGGTAGCGGTTTTTACATTCCCTCTATAAGTGATATCTTATGATAAGTGTCTTTTTCTGTATGACTTATTTCACTTAGAATCGTCATACCTAAATCCACTCATCATGCTGCTACTAGCCTTATGACGTTGGTTTCATGGCTGAGTGATATTCCATTGTACATAAGGACCACAACTTCTTTATCCATTTTTCTCTTTCCTGGGATATTTAAGGTGTAACGAAGTGGAGGTTCTTGTCAACAGAGCAGCCCTAAACTTTGGGGTGCCTGTGTCTTGCTGATTTTTAGTTTTCCCAATTTATACGCCCATGAGTGGAAGTGCCCTATGCTCTCTAAGCTGAGTTTTTTGGAGGTTTCAGGACACACCGTACACTTCTCCAGAGTGGCTGTTGGCAATTTACATCCCGCCCATCAGCGTAGCCAGGCTCCCGTTTCTCCATGGCCTGTCCTGCATTTCTGGTTTTGACACTTTATTCAGCATGGCCCTTTTGACCGATGGGAAGCGAGACTTCTTTGTAGCGCTGATTTGCCTTTCCAGGTTGCTTGGTTGGCCAAAAAGGGCGTATGCGTTTTTTCCTGAATATATTCAGGAAAAAACGCATACGCCCTTTTTGGCCAAGGGCTTCATTGTCGAGGTTTTGCCGCTTTTCCTGTGCTTTAAAGCCGATTCGAATCTCCCTCCTGAAATCTGTTTCCTGCAATTCTGCCTTGCTTTCCATTCCTCTTCGTTGCCTTCCCTCAATATATTTGTGGACCAGAGTTATCATTTATAAGTCTGCAGGTTTGTGAATTGCAGTGCCCCTGAGCTCCATTTTTCAACTCGCTTTCTTGGAAGCTGGCCGCAAAAGCGCAGGATTGCTTCAGGCCCTATTCTTGTCCCGGGCGGCAGGCTGAGCCTGTGGTTAATTCTTCTTCCTGATGGGAAAATAGAGTGACCTGTGCCTGTCCCGATACCTAGAGCTAGTCTCTCATTGGTTCCCCCTCTTCCCGTTCATCCTCAGGACAAATTGCAACCTGTACGGAACAGGAGGTTAAAGGTGCTGATTCTCCAAGGAGGGAGATTGCAAGTAAAGCGGCTGGAATGGCGAACCCGAGCACAAGGAGATGAGAAAAGAGGTGCGTTTTGGAAACCTTTCCCGATCACACGGTGTACTATCTTCTGGGTTTCTAATGCATGTTTTCGATGTAGGAAGATGCCCTTGAACCTGGAGATTTGGGACCCATGGGATGGTTACCATGCAGTATTACTTTAAAGGGTCTGTGTTTCCTCACCCAACCTCACCAAACCTCTCAGCCCCAAGAGTGTCCACCCTTATGTCTCAATCAGCTGTGGGTCTAGATATGGTCAATCCAGGTGGCATCACAGCCCCTGAACGAATTTTGTAAGAATTTCTCTCTCTTTCACTGTCTTTGTTTCACGGGTTTTTAAAAGTAATTGATTTTTATAATGTGGTTTAGCTGCTTTCCTCTGCTGTGTTTCTGCCGCTTTACACCCACTTGACTCACTTACAGAGAGATATCAAAACATAGGTTTTAAGATTCTTACTAGTCAGATATATTCTTGGGCGGTGAATAGGGGGTGTTGAGTCCAATTCACTGAGCAAGGAGTAGGTCTTGTCTATTACATATTGGCTTTATGGAACGGTATCTGAGCTAATTTGAAACCCGTGTTTTATGCATCACCCCACCTCACCTTTCCCGTGAAGCAGCCATAGTGTGTTTTCTAAACGTGGGACTCTGTTCTGTTTTGTAATTCAGTTCAAGGGTAGCGGTTTTTACATTCCCTCTATAAGTGATATCTTATGATAAGTGTCTTTTTCTGTATGACTTATTTCACTTAGAATCGTCATACCTAAATCCACTCATCATGCTGCTACTAGCCTTATGACGTTGGTTTCATGGCTGAGTGATATTCCATTGTACATAAGGACCACAACTTCTTTATCCATTTTTCTCTTTCCTGGGATATTTAAGGTGTAACGAAGTGGAGGTTCTTGTCAACAGAGCAGCCCTAAACTTTGGGGTGCCTGTGTCTTGCTGATTTTTAGTTTTCCCAATTTATACGCCCATGAGTGGAAGTGCCCTATGCTCTCTAAGCTGAGTTTTTTGGAGGTTTCAGGACACACCGTACACTTCTCCAGAGTGGCTGTTGGCAATTTACATCCCGCCCATCAGCGTAGCCAGGCTCCCGTTTCTCCATGGCCTGTCCTGCATTTCTGGTTTTGACACTTTATTCAGCATGGCCCTTTTGACCGATGGGAAGCGAGACTTCTTTGTAGCGCTGATTTGCCTTTCCAGGTTGCTTGGTTGGCCAAAAAGGGCGTATGCGTTTTTTCCTGAATATATTCAGGAAAAAACGCATACGCCCTTTTTGGCCAAGGGCTTCATTGTCGAGGTTTTGCCGCTTTTCCTGTGCTTTAAAGCCGATTCGAATCTCCCTCCTGAAATCTGTTTCCTGCAATTCTGCCTTGCTTTCCATTCCTCTTCGTTGCCTTCCCTCAATATATTTGTGGACCAGAGTTATCATTTATAAGTCTGCAGGTTTGTGAATTGCAGTGCCCCTGAGCTCCATTTTTCAACTCGCTTTCTTGGGAGCTGGCCGCAAAAGCGCAGGATTGCTTCAGGCCCTATTCTGGTCCCGGGCGGCAGGCTGAGCCTGTGGTTAATTCTTCTTCCTGATGGGAAAATAGAGTGACCTGTGCCTGTCCCGATACCTAGAGCTAGTCTCTCATTGGTTCCCACTCTTCCCGTTCATCCTCAGGACAAATTGCAACCTGTACGGAACAGGAGGTTAAAGGTGCTGATTCTACAAGGAGGGAGATTGCAAGTAAAGCGGCTGGAATGGCGAACCCGAGCACAAGGAGATGAGAAAAGAGGTGCGTTTTGGAAACCTTTCCCGATCACACGGTGTACCATCTTCTGGGTTTCTCATGCATGTTTTCGATATAGGAAGATGCCCTTGAACCTGGAGATTTGGGACCCATGGGATGGTTACCATGCAGTATTACTTTAAAGGGTCTGTGTTTCCTCACCCAACCTCACCAAACCTCTCAGCCCCAAGAGTGTCCACCCTTATGTCTCAATCAGATGTGGGTCTAGATATGGTCAATCCAGGTGGCATCACAGCCACTGAACGAATTTTGTAAGAATTTCTCTCTCTTTCACTGTCTTTGTTTCACGGGTTTTTAAAAGTAATTGATTTTTATAATGTGGTTTAGCTGCTTTCCTCTGCTGTGTTTCTGCCGCTTTACACCCACTTGACTCACTTACAGAGAGATATCAAAACATAGGTTTTAAGATTCTTACTAGTCAGATATATTCTTGGGCGGTGAATAGGGGGTGTTGAGTCCAATTCACTGAGCAAGGAGTAGGTCTTGTCTATTACATATTGGCTTTATGGAACGGTATCTGACCTAATTTGAAACCCTTGTTTTATGCATCACCCCACCTCACCTTTCCCGTTAAGCAGCCATAGTGTGTTTTCTAAACGTGGGACTCTGTTCTGTTTTGTAATTCAGTTCAAGGGTAGCGGTTTTTACATTCCCTCTATAAGTGATATCTTATGATAAGTGTCTTTTTCTGTATGACTTATTTCACTTAGAATCGTCATACCTAAATCCACTCATCATGCTGCTACTAGCCTTATGACGTTGGTTTCATGGCTGAGTGATATTCCATTGTACATAAGGACCACAACTTCTTTATCCATTTTTCTCTTTCCTGGGATATTTAAGGTGTAACGAAGTGGAGGTTCTTGTCAACAGAGCAGCCCTAAACTTTGGGGTGCCTGTGTCTTGCTGATTTTTAGTTTTCCCAATTTATACGCCCATGAGTGGAAGTGCCCTATGCTCTCTAAGCTGAGTTTTTTGGAGGTTTCAGGACACACCGTACACTTCTCCAGAGTGGCTGTTGGCAATTTGCATCCCGCCCATCAGCGTAGCCAGGCTCCCGTTTCTCCATGGCCTGTCCTGCATTTCTGGTTTTGACACTTTATTCAGCATGGCCCTTTTGACCGATGGGAAGCGAGACTTCTTTGTAGCGCTGATTTGCCTTTCCAGGTTGCTTGGTTGGCCAAAAAGGGCGTATGCGTTTTTTCCTGAATATATTCAGGAAAAAACGCATACGCCCTTTTTGGCCAAGGGCTTCATTGTCGAGGTTTTGCCGCTTTTCCTGTGCTTTAAAGGCGATTCGAATCTCCCTCCTGAAATCTGTTTCCTGCAATTCTGCCTTGCTTTCCATTCCTCTTCGTTACCTTCCCTCAATATATTTGTGGACGAGAGTTATCATTTATAAGTCTGCAGGTTTGTGAATTGCAGTGCCCCTGAGCTCCATTTTTCAACTCACTTTCTTGGGAGCTGGCCGCAAAAGCGCAAGATTGCTTCAGGCCCTATTCTGGTCCCGGGCGGCAGGCTGAGCCTGTGGTTAATTCTTCTTCCTGATGGGAAAATAGAGTGACCTGTGCCTGTCCCGATACCTAGAGCTAGTCTCTCATTGGTTACCCCTCTTCCCGTTCATCCTCAGGACAAATTGCAACCAGTACGGAACAGGAGGTTAAAGGTGCTGATTCTCCAAGGAGGGAGATTGCTAGTAAAGCGGCTGGAATGGCGAACCCGAGCACAAGGAGATGAGAAAAGAGGTGCGTTTTGGAAACCTTTCCCGATCACACGGTGTACCATCTTCTGGGTTTCTCATGCATGTTTTCGATGTAGGAAGATGCCCTTGAACCTGGAGATTTGGGACCCATGGGATGGGTACCATGCAGTATTACTTTAAAGGGTCTGTGTTTCCTCACCCAACCTCACCAAACCTCTCAGCCCCAAGAGTGTCCACCCTTATGTCTCAATCAGCTGTGGGTCTAGATATGGTCAATCCAGGTGGCATCACAGCCCCTGAACGAATTTTGTAAGAATTTCTCTCTCTTTCACTGTCTTTGTTTCACGGGTTTTTAAAAGTAATTGATTTTTATAATGTGGTATATCTGCTTTCCTCTGCTGTGTTTCTGCCGCTTTACACCCACTTGAGTCACTTACAGAGAGATATCAAAACATAGGTTTTAAGATTCTTACTAGTCAGATATATTCTTGGGCGGTGAATAGGGGGTGTTGAGTCCAATTCACTGAGCAAGGAGTAGGTCTTGTCTATTACATATTGGCTTTATGGAACGGTATCTGAGCTAATTTGAAACCCGTGTTTTATGCATCACCCCACCTCACCTTTCCCGTGAAGCAGCCATAGTGTGTTTTCTAAACGTGGGACTCTGTTCTGTTTTGTAATTCAGTTCAAGGGTAGCGGTTTTTACATTCCCTCTATAAGTGATATCTTATGATAAGTGTCTTTTTCTGTATGACTTATTTCACTTAGAATCGTCATACCTAAATCCACTCATCATGCTGCTACTAGCCTTATGACGTTGGTTTCATGGCTGAGTGATATTCCATTGTACATAAGGACCACAACTTCTTTATCCATTTTTCTCTTTCCTGGGATATTTAAGGTGTAACGAAGTGGAGGTTCTTGTCAACAGAGCAGCCCTAAACTTTGGGGTGCCTGTGTCTTGCTGATTTTTAGTTTTCCCAATTTATACGCCCATGAGTGGAAGTGCCCTATGCTCTCTAAGCTGAGTTTTTTGGAGGTTTCAGGACACACCGTACACTTCTCCAGAGTGGCTGTTGGCAATTTACATCCCGCCCATCAGCGTAGCCAGGCTCCCGTTTCTCCATGGCCTGTCCTGCATTTCTGGTTTTGACACTTTATTCAGCATGGCCCTTTTGACCGATGGGAAGCGAGACTTCTTTGTAGCGCTGATTTGCCTTTCCAGGTTGCTTGGTTGGCCAAAAAGGGCGTATGCGTTTTTTCCTGAATATATTCAGGAAAAAACGCATACGCCCTTTTTGGCCAAGGGCTTCATTGTCGAGGTTTTGCCGCTTTTCCTGTGCTTTAAAGGCGATTCGAATCTCCCTCCTGAAATCTGTTTCCTGCAATTCTGCCTTGCTTTCCATTCCTCTTCGTTGCCTTCCCTCAATATATTTGTGGACCAGAGTTATCATTTATAAGTCTGCAGGTTTGTGAATTGCAGTGCCCCTGAGCTCCATTTTTCAACTCGCTTTCTTGGGAGCTGGCCGCAAAAGCGCAGGATTGCTTCAGGCCCTATTCTGGTCCCGGGCGGCAGGCTGAGCCTGTGGTTAATTCTTCTTCCTGATGGGAAAATAGAGTGACCTGTGCCTGTCCCGATACCTAGAGCTAGTCTCTCATTGGTTCCCACTCTTCCCGTTCATCCTCAGGACAAATTGCAACCTGTACGGAACAGGAGGTTAAAGGTGCTGATTCTCCAAGGAGGGAGATTGCAAGTAAAGCGGCTGGAATGGCGAACCCGAGCACAAGGAGATGAGAAAAGAGGTGCGTTTTGGAAACCTTTCCCGATCACACGGTGTACCATCTTCTGGGTTTCTCATGCATGTTTTCGATATAGGAAGATGCCCTTGAACCTGGAGATTTGGGACCCATGGGATGGTTACCATGCAGTATTACTTTAAAGGGTCTGTGTTTCCTCACCCAACCTCACCAAACCTCTCAGCCCCAAGAGTGTCCACCCTTATGTCTCAATCAGATGTGGGTCTAGATATGGTCAATCCAGGTGGCATCACAGCCACTGAACGAATTTTGTAAGAATTTCTCTCTCTTTCACTGTCTTTGTTTCACGGGTTTTTAAAAGTAATTGATTTTTATAATGTGGTTTAGCTGCTTTCCTCTGCTGTGTTTCTGCCGCTTTACACCCACTTGACTCACTTACAGAGAGATATCAAAACATAGGTTTTAAGATTCTTACTAGTCAGATATATTCTTGGGCGGTGAATAGGGGGTGTTGAGTCCAATTCACTGAGCAAGGAGTAGGTCTTGTCTATTACATATTGGCTTTATGGAACGGTATCTGACCTAATTTGAAACCCTTGTTTTATGCATCACCCCACCTCACCTTTCCCGTGAAGCAGCCATAGTGTGTTTTCTAAACGTGGGACTCTGTTCTGTTTTGTAATTCAGTTCAAGGGTAGCGGTTTTTACATTCCCTCTATAAGTGATATCTTATGATAAGTGTCTTTTTCTGTATGACTTATTTCACTTAGAATCGTCATACCTAAATCCACTCATCATGCTGCTACTAGCCTTATGACGTTGGTTTCATGGCTGAGTGATATTCCATTGTACATAAGGACCACAACTTCTTTATCCATTTTTCTCTTTCCTGGGATATTTAAGGTGTAACGAAGTGGAGGTTCTTGTCAACAGAGCAGCCCTAAACTTTGGGGTGCCTGTGTCTTGCTGATTTTTAGTTTTCCCAATTTATACGCCCATGAGTGGAAGTGCCCTATGCTCTCTAAGCTGAGTTTTTTGGAGGTTTCAGGACACACCGTACACTTCTCCAGAGTGGCTGTTGGCAATTTGCATCCCGCCCATCAGCGTAGCCAGGCTCCCGTTTCTCCATGGCCTGTCCTGCATTTCTGGTTTTGACACTTTATTCAGCATGGCCCTTTTGACCGATGGGAAGCGAGACTTCTTTGTAGCGCTGATTTGCCTTTCCAGGTTGCTTGGTTGGCCAAAAAGGGCGTATGCGTTTTTTCCTGAATATATTCAGGAAAAAACGCATACGCCCTTTTTGGCCAAGGGCTTCATTGTCGAGGTTTTGCCGCTTTTCCTGTGCTTTAAAGGCGATTCGAATCTCCCTCCTGAAATCTGTTTCCTGCAATTCTGCCTTGCTTTCCATTCCTCTTCGTTACCTTCCCTCAATATATTTGTGGACGAGAGTTATCATTTATAAGTCTGCAGGTTTGTGAATTGCAGTGCCCCTGAGCTCCATTTTTCAACTCACTTTCTTGGGAGCTGGCCGCAAAAGCGCAAGATTGCTTCAGGCCCTATTCTGGTCCCGGGCGGCAGGCTGAGCCTGTGGTTAATTCTTCTTCCTGATGGGAAAATAGAGTGACCTGTGCCTGTCCCGATACCTAGAGCTAGTCTCTCATTGGTTACCCCTCTTCCCGTTCATCCTCAGGACAAATTGCAACCAGTACGGAACAGGAGGTTAAAGGTGCTGATTCTCCAAGGAGGGAGATTGCTAGTAAAGCGGCTGGAATGGCGAACCCGAGCACAAGGAGATGAGAAAAGAGGTGCGTTTTGGAAACCTTTCCCGATCACACGGTGTACCATCTTCTGGGTTTCTCATGCATGTTTTCGATGTAGGAAGATGCCCTTGAACCTGGAGATTTGGGACCCATGGGATGGGTACCATGCAGTATTACTTTAAAGGGTCTGTGTTTCCTCACCCAACCTCACCAAACCTCTCAGCCCCAAGAGTGTCCACCCTTATGTCTCAATCAGCTGTGGGTCTAGATATGGTCAATCCAGGTGGCATCACAGCCCCTGAACGAATTTTGTAAGAATTTCTCTCTCTTTCACTGTCTTTGTTTCACGGGTTTTTAAAAGTAATTGATTTTTATAATGTAGTTTAGCTGCTTTCCTCTGCTGTGTTTCTGCCGCTTTACACTCACTTGACTCACTTACAGAGAGATATCAAAACATAGGTTTTAAGATTCTTACTAGTCAGATATATTCTTGGGCGGTGAATAGGGGGTGTTGAGTCCAATTCACTGAGCAAGGAGTAGGTCTTGTCTATTACATATTGGCTTTATGGAACGGTATCTGAGCTAATTTGAAACCCGTGTTTTATGCATCACCCCACCTCACCTTTCCCGTGAAGCAGCCATAGTGTGTTTTCTAAACGTGGGACTCTGTTCTGTTTTGTAATTCATTTCAAGGGTAGCGGTTTTTACATTCCCTCTATAAGTGATATCTTATGATAAGTGTCTTTTTCTGTATGACTTATTTCACTGAGAATCGTCATACCTAAATCCACTCATCATGCTGCTACTAGCCTTATGACGTTGGTTTCATGGCTGAGTGATATTCCATTGTACATAAGGACCACAACTTCTTTATCCATTTTTCTCTTTCCTGGGATATTTAAGGTGTAACGAAGTGGAGGTTCTTGTCAACAGAGCAGCCCTAAACTTTGGGGTGCCTGTTTCTTGCTGATTTTTAGTTTTCCCAATTTATACGCCCATGAGTGGAAGTGCCCTATGCTCTCTAAGCTGAGTTTTTTGGAGGTTTCAGGACACACCGTACACTTCTCCAGAGTGGCTGTTGGCAATTTACATCCCGCCCATCAGCGTAGCCAGGCTCCCGTTTCTCCATGGCCTGTCCTGCATTTCTGGTTTTGACACTTTATTCAGCATGGCCCTTTTGACCGATGGGAAGCGAGACTTCTTTGTAGCGCTGATTTGCCTTTCCAGGTTGCTTGGTTGGCCAAAAAGGGCGTATGCGTTTTTTCCTGAATATATTCAGGAAAAAACGCATACGCCCTTTTTGGCCAAGGGCTTCATTGTCGAGGTTTTGCCGCTTTTCCTGTGCTTTAAAGGCGATTCGAATCTCCCTCCTGAAATCTGTTTCCTGCAATTCTGCCTTGCTTTCCATTCCTCTTCGTTGCCTTCCCTCAATATATTTGTGGACCAGAGTTTTCATTTATAAGTCTGCAGGTTTGTGAATTGCAGTGCCCCTGAGCTCCATTTTTCAACTCGCTTTCTTGGGAGCTGGCCGCAAAAGCGCAGGATTGCTTCAGGCCCTATTCTGGTCCCGGGCGGCAGGCTGAGCCTGTGGTTAATTCTTCTTCCTGATGGGAAAATAGAGTGACCTGTGCCTGTCCCGATAACTAGAGCTAGTCTCTCATTGGTTCCCCCTCTTCCCGTTCATCCTCAGGACAAATTGCAACCTGTACGGAACAGGAGGTTAAAGGTGCTGATTCTCCAAGGAGGGAGATTGCAAGTAAAGCGGCTGGAATGGCGAACCCGAGCACAAGGAGATGAGAAAAGAGGTGCGTTTTGGAAACCTTTCCCGATCACACGGTGTACCATCTTCTGGGTTTCTCATGCATGTTTTCGATGTAGGAAGATGCCCTTGAACCTGGAGATTTGGGACCCATGGGATGGGTACCATGCAGTATTACTTTAAAGGGTCTGTGTTTCCTCACCCAACCTCACCAAACCTCTCAGCCCCAAGAGTGTCCACCCTTATGTCTCAATCAGCTGTGGGTCTAGATATGGTCAATCCAGGTGGCATCACAGCCCCTGAACGAATTTTGTAAGAATTTCTCTCTCTTTCACTGTCTTTGTTTCACGGGTTTTTAAAAGTAATTGATTTTTATAATGTAGTTTAGCTGCTTTCCTCTGCTGTGTTTCTGCCGCTTTACACTCACTTGACTCACTTACAGAGAGATATCAAAACATAGGTTTTAAGATTCTTACTAGTCAGATATATTCTTGGGCGGTGAATAGGGGGTGTTGAGTCCAATTCACTGAGCAAGGAGTAGGTCTTGTCTATTACATATTGGCATTATGGAACGGTATCTGAGCTAATTTGAAACCCGTGTTTTATGCATCACCCCACCTCACCTTTCCCGTGAAGCAGCCATAGTGTGTTTTCTAAACGTGGGACTCTGTTCTGTTTTGTAATTCATTTCAAGGGTAGCGGTTTTTACATTCCCTCTATAAGTGATATCTTATGATAAGTGTCTTTTTCTGTATGACTTATTTCACTGAGAATCGTCATACCTAAATCCACTCATCATGCTGCTACTAGCCTTATGACGTTGGTTTCATGGCTGAGTGATATTCCATTGTACATAAGGACCACAACTTCTTTATCCATTTTTCTCTTTCCTGGGATATTTAAGGTGTAACGAAGTGGAGGTTCTTGTCAACAGAGCAGCCCTAAACTTTGGGGTGCCTGTGTCTTGCTGATTTTTAGTTTTCCCAATTTATACGCCCATGAGTGGAAGTGCCCTATGCTCTCTAAGCTGAGTTTTTTGGAGGTTTCAGGACACACCGTACACTTCTCCAGAGTGGCTGTTGGCAATTTACATCCCGCCCATCAGCGTAGCCAGGCTCCCGTTTCTCCATGGCCTGTCCTGCATTTCTGGTTTTGACACTTTATTCAGCATGGCCCTTTTGACCGATGGGAAGCGAGACTTCTTTGTAGCGCTGATTTGCCTTTCCAGGTTGCTTGGTTGGCCAAAAAGGGCGTATGCGTTTTTTCCTGAATATATTCAGGAAAAAACGCATACGCCCTTTTTGGCCAAGGGCTTCATTGTCGAGGTTTTGCCGCTTTTCCTGTGCTTTAAAGGCGATTCGAATCTCCCTCCTGAAATCTGTTTCCTGCAATTCTGCCTTGCTTTCCATTCCTCTTCGTTGCCTTCCCTCAATATATTTGTGGACCAGAGTTATCATTTATAAGTCTGCAGGTTTGTGAATTGCAGTGCCCCTGAGCTCCATTTTTCAACTCGCTTTCTTGGGAGCTGGCCGCAAAAGCGCAGGATTGCTTCAGGCCCTATTCTGGTCCCGGGCGGCAGGCTGAGCCTGTGGTTAATTCTTCTTCCTGATGGGAAAATAGAGTGACCTGTGCCTATCCCGATACCTAGAGCTAGTCTCTCATTGGTTCCCCCTCTTCCCGTTCATCCTCAGGACAAATTGCAACCTGTACGGAACAGGAGGTTAAAGGTGCTGATTCTCCAAGGAGGGAGATTGCTAGTAAAGCGGCTGGAATGGCGAACCCGAGCACAAGGAGATGAGAAAAGAGGTGCGTTTTGGAAACCTTTCCCGATCACACGGTGTACCATCTTCTGGGTTTCTCATGCATGTTTTCGATATAGGAAGATGCCCTTGAACCTGGAGATTTGGGACCCATGGGATGGTTACCATGCAGTATTACTTTAAAGGGTCTGTGTTTCCTCACCCAACCTCACCAAACCTCTCAGCCCCAAGAGTGTCCACCCTTATGTCTCAATCAGCTGTGGGTCTAGATATGGTCAATCCAGGTGGCATCACAGCCCCTGAACGAATTTTGTAAGAATTTCTCTCTCTTTCACTGTCTTTGTTTCACGGGTTTTTAAAAGTAATTGATTTTTATAATGTGGTTTAGCTGCTTTCCTCTGCTGTGTTTCTGCCGCTTTACACCCACTTGACTCACTTACAGAGAGATATCAAAACATAGGTTTTAAGATTCTTACTAGTCAGATATATTCTTGGGCGGTGAATAGGGGGTGTTGAGTCCAATTCACTGAGCAAGGAGTAGGTCTTGTCTATTACATATTGGCTTTATGGAACGGTATCTGACCTAATTTGAAACCCTTGTTTTATGCATCACCCCACCTCACCTTTCCCGTGAAGCAGCCATAGTGTGTTTTCTAAACGTGGGACTCTGTTCTGTTTTGTAATTCAGTTCAAGGGTAGCGGTTTTTACATTCCCTCTATAAGTGATATCTTATGATAAGTGTCTTTTTCTGTATGACTTATTTCACTTAGAATCGTCATACCTAAATCCACTCATCATGCTGCTACTAGCCTTATGACGTTGGTTTCATGGCTGAGTGATATTCCATTGTACATAAGGACCACAACTTCTTTATCCATTTTTCTCTTTCCTGGGATATTTAAGGTGTAACGAAGTGGAGGTTCTTGTCAACAGAGCAGCCCTAAACTTTGGGGTGCCTGTGTCTTGCTGATTTTTAGTTTTCCCAATTTATACGCCCATGAGTGGAAGTGCCCTATGCTCTCTAAGCTGAGTTTTTTGGAGGTTTCAGGACACACCGTACACTTCTCCAGAGTGGCTGTTGGCAATTTACATCCCGCCCATCAGCGTAGCCAGACTCCCATTTCTCCATGGCCTGTCCTGCATTTCTGGTTTTGACACTTTATTCAGCATGGCCCTTTTGACCGATGGGAAGCGAGACTTCTTTGTAGCGCTGATTTGCCTTTCCAGGTTGCTTGGTTGGCCAAAAAGGGCGTATGCGTTTTTTCCTGAATATATTCAGGAAAAAACGCATACGCCCTTTTTGGCCAAGGGCTTCATTGTCGAGGTTTTGCCGCTTTTCCTGTGCTTTAAAGGCGATTCGAATCTCCCTCCTGAAATCTGTTTCCTGCAATTCTGCCTTGCTTTCCATTCCTCTTCGTTACCTTCCCTCAATATATTTGTGGACGAGAGTTATCATTTATAAGTCTGCAGGTTTGTGAATTGCAGTGCCCCTGAGCTTCATTTTTCAACTCACTTTCTTGGGAGCTGGCCGCAAAAGCGCAAGATTGCTTCAGGCCCTATTCTGGTCCCGGGCGGCAGGCTGAGCCTGTGGTTAATTCTTCTTCCTGATGGGAAAATAGAGTGACCTGTGCCTGTCCCGATACCTAGAGCTAGTCTCTCATTGGTTACCCCTCTTCCCGTTCATCCTCAGGACAAATTGCAACCTGTACGGAACAGGAGGTTAAAGGTGCTGATTCTCCAAGGAGGGAGATTGCTAGTAACGTGGCTGGAATGGCGAACCCGAGCACAAGGAGATGAGAAAAGAGGTGCGTTTTGGAAACCTTTCCCGATCACACGGTGTACCATCTTCTGGGTTTCTCATGCATGTTTTCGATGTAGGAAGATGCCCTTGAACCTGGAGATTTGGGACCCATGGGATGGGTACCATGCAGTATTACTTTAAAGGGTCTGTGTTTCCTCACCCAACCTCACCAAACCTCTCAGCCCCAAGAGTGTCCACCCTTATGTCTCAATCAGCTGTTGGTCTAGATATGGTCAATCCAGGTGGCATCACAGCCCCTGAACGAATTTTGTAAGAATTTCTCTCTCTTTCACTGTCTTTGTTTCACGGGTTTTTAAAAGTAATTGATTTTTATAATGTAGTTTAGCTGCTTTCCTCTGCTGTGTTTCTGCCGCTTTACACTCACTTGACTCACTTACAGAGAGATATCAAAACATAGGTTTTAAGATTCTTACTAGTCAGATATATTCTTGGGCGGTGAATAGGGGGTGTTGAGTCCAATTCACTGAGCAAGGAGTAGGTCTTGTCTATTACATATTGGCTTTATGGAACGGTATCTGAGCTAATTTGAAACCCATGTTTTATGCATCACCCCACCTCACCTTTCCCGTGAAGCAGCCATAGTGTGTTTTCTAAACGTGGGACTCTGTTCTGTTTTGTAATTCAGTTCAAGGGTAGCGGTTTTTACATTCCCTCTATAAGTGATATCTTATGATAAGTGTCTTTTTCTGTATGACTTATTTCACTTAGAATCGTCATACCTAAATCCACTCATCATGCTGCTACTAGCCTTATGATGTTGGTTTCATGGCTGAGTGATATTCCATTGTACATAAGGACCACAACTTCTTTATCCATTTTTCTCTTTCCTGGGATATTTAAGGTGTAACGAAGTGGAGGTTCTTGTCAACAGAGCAGCCCTAAACTTTGGGGTGCCTGTGTCTTGCTGATTTTTAGTTTTCCCAATTTATACGCCCATGAGTGGAAGTGCCCTATGCTCTCTAAGCTGAGTTTTTTGGAGGTTTCAGGACACACCGTACACTTCTCCAGAGTGGCTGTTGGCAATTTACATCCCGCCCATCAGCGTAGCCAGGCTCCCGTTTCTCCATGGCCTGTCCTGCATTTCTGGTTTTGACACTTTATTCAGCATGGCCCTTTTGACCGATGGGAAGCGAGACTTCTTTGTAGCGCTGATTTGCCTTTCCAGGTTGCTTGGTTGGCCAAAAAGGGCGTATGCGTTTTTTCCTGAATATATTCAGGAAAAAACGCATACGCCCTTTTTGGCCAAGGGCTTCATTGTCGAGGTTTTGCCGCTTTTCCTGTGCTTTAAAGCCGATTCGAATCTCCCTCCTGAAATCTGTTTCCTGCAATTCTGCCTTGCTTTCCATTCCTCTTCGTTGCCTTCCCTCAATATATTTGTGGACCAGAGTTATCATTTATAAGTCTGCAGGTTTGTGAATTGCAGTGCCCCTGAGCTCCATTTTTCAACTCGATTTCTTGGGAGCTGGCCGCAAAAGCGCAGGATTGCTTCAGGCCCTATTCTGGTCCCGGGCGGCAGGCTGAGCCTGTGGTTAATTCTTCTTCCTGATGGGAAAATAGAGTGACCTGTGCCTGTCCCGATACCTAGAGCTAGTCTCTCATTGGTTCCCCCTCTTCCCGTTCATCCTCAGGACAAATTGCAACCTGTACGGAACAGGAGGTTAAAGGTGCTGATTCTCCAAGGAGGGAGATTGCAAGTAAAGCGGCTGGAATGGCGAACCCGAGCACAAGGAGATGAGAAAAGAGGTGCGTTTTGGAAACCTTTCCCGATCACACGGTGTACCATCTTCTGGGTTTCTCATGCATGTTTTCGATATAGGAAGATGCCCTTGAACCTGGAGATTTGGGACCCATGGGATGGTTACCATGCAGTATTACTTTAAAGGGTCTGTGTTTCCTCACCCAACCTCACCAAACCTCTCAGCCCCAAGAGTGTCCACCCTTATGTCTCAATCAGATGTGGGTCTAGATATGGTCAATCCAGGTGGCATCACAGCCCCTGAACGAATTTTGTAAGAATTTCTCTCTCTTTCACTGTCTTTGTTTCACGGGTTTTTAAAAGTAATTGATTTTTATAATGTGGTTTAGCTGCTTTCCTCTGCTGTGTTTCTGCCGCTTTACACCCACTTGACTCACTTACAGAGAGATATCAAAACATAGGTTTTAAGATTCTTACTAGTCAGATATATTCTTGGGCGGTGAATAGGGGGTGTTGAGTCCAATTCACTGAGCAAGGAGTAGGTCTTGTCTATTACATATTGGCTTTATGGAACGGTATCTGACCTAATTTGAAACCCTTGTTTTATGCATCACCCCACCTCACCTTTCCCGTTAAGCAGCCATAGTGTGTTTTCTAAACGTGGGACTCTGTTCTGTTTTGTAATTCAGTTCAAGGGTAGCGGTTTTTACATTCCCTCTATAAGTGATATCTTATGATAAGTGTCTTTTTCTGTATGACTTATTTCACTTAGAATCGTCATACCTAAATCCACTCATCATGCTGCTACTAGCCTTATGACGTTGGTTTCATGGCTGAGTGATATTCCATTGTACATAAGGACCACAACTTCTTTATCCATTTTTCTCTTTCCTGGGATATTTAAGGTGTAACGAAGTGGAGGTTCTTGTCAACAGAGCAGCCCTAAACTTTGGGGTGCCTGTGTCTTGCTGATTTTTAGTTTTCCCAATTTATACGCCCATGAGTGGAAGTGCCCTATGCTCTCTAAGCTGAGTTTTTTGGAGGTTTCAGGACACACCGTACACTTCTCCAGAGTGGCTGTTGGCAATTTACATCCCGCCCATCAGCGTAGCCAGGCTCCCGTTTCTCCATGGCCTGTCCTGCATTTCTGGTTTTGACACTTTATTCAGCATGGCCCTTTTGACCGATGGGAAGCGAGACTTCTTTGTAGCGCTGATTTGCCTTTCCAGGTTGCTTGGTTGGCCAAAAAGGGCGTATGCGTTTTTTCCTGAATATATTCAGGAAAAAACGCATACGCCCTTTTTGGCCAAGGGCTTCATTGTCGAGGTTTTGCCGCTTTTCCTGTGCTTTAAAGGCGATTCGAATCTCCCTCCTGAAATCTGTTTCCTGCAATTCTGCCTTTCTTTCCATTCCTCTTCGTTACCTTCCCTCAATATATTTGTGGACGAGAGTTATCATTTATAAGTCTGCAGGTTTGTGAATTGCAGTGCCCCTGAGCTCCATTTTTCAACTCACTTTCTTGGGAGCTGGCCGCAAAAGCGCAAGATTGCTTCAGGCCCTATTCTGGTCCCGGGCGGCAGGCTGAGCCTGTGGTTAATTCTTCTTCCTGATGGGAAAATAGAGTGACCTGTGCCTGTCCCGATACCTAGAGCTAGTCTCTCATTGGTTCCCCCTCTTCCCGTTCATCCTCAGGACAAATTGCAACCTGTACGGAACAGGAGGTTAAAGGTGCTGATTCTCCAAGGAGGGAGATTGCTAGTAAAGCGGCTGGAATGGCGAACCCGAGCACAAGGAGATGAGAAAAGAGGTGCGTTTTGGAAACCTTTCCCGATCACACGGTGTACCATCTTCTGGGTTTCTCATGCATGTTTTCGATATAGGAAGATGCCCTTGAACCTGGAGATTTGGGACCCATGGGATGGTTACCATGCAGTATTACTTTAAAGGGTCTGTGTTTCCTCACCCAACCTCACCAAACCTCTCAGCCCCAAGAGTGTCCACCCTTATGTCTCAATCAGATGTGGGTCTAGATATGGTCAATCCAGGTGGCATCACAGCCCCTGAACGAATTTTGTAAGAATTTCTCTCTCTTTCACTGTCTTTGTTTCACGGGTTTTTAAAAGTAATTGATTTTTATAATGTGGTTTAGCTGCTTTCCTCTGCTGTGTTTCTGCCGCTTTACACCCACTTGACTCACTTACAGAGAGATATCAAAACATAGGTTTTAAGATTCTTACTAGTCAGATATATTCTTGGGCGGTGAATAGGGGGTGTTGAGTCCAATTCACTGAGCAAGGAGTAGGTCTTGTCTATTACATATTGGCTTTATGGAACGGTATCTGACCTAATTTGAAACCCTTGTTTTATGCATCACCCCACCTCACCTTTCCCGTGAAGCAGCCATAGTGTGTTTTCTAAACGTGGGACTCTGTTCTGTTTTGTAATTCAGTTCAAGGGTAGCGGTTTTTACATTCCCTCTATAAGTGATATCTTATGATAAGTGTCTTTTTCTGTATGACTTATTTCACTTAGAATCGTCATACCTAAATCCACTCATCATGCTGCTACTAGCCTTATGACGTTGGTTTCATGGCTGAGTGATATTCCATTGTACATAAGGACCACAACTTCTTTATCCATTTTTCTCTTTCCTGGGATATTTAAGGTGTAACGAAGTGGAGGTTCTTGTCAACAGAGCAGCCCTAAACTTTGGGGTGCCTGTGTCTTGCTGATTTTTAGTTTTCCCAATTTATACGCCCATGAGTGGAAGTGCCCTATGCTCTCTAAGCTGAGTTTTTTGGAGGTTTCAGGACACACCGTACACTTCTCCAGAGTGGCTGTTGGCAATTTACATCCCGCCCATCAGCGTAGCCAGGCTCCCGTTTCTCCATGGCCTGTCCTGCATTTCTGGTTTTGACACTTTATTCAGCATGGCCCTTTTGACCGATGGGAAGCGAGACTTCTTTGTAGCGCTGATTTGCCTTTCCAGGTTGCTTGGTTGGCCAAAAAGGGCGTATGCGTTTTTTCCTGAATATATTCAGGAAAAAACGCATACGCCCTTTTTGGCCAAGGGCTTCATTGTCGAGGTTTTGCCGCTTTTCCTGTGCTTTAAAGGCGATTCGAATCTCCCTCCTGAAATCTGTTTCCTGCAATTCTGCCTTTCTTTCCATTCCTCTTCGTTACCTTCCCTCAATATATTTGTGGACGAGAGTTATCATTTATAAGTCTGCAGGTTTGTGAATTGCAGTGCCCCTGAGCTCCATTTTTCAACTCACTTTCTTGGGAGCTGGCCGCAAAAGCGCAAGATTGCTTCAGGCCCTATTCTGGTCCCGGGCGGCAGGCTGAGCCTGTGGTTAATTCTTCTTCCTGATGGGAAAATAGAGTGACCTGTGCCTGTCCCGATACCTAGAGCTAGTCTCTCATTGGTTCCCCCTCTTCCCGTTCATCCTCAGGACAAATTGCAACCTGTACGGAACAGGAGGTTAAAGGTGCTGATTCTCCAAGGAGGGAGATTGCTAGTAAAGCGGCTGGAATGGCGAACCCGAGCACAAGGAGATGAGAAAAGAGGTGCGTTTTGGAAACCTTTCCCGATCACACGGTGTACCATCTTCTGGGTTTCTCATGCATGTTTTCGATGTAGGAAGATGCCCTTGAACCTGGAGATTTGGGACCCATGGGATGGGTACCATGCAGTATTAGTTTAAAGGGTCTGTGTTTCCTCACCCAACCTCACCAAACCTCTCAGCCCCAAGAGTGTCCACCCTTATGTCTCAATCAGCTGTGGGTCTAGATATGGTCAATCCAGGTGGCATCACAGCCCCTGAACGAATTTTGTAAGAATTTCTCTCTCTTTCACTGTCTTTGTTTCACGGGTTTTTAAAAGTAATTGATTTTTATAATGTGGTTTAGCTGCTTTCCTCTGCTGTGTTTCTGCCGCTTTACACCCACTTGACTCACTTACAGAGAGATATCAAAACATAGGTTTTAAGATTCTTACTAGTCAGATATATTCTTGGGCGGTGAATAGGGGGTGTTGAGTCCAATTCACTGAGCAAGGAGTAGGTCTTGTCTATTACATATTGGCTGTATGGAACGGTATCTGAGCTAATTTGAAACCCGTGTTTTATGCATCACCCCACCTCACCTTTCCCGTGAAGCAGCCATAGTGTGTTTTCTAAACGTGGGACTCTGTTCTGTTTTGTAATTCAGTTCAAGGGTAGCGGTTTTTACATTCCCTCTATAAGTGATATCTTATGATAAGTGTCTTTTTCTGTATGACTTATTTCACTTAGAATCGTCATACCTAAATCCACTCATCATGCTGCTACTAGCCTTATGACGTTGGTTTCATGGCTGAGTGATATTCCATTGTACATAAGGACCACAACTTCTTTATCCATTTTTCTCTTTCCTGGGATATTTAAGGTGTAACGAAGTGGAGGTTCTTGTCAACAGAGCAGCCCTAAACTTTGGGGTGCCTGTGTCTTGCTGATTTTTAGTTTTCCCAATTTATACGGCCATGAGTGGAAGTGCCCTATGCTCTCTAAGCTGAGTTTTTTGGAGGTTTCAGGACACACCGTACACTTCTCCAGAGTGGCTGTTGGCAATTTACATCCCGCCCATCAGCGTAGCCAGGCTCCCGTTTCTCCATGGCCTGTCCTGCATTTCTGGTTTTGACACTTTATTCAGCATGGCCCTTTTGACCGATGGGAAGCGAGACTTCTTTGTAGCGCTGATTTGCCTTTCCAGGTTGCTTGGTTGGCCAAAAAGGGCGTATGCGTTTTTTCCTGAATATATTCAGGTAAAAACGCATACGCCCTTTTTGGCCAAGGGCTTCATTGTCGAGGTTTTGCCGCTTTTCCTGTGCTTTAAAGGCGATTTGAATCTCCCTCCTGAAATCTGTTTCCTGCAATTCTGCCTTTCTTTCCATTCCTCTTCGTTACCTTCCCTCAATATATTTGTGGACGAGAGTTATCATTTATAAGTCTGCAGGTTTGTGAATTGCAGTGCCCCTGAGCTCCATTTTTCAACTCACTTTCTTGGGAGCTGGCCGCAAAAGCGCAAGATTGCTTCAGGCCCTATTCTGGTCCCGGGCGGCAGGCTGAGCCTGTGGTTAATTCTTCTTCCTGATGGGAAAATAGAGTGACCTGTGCCTGTCCCGATACCTAGAGCTAGTCTCTCATTGGTTCCCCCTCTTCCCGTTCATCCTCAGGACAAATTGCAACCTGTACGGAACAGGAGGTTAAAGGTGCTGATTCTCCAAGGAGGGAGATTGCTAGTAAAGCGGCTGGAATGGCGAACCCGAGCACAAGGAGATGAGAAAAGAGGTGCGTTTTGGAAACCTTTCCCGATCACACGGTGTACCATCTTCTGGGTTTCTCATGCATGTTTTCGATATAGGAAGATGCCCTTGAACCTGGAGATTTGGGACCCATGGGATGGTTACCATGCAGTATTACTTTAAAGGGTCTGTGTTTCCTCACCCAACCTCACCAAACCTCTCAGCCCCAAGAGTGTCCACCCTTATGTCTCAATCAGATGTGGGTCTAGATATGGTCAATCCAGGTGGCATCACAGCCCCTGAACGAATTTTGTAAGAATTTCTCTCTCTTTCACTGTCTTTGTTTCACGGGTTTTTAAAAGTAATTGATTTTTATAATGTGGTTTAGCTGCTTTCCTCTGCTGTGTTTCTGCCGCTTTACACCCACTTGACTCACTTACAGAGAGATATCAAAACATAGGTTTTAAGATTCTTACTAGTCAGATATATTCTTGGGCGGTGAATAGGGGGTGTTGAGTCCAATTCACTGAGCAAGGAGTAGGTCTTGTCTATTACATATTGGCTTTATGGAACGGTATCTGACCTAATTTGAAACCCTTGTTTTATGCATCACCCCACCTCACCTTTCCCGTGAAGCAGCCATAGTGTGTTTTCTAAACGTGGGACTCTGTTCTGTTTTGTAATTCAGTTCAAGGGTAGCGGTTTTTACATTCCCTCTATAAGTGATATCTTATGATAAGTGTCTTTTTCTGTATGACTTATTTCACTTAGAATCGTCATACCTAAATCCACTCATCATGCTGCTACTAGCCTTATGACGTTGGTTTCATGGCTGAGTGATATTCCATTGTACATAAGGACCACAACTTCTTTATCCATTTTTCTCTTTCCTGGGATATTTAAGGTGTAACGAAGTGGAGGTTCTTGTCAACAGAGCAGCCCTAAACTTTGGGGTGCCTGTGTCTTGCTGATTTTTAGTTTTCCCAATTTATACGCCCATGAGTGGAAGTGCCCTATGCTCTCTAAGCTGAGTTTTTTGGAGGTTTCAGGACACACCGTACACTTCTCCAGAGTGGCTGTTGGCAATTTACATCCCGCCCATCAGCGTAGCCAGGCTCCCGTTTCTCCATGGCCTGTCCTGCATTTCTGGTTTTGACACTTTATTCAGCATGGCCCTTTTGACCGATGGGAAGCGAGACTTCTTTGTAGCGCTGATTTGCCTTTCCAGGTTGCTTGGTTGGCCAAAAAGGGCGTATGCGTTTTTTCCTGAATATATTCAGGAAAAAACGCATACGCCCTTTTTGGCCAAGGGCTTCATTGTCGAGGTTTTGCCGCTTTTCCTGTGCTTTAAAGGCGATTCGAATCTCCCTCCTGAAATCTGTTTCCTGCAATTCTGCCTTTCTTTCCATTCCTCTTCGTTACCTTCCCTCAATATATTTGTGGACGAGAGTTATCATTTATAAGTCTGCAGGTTTGTGAATTGCAGTGCCCCTGAGCTCCATTTTTCAACTCACTTTCTTGGGAGCTGGCCGCAAAAGCGCAAGATTGCTTCAGGCCCTATTCTGGTCCCGGGCGGCAGGCTGAGCCTGTGGTTAATTCTTCTTCCTGATGGGAAAATAGAGTGACCTGTGCCTGTCCCGATACCTAGAGCTAGTCTCTCATTGGTTCCCCCTCTTCCCGTTCATCCTCAGGACAAATTGCAACCTGTACGGAACAGGAGGTTAAAGGTGCTGATTCTCCAAGGAGGGAGATTGCTAGTAAAGCGGCTGGAATGGCGAACCCGAGCACAAGGAGATGAGAAAAGAGGTGCGTTTTGGAAACCTTTCCCGATCACACGGTGTACCATCTTCTGGGTTTCTCATGCATGTTTTCGATGTAGGAAGATGCCCTTGAACCTGGAGATTTGGGACCCATGGGATGGGTACCATGCAGTATTAGTTTAAAGGGTCTGTGTTTCCTCACCCAACCTCACCAAACCTCTCAGCCCCAAGAGTGTCCACCCTTATGTCTCAATCAGCTGTGGGTCTAGATATGGTCAATCCAGGTGGCATCACAGCCCCTGAACGAATTTTGTAAGAATTTCTCTCTCTTTCACTGTCTTTGTTTCACGGGTTTTTAAAAGTAATTGATTTTTATAATGTGGTTTAGCTGCTTTCCTCTGCTGTGTTTCTGCCGCTTTACACCCACTTGACTCACTTACAGAGAGATATCAAAACATAGGTTTTAAGATTCTTACTAGTCAGATATATTCTTGGGCGGTGAATAGGGGGTGTTGAGTCCAATTCACTGAGCAAGGAGTAGGTCTTGTCTATTACATATTGGCTGTATGGAACGGTATCTGAGCTAATTTGAAACCCGTGTTTTATGCATCACCCCACCTCACCTTTCCCGTGAAGCAGCCATAGTGTGTTTTCTAAACGTGGGACTCTGTTCTGTTTTGTAATTCAGTTCAAGGGTAGCGGTTTTTACATTCCCTCTATAAGTGATATCTTATGATAAGTGTCTTTTTCTGTATGACTTATTTCACTTAGAATCGTCATACCTAAATCCACTCATCATGCTGCTACTAGCCTTATGACGTTGGTTTCATGGCTGAGTGATATTCCATTGTACATAAGGACCACAACTTCTTTATCCATTTTTCTCTTTCCTGGGATATTTAAGGTGTAACGAAGTGGAGGTTCTTGTCAACAGAGCAGCCCTAAACTTTGGGGTGCCTGTGTCTTGCTGATTTTTAGTTTTCCCAATTTATACGCCCATGAGTGGAAGTGCCCTATGCTCTCTAAGCTGAGTTTTTTGGAGGTTTCAGGACACACCGTACACTTCTCCAGAGTGGCTGTTGGCAATTTACATCCCGCCCATCAGCGTAGCCAGGCTCCCGTTTCTCCATGGCCTGTCCTGCATTTCTGGTTTTGACACTTTATTCAGCATGGCCCTTTTGACCGATGGGAAGCGAGACTTCTTTGTAGCGCTGATTTGCCTTTCCAGGTTGCTTGGTTGGCCAAAAAGGGCGTATGCGTTTTTTCCTGAATATATTCAGGTAAAAACGCATACGCCCTTTTTGGCCAAGGGCTTCATTGTCGAGGTTTTGCCGCTTTTCCTGTGCTTTAAAGGCGATTTGAATCTCCCTCCTGAAATCTGTTTCCTGCAATTCTGCCTTTCTTTCCATTCCTCTTCGTTACCTTCCCTCAATATATTTGTGGACGAGAGTTATCATTTATAAGTCTGCAGGTTTGTGAATTGCAGTGCCCCTGAGCTCCATTTTTCAACTCACTTTCTTGGGAGCTGGCCGCAAAAGCGCAAGATTGCTTCAGGCCCTATTCTGGTCCCGGGCGGCAGGCTGAGCCTGTGGTTAATTCTTCTTCCTGATGGGAAAATAGAGTGACCTGTGCCTGTCCCGATACCTAGAGCTAGTCTCTCATTGGTTACCCCTCTTCCCGTTCATCCTCAGGACAAATTGCAACCTGTACGGAACAGGAGGTTAAAGGTGCTGATTCTCCAAGGAGGGAGATTGCTAGTAAAGCGGCTGGAATGGCGAACCCGAGCACAAGGAGATGAGAAAAGAGGTGCGTTTTGGAAACCTTTCCCGATCACACGGTGTACCATCTTCTGGGTTTCTCATGCATGTTTTCGATGTAGGAAGATGCCCTTGAACCTGGAGATTTGGGACCCATGGGATGGGTACCATGCAGTATTACTTTAAAGGGTCTGTGTTTCCTCACCCAACCTCACCAAACCTCTCAGCCCCAAGAGTGTCCACCCTTATGTCTCAATCAGCTGTGGGTCTAGATATGGTCAATCCAGGTGGCATCACAGCCCCTGAACGAATTTTGTAAGAATTTCTCTCTCTTTCACTGTCTTTGTTTCACGGGTTTTTAAAAGTAATTGATTTTTATAATGTGGTTTAGCTGCTTTCCTCTGCTGTGTTTCTGCCGCTTTACACCCACTTGACTCACTTACAGAGAGATATCAAAACATAGGTTTTAAGATTCTTACTAGTCAGATATATTCTTGGGCGGTGAATAGGGGGTGTTGAGTCCAATTCACTGAGCAAGGAGTAGGTCTTGTCTATTACATATTGGCTGTATGGAACGGTATCTGAGCTAATTTGAAACCCGTGTTTTATGCATCACCCCACCTCACCTTTCCCGTGAAGCAGCCATAGTGTGTTTTCTAAACGTGGGACTCTGTTCTGTTTTGTAATTCAGTTCAAGGGTAGCGGTTTTTACATTCCCTCTATAAGTGATATCTTATGATAAGTGTCTTTTTCTGTATGACTTATTTCACTTAGAATCGTCATACCTAAATCCACTCATCATGCTGCTACTAGCCTTATGACGTTGGTTTCATGGCTGAGTGATATTCCATTGTACATAAGGACCACAACGTCTTTATCCATTTTTCTCTTTCCTGGGATATTTAAGGTGTAACGAAGTGGAGGTTCTTGTCAACAGAGCAGCCCTAAACTTTGGGGTGCCTGTGTCTTGCTGATTTTTAGTTTTCCCAATTTATACGCCCATGAGTGGAAGTGCCCTATGCTCTCTAAGCTGAGTTTTTTGGAGGTTTCAGGACACACCGTACACTTCTCCAGAGTGGCTGTTGGCAATTTACATCCCGCCCATCAGCGTAGCCAGGCTCCCGTTTCTCCATGGCCTGTCCTGCATTTCTGGTTTTGACACTTTATTCAGCATGGCCCTTTTGACCGATGGGAAGCGAGACTTCTTTGTAGCGCTGATTTGCCTTTCCAGGTTGCTTGGTTGGCCAAAAAGGGCGTATGCGTTTTTTCCTGAATATATTCAGGAAAAAACGCATACGCCCTTTTTGGCCAAGGGCTTCATTGTCGAGGTTTTGCCGCTTTTCCTGTGCTTTAAAGCCGATTCGAATCTCCCTCCTGAAATCTGTTTCCTGCAATTCTGCCTTGCTTTCCATTCCTCTTCGTTGCCTTCCCTCAATATATTTGTGGACCAGAGTTATCATTTATAAGTCTGCAGGTTTGTGAATTGCAGTGCCCCTGAGCTCCATTTTTCAACTCGCTTTCTTGGGAGCTGGCCGCAAAAGCGCAGGATTGCTTCAGGCCCTATTCTGGTCCCGGGCGGCAGGCTGAGCCTGTGGTTAATTCTTCTTCCTGATGGGAAAATAGAGTGACCTGTGCCTGTCCCGATACCTAGAGCTAGTCTCTCATTGGTTACCCCTCTTCCCGTTCATCCTCAGGACAAATTGCAACCTGTACGGAACAGGAGGTTAAAGGTGCTGATTCTCCAAGGAGGGAGATTGCTAGTAAAGCGGCTGGAATGGCGAACCCGAGAACAAGGAGATGAGAAAAGAGGTGCGTTTTGGAAACCTTTCCCGATCACACGGTGTACCATCTTCTGGGTTTCTCATGCATGTTTTCGATGTAGGAAGATGCCCTTGAACCTGGAGATTTGGGACCCATGGGATGGGTACCATGCAGTATTACTTTAAAGGGTCTGTGTTTCCTCACCCAACCTCACCAAACCTCTCAGCCCCAAGAGTGTCCACCCTTATGTCTCAATCAGATGTGGGTCTAGATATGGTCAATCCAGGTGGCATCACAGCCCCTGAACGAATTTTGTAAGAATTTCTCTCTCTTTCACTGTCTTTGTTTCACGGGTTTTTAAAAGTAATTGATTTTTATAATGTGGTTTAGCTGCTTTCCTCTGCTGTGTTTCTGCCGCTTTACACCCACTTGACTCACTTACAGAGAGATATCAAAACATAGGTTTTAAGATTCTTACTAGTCAGATATATTCTTGGGCGGTGAATAGGGGGTGTTGAGTCCAATTCACTGAGCAAGGAGTAGGTCTTGTCTATTACATATTGGCTGTATGGAACGGTATCTGAGCTAATTTGAAACCCGTGTTTTATGCATCACCCCACCTCACCTTTCCCGTGAAGCAGCCATAGTGTGTTTTCTAAACGTGGGACTCTGTTCTGTTTTGTAATTCATTTCAAGGGTAGCGGTTTTTACATTCCCTCTATAAGTGATATCCTATGATAAGTGTCTTTTTCTGTATGACTTATTTCACTTAGAATCGTCATACCTAAATCCACTCATCATGCTGCTACTAGCCTTATGACGTTGGTTTCATGGCTGAGTGATATTCCATTGTACATAAGGACCACAACTTCTTTATCCATTTTTCTCTTTCCTGGGATATTTAAGGTGTAACGAAGTGGAGGTTCTTGTCAACAGAGCAGCCCTAAACTTTGGGGTGCCTGTGTCTTGCTGATTTTTAGTTTTCCCAATTTATACGCCCATGAGTGGAAGTGCCCTATGCTCTCTAAGCTGAGTTTTTTGGAGGTTTCAGGACACACCGTACACTTCTCCAGAGTGGCTGTTGGCAATTTACATCCCGCCCATCAGCGTAGCCAGGCTCCCGTTTCTCCATGGCCTGTCCTGCATTTCTGGTTTTGACACTTTATTCAGCATGGCCCTTTTGACCGATGGGAAGCGAGACTTCTTTGTAGCGCTGATTTGCCTTTCCAGGTTGCTTGGTTGGCCAAAAAGGGCGTATGCGTTTTTTCCTGAATATATTCAGGAAAAAACGCATACGCCCTTTTTGGCCAAGGGCTTCATTGTCGAGGTTTTGCCGCTTTTCCTGTGCTTTAAAGCCGATTCGAATCTCCCTCCTGAAATCTGTTTCCTGCAATTCTGCCTTGCTTTCCATTCCTCTTCGTTGCCTTCCCTCAATATATTTGTGGACCAGAGTTATCATTTATAAGTCTGCAGGTTTGTGAATTGCAGTGCCCCTGAGCTCCATTTTTCAACTCGCTTTCTTGGGAGCTGGCCGCAAAAGCGCAGGATTGCTTCAGGCCCTATTCTGGTCCCGGGCGGCAGGCTGAGCCTGTGGTTAATTCTTCTTCCTGATGGGAAAATAGAGTGACCTGTGCCTGTCCCGATACCTAGAGCTAGTCTCTCATTGGTTACCCCTCTTCCCGTTCATCCTCAGGACAAATTGCAACCTGTACGGAACAGGAGGTTAAAGGTGCTGATTCTCCAAGGAGGGAGATTGCTAGTAAAGCGGCTGGAATGGCGAACCCGAGAACAAGGAGATGAGAAAAGAGGTGCGTTTTGGAAACCTTTCCCGATCACACGGTGTACCATCTTCTGGGTTTCTCATGCATGTTTTCGATGTAGGAAGATGCCCTTGAACCTGGAGATTTGGGACCCATGGGATGGGTACCATGCAGTATTACTTTAAAGGGTCTGTGTTTCCTCACCCAACCTCACCAAACCTCTCAGCCCCAAGAGTGTCCACCCTTATGTCTCAATCAGCTGTGGGTCTAGATATGGTCAATCCAGGTGGCATCACAGCCCCTGAACGAATTTTGTAAGAATTTCTCTCTCTTTCACTGTCTTTGTTTCACGGGTTTTTAAAAGTAATTGATTTTTATAATGTGGTTTAGCTGCTTTCCTCTGCTGTGTTTCTGCCGCTTTACACCCACTTGACTCACTTACAGAGAGATATCAAAACATAGGTTTTAAGATTCTTACTAGTCAGATATATTCTTGGGCGGTGAATAGGGGGTGTTGAGTCCAATTCACTGAGCAAGGAGTAGGTCTTGTCTATTACATATTGGCTGTATGGAACGGTATCTGAGCTAATTTGAAACCCGTGTTTTATGCATCACCCCACCTCACCTTTCCCGTGAAGCAGCCATAGTGTGTTTTCTAAACGTGGGACTCTGTTCTGTTTTGTAATTCAGTTCAAGGGTAGCGGTTTTTACATTCCCTCTATAAGTGATATCTTATGATAAGTGTCTTTTTCTGTATGACTTATTTCACTTAGAATCGTCATACCTAAATCCACTCATCATGCTGCTACTAGCCTTATGACGTTGGTTTCATGGCTGAGTGATATTCCATTGTACATAAGGACCACAACTTCTTTATCCATTTTTCTCTTTCCTGGGATATTTAAGGTGTAACGAAGTGGAGGTTCTTGTCAACAGAGCAGCCCTAAACTTTGGGGTGCCTGTGTCTTGCTGATTTTTAGTTTTCCCAATTTATACGCCCATGAGTGGAAGTGCCCTATGCTCTCTAAGCTGAGTTTTTGGAGGTTTCAGGACACACCGTACACTTCTCCAGAGTGGCTGTTGGCAATTTACATCCCGCCCATCAGCGTAGCCAGGCTCCCGTTTCTCCATGGCCTGTCCTGCATTTCTGGTTTTGACACTTTATTCAGCATGGCCCTTTTGACCGATGGGAAGCGAGACTTCTTTGTAGCGCTGATTTGCCTTTCCAGGTTGCTTGGTTGGCCAAAAAGGGCGTATGCGTTTTTTCCTGAATATATTCAGGAAAAAACGCATACGCCCTTTTTGGCCAAGGGCTTCATTGTCGAGGTTTTGCCGCTTTTCCTGTGCTTTAAAGGCGATTTGAATCTCCCTCCTGAAATCTGTTTCCTGCAATTCTGCCTTTCTTTCCATTCCTCTTCGTTACCTTCCCTCAATATATTTGTGGACGAGAGTTATCATTTATAAGTCTGCAGGTTTGTGAATTGCAGTGCCCCTGAGCTCCATTTTTCAACTCACTTTCTTGGGAGCTGGCCGCAAAAGCGCAAGATTGCTTCAGGCCCTATTCTGGTCCCGGGCGGCAGGCTGAGCCTGTGGTTAATTCTTCTTCCTGATGGGAAAATAGAGTGACCTGTGCCTGTCCCGATACCTAGAGCTAGTCTCTCATTGGTTCCCCCTCTTCCCGTTCATCCTCAGGACAAATTGCAACCTGTACGGAACAGGAGGTTAAAGGTGCTGATTCTCCAAGGAGGGAGATTGCTAGTAAAGCGGCTGGAATGGCGAACCCGAGCACAAGGAGATGAGAAAAGAGGTGCGTTTTGGAAACCTTTCCCGATCACACGGTGTACCATCTTCTGGGTTTCTCATGCATGTTTTCGATGTAGGAAGATGCCCTTGAACCTGGAGATTTGGGACCCATGGGATGGGTACCATGCAGTATTACTTTAAAGGGTCTGTGTTTCCTCACCCAACCTCACCAAACCTCTCAGCCCCAAGAGTGTCCACCCTTATGTCTCAATCAGCTGTGGGTCTAGATATGGTCAATCCAGGTGGCATCACAGCCCCTGAACGAATTTTGTAAGAATTTCTCTCTCTTTCACTGTCTTTGTTTCACGGGTTTTTAAAAGTAATTGATTTTTATAATGTGGTTTAGCTGCTTTCCTCTGCTGTGTTTCAGCCGCTTTACACCCACTTGACTCACTTACAGAGAGATATCAAAACATAGGTTTTAAGATTCTTACTAGTCAGATATATTCTTGGGCGGTGAATAGGGGGTGTTGAGTCCAATTCACTGAGCAAGGAGTAGGTCTTGTCTATTACATATTGGCTTTATGGAACGGTATCTGACCTAATTTGAAACCCTTGTTTTATGCATCACCCCACCTCACCTTTCACGTGAAGCAGCCATAGTGTGTTTTCTAAACGTGGGACTGTGTTCTGTTTTGTAATTCAGTTCAAGGGTAGCGGTTTTTACATTCCCTTTATAAGTGATATCTTATGATAAGTGTCTTTTTCTGTATGACTTATTTCACTTAGAATCGTCATACCTAAATCCACTCATCATGCTGCTACTAGCCTTATGACGTTGGTTTCATGGCTGAGTGATATTCCATTGTACATAAGGACCACAACGTCTTTATCCATTTTTCTCTTTCCTGGGATATTTAAGGTGTAACGAAGTGGAGGTTCTTGTCAACAGAGCAGCCCTAAACTTTGGGGTGCCTGTGTCTTGCTGATTTTTAGTTTTCCCAATTAATACGCCCATGAGTGGAAGTGCCCTGTGCTCTCTAAGCTGAGTTTTTTAGATGTTTCAGGACACACCGTACACTTCTCCAGAGTGGCTGTTGGCAATTTACATCCCTCCCATCAGCGTAGCCAGGCTCCCGTTTCTCCATGGCCTGTCCTGCATTTTTGGTTTTGACACTTTATTCAGCATGGCCCTTTTGACCGATGGGAAGCGAGACTTCTTTGTCGCGCTGATTTGCCTTTCCAGGTTGCTTGGTTGGCCAAAAAGGGCGTATGCGTTTTTTCCTGAATATATTCAGGAAAAAACGCATACGCCCTTTTTGGCCAAGGGCTTCATTGTCGAGGTTTTGCCGCTTTTCCTGTGCTTTAAAGGCGATTCGAATCTCCCTCCTGAAATCTGTTTCCTGCAATTCTGCCTTGCTTTCCATTCCTCTTCGTTACCTTCCCTCAATATATTTGTGGACGAGAGTTATCATTTATAAGTCTGCAGGTTTGTGAATTGCAGTGCCCCTGAGCTCCATGTTTCAACTCACTTTCTTGGGAGCTGGCCGCAAAAGCGCAGGATTGCTTCAGGCCCTATTCTGGTCCCGGGCGGCAGGCTGAGCCTGTGGTTAATTCTTCTTCCTGATGGGAAAATAGAGTGACCTGTGCCTGTCCCGATACCTAGAGCTAGTCTCTCATTGGTTACCCCTCTTCCCGTTCATCCTCAGGACAAATTGCAACCTGTACGGAACAGGAGGTTAAAGGTGCTGATTCTCCAAGGAGGGAGATTGCTAGTAAAGCGGCTGGAATGGCGAACCCGAGCACAAGGAGATGAGAAAAGAGGTGCGTTTTGGAAACCTTTCCCGATCACACGGTGTACCATCTTCTGGGTTTCTCATGCATGTTTTTGATGTAGGAAGATGCCCTTGAACCTGGAGATTTGGGACCCATGGGATGGGTACCATGCAGTATTACTTTAAAGGGTCTGTGTTTCCTCACCCAACCTCACCAAACCTCTCAGCCCCAAGAGTGTCCACCCTTATGTCTCAATCAGCTGTGGGTCTAGATATGGTCAATCCAGGTGGCATCACAGCCCCTGAACGAATTTTGTAAGAATTTCTCTCTCTTTCACTGTGTTTGTTTCACGGGTTTTTAAAAGTAATTGATTTTTATAATGTGGTATAGCTGCTTTCCTCTGCGGTGTTTCTGCCGCTTTACACCCACTTGAGTCACTTACAGAGAGATATAAATACATAGGTTTTAAGATTCTTACTAGTCAGATATATTCTTGGGCGGTGAATAGGGGGTGTTGAGTCCAATTCACTGATCAAGGAGTAGGTCTTGTCTATTACATATTGGGTTTATGGAACGTTATCTGACCTAATTTGAAACCCTTGTTTTATGCATCACCCCACCTCACCTTTCCCGTGAAGCAGCCATAGTGTGTTTTCTAAACGTGGGACTCTGTTCTGTTTTGTAATTCAGTTCAAGGGTAGCGGTTTTTACATTCCCTCTATAAGTGATATCCTATGATAAGTGTCTTTTTCTGTATGACTTATTTCACTTAGAATCGTCATACCTAAATCCACTCATCATGCTGCTACTAGCCTTATGACTTTGGTTTCATGGCTGAGTGATATTCCATTGTACATAAGGACCACAACGTCTTTATCCATTTTTCTCTTTCCTGGGATATTTAAGGTGTAACGAAGTGGAGGTTCTTGTCAACAGAGCAGCCCTAAACTTTGGGGTGCCTGTGTCTTGCTGATTTTTAGTTTTCCCAATTTATACGCCCATGAGTGGAAGTGCCCTTTGCTCTCTAAGCTGAGTTTTTTAGAGGTTTCAGGACACACCGTACACTTCTCCAGAGTGGCTGTTTGCAATTTACATCCCGCCCATCAGCGTAGCCAGGCTCCCGTTTCTCCATGGCCTGTCCTGCATTTCTGGTTTGGACACTTTATTCAGCATTGCCCTTTTGACCGATGGGAAGCGAGACTTCTTTGTCGCGCTGATTTGCCTTTCCAGGTTGCTTGGTTGGCCAAAAAGGGCGTATGCGTTTTTTCCTGAATATATTCAGGAAAAAACGCATACGCCCTTTTTGGCCAAGGGCTTCATTGTCGAGGTTTTGCCGCTTTTCCTGTGCTTTAAAGGCAATTCGAATCTCCCTCCTGAAATCTGTTTCCTGCAATTCTGCCTTGCTTTCCATTCCTCTTCGTTGCCTTCCCTCAATATATTTGTGGACGAGAGTTATCATTTATAAGTCTGCAGGTTTGTGAATTGCAGTGCCCCTGAGCTCCATTTTTCAACTCACTTTCTTGGGAGCTGGCCGCAAAAGCGCAAGATTGCTTCAGGCCCTATTCTGGTCCCGGGCGGCAGGCTGAGCCTGTGGTTAATTCTTCTTCCTGATGGGAAAATAGAGTGACCTGTGCCTGTCCCGATACCTAGAGCTAGTCTCTCATTGGTTACCCCTCTTCCCGTTCATCCTCAGGACAAATTGCAACCTGTACGGAACAGGAGGTTAAAGGTGCTGATTCTCCAAGGAGGGAGATTGCTAGTAAAGCGGCTGGAATGGCGAACCCGAGCACAAGGAGATGAGAAAAGAGGTGCGTTTTGGAAACCTTTCCCGATCACACGGTGTACCATCTTCTGGGTTTCTCATGCATGTTTTTGATGTAGGAAGATGCCCTTGAACCTGGAGATTTGGGACCCATGGGATGGGTAACATGCAGTATTACTTTAAAGGGTCTGTGTTTCCTCACCCAACCTCACCAAACCTCTCAGCCCCAAGAGTGTCCACCCTTATGTCTCAATCAGCTGTGGGTCTAGATATGGTCAATCCAGGTGGCATCACAGCCCCTGAACGAATTTTGTAAGAATTTCTCTCTCTTTCACTGTCTTTGTTTCACGGGTTTTTAAAAGTAATTGATTTTTATAATGTGGTATAGCTGCTTTCCTCTGCTGTGTTTCTGCCGCTTTACACCCACTTGAGTCACTTACAGAGAGATATCAATACATAGGTTTTAAGATTCTTACTAGTCAGATATATTCTTGGGCGGTGAATAGGGGGTGTTGAGTCCAATTCACTGATCAAGGAGTAGGTCTTGTCTATTACATATTGGGTTTATGGAACGGTATCTGACCTAATTTGAAACCCTTGTTTTATGCATCACCCCACCTCACCTTTCCCGTGAAGCAGCCATAGTGTGTTTTCTAAACGTGGGACTCTGTTCTGTTTTGTAATTCAGTTCAAGGGTAGCGGTTTTTACATTCCGTCTTTAAGTGATATCCTATGATAAGTGTCTTTTTCTGTATGACTTATTTCACTTAGAATCGTCATACCTAAATCCACTCATCATGCTGCTACTAGCCTTATGACGTTGGTTTCATGGCTGAGTGATATTCCATTGTACATAAGGACCACAACGTCTTTATCCATTTTTCTCTTTCCTGGGATATTTAAGGTGTAACGAAGTGGAGGTTCTTGTCAACAGAGCAGCCCTAAACTTTGGGGTGCCTGTGTGTTGCTGATTTTTAGTTTTCCCAATTTATACGCCCATGAGTGGAAGTGCCCTTTGCTCTCTAAGCTGAGTTTTTTAGAGGTTACAGGACACACCGTACACTTCTCCAGAGTGGCTGTTGGCAATTTACATCCCGCCCATCAGCGTAGCCAGGCTCCCGTTTCTCCATGGCCTGTCCTGCATTTCTGGTTTGGACACTTTATTCAGCATGGCCCTTTTGACCGATGGGAAGCGAGACTTCTTTGTCGCGCTGATTTGCTTTTCCAGGTTGCTTGGTTGGCCAAAAAGGGCGTATGCGTTTTTTCCTGAATATATTCAGGAAAAAACGCATACGCCCTTTTTGGCCAAGGGCTTCATTGTCGAGGTTTTGCCGCTTTTCCTGTGCTTTAAAGGCGATTCGAATCTCCCTCCTGAAATCTGTTTCCTGCAATTCTGCCTTGCTTTCCATTCCTCTTCGTTACCTTCCCTCAATATATTTGTGGACGAGAGTTATCATTTATAAGTCTGCAGGTTTGTGAATTGCAGTGCCCCTGAGCTCCATTTTTCAACTCACTTTCTTGGGAGCTGGCCGCAAAAGCGCAAGATTGCTTCAGGCCCTATTCTGGTCCCGGGCGGCAGGCTGAGCCTGTGGTTAATTCTTCTTCCTGATGGGAAAATAGAGTGACCTGTGCCTGTCCCGATACCTAGAGCTAGTCTCTCATTGGTTACCCCTCTTCCCGTTCATCCTCAGGACAAATTGCAACCTGTACGGAACAGGAGGTTAAAGGTGCTGATTCTCCAAGGAGGGAGATTGCTAGTAAAGCGGCTGGAATGGCGAACCCGAGCACAAGGAGATGAGAAAAGAGGTGCGTTTTGGAAACCTTTCCCGATCACACGGTGTACCATCTTCTGGGTTTCTCATGCATGTTTTTGATGTAGGAAGATGCCCTTGAACCTGGAGATTTGGGACCCGTGGGATGGGTACCATGCAGTATTACTTTAAAGGGTCTGTGTTTCCTCACCCAACCTCACCAAACCTCTCAGCCCCAAGAGTGTCCACCCTTATGTCTCAATCAGCTGTGGGTCTAGATATGGTCAATCCAGGTGGCATCACAGCCCCTGAACGAATTTTGTAAGAATTTCTCTCTCTTTCACTGTCTTTGTTTCACGGGTTTTTAAAAGTAATTGATTTTTATAATGTGGTATAGCTGCTTTCCTCTGCTGTGTTTCTGCCGCTTTACACCCACTTGAGTCACTTACAGAGAGATATCAAAACATAGGTTTTAAGATTCTTACTAGTCAGATATATTCTTGGGCGGTGAATAGGGGGTGTTGAGTCCAATTCCCTGATCAAGGAGTAGGTCTTGTCTATTACATATTGGGTTTATGGAACGGTATCTGACCTAATTTGAAACCCTTGTTTTATGCATCACCCCACCTCACCTTTCCCGTGAAGCAGCCATAGTGTGTTTTCTAAACGTGGGACTCTGTTCTGTTTTGTAATTCAGTTCAAGGGTAGCGGTTTTTACATTCCCTCTATAAGTGATATCCTATGATAAGTGTCTTTTTCTGTATGACTTATTTCACTTAGAATCGTCATACCTAAATCCACTCATCATGCTGCTACTAGCCTTATGACATTGGTTTCATGGCTGAGTGATATTCCATTGTACATAAGGACCACAACGTCTTTATCCATTTTTCTCTTTCCTGGGATATTTAAGGTGTAACGAAGTGGAGGTTCTTGTCAACAGAGCAGCCCTAAACTTTGGGGTGCCTGTGTCTTGCTGATTTTTAGTTTTTCCAATTTATACGCCCATGAGTGGAAGTGCCCTATGCTCTCTAAGCTGAGTTTTTTAGAGGTTTCAGGACACACCGTACACTTCTCCAGAGTGGCTGTTGGCAATTTACATCCCGCCCATCAGCGTAGCCAGGCTCCCGTTTCTCCATGGCCTGTCCTGCATTTCTGGTTTGGACACTTTATTCAGCATGGCCCTTTTGACCGATGGGAAGCGAGACTTCTTTGTAGCGCTGATTTGCCTTTCCAGGTTGCTTGGTTGGCCAAAAAGGGCGTATGCGTTTTTTCCTGGATATATTCAGGAAAAAACGCATACGCCCTTTTTGTCCAAGGGCTTCATTGTCGAGGTTTTGCCGCTTTTCCTGTGCTTTAAAGGCGATTCGAATCTCCCTCCTGAAATCTGTTTCCTGCAATTCTGCCTTGCTTTCCATTCCTCTTCGTTACCTTCCCTCAATATATTTGTGGACGAGAGTTATCATTTATAAGTCTGCAGGTTTGTGAATTGCAGTGCCCCTGAGCTCCATTTTTCAACTCACTTTCTTGGGAGCTGGCCGCAAAAGCGCAGGATTGCTTCAGGCCCTATTCTGGTCCCGGGCGGCAGGCTGAGCCTGTGGTTAATTCTTCTTCCTGATGGGAAAATAGAGTGACCTGTGCCTGTCCCGATACCTAGAGCTAGTCTCTCATTGGTTACCCCTCTTCCCGTTCATCCTCAGGACAAATTGCAACCTGTACGGAACAGGAGGTTAAAGGTGCTGATTCTCCAAGGAGGGAGATTGCAAGTAAAGCGGCTGGAATGGCGAACCCGAGCACAAGGAGATGAGAAAAGAGGTGCGTTTTGGAAACCTTTCCCGATCACACGGTGTACCATCTTCTGGGTTTCTCATGCATGTTTTTGATGTAGGAAGATGCCCTTGAACCTGGAGATTTGGGACCCATGGGATGGGTACCATGCAGTATTACTTTAAAGGGTCTGTGTTTCCTCACCCAACCTCACCAAACCGCTCAGCCCCAAGAGTGTCCACCCTTATGTCTCAATCAGCTGTGGGTCTAGATATGGTCAATCCAGGTGGCATCACAGCCCCTGAACGAATTTTGTAAGAATTTCTCTCTCTTTCACTGTCTTTGTTTCACGGGTTTTTAAAAGTAATTGATTTTTATAATGTGGTATATCTGCTTTCCTCTGCTGTGTTTCTGCCGCTTTACACCCACTTGAGTCACTTACAGAGAGATATCAATACATAGGTTTTAAGATTCTTACTAGTCAGATATATTCTTGGGCGGTGAATAGGGGGTGTTGAGTCCAATTCACTGATCAAGGAGTAGGTCTTGTCTATTACATATTGGGTTTATGGAACGGTATCTGACCTAATTTGAAACCCTTGTTTTATGCATCACCCCACCTCACCTTTCCCGTGAAGCAGCCATAGTGTGTTTTCTAAACGTGGGACTCTGTTCTGTTTTGTAATTCAGTTCAAGGGTAGCGGTTTTTACATTCCCTCTATAAGTGATATCCTATGATAAGTGTCTTTTTCTGTATGACTTTTTTCACTTAGAATCGTCATACCTAAATCCACTCATCATGCTGCTACTAGCCTTATGACGTTGGTTTCATGGCTGAGTGATATTCCATTGTACATAAGGACCACAACGTCTTTATCCATTTTTCTCTTTCCTGGGATATTTAAGGTGTAACGAAGTGGAGGTTCTTGTCAACAGAGCAGCCCTAAACTTTGGGGTGCCTGTGTCTTGCTGATTTTTAGTTTTCCCAATTTATACGCCCATGAGTGGAAGTGCCCTTTGCTCTCTAAGCTGAGTTTTTTAGAGGTTTCAGGACACACCGTACACTTCTCCAGAGTGGCTGTTGGCAATTTACATCCCGCCCATCAGCCTAGCCAGGCTCCCGTTTCTCCATGGCCTGTCCTGCATTTCTGGTTTGGACACTTTATTCAGCATGGCCCTTTTGACCGATGGGAAGCGAGACTTCTTTGTAGCGCTGATTTGCCTTTCCAGGTTGCTTGGTTGGCCAAAAAGGGCGTATGCGTTTTTTCCTGAATATATTCAGGAAAAAACGCATACGCCCTTTTTGGCCAAGGGCTTCATTGTCGAGGTTTTGCCGCTTTTCCTGTGCTTTAAAGGCGATTCGAATCTCCCTCCTGAAATCTGTTTCCTGCAATTCTGCCTTGCTTTCCATTCCTCTTCGTTACCTTCCCTCAATATATTTGTGGACGAGAGTTATCATTTATAAGTCTGCAGGTTTGTGAATTGCAGTGCCCCTGAGCTCCATTTTTCAACTCACTTTCTTGGGAGCTGGCCGCAAAAGCGCAAGATTGCTTCAGGCCCTATTCTGGTCCCGGGCGGCAGGCTGAGCCTGTGGTTAATTCTTCTTCCTGATGGGAAAATAGCGTGACCTGTGCCTGTCCCGATACCTAGAGCTAGTCTCTCATTGGTTACCCCTCTTCCCGTTCATCCTCAGGACAAATTGCAACCTGTACGGAACAGGAGGTTAAAGGTGCTGATTCTCCAAGGAGGGAGATTGCTAGTAAAGCGGCTGGAATGGCGAACCCGAGCACAAGGAGATGAGAAAAGAGGTGCGTTTTGGAAACCTTTCCCGATCACACGGTGTACCATCTTCTGGGTTTCTCATGCATGTTTTTGATGTAGGAAGATGCCCTTGAACCTGGAGATTTGGGACCCATGGGATGGGTACCATGCAGTATTACTTTAAAGGGTCTGTGTTTCCTCACCCAACCTCACCAAACCTCTCAGCCCCAAGAGTGTCCACCCTTATGTCTCAATCAGCTGTGGGTCTAGATATGGTCAATCCAGGTGGCATCACAGCCCCTGAACGAATTTTGTAAGAATTTCTCTCTCTTTTACTGTCTTTGTTTCACGGGTTTTTAAAAGTAATTGATTTTTATAATGTGGTATAGCTGCTTTCCTCTGCTGTGTTTCTGCCGCTTTACACCCACTTGAGTCACTTACAGAGAGATATCAAAACATAGGTTTTAAGATTCTTACTAGTCAGATATATTCTTGGGCGGTGAATAGGGGGTGTTGAGTCCAATTCACTGATCAAGGAGTAGGTCTTGTCTATTACATATTGGGTTTATGGAACGGTATCTGACCTAATTTGAAACCCTTGTTTTATGCATCACCCCACCTCACCTTTCCCGTGAAGCAGCCATAGTGTGTTTTCTAAACGTGGGACTCTGTTCTGTTTTGTAATTCAGTTCAAGGGTAGCGGTTTTTACATTCCGTCTATAAGTGATATCCTATGATAAGTGTCTTTTTCTATATGACTTATTTCACTTAGAATCGTCATACCTAAATCCACTCATCATGCTGCTACTAGCCTTATGACGTTGGTTTCATGGCTGAGTGATATTCCATTGTACATAAGGACCACAACGTCTTTATCCATTTTTCTCTTTCCTGGGATATTTAAGGTGTAACGAAGTGGAGGTTCTTGTCAACAGAGCAGCCCTAAACTTTGGGGTGCCTGTGTCTTGCTGATTTTTAGTTTTCCCAATTTATACGCCCATGAGTGGAAGTGCCCTATGCTCTCTAAGCTGAGTTTTTTAGAGGTTTCAGGACACACCGTACACTTCTCCAGAGTGGCTGTTGGCAATTTACATCCCGCCCATCAGCGTAGCCAGGCTCCCGTTTCTCCATGGCCTGTCCTGCATTTCTGGTTTTGACACTTTATTCAGCATGGCCCTTTTGACCGATGGGAAGCGAGACTTCTTTGTAGCGCTGATTTGCCTTTCCAGGTTGCTTGGTTGGCCAAAAAGGGCGTATGCGTTTTTTCCTGAATATATTCAGGAAAAAACGCATACGCCCTTTTTGGCCAAGGGCTTCATTGTCGAGGTTTTGCCGCTTTTCCTGTGCTTTAAAGGCGATTCGAATCTCCCTCCTGAAATCTGTTTCCTGCAATTCTGCCTTGCTTTCCATTCCTCTTCGTTACCTTCCCTCAATATATTTGTGGACGAGAGTTATCATTTATAAGTCTGCAGGTTTGTGAATTGCAGTGCCCCTGAGCTCCATTTTTCAACTCGCTTTCTTGGGAGCTGGCCGCAAAAGCGCAGGATTGCTTCAGGCCCTATTCTGGTCCCGGGCGGCAGGCTGAGCCTGTGGTTAATTCTTCTTCCTGATGGGAAAATAGAGTGACCTGTGCCTGTCCCGATACCTAGAGCTAGTCTCTCATTGGTTACCCCTCTTCCCGTTCATCCTCAGGACAAATTGCAACCTGTACGGAACAGGAGGTTAAAGGTGCTGATTCTCTAAGGAGGGAGATTGCTAGTAAAGCGGCTGGAATGGCGAACCCGAGCACAAGGAGATGAGAAAAGAGGTGCGTTTTGGAAACCTTTCCCGATCACACGGTGTACCATCTTCTGGGTTTCTCATGCATGTTTTTGATGTAGGAAGATGCCCTTGAACCTGGAGATTTGGGACCCATGGGATGGGTACCATGCAGTATTACTTTAAAGGGTCTGTGTTTCCTCACCCAACCTCACCAAACCTCTCAGCCCCAAGAGTGTCCACCCTTATGTCTCAATCAGCTGTGGGTCTAGATATGGTCAATCCAGGTGGCATCACAGCCCCTGAACGAATTTTGTAAGAGTTTCTCTCTCTTTCACTGTCTTTGTTTCACGGGTTTTTAAAAGTAATTGATTTTTATAATGTGGTATAGCTGCTTTCTTCTGCTGTGTCTCTGCCGCTTTACACCCACTTGACTCACTTACAGAGAGATATCAAAACATAGGTTTTAAGATTCTTACTAGTCAGATATATTCTTGGGCGGTGAATAGGGGGTGTTGAGTCCAATTCACTGAGCAAGGTGTAGGTCTTGTCTATTACATATTGGCTTTATGGAACGGTATCTGACCTAATTTGAAACCCTTGTTTTATGCATCACTCCACCTCACCTTTCCCGTGAAGCAGCCATAGTGTGTTTTCTAAACGTGGGACTCTGTTCTGTTTTGTAATTCAGTTCAAGGGTAGCGGTTTTTACATTCCCTCTATAAGTGATATCTTATGATAAGTGTCTTCTTCTGTATGACTTATTTCACTTAGAATCGTCATACCTAAATCCACTCATCATGCTGCTACTAGCCTTATGACGTTGGTTTCATGGCTGAGTGATATTCCATTGTACATAAGGACCACAACGTCTTTATCCATTTTTCTCTTTCCTGGGATATTTAAGGTGTAACGAAGTGGAGGTTCTTGTCAACAGAGCAGCCCTAAACTTTGGGGTGCCTGTGTCTTGCTGATTTTTAGTTTTCCCAATTTATACGCCCATGAGTGGAAGTGCCCTATGCTCTCTAAGCTGAGTTTTTTGGAGGTTTCAGGACACACCGTACACTTCTCCAGAGTGGCTGTTGGCAATTTACATCCCGCCCATCAGCGTAGCCAGGCTCCCGTTTCTCCATGGCCTGTCCTGCATTTCTGGTTTGGACACTTTATTCAGCATGGCCCTTTTGACCGATGGGAAGCGAGACTTCTTTGTCGCGCTGATTTGCCTTTCCAGGTTGCTTGGTTGGCTAAAAAGGGCGTATGCGTTTTTTCCTGAATATATTCAGGAAAAAACGCATACGCCCTTTTTGGCCAAGGGCTTCATTGTCGAGGTTTTGCCGCTTTTCCTGTGCTTTAAAGGCGATTCGAATCTCCCTCCTGAAATCTGTTTCCTGCAATTCTGCCTTGCTTTCCATTCCTCTTCGTTACCTTCCCTCAATATATTTGTGGACGAGAGTTATCATTTATAAGTCTGCAGGTTTGTGAATTGCAGTGCCCCTGAGCTCCATTTTTCAACTCACTTTCTTGGGAGCTGGCCGCAAAAGCGCAGGATTGCTTCAGGCCCTATTCTGGTCCCGGGCGGCAGGCTGAGCCTGTGGTTAATTCTTCTTCCTGATGGGAAAATAGAGTGACCTGTGCCTGTCCCGATACCTAGAGCTAGTCTCTCATTGGTTACCCCTCTTCCCGTTCATCCTCAGGACAAATTGCAACCTGTACGGAACAGGAGGTTAAAGGTGCTGATTCTCCAAGGAGGGAGATTGCTAGTAAAGCGGCTGGAATGGCGAACCCGAGCACAAGGAGATGAGAAAAGAGGTGCGTTTTGGAAACCTTTCCCGATCACACGGTGTACCATCTTCTGGGTTTCTCATGCATGTTTTTGATGTAGGAAGATGCCCTTGAACCTGGAGATTTGGGACCCATGGGATGGGTACCATGCAGTATTACTTTAAAGGGTCTGTGTTTCCTCACCCAACCTCACCAAACCTCTCAGCCCCAAGAGTGTCCACCCTTATGTCTCAATCAGCTGTGGGTCTAGATATGGTCAATCCAGGTGGCATCACAGCCCCTGAACGAATTTTGTAAGAATTTCTCTCTCTTTCACTGTCTTTGTTTCACGGGTTTTTAAAAGTAATTGATTTTTATAATGTGGTTTAGCTGCTTTCCTCTGCTGTGTTTCTGCCGCTTTACACCCACTTGAGTCACTTACAGAGAGATATCAAAACATAGGTTTTAAGATTCTTACTAGTCAGATATATTCTTGGGCGGTGAATAGGGGGTGTTGAGTCCAATTCACTGATCAAGGAGTAGTTCTTGTCTATTACATATTGGCTTTATGGAACGGTATCTGACCTAATTTGAAACCCTTGTTTTATGCATCACCCCACCTCACCTTTCCCGTGAAGCAGCCATAGTGTGTTTTCTAAACGTGGGACTCTGTTCTGTTTTGTAATTCAGTTCAAGGGTAGCGGTTTTTACATTCCGTCTATAAGTGATATCCTATGATAAGTGTCTTTTTCTGTATGACTTATTTCACTTAGAATCGTCATACCTAAATCCACTCATCATGCTGCTACTAGCCTTATGACGTTGGTTTCATGGCTGAGTGATATTCCATTGTACATAAGGACCACAACGTCTTTATCCATTTTTCTCTTTCCTGGGATATTTAAGGTGTAACGAAGTGGAGGTTCTTGTCAACAGAGCAGCCCTAAACTTTGGGGTGCCTGTGTCTTGCTGATTTTTAGTTTTCCCAATTTATACGCCCATGAGTGGAAGTGCCCTATGCTCTCTAAGCTGAGTTTTTTAAAGGTTTCAGGACACACCGTACACTTCTCCAGAGTGGCTGTTGGCAATTTACATCCCGCCCATCAGCGTAGCCAGGCTCCCGATTCTCCATGGCCTGTCCTGCATTTCTGGTTTGGACACTTTATTCAGCATGGCCCTTTTGACCGATGGGAAGCGAGACTTCTTTGTCGCGCTGATTTGCCTTTCCAGGTTGCTTGGTTGGCCAAAAAGGGCGTATGCGTTTTTTCCTGAATATATTCAGGAAAAAACGCATACGCCCTTTTTGGCCAAGTGCTTCATTGTCGAGGATTTGCCGCTTTTCCTGTGCTTTAAAGGCGATTCGAATCTCCCTCCTGAAATCTGTTTCCTGCAATTCTGCCTTGCTTTCCATTCCTCTTCGTTACCTTCCCTCAATATATTTGTGGACGAGAGTTTTCATTTATAAGTCTGCAGGTTTGTGAATTGCAGTGCCCCTGAGCTCCATTTTTCAACTCGCTTTCTTGGGAGCTGGCCGCAAAAGCGCAGGATTGCTTCAGGTCCTATTCTGGTCCCGGGCGGCAGGCTGAGCCTGTGGTTAATTCTTCTTCCTGATGGGAAAATAGAGTGACCTGTGCCTGTCCCGATACCTAGAGCTAGTCTCTCATTGGTTACCCCTCTTCCCGTTCATCCTCAGGACAAATTGCAACCTGTACGGAACAGGAGGTTAAAGGTGCTGATTCTCCAAGGAGGGAGATTGCTAGTAAAGCGGCTGGAATGGCGAACCCGAGCACAAGGAGATGAGAAAAGAGGTGCGTTTTGGAAACCTTTCCCGATCACACGGTGTACCATCTTCTGGGTTTCTCATGCATGTTTTTGATGTAGGAAGATGCCCTTGAACCTGGAGATTTGGGACCCATGGGATGGGTACCATGCAGTATTACTTTAAAGGGTCTGTGTTTCCTCACCCAACCTCACGAAACCTCTCAGCCCCAAGAGTGTCCACCCTTATGTCTCAATCAGCTGTGGGTCTAGATATGGTCAATCCAGGTGGCATCACAGCCCCTGAACGAATTTTGTAAGAATTTCTCTCTCTTTCACTGTCTTTGTTTCACGGGTTTTTAAAAGTAATTGATTTTTATAATGTGGTATAGCTGCTTTCCTCTGCTGTGTCTCTGCCGCTTTACACCCACTTGACTCACTTACAGAGAGATATCAAAACATAGGTTTTAAGATTCTTACTAGTCAGATATATCCTTGGGCGGTGAATAGGGGGTGTTGAGTCCAATTCACTGAGCAAGGAGTAGGTCTTGTCTATTACATATTGGCTTTATGGAACGGTATCTGACCTAATTTGAAAACCTTGTTTTATGCATCACCCCACCTCACCTTTCCCGTGAAGCAGCCATAGTGTGTTTTCTAAACGTGGGACTCTGTTCTGTTTTGTAATTCAGTTCAAGGGTAGCGGTTTTTACATTCCGTCTATAAGTGATATCCTATGATAAGTGTCTTTTTCTGTATGACTTATTTCACTTAGAATCGTCATACCTAAATCCACTCATCATGCTGCTACTAGCCTTATGACGTTGGTTTCATGGCTGAGTGATATTCCATTGTACATAAGGACCACAACGTCTTTATCCATTTTTCTCTTTCCTGGGATATTTAAGGTGTAACGAAGTGGAGGTTCTTGTCAACAGAGCAGCCCTAAACTTTGGGGTGCCTGTGTCTTGCTGATTTTTAGTTTTCCCAATTTATACGCCCATGAGTGGAAGTGCCCTATGCTCTCTAAGCTGAGTTTTTTAGAGGTTTCAGGACACACCGTACACTTCTCCAGAGTGGCTGTTGGCAATTTACATCCCGCCCATCAGCGTAGCCAGGCTCCCGTTTCTCCATGGCCTGTCCTGCATTTCTGGTTTTGACACTTTATTCAGCATGGCCCTTTTGACCGATGGGAAGCGAGACTTCTTTGTAGCGCTGATTTGCCTTTCCAGGTTGCTTGGTTGGCCAAAAAGGGCGTATGCGTTTTTTCCTGAATATATTCAGGAAAAAACGCATACGCCCTTTTTGGCCAAGGGCTTCATTGTCGAGGTTTTGCCGCTTTTCCTGTGCTTTAAAGGCGATTCGAATCTCCCTCCTGAAATCTGTTTCCTGCAATTCTGCCTTGCTTTCCATTCCTCTTCGTTACCTTCCCTCAATATATTTGTGGACGAGAGTTATCATTTATAAGTCTGCAGGTTTGTGAATTGCAGTGCCCCTGAGCTCCATTTTTCAACTCGCTTTCTTGGGAGCTGGCCGCAAAAGCGCAGGATTGCTTCAGGTCCTATTCTGGTCCCGGGCGGCAGGCTGAGCCTGTGGTTAATTCTTCTTCCTGATGGGAAAATAGAGTGACCTGTGCCTGTCCCGATACCTAGAGCTAGTCTCTCATTGGTTACCCCTCTTCCCGTTCATCCTCAGGACAAATTGCAACCTGTACGGAACAGGAGGTTAAAGGTGCTGATTCTCCAAGGAGGGAGATTGCTAGTAAAGCGGCTGAAATGGCGAACCCGAGCACAAGGAGATGAGAAAAGAGGTGCGTTTTGGAAACCTTTCCCGATCACACGGTGTACCATCTTCTGGGTTTCTCATGCATGTTTTTGATGTAGGAAGATGCCCTTGAACCTGGAGATTTGGGACCCATGGGATGGGTACCATGCAGTATTACTTTAAAGGGTCTGTGTTTCCTCACCCAACCTCACGAAACCTCTCAGCCCCAAGAGTGTCCACCCTTATGTCTCAATCAGCTGTGGGTCTAGATATGGTCAATCCAGGTGGCATCACAGCCCCTGAACGAATTTTGTAAGAATTTCTCTCTCTTTCACTGTCTTTGTTTCACGGGTTTTTAAAAGTAATTGATTTTTATAATGTGGTTTAGCTGCTTTCCTCTGCTGTGTTTCTGCCGCTTTACACCCACTTGACTCACTTACAGAGAGATATCAAAACATAGGTTTTAAGATTCTTACTAGTCAGATATATTCTTGGGCGGTGAATAGGGGGTGTTGAGTCCAATTCACTGAGCAAGGAGTAGGTCTTGTCTATTACATATTGGGTTTATGGAACGGTATCTGACCTAATTTGAAACCCTTGTTTTATGCATCACCCCACCTCACCTTTCCCGTGAAGCAGCCATAGTGTGTTTTCTAAACGTGGGACTCTGTTCTGTTTTGTAATTCAGTTCAAGGGTAGCGGTTTTTACATTCCGTCTATAAGTGATATCCTATGATAAGTGTCTTTTTCTGTATGACTTATTTCACTTAGAATCGTCATACCTAAATCCACTCATCATGCTGCTACTAGCCTTATGACATTGGTTTCATGGCTGAGTGATATTCCATTGTACATAAGGACCACAACGTCTTTATCCATTTTTCTCTTTCCTGGGATATTTAAGGTGTAACGAAGTGGAGGTTCTTGTCAACAGAGCAGCCCTAAACTTTGGGGTGCCTGTGTCTTGCTGATTTTTAGTTTTCCCAATTTATACGCCCATGAGTGGAAGTGCCCTTTGCTCTCTAAGCTGAGGTTTTTAGAGGTTTCAGGACACACCGTACACTTCTCCAGAGTGGCTGTTGGCAATTTACATCCCGCCCATCAGCGTAGCCAGGCTCCCGTTTCTCCATGGCCTGTCCTGCATTTCTGGTTTGGACACTTTATTCAGCATGGCCCTTTTGACCGATGGGAAGCGAGACTTCTTTGTCGCGCTGATTTGCCTTTCCAGGTTGCTTGGTTGGCCAAAAAGGGCGTATGCGTTTTTTCCTGAATATATTCAGGAAAAAACGCATACGCCCTTTTTGGCCAAGGGCTTCATTGTCGAGGTTTTGCCGCTTTTCCTGTGCTTTAAAGGCGATTCGAATCTCCCTCCTGAAATCTGTTTCCTGCAATTCTGCCTTGCTTTCCATTCCTCTTCGTTACCTTCCCTCAATATATTTGTGGACGAGAGTTATCATTTATAAGTCTGCAGGTTTGTGAATTGCAGTGCCCCTGAGCTCCATTTTTCAACTCACTTTCTTGGGAGCTGGCCGCAAAAGCGCAAGATTGCTTCAGGCCCTATTCTGGTCCCGGGCGGCAGGCTGAGCCTGTGGTTAATTCTTCTTCCTGATGGGAAAATAGAGTGACCTGTGCCTGTCCCGATACCTAGAGCTAGTCTCTCATTGGTTACCCCTCTTCCCGTTCAAACTCAGGACAAATTGCAACCTGTACGGAACAGGAGGTTAAAGGTGCTGATTCTCCAAGGAGGGAGATTGCTAGTAAAGCGGCTGGAATGGCGAACCCGAGCACAAGGAGATGAGAAAAGAGGTGCGTTTTGGAAACCTTTCCCGATCACACGGTGTACCATCTTCTGGGTTTCTCATGCATGTTTTTGATGTAGGAAGATGCCCTTGAACCTGGAGATTTGGGACCCATGGGATGGGTACCATGCAGTATTACTTTAAAGGGTCTGTGTTTCCTCACCCAACCTCACCAAACCTCTCAGCCCCAAGAGTGTCCACCCTTATGTCTCAATCAGCTGTGGGTCTAGATATGGTCAATCCAGGTGGCATCACAGCCCCTGAACGAATTTTGTAAGAATTTCTCTCTCTTTCACTGTCTTTGTTTCACGGGTTTTTAAAAGTAATTGATTTTTATAATGTGGTATAGCTGCTTTCCTCTGCTGTGTTTCTGCCGCTTTACACCCACTTGAGTCACTTACAGAGAGATATCAAAACATAGGTTTTAAGATTCTTACTAGTCAGATATATTCTTGGGCGGTGAATAGGGGGTGTTGAGTCCAATTCACTGATCAAGGAGTAGGTCTTGTCTATTACATATTGGGTTTATGGAACGGTATCTGACCTAATTTGAAACCCTTGTTTTATGCATCACCCCACCTCACCTTTCCCGTGAAGCAGCCATAGTGTGTTTTCTAAACGTGGGACTCTTTTCTGTTTTGTAATTCAGTTCAAGGGTAGCGGTTTTTACATTCCCTCTATAAGTGATATCTTATGATAAGTGTCTTTTTCTGTATGACTTATTTCACTTAGAATCGTCATACCTAAATCCACTCATCATGCTGCTACTAGCCTTATGACGTTGGTTTCATGGCTGAGTGATATTCCATTGTACATAAGGACCACAACGTCTTTATCCATTTTTCTCTTTCCTGGGATATTTAAGGTGTAACGAAGTGGAGGTTCTTGTCAACAGAGCAGCCCTAAACTTTGGGGTGCCTGTGTCTTGCTGATTTTTAGTTTTCCCAATTTATACGCCCATGAGTGGAAGTGCCCTATGCTCTCTAAGCTGAGTTTTTTAAAGGTTTCAGGACACACCGTACACTTCTCCAGAGTGGCTGTTGGCAATTTACATCCCGCCCATCAGCGTAGCCAGGCTCCCGATTCTCCATGGCCTGTCCTGCATTTCTGGTTTGGACACTTTATTCAGCATGGCCCTTTTGACCGATGGGAAGCGAGACTTCTTTGTCGCGCTGATTTGCCTTTCCAGGTTGCTTGGTTGGCCAAAAAGGGCGTATGCGTTTTTTCCTGAATATATTCAGGAAAAAACGCATACGCCCTTTTTGGCCAAGTGCTTCATTGTCGAGGATTTGCCGCTTTTCCTGTGCTTTAAAGGCGATTCGAATCTCCCTCCTGAAATCTGTTTCCTGCAATTCTGCCTTGCTTTCCATTCCTCTTCGTTACCTTCCCTCAATATATTTGTGGACGAGAGTTTTCATTTATAAGTCTGCAGGTTTGTGAATTGCAGTGCCCCTGAGCTCCATTTTTCAACTCGCTTTCTTGGGAGCTGGCCGCAAAAGCGCAGGATTGCTTCAGGTCCTATTCTGGTCCCGGGCGGCAGGCTGAGCCTGTGGTTAATTCTTCTTCCTGATGGGAAAATAGAGTGACCTGTGCCTGTCCCGATACCTAGAGCTAGTCTCTCATTGGTTACCCCTCTTCCCGTTCATCCTCAGGACAAATTGCAACCTGTACGGAACAGGAGGTTAAAGGTGCTGATTCTCCAAGGAGGGAGATTGCTAGTAAAGCGGCTGGAATGGCGAACCCGAGCACAAGGAGATGAGAAAAGAGGTGCGTTTTGGAAACCTTTCCCGATCACACGGTGTACCATCTTCTGGGTTTCTCATGCATGTTTTTGATGTAGGAAGATGCCCTTGAACCTGGAGATTTGGGACCCATGGGATGGGTACCATGCAGTATTACTTTAAAGGGTCTGTGTTTCCTCACCCAACCTCACGAAACCTCTCAGCCCCAAGAGTGTCCACCCTTATGTCTCAATCAGCTGTGGGTCTAGATATGGTCAATCCAGGTGGCATCACAGCCCCTGAACGAATTTTGTAAGAATTTCTCTCTCTTTCACTGTCTTTGTTTCACGGGTTTTTAAAAGTAATTGATTTTTATAATGTGGTATAGCTGCTTTCCTCTGCTGTGTCTCTGCCGCTTTACACCCACTTGACTCACTTACAGAGAGATATCAAAACATAGGTTTTAAGATTCTTACTAGTCAGATATATCCTTGGGCGGTGAATAGGGGGTGTTGAGTCCAATTCACTGAGCAAGGAGTAGGTCTTGTCTATTACATATTGGCTTTATGGAACGGTATCTGACCTAATTTGAAAACCTTGTTTTATGCATCACCCCACCTCACCTTTCCCGTGAAGCAGCCATAGTGTGTTTTCTAAACGTGGGACTCTGTTCTGTTTTGTAATTCAGTTCAAGGGTAGCGGTTTTTACATTCCGTCTATAAGTGATATCCTATGATAAGTGTCTTTTTCTGTATGACTTATTTCACTTAGAATCGTCATACCTAAATCCACTCATCATGCTGCTACTAGCCTTATGACGTTGGTTTCATGGCTGAGTGATATTCCATTGTACATAAGGACCACAACTTCTTTATCCATTTTTCTCTTTCCTGGGATATTTAAGGTGTAACGAAGTGGAGGTTCTTGTCAACAGAGCAGCCCTAAACTTTGGGGTGCCTGTGTCTTGCTGATTTTTAGTTTTCCCAATTTATACGCCCATGAGTGGAAGTGCCCTATGCTCTCTAAGCTGAGTTTTTTGGACGTTTCAGGACACACCGTACACTTCTCCAGAGTGGCTGTTGGCAATTTACATCCCGCCCATCAGCGTAGCCAGGCTCCCGTTTCTCCATGGCCTGTCCTGCATTTCTGGTTTTGACACTTTATTCAGCATGGCCCTTTTGACCGATGGGAAGCGAGACTTCTTTGTAGCGCTGATTTGCCATTCCAGGTTGCTTGGTTGGCCAAAAAGGGCGTATGCGTTTTTTCCTGAATATATTCAGGAAAAAACGCATACGCCCTTTTTGGCCAAGGGCTTCATTGTCGAGGTTTTGCCGCTTTTCCTGTGCTTTAAAGCCGATTCGAATCTCCCTCCTGAAATCTGTTTCCTGCAATTCTGCCTTGCTTTCCATTCCTCTTCGTTACCTTCCCTCAATATATTTGTGGACGAGAGTTATCATTTATAAGTCTGCAGGTTTGTGAATTGCAGTGCCCCTGAGCTCCATTTTTCAACTCACTTTCTTGGGAGCTGGCCGCAAAAGCGCAAGATTGCTTCAGGCCCTATTCTGGTCCCGGGCGGCAGGCTGAGCCTGTGGTTAATTCTTCTTCCTGATGGGAAAATAGAGTGACCTGTGCCTGTCCCGATACCTAGAGCTAGTCTCTCATTGGTTACCCCTCTTCCCGTTCATCCTCAGGACAAATTGCAACCAGTACGGAACAGGAGGTTAAAGGTGCTGATTCTCCAAGGAGGGAGATTGCTAGTAAAGCGGCTGGAATGGCGAACCCGAGCACAAGGAGATGAGAAAAGAGGTGCGTTTTGGAAACCTTTCCCGATCACACGGTGTACCATCTTCTGGGTTTCTCATGCATGTTTTCGATGTAGGAAGATGCCCTTGAACCTGGAGATTTGGGACCCATGGGATGGGTACCATGCAGTATTACTTTAAAGGGTCTGTGTTTCCTCACCCAACCTCACCAAACCTCTCAGCCCCAAGAGTGTCCACCCTTATGTCTCAATCAGATGTGGGTCTAGATATGGTCAATCCAGGTGGCATCACAGCCCCTGAACGAATTTTGTAAGAATTTCTCTCTCTTTCACTGTCTTTGTTTCACGGGTTTTTAAAAGTAATTGATTTTTATAATGTAGTTTAGCTGCTTTCCTCTGCTGTGTTTCTGCCGCTTTACACCCACTTGACTCACTTACAGAGAGATATCAAAACATAGGTTTTAAGATTCTTACTAGTCAGATATATTCTTGGGCGGTGAATAGGGGGTGTTGAGTCCAATTCACTGAGCAAGGAGTAGGTCTTGTCTATTACATATTGGCTTTATGGAACGGTATCTGAGCTAATTTGAAACCCGTGTTTTATGCATCACCCCACCTCACCTTTCCCGTGAAGCAGCCATAGTGTGTTTTCTAAACGTGGGACTCTGTTCTGTTTTGTAATTCAGTTCAAGGGTAGCGGTTTTTACATTCCCTCTATAAGTGATATCTTATGATAAGTGTCTTTTTCTGTATGACTTATTTCACTTAGAATCGTCATACCTAAATCCACTCATCATGCTGCTACTAGCCTTATGACGTTGGTTTCATGGCTGAGTGATATTCCATTGTACATAAGGACCACAACTTCTTTATCCATTTTTCTCTTTCCTGGGATATTTAAGGTGTAACGAAGTGGAGGTTCTTGTCAACAGAGCAGCCCTAAACTTTGGGGTGCCTGTGTCTTGCTGATTTTTAGTTTTCCCAATTTATACGCCCATGAGTGGAAGTGCCCTATGCTCTCTAAGCTGAGTTTTTTGGAGGTTTCAGGACACACCGTACACTTCTCCAGAGTGGCTGTTGGCAATTTACATCCCGCCCATCAGCGTAGCCAGGCTCCCGTTTCTCCATGGCCTGTCCTGCATTTCTGGTTTTGACACTTTATTCAGCATGGCCCTTTTGACCGATGGGAAGCGAGACTTCTTTGTAGCGCTGATTTGCCTTTCCAGGTTGCTTGGTTGGCCAAAAAGGGCGTATGCGTTTTTTCCTGAATATATTCAGGAAAAAACGCATACGCCCTTTTTGGCCAAGGGCTTCATTGTCGAGGTTTTGCCGCTTTTCCTGTGCTTTAAAGGCGATTCGAATCTCCCTCCTGAAATCTGTTTCCTGCAATTCTGCCTTTCTTTCCATTCCTCTTCGTTACCTTCCCTCAATATATTTGTGGACGAGAGTTATCATTTATAAGTCTGCAGGTTTGTGAATTGCAGTGCCCCTGAGCTCCATTTTTCAACTCACTTTCTTGGGAGCTAGCCGCAAAAGCGCAAGATTGCTTCAGGCCCTATTCTGGTCCCGGGCGGCAGGCTGAGCCTGTGGTTAATTCTTCTTCCTGATGGGAAAATAGAGTGACCTGTGCCTGTCCCGATACCTAGAGCTAGTCTCTCATTGGTTCCCCCTCTTCCCGTTCATCCTCAGGACAAATTGCAACCTGTACGGAACAGGAGGTTAAAGGTGCTGATTCTCCAAGGAGGGAGATTGCTAGTAAAGCGGCTGGAATGGCGAACCCGAGCACAAGGAGATGAGAAAAGAGGTGCGTTTTGGAAACCTTTCCCGATCACACGGTGTACCATCTTCTGGGTTTCTCATGCATGTTTTCGATATAGGAAGATGCCCTTGAACCTGGAGATTTGGGACCCATGGGATGGTTACCATGCAGTATTACTTTAAAGGGTCTGTGTTTCCTCACCCAACCTCACCAAACCTCTCAGCCCCAAGAGTGTCCACCCTTATGTCTCAATCAGCTGTGGGTCTAGATATGGTCAATCCAGGTGGCATCACAGCCCCTGAACGAATTTTGTAAGAATTTCTCTCTCTTTCACTGTCTTTGTTTCACGGGTTTTTAAAAGTAATTGATTTTTATAATGTGGTTTAGCTGCTTTCCTCTGCTGTGTTTCTGCCGCTTTACACCCACTTGACTCACTTACAGAGAGATATCAAAACATAGGTTTTAAGATTCTTACTAGTCAGATATATTCTTGGGCGGTGAATAGGGGGTGTTGAGTCCAATTCACTGAGCAAGGAGTAGGTCTTGTCTATTACATATTGGCTTTATGGAACGGTATCTGACCTAATTTGAAACCCTTGTTTTATGCATCACCCCACCTCACCTTTCCCGTGAAGCAGCCATAGTGTGTTTTCTAAACGTGGGACTCTGTTCTGTTTTGTAATTCAGTTCAAGGGTAGCGGTTTTTACATTCCCTCTATAAGTGATATCTTATGATAAGTGTCTTTTTCTGTATGACTTATTTCACTTAGAATCGTCATACCTAAATCCACTCATCATGCTGCTACTAGCCTTATGACGTTGGTTTCATGGCTGAGTGATATTCCATTGTACATAAGGACCACAACTTCTTTATCCATTTTTCTCTTTCCTGGGATATTTAAGGTGTAACGAAGTGGAGGTTCTTGTCAACAGAGCAGCCCTAAACTTTGGGGTGCCTGTGTCTTGCTGATTTTTAGTTTTCCCAATTTATACGCCCATGAGTGGAAGTGCCCTATGCTCTCTAAGCTGAGTTTTTTGGAGGTTTCAGGACACACCGTACACTTCTCCAGAGTGGCTGTTGGCAATTTACATCCCGCCCATCAGCGTAGCCAGGCTCCCGTTTCTCCATGGCCTGTCCTGCATTTCTGGTTTTGACACTTTATTCAGCATGGCCCTTTTGACCGATGGGAAGCGAGACTTCTTTGTAGCGCTGATTTGCCTTTCCAGGTTGCTTGGTTGGCCAAAAAGGGCGTATGCGTTTTTTCCTGAATATATTCAGGAAAAAACGCATACGCCCTTTTTGGCCAAGGGCTTCATTGTCGAGGTTTTGCCGCTTTTCCTGTGCTTTAAAGGCGATTCGAATCTCCCTCCTGAAATCTGTTTCCTGCAATTCTGCCTTTCTTTCCATTCCTCTTCGTTACCTTCCCTCAATATATTTGTGGACGAGAGTTATCATTTATAAGTCTGCAGGTTTGTGAATTGCAGTGCCCCTGAGCTCCATTTTTCAACTCACTTTCTTGGGAGCTGGCCGCAAAAGCGCAAGATTGCTTCAGGCCCTATTCTGGTCCCGGGCGGCAGGCTGAGCCTGTGGTTAATTCTTCTTCCTGATGGGAAAATAGAGTGACCTGTGCCTGTCCCGATACCTAGAGCTAGTCTCTCATTGGTTCCCCCTCTTCCCGTTCATCCTCAGGACAAATTGCAACCTGTACGGAACAGGAGGTTAAAGGTGCTGATTCTCCAAGGAGGGAGATTGCTAGTAAAGCGGCTGGAATGGCGAACCCGAGCACAAGGAGATGAGAAAAGAGGTGCGTTTTGGAAACCTTTCCCGATCACACGGTGTACCATCTTCTGGGTTTCTCATGCATGTTTTCGATGTAGGAAGATGCCCTTGAACCTGGAGATTTGGGACCCATGGGATGGGTACCATGCAGTATTACTTTAAAGGGTCTGTGTTTCCTCACCCAACCTCACCAAACCTCTCAGCCCCAAGAGTGTCCAACCTTATGTCTCAATCAGCTGTGGGTCTAGATATGGTCAATCCAGGTGGCATCACAGCCCCTGAACGAATTTTGTAAGAATTTCTCTCTCTTTCACTGTCTTTGTTTCACGGGTTTTTAAAAGTAATTGATTTTTATAATGTGGTTTAGCTGCTTTCCTCTGCTGTGTTTCTGCCGCTTTACACCCACTTGACTCACTTACAGAGAGATATCAAAACATAGGTTTTAAGATTCTTACTAGTCAGATATATTCTTGGGCGGTGAATAGGGGGTGTTGAGTCCAATTCACTGAGCAAGGAGTAGGTCTTGTCTATTACATATTGGCTGTATGGAACGGTATCTGAGCTAATTTGAAACCCGTGTTTTATGCATCACCCCACCTCACCTTTCCCGTGAAGCAGCCATAGTGTGTTTTCTAAACGTGGGACTCTGTTCTGTTTTGTAATTCAGTTCAAGGGTACCGGTTTTTACATTCCCTCTATAAGTGATATCTTATGATAAGTGTCTTTTTCTGTATGACTTATTTCACTTAGAATCGTCATACCTAAATCCACTCATCATGCTGCTACTAGCCTTATGACGTTGGTTTCATGGCTGAGTGATATTCCATTGTACATAAGGACCACAACTTCTTTATCCATTTTTCTCTTTCCTGGGATATTTAAGGTGTAACGAAGTGGAGGTTCTTGTCAACAGAGCAGCCCTAAACTTTGGGGTGCCTGTGTCTTGCTGATTTTTAGTTTTCCCAATTTATACGCCCATGAGTGGAAGTGCCCTATGCTCTCTAAGCTGAGTTTTTTGGAGGTTTCAGGACACACCGTACACTTCTCCAGAGTGGCTGTTGGCAATTTACATCCCGCCCATCAGCGTAGCCAGGCTCCCGTTTCTCCATGGCCTGTCCTGCATTTCTGGTTTTGACACTTTATTCAGCATGGCCCTTTTGACCGATGGGAAGCGAGACTTCTTTGTAGCGCTGATTTGCCTTTCCAGGTTGCTTGGTTGGCCAAAAAGGGCGTATGCGTTTTTTCCTGAATATATTCAGGTAAAAACGCATACGCCCTTTTTGGCCAAGGGCTTCATTGTCGAGGTTTTGCCGCTTTTCCTGTGCTTTAAAGGCGATTTGAATCTCCCTCCTGAAATCTGTTTCCTGCAATTCTGCCTTTCTTTCCATTCCTCTTCGTTACCTTCCCTCAATATATTTGTGGACGAGAGTTATCATTTATAAGTCTGCAGGTTTGTGAATTGCAGTGCCCCTGAGCTCCATTTTTCAACTCACTTTCTTGGGAGCTGGCCGCAAAAGCGCAAGATTGCTTCAGGCCCTATTCTGGTCCCGGGCGGCAGGCTGAGCCTGTGGTTAATTCTTCTTCCTGATGGGAAAATAGAGTGACCTGTGCCTGTCCCGATACCTAGAGCTAGTCTCTCATTGGTTACCCCTCTTCCCGTTCATCCTCAGGACAAATTGCAACCTGTACGGAACAGGAGGTTAAAGGTGCTGATTCTCCAAGGAGGGAGATTGCTAGTAAAGCGGCTGGAATGGCGAACCCGAGCACAAGGAGATGAGAAAAGAGGTGCGTTTTGGAAACCTTTCCCGATCACACGGTGTACCATCTTCTGGGTTTCTCATGCATGTTTTCGATGTAGGAAGATGCCCTTGAACCTGGAGATTTGGGACCCATGGGATGGGTACCATGCAGTATTACTTTAAAGGGTCTGTGTTTCCTCACCCAACCTCACCAAACCTCTCAGCCCCAAGAGTGTCCACCCTTATGTCTCAATCAGCTGTGGGTCTAGATATGGTCAATCCAGGTGGCATCACAGCCCCTGAACGAATTTTGTAAGAATTTCTCTCTCTTTCACTGTCTTTGTTTCACGGGTTTTTAAAAGTAATTGATTTTTATAATGTGGTTTAGCTGCTTTCCTCTGCTGTGTTTCTGCCGCTTTACACCCACTTGACTCACTTACAGAGAGATATCAAAACATAGGTTTTAAGATTCTTACTAGTCAGATATATTCTTGGGCGGTGAATAGGGGGTGTTGAGTCCAATTCACTGAGCAAGGAGTAGGTCTTGTCTATTACATATTGGCTGTATGGAACGGTATCTGAGCTAATTTGAAACCCGTGTTTTATGCATCACCCCACCTCACCTTTCCCGTGAAGCAGCCATAGTGTGTTTTCTAAACGTGGGACTCTGTTCTGTTTTGTAATTCATTTCAAGGGTAGCGGTTTTTACATTCCCTCTATAAGTGATATCCTATGATAAGTGTCTTTTTCTGTATGACTTATTTCACTTAGAATCGTCATACCTAAATCCACTCATCATGCTGCTACTAGCCTTATGACGTTGGTTTCATGGCTGAGTGATATTCCATTGTACATAAGGACCACAACGTCTTTATCCATTTTTCTCTTTCCTGGGATATTTAAGGTGTAACGAAGTGGAGGTTCTTGTCAACAGAGCAGCCCTAAACTTTGGGGTGCCTGTGTCTTGCTGATTTTTAGTTTTCCCAATTTATACGCCCATGAGTGGAAGTGCCCTATGCTCTCTAAGCTGAGTTTTTTGGAGGTTTCAGGACACACCGTACACTTCTCCAGAGTGGCTGTTGGCAATTTACATCCCGCCCATCAGCGTAGCCAGGCTCCCGTTTCTCCATGGCCTGTCCTGCATTTCTGGTTTTGACACTTTATTCAGCATGGCCCTTTTGACCGATGGGAAGCGAGACTTCTTTGTAGCGCTGATTTGCCTTTCCAGGTTGCTTGGTTGGCCAAAAAGGGCGTATGCGTTTTTTCCTGAATATATTCAGGAAAAAACGCATACGCCCTTTTTGGCCAAGGGCTTCATTGTCGAGGTTTTGCCGCTTTTCCTGTGCTTTAAAGCCGATTCGAATCTCCCTCCTGAAATCTGTTTCCTGCAATTCTGCCTTGCTTTCCATTCCTCTTCGTTGCCTTCCCTCAATATATTTGTGGACCAGAGTTATCATTTATAAGTCTGCAGGTTTGTGAATTGCAGTGCCCCTGAGCTCCATTTTTCAACTCGCTTTCTTGGGAGCTGGCCGCAAAAGCGCAGGATTGCTTCAGGCCCTATTCTGGTCCCGGGCGGCAGGCTGAGCCTGTGGTTAATTCTTCTTCCTGATGGGAAAATAGAGTGACCTGTGCCTGTCCCGATACCTAGAGCTAGTCTCTCATTGGTTACCCCTCTTCCCGTTCATCCTCAGGACAAATTGCAACCTGTACGGAACAGGAGGTTAAAGGTGCTGATTCTCCAAGGAGGGAGATTGCTAGTAAAGCGGCTGGAATGGCGAACCCGAGAACAAGGAGATGAGAAAAGAGGTGCGTTTTGGAAACCTTTCCCGATCACACGGTGTACCATCTTCTGGGTTTCTCATGCATGTTTTCGATGTAGGAAGATGCCCTTGAACCTGGAGATTTGGGACCCATGGGATGGGTACCATGCAGTATTACTTTAAAGGGTCTGTGTTTCCTCACCCAACCTCACCAAACCTCTCAGCCCCAAGAGTGTCCACCCTTATGTCTCAATCAGCTGTGGGTCTAGATATGGTCAATCCAGGTGGCATCACAGCCCCTGAACGAATTTTGTAAGAATTTCTCTCTCTTTCACTGTCTTTGTTTCACGGGTTTTTAAAAGTAATTGATTTTTATAATGTGGTTTAGCTGCTTTCCTCTGCTGTGTTTCTGCCGCTTTACACCCACTTGACTCACTTACAGAGAGATATCAAAACATAGGTTTTAAGATTCTTACTAGTCAGATATATTCTTGGGCGGTGAATAGGGGGTGTTGAGTCCAATTCACTGAGCAAGGAGTAGGTCTTGTCTATTACATATTGGCTGTATGGAACGGTATCTGAGCTAATTTGAAACCCGTGTTTTATGCATCACCCCACCTCACCTTTCCCGTTAAGCAGCCATAGTGTGTTTTCTAAACGTGGGACTCTGTTCTGTTTTGTAATTCAGTTCAAGGGTAGCGGTTTTTACATTCCCTCTATAAGTGATATCTTATGATAAGTGTCTTTTTCTGTATGACTTATTTCACTTAGAATCGTCATACCTAAATCCACTCATCATGCTGCTACTAGCCTTATGACGTTGGTTTCATGGCTGAGTGATATTCCATTGTACATAAGGACCACAACTTCTTTATCCATTTTTCTCTTTCCTGGGATATTTAAGGTGTAACGAAGTGGAGGTTCTTGTCAACAGAGCAGCCCTAAACTTTGGGGTGCCTGTGTCTTGCTGATTTTTAGTTTTCCCAATTTATACGCCCATGAGTGGAAGTGCCCTATGCTCTCTAAGCTGAGTTTTTGGAGGTTTCAGGACACACCGTACACTTCTCCAGAGTGGCTGTTGGCAATTTACATCCCGCCCATCAGCGTAGCCAGGCTCCCGTTTCTCCATGGCCTGTCCTGCATTTCTGGTTTTGACACTTTATTCAGCATGGCCCTTTTGACCGATGGGAAGCGAGACTTCTTTGTAGCGCTGATTTGCCTTTCCAGGTTGCTTGGTTGGCCAAAAAGGGCGTATGCGTTTTTTCCTGAATATATTCAGGAAAAAACGCATACGCCCTTTTTGGCCAAGGGCTTCATTGTCGAGGTTTTGCCGCTTTTCCTGTGCTTTAAAGGCGATTTGAATCTCCCTCCTGAAATCTGTTTCCTGCAATTCTGCCTTTCTTTCCATTCCTCTTCGTTACCTTCCCTCAATATATTTGTGGACGAGAGTTATCATTTATAAGTCTGCAGGTTTGTGAATTGCAGTGCCCCTGAGCTCCATTTTTCAACTCACTTTCTTGGGAGCTGGCCGCAAAAGCGCAAGATTGCTTCAGGCCCTATTCTGGTCCCGGGCGGCAGGCTGAGCCTGTGGTTAATTCTTCTTCCTGATGGGAAAATAGAGTGACCTGTGCCTGTCCCGATACCTAGAGCTAGTCTCTCATTGGTTCCCCCTCTTCCCGTTCATCCTCAGGACAAATTGCAACCTGTACGGAACAGGAGGTTAAAGGTGCTGATTCTCCAAGGAGGGAGATTGCTAGTAAAGCGGCTGGAATGGCGAACCCGAGCACAAGGAGATGAGAAAAGAGGTGCGTTTTGGAAACCTTTCCCGATCACACGGTGTACCATCTTCTGGGTTTCTCATGCATGTTTTCGATGTAGGAAGATGCCCTTGAACCTGGAGATTTGGGACCCATGGGATGGGTACCATGCAGTATTACTTTAAAGGGTCTGTGTTTCCTCACCCAACCTCACCAAACCTCTCAGCCCCAAGAGTGTCCACCCTTATGTCTCAATCAGCTGTGTGTCTAGATATGGTCAATCCAGGTGGCATCACAGCCCCTGAACGAATTTTGTAAGAATTTCTCTCTCTTTCACTGTCTTTGTTTCACGGGTTTTTAAAAGTAATTGATTTTTATAATGTGGTTTAGCTGCTTTCCTCTGCTGTGTTTCTGCCGCTTTACACCCACTTGACTCACTTACAGAGAGATATCAAAACATAGGTTTTAAGATTCTTACTAGTCAGATATATTCTTGGGCGGTGAATAGGGGGTGTTGAGTCCAATTCACTGAGCAAGGAGTAGGTCTTGTCTATTACATATTGGCTTTATGGAACGGTATCTGACCTAATTTGAAACCCTTGTTTTATGCATCTCCCCACCTCACCTTTCACGTGAAGCAGCCATAGTGTGTTTTCTAAACGTGGGACTGTGTTCTGTTTTGTAATTCAGTTCAAGGGTAGCGGTTTTTACATTCCCTTTATAAGTGATATCTTATGATAAGTGTCTTTTTCTGTATGACTTATTTCACTTAGAATCGTCATACCTAAATCCACTCATCATGCTGCTACTAGCCTTATGACGTTGGTTTCATGGCTGAGTGATATTCCATTGTACATAAGGACCACAACGTCTTTATCCATTTTTCTCTTTCCTGGGATATTTAAGGTGTAACGAAGTGGAGGTTCTTGTCAACAGAGCAGCCCTAAACTTTGGGGTGCCTGTGTCTTGCTGATTTTTAGTTTTCCCAATTAATACGCCCATGACTGGAAGTGCCCTGTGCTCTCTAAGCTGAGTTTTTTAGATGTTTCAGGACACACCGTACACTTCTCCAGAGTGGCTGTTGGCAATTTACATCCCTCCCATCAGCGTAGCCAGGCTCCCGTTTCTCCATGGCCTGTCCTGCATTTTTGGTTTTGACACTTTATTCAGCATGGCCCTTTTGACCGATGGGAAGCGAGACTTCTTTGTCGCGCTGATTTGCCTTTCCAGGTTGCTTGGTTGGCCAAAAAGGGCGTATGCGTTTTTTCCTGAATATATTCAGGAAAAAACGCATACGCCCTTTTTGGCCAAGGGCTTCATTGTCGAGGTTTTGCCGCTTTTCCTGTGCTTTAAAGGCGATTCGAATCTCCCTCCTGAAATCTGTTTCCTGCAATTCTGCCTTGCTTTCCATTCCTCTTCGTTACCTTCCCTCAATATATTTGTGGACGAGAGTTATCATTTATAAGTCTGCAGGTTTGTGAATTGCAGTGCCCCTGAGCTCCATGTTTCAACTCACTTTCTTGGGAGCTGGCCGCAAAAGCGCAGGATTGCTTCAGGCCCTATTCTGGTCCCGGGCGGCAGGCTGAGCCTGTGGTTAATTCTTCTTCCTGATGGGAAAATAGAGTGACCTGTGCCTGTCCCGATACCTAGAGCTAGTCTCTCATTGGTTACCCCTCTTCCCGTTCATCCTCAGGACAAATTGCAACCTGTACGGAACAGGAGGTTAAAGGTGCTGATTCTCCAAGGAGGGAGATTGCTAGTAAAGCGGCTGGAATGGCGAACCCGAGCACAAGGAGATGAGAAAAGAGGTGCGTTTTGGAAACCTTTCCCGATCACACGGTGTACCATCTTCTGGGTTTCTCATGCATGTTTTTGATGTAGGAAGATGCCCTTGAACCTGGAGATTTGGGACCCATGGGATGGGTACCATGCAGTATTACTTTAAAGGGTCTGTGTTTCCTCACCCAACCTCACCAAACCTCTCAGCCCCAAGAGTGTCCACCCTTATGTCTCAATCAGCTGTGGGTCTAGATATGGTCAATCCAGGTGGCATCACAGCCCCTGAACGAATTTTGTAAGAATTTCTCTCTCTTTCACTGTGTTTGTTTCACGGGTTTTTAAAAGTAATTGATTTTTATAATGTGGTATAGCTGCTTTCCTCTGCGGTGTTTCTGCCGCTTTACACCCACTTGAGTCACTTACAGAGAGATATAAATACATAGGTTTTAAGATTCTTACTAGTCAGATATATTCTTGGGCGGTGAATAGGGGGTGTTGAGTCCAATTCACTGATCAAGGAGTAGGTCTTGTCTATTACATATTGGGTTTATGGAACGTTATCTGACCTAATTTGAAACCCTTGTTTTATGCATCACCCCACCTCACCTTTCCCGTGAAGCAGCCATAGTGTGTTTTCTAAACGTGGGACTCTGTTCTGTTTTGTAATTCAGTTCAAGGGTAGCGGTTTTTACATTCCCTCTATAAGTGATATCCTATGATAAGTGTCTTTTTCTGTATGACTTATTTCACTTAGAATCGTCATACCTAAATCCACTCATCATGCTGCTACTAGCCTTATGACTTTGGTTTCATGGCTGAGTGATATTCCATTGTACATAAGGACCACAACGTCTTTATCCATTTTTCTCTTTCCTGGGATATTTAAGGTGTAACGAAGTGGAGGTTCTTGTCAACAGAGCAGCCCTAAACTTTGGGGTGCCTGTGTCTTGCTGATTTTTAGTTTTCCCAATTTATACGCCCATGAGTGGAAGTGCCCTTTGCTCTCTAAGCTGAGTTTTTTAGAGGTTTCAGGACACACCGTACACTTCTCCAGAGTGGCTGTTTGCAATTTACATCCCGCCCATCAGCGTAGCCAGGCTCCCGTTTCTCCATGGCCTGTCCTGCATTTCTGGTTTGGACACTTTATTCAGCATTGCCCTTTTGACCGATGGGAAGCGAGACTTCTTTGTCGCGCTGATTTGCCTTTCCAGGTTGCTTGGTTGGCCAAAAAGGGCGTATGCGTTTTTTCCTGAATATATTCAGGAAAAAACGCATACGCCCTTTTTGGCCAAGGGCTTCATTGTCGAGGTTTTGCCGCTTTTCCTGTGCTTTAAAGGCGATTCGAATCTCCCTCCTGAAATCTGTTTCCTGCAATTCTGCCTTGCTTTCCATTCCTCTTCGTTGCCTTCCCTCAATATATTTGTGGACGAGAGTTATCATTTATAAGTCTGCAGGTTTGTGAATTGCAGTGCCCCTGAGCTCCATTTTTCAACTCACTTTCTTGGGAGCTGGCCGCAAAAGCGCAAGATTGCTTCAGGCCCTATTCTGGTCCCGGGCGGCAGGCTGAGCCTGTGGTTAATTCTTCTTCCTGATGGGAAAATAGAGTGACCTGTGCCTGTCCCGATACCTAGAGCTAGTCTCTCATTGGTTACCCCTCTTCCCGTTCATCCTCAGGACAAATTGCAACCTGTACGGAACAGGAGGTTAAAGGTGCTGATTCTCCAAGGAGGGAGATTGCTAGTAAAGCGGCTGGAATGGCGAACCCGAGCACAAGGAGATGAGAAAAGAGGTGCGTTTTGGAAACCTTTCCCGATCACACGGTGTACCATCTTCTGGGTTTCTCATGCATGTTTTTGATGTAGGAAGATGCCCTTGAACCTGGAGATTTGGGACCCATGGGATGGGTAACATGCAGTATTACTTTAAAGGGTCTGTGTTTCCTCACCCAACCTCACCAAACCTCTCAGCCCCAAGAGTGTCCACCCTTATGTCTCAATCAGCTGTGGGTCTAGATATGGTCAATCCAGGTGGCATCACAGCCCCTGAACGAATTTTGTAAGAATTTCTCTCTCTTTCACTGTCTTTGTTTCACGGGTTTTTAAAAGTAATTGATTTTTATAATGTGGTATAGCTGCTTTCCTCTGCTGTGTTTCTGCCGCTTTACACCCACTTGAGTCACTTACAGAGAGATATCAATACATCGGTTTTAAGATTCTTACTAGTCAGATATATTCTTGGGCGGTGAATAGGGGGTGTTGAGTCCAATTCACTGATCAAGGAGTAGGTCTTGTCTATTACATATTGGGTTTATGGAACGGTATCTGACCTAATTTGAAACCCTTGTTTTATGCATCACCCCACCTCACCTTTCCCGTGAAGCAGCCATAGTGTGTTTTCTAAACGTGGGACTCTGTTCTGTTTTGTAATTCAGTTCAAGGGTAGCGGTTTTTACATTCCGTCTTTAAGTGATATCCTATGATAAGTGTCTTTTTCTGTATGACTTATTTCACTTAGAATCGTCATACCTAAATCCACTCATCATGCTGCTACTAGCCTTATGACGTTGGTTTCATGGCTGAGTGATATTCCATTGTACATAAGGACCACAACGTCTTTATCCATTTTTCTCTTTCCTGGGATATTTAAGGTGTAACGAAGTGGAGGTTCTTGTCAACAGAGCAGCCCTAAACTTTGGGGTGCCTGTGTGTTGCTGATTTTTAGTTTTCCCAATTTATACGCCCATGAGTGGAAGTGCCCTTTGCTCTCTAAGCTGAGTTTTTTAGAGGTTACAGGACACACCGTACACTTCTCCAGAGTGGCTGTTGGCAATTTACATCCCGCCCATCAGCGTAGCCAGGCTCCCGTTTCTCCATGGCCTGTCCTGCATTTCTGGTTTGGACACTTTATTCAGCATGGCCCTTTTGACCGATGGGAAGCGAGACTTCTTTGTCGCGCTGATTTGCTTTTCCAGGTTGCTTGGTTGGCCAAAAAGGGCGTATGCGTTTTTTCCTGAATATATTCAGGAAAAAACGCATACGCCCTTTTTGGCCAAGGGCTTCATTGTCGAGGTTTTGCCGCTTTTCCTGTGCTTTAAAGGCGATTCGAATCTCCCTCCTGAAATCTGTTTCCTGCAATTCTGCCTTGCTTTCCATTCCTCTTCGTTACCTTCCCTCAATATATTTGTGGACGAGAGTTATCATTTATAAGTCTGCAGGTTTGTGAATTGCAGTGCCCCTGAGCTCCATTTTTCAACTCACTTTCTTGGGAGCTGGCCGCAAAAGCGCAAGATTGCTTCAGGCCCTATTCTGGTCCCGGGCGGCAGGCTGAGCCTGTGGTTAATTCTTCTTCCTGATGGGAAAATAGAGTGACCTGTGCCTGTCCCGATACCTAGAGCTAGTCTCTCATTGGTTACCCCTCTTCCCGTTCATCCTCAGGACAAATTGCAACCTGTACGGAACAGGAGGTTAAAGGTGCTGATTCTCCAAGGAGGGAGATTGCTAGTAAAGCGGCTGGAATGGCGAACCCGAGCACAAGGAGATGAGAAAAGAGGTGCGTTTTGGAAACCTTTCCCGATCACACGGTGTACCATCTTCTGGGTTTCTCATGCATGTTTTTGATGTAGGAAGATGCCCTTGAACCTGGAGATTTGGGACCCGTGGGATGGGTACCATGCAGTATTACTTTAAAGGGTCTGTGTTTCCTCACCCAACCTCACCAAACCTCTCAGCCCCAAGAGTGTCCACCCTTATGTCTCAATCAGCTGTGGGTCTAGATATGGTCAATCCAGGTGGCATCACAGCCCCTGAACGAATTTTGTAAGAATTTCTCTCTCTTTCACTGTCTTTGTTTCACGGGTTTTTAAAAGTAATTGATTTTTATAATGTGGTATAGCTGCTTTCCTCTGCTGTGTTTCTGCCGCTTTACACCCACTTGAGTCACTTACAGAGAGATATCAAAACATAGGTTTTAAGATTCTTACTAGTCAGATATATTCTTGGGCGGTGAATAGGGGGTGTTGAGTCCAATTCCCTGATCAAGGAGTAGGTCTTGTCTATTACATATTGGGTTTATGGAACGGTATCTGACCTAATTTGAAACCCTTGTTTTATGCATCACCCCACCTCACCTTTCCCGTGAAGCAGCCATAGTGTGTTTTCTAAACGTGGGACTCTGTTCTGTTTTGTAATTCAGTTCAAGGGTAGCGGTTTTTACATTCCCTCTATAAGTGATATCCTATGATAAGTGTCTTTTTCTGTATGACTTATTTCACTTAGAATCGTCATACCTAAATCCACTCATCATGCTGCTACTAGCCTTATGACATTGGTTTCATGGCTGAGTGATATTCCATTGTACATAAGGACCACAACGTCTTTATCCATTTTTCTCTTTCCTGGGATATTTAAGGTGTAACGAAGTGGAGGTTCTTGTCAACAGAGCAGCCCTAAACTTTGGGGTGCCTGTGTCTTGCTGATTTTTAGTTTTTCCAATTTATACGCCCATGAGTGGAAGTGCCCTATGCTCTCTAAGCTGAGTTTTTTAGAGGTTTCAGGACACACCGTACACTTCTCCAGAGTGGCTGTTGGCAATTTACATCCCGCCCATCAGCGTAGCCAGGCTCCCGTTTCTCCATGGCCTGTCCTGCATTTCTGGTTTGGACACTTTATTCAGCATGGCCCTTTTGACCGATGGGAAGCGAGACTTCTTTGTAGCGCTGATTTGCCTTTCCAGGTTGCTTGGTTGGCCAAAAAGGGCGTATGCGTTTTTTCCTGGATATATTCAGGAAAAAACGCATACGCCCTTTTTGTCCAAGGGCTTCATTGTCGAGGTTTTGCCGCTTTTCCTGTGCTTTAAAGGCGATTCGAATCTCCCTCCTGAAATCTGTTTCCTGCAATTCTGCCTTGCTTTCCATTCCTCTTCGTTACCTTCCCTCAATATATTTGTGGACGAGAGTTATCATTTATAAGTCTGCAGGTTTGTGAATTGCAGTGCCCCTGAGCTCCATTTTTCAACTCACTTTCTTGGGAGCTGGCCGCAAAAGCGCAGGATTGCTTCAGGCCCTATTCTGGTCCCGGGCGGCAGGCTGAGCCTGTGGTTAATTCTTCTTCCTGATGGGAAAATAGAGTGACCTGTGCCTGTCCCGATACCTAGAGCTAGTCTCTCATTGGTTACCCCTCTTCCCGTTCATCCTCAGGACAAATTGCAACCTGTACGGAACAGGAGGTTAAAGGTGCTGATTCTCCAAGGAGGGAGATTGCAAGTAAAGCGGCTGGAATGGCGAACCCGAGCACAAGGAGATGAGAAAAGAGGTGCGTTTTGGAAACCTTTCCCGATCACACGGTGTACCATCTTCTGGGTTTCTCATGCATGTTTTTGATGTAGGAAGATGCCCTTGAACCTGGAGATTTGGGACCCATGGGATGGGTACCATGCAGTATTACTTTAAAGGGTCTGTGTTTCCTCACCCAACCTCACCAAACCGCTCAGCCCCAAGAGTGTCCACCCTTATGTCTCAATCAGCTGTGGGTCTAGATATGGTCAATCCAGGTGGCATCACAGCCCCTGAACGAATTTTGTAAGAATTTCTCTCTCTTTCACTGTCTTTGTTTCACGGGTTTTTAAAAGTAATTGATTTTTATAATGTGGTATATCTGCTTTCCTCTGCTGTGTTTCTGCCGCTTTACACCCACTTGAGTCACTTACAGAGAGATATCAATACATAGGTTTTAAGATTCTTACTAGTCAGATATATTCTTGGGCGGTGAATAGGGGGTGTTGAGTCCAATTCACTGATCAAGGAGTAGGTCTTGTCTATTACATATTGGGTTTATGGAACGGTATCTGACCTAATTTGAAACCCTTGTTTTATGCATCACCCCACCTCACCTTTCCCGTGAAGCAGCCATAGTGTGTTTTCTAAACGTGGGACTCTGTTCTGTTTTGTAATTCAGTTCAAGGGTAGCGGTTTTTACATTCCCTCTATAAGTGATATCCTATGATAAGTGTCTTTTTCTGTATGACTTTTTTCACTTAGAATCGTCATACCTAAATCCACTCATCATGCTGCTACTAGCCTTATGACGTTGGTTTCATGGCTGAGTGATATTCCATTGTACATAAGGACCACAACGTCTTTATCCATTTTTCTCTTTCCTGGGATATTTAAGGTGTAACGAAGTGGAGGTTCTTGTCAACAGAGCAGCCCTAAACTTTGGGGTGCCTGTGTCTTGCTGATTTTTAGTTTTCCCAATTTATACGCCCATGAGTGGAAGTGCCCTTTGCTCTCTAAGCTGAGTTTTTTAGAGGTTTCAGGACACACCGTACACTTCTCCAGAGTGGCTGTTGGCAATTTACATCCCGCCCATCAGCCTAGCCAGGCTCCCGTTTCTCAATGGCCTGTCCTGCATTTCTGGTTTGGACACTTTATTCAGCATGGCCCTTTTGACCGATGGGAAGCGAGACTTCTTTGTAGCGCTGATTTGCCTTTCCAGGTTGCTTGGTTGGCCAAAAAGGGCGTATGCGTTTTTTCCTGAATATATTCAGGAAAAAACGCATACGCCCTTTTTGGCCAAGGGCTTCATTGTCGAGGTTTTGCCGCTTTTCCTGTGCTTTAAAGGCGATTCGAATCTCCCTCCTGAAATCTGTTTCCTGCAATTCTGCCTTGCTTTCCATTCCTCTTCGTTACCTTCCCTCAATATATTTGTGGACGAGAGTTATCATTTATAAGTCTGCAGGTTTGTGAATTGCAGTGCCCCTGAGCTCCATTTTTCAACTCACTTTCTTGGGAGCTGGCCGCAAAAGCGCAAGATTGCTTCAGGCCCTATTCTGGTCCCGGGCGGCAGGCTGAGCCTGTGGTTAATTCTTCTTCCTGATGGGAAAATAGAGTGACCTGTGCCTGTCCCGATACCTAGAGCTAGTCTCTCATTGGTTACCCCTCTTCCCGTTCATCCTCAGGACAAATTGCAACCTGTACGGAACAGGAGGTTAAAGGTGCTGATTCTCCAAGGAGGGAGATTGCTAGTAAAGCGGCTGGAATGGCGAACCCGAGCACAAGGAGATGAGAAAAGAGGTGCGTTTTGGAAACCTTTCCCGATCACACGGTGTACCATCTTCTGGGTTTCTCATGCATGTTTTTGATGTAGGAAGATGCCCTTGAACCTGGAGATTTGGGACCCATGGGATGGGTACCATGCAGTATTACTTTAAAGGGTCTGTGTTTCCTCACCCAACCTCACCAAACCTCTCAGCCCCAAGAGTGTCCACCCTTATGTCTCAATCAGCTGTGGGTCTAGATATGGTCAATCCAGGTGGCATCACAGCCCCTGAACGAATTTTGTAAGAATTTCTCTCTCTTTTACTGTCTTTGTTTCACGGGTTTTTAAAAGTAATTGATTTTTATAATGTGGTATAGCTGCTTTCCTCTGCTGTGTTTCTGCCGCTTTACACCCACTTGAATCACTTACAGAGAGATATCAAAACATAGGTTTTAAGATTCTTACTAGTCAGATATATTCTTGGGCGGTGAATAGGGGGTGTTGAGTCCAATTCACTGATCAAGGAGTAGGTCTTGTCTATTACATATTGGGTTTATGGAACGGTATCTGACCTAATTTGAAACCCTTGTTTTATGCATCACCCCACCTCACCTTTCCCGTGAAGCAGCCATAGTGTGTTTTCTAAACGTGGGACTCTGTTCTGTTTTGTAATTCAGTTCAAGGGTAGCGGTTTTTACATTCCGTCTATAAGTGATATCCTATGATAAGTGTCTTTTTCTGTATGACTTATTTCACTTAGAATCGTCATACCTAAATCCACTCATCATGCTGCTACTAGCCTTATGACGTTGGTTTCATGGCTGAGTGATATTCCATTGTACATAAGGACCACAACGTCTTTATCCATTTTTCTCTTTCCTGGGATATTTAAGGTGTAACGAAGTGGAGGTTCTTGTCAACAGAGCAGCCCTAAACTTTGGGGTGCCTGTGTCTTGCTGATTTTTAGTTTTCCCAATTTATACGCCCATGAGTGGAAGTGCCCTATGCTCTCTAAGCTGAGTTTTTTAGAGGTTTCAGGACACACCGTACACTTCTCCAGAGTGGCTGTTGGCAATTTACATCCCGCCCATCAGCGTAGCCAGGCTCCCGTTTCTCCATGGCCTGTCCTGCATTTCTGGTTTTGACACTTTATTCAGCATGGCCCTTTTGACCGATGGGAAGCGAGACTTCTTTGTAGCGCTGATTTGCCTTTCCAGGTTGCTTGGTTGGCCAAAAAGGGCGTATGCGTTTTTTCCTGAATATATTCAGGAAAAAACGCATACGCCCTTTTTGGCCAAGGGCTTCATTGTCGAGGTTTTGCCGCTTTTCCTGTGCTTTAAAGGCGATTCGAATCTCCCTCCTGAAATCTGTTTCCTGCAATTCTGCCTTGCTTTCCATTCCTCTTCGTTACCTTCCCTCAATATATTTGTGGACGAGAGTTATCATTTATAAGTCTGCAGGTTTGTGAATTGCAGTGCCCCTGAGCTCCATTTTTCAACTCACTTTCTTGGGAGCTGGCCGCAAAAGCGCAGGATTGCTTCAGGCCCTATTCTGGTCCCGGGCGGCAGGCTGAGCCTGTGGTTAATTCTTCTTCCTGATGGGAAAATAGAGTGACCTGTGCCTGTCCCGATACCTAGAGCTAGTCTCTCATTGGTTACCCCTCTTCCCGTTCATCCTCAGGACAAATTGCAACCTGTACGGAACAGGAGGTTAAAGGTGCTGATTCTCCAAGGAGGGAGATTGCTAGTAAAGCGGCTGGAATGGCGAACCCGAGCACAAGGAGATGAGAAAAGAGGTGCGTTTTGGAAACCTTTCCCGATCACACGGTGTACCATCTTCTGGGTTTCTCATGCATGTTTTTGATGTAGGAAGATGCCCTTGAACCTGGAGATTTGGGACCCATGGGATGGGTACCATGCAGTATTACTTTAAAGGGTCTGTGTTTCCTCACCCAACCTCACCAAACCTCTCAGCCCCAAGAGTGTCCACCCTTATGTCTCAATCAGCTGTGGGTCTAGATATGGTCAATCCAGGTGGCATCACAGCCCCTGAACGAATTTTGTAAGAATTTCTCTCTCTTTCACTGTCTTTGTTTCACGGGTTTTTAAAAGTAATTGATTTTTATAATGTGGTTTAGCTGCTTTCCTCTGCTGTGTTTCTGCCGCTTTACACCCACTTGAGTCACTTACAGAGAGATATCAAAACATAGGTTTTAAGATTCTTACTAGTCAGATATATTCTTGGGCGGTGAATAGGGGGTGTTGAGTCCAATTCACTGATCAAGGAGTAGTTCTTGTCTATTACATATTGGCTTTATGGAACGGTATCTGACCTAATTTGAAACCCTTGTTTTATGCATCACCCCACCTCACCTTTCCCGTGAAGCAGCCATAGTGTGTTTTCTAAACGTGGGACTCTGTTCTGTTTTGTAATTCAGTTCAAGGGTAGCGGTTTTTACATTCCGTCTATAAGTGATATCCTATGATAAGTGTCTTTTTCTGTATGACTTATTTCACTTAGAATCGTCATACCTAAATCCACTCATCATGCTGCTACTAGCCTTATGACGTTGGTTTCATGGCTGAGTGATATTCCATTGTACATAAGGACCACAACGTCTTTATCCATTTTTCTCTTTCCTGGGATATTTAAGGTGTAACGAAGTGGAGGTTCTTGTCAACAGAGCAGCCCTAAACTTTGGGGTGCCTGTGTCTTGCTGATTTTTAGTTTTCCCAATTTATACGCCCATGAGTGGAAGTGCCCTATGCTCTCTAAGCTGAGTTTTTTAAAGGTTTCAGGACACACCGTACACTTCTCCAGAATGGCTGTTGGCAATTTACATCCCGCCCATCAGCGTAGCCAGGCTCCCGATTCTCCATGGCCTGTCCTGCATTTCTGGTTTGGACACTTTATTCAGCATGGCCCTTTTGACCGATGGGAAGCGAGACTTCTTTGTCGCGCTGATTTGCCTTTCCAGGTTGCTTGGTTGGCCAAAAAGGGCGTATGCGTTTTTTCCTGAATATATTCAGGAAAAAACGCATACGCCCTTTTTGGCCAAGTGCTTCATTGTCGAGGATTTGCCGCTTTTCCTGTGCTTTAAAGGCGATTCGAATCTCCCTCCTGAAATCTGTTTCCTGCAATTCTGCCTTGCTTTCCATTCCTCTTCGTTACCTTCCCTCAATATATTTGTGGACGAGAGTTTTCATTTATAAGTCTGCAGGTTTGTGAATTGCAGTGCCCCTGAGCTCCATTTTTCAACTCGCTTTCTTGGGAGCTGGCCGCAAAAGCGCAGGATTGCTTCAGGTCCTATTCTGGTCCCGGGCGGCAGGCTGAGCCTGTGGTTAATTCTTCTTCCTGATGGGAAAATAGAGTGACCTGTGCCTGTCCCGATACCTAGAGCTAGTCTCTCATTGGTTACCCCTCTTCCCGTTCATCCTCAGGACAAATTGCAACCTGTACGGAACAGGAGGTTAAAGGTGCTGATTCTCCAAGGAGGGAGATTGCTAGTAAAGCGGCTGGAATGGCGAACCCGAGCACAAGGAGATGAGAAAAGAGGTGCGTTTTGGAAACCTTTCCCGATCACACGGTGTACCATCTTCTGGGTTTCTCATGCATGTTTTTGATGTAGGAAGATGCCCTTGAACCTGGAGATTTGGGACCCATGGGATGGGTACCATGCAGTATTACTTTAAAGGGTCTGTGTTTCCTCACCCAACCTCACGAAACCTCTCAGCCCCAAGAGTGTCCACCCTTATGTCTCAATCAGCTGTGGGTCTAGATATGGTCAATCCAGGTGGCATCACAGCCCCTGAACGAATTTTGTAAGAATTTCTCTCTCTTTCACTGTCTTTGTTTCACGGGTTTTTAAAAGTAATTGATTTTTATAATGTGGTATAGCTGCTTTCCTCTGCTGTGTCTCTGCCGCTTTACACCCACTTGACTCACTTACAGAGAGATATCAAAACATAGGTTTTAAGATTCTTACTAGTCAGATATATCCTTGGGCGGTGAATAAGGGGTGTTGAGTCCAATTCACTGAGCAAGGAGTAGGTCTTGTCTATTACATATTGGCTTTATGGAACGGTATCTGACCTAATTTGAAAACCTTGTTTTATGCATCACCCCACCTCACCTTTCCCGTGAAGCAGCCATAGTGTGTTTTCTAAACGTGGGACTCTGTTCTGTTTTGTAATTCAGTTCAAGGGTAGCGGTTTTTACATTCCGTCTATAAGTGATATCCTATGATAAGTGTCTTTTTCTGTATGACTTATTTCACTTAGAATCGTCATACCTAAATCCACTCATCATGCTGCTACTAGCCTTATGACGTTGGTTTCATGGCTGAGTGATATTCCATTGTACATAAGGACCACAACGTCTTTATCCATTTTTCTCTTTCCTGGGATATTTAAGGTGTAACGAAGTGGAGGTTCTTGTCAACAGAGCAGCCCTAAACTTTGGGGTGCCTGTGTCTTGCTGATTTTTAGTTTTCCCAATTTATACGCCCATGAGTGGAAGTGCCCTATGCTCTCTAAGCTGAGTTTTTTAGAGGTTTCAGGACACACCGTACACTTCTCCAGAGTGGCTGTTGGCAATTTACATCCCGCCCATCAGCGTAGCCAGGCTCCCGTTTCTCCATGGCCTGTCCTGCATTTCTGGTTTTGACACTTTATTCAGCATGGCCCTTTTGACCGATGGGAAGCGAGACTTCTTTGTAGCGCTGATTTGCCTTTCCAGGTTGCTTGGTTGGCCAAAAAGGGCGTATGCGTTTTTTCCTGAATATATTCAGGAAAAAACGCATACGCCCTTTTTGGCCAAGGGCTTCATTGTCGAGGTTTTGCCGCTTTTCCTGTGCTTTAAAGGCGATTCGAATCTCCCTCCTGAAATCTGTTTCCTGCAATTCTGCCTTGCTTTCCATTCCTCTTCGTTACCTTCCCTCAATATATTTGTGGACGAGAGTTATCATTTATAAGTCTGCAGGTTTGTGAATTGCAGTGCCCCTGAGCTCCATTTTTCAACTCGCTTTCTTGGGAGCTGGCCGCAAAAGCGCAGGATTGCTTCAGGTCCTATTCTGGTCCCGGGCGGCAGGCTGAGCCTGTGGTTAATTCTTCTTCCTGATGGGAAAATAGAGTGACCTGTGCCTGTCCCGATACCTAGAGCTAGTCTCTCATTGGTTACCCCTCTTCCCGTTCATCCTCAGGACAAATTGCAACCTGTACGGAACAGGAGGTTAAAGGTGCTGATTCTCCAAGGAGGGAGATTGCTAGTAAAGCGGCTGAAATGGCGAACCCGAGCACAAGGAGATGAGAAAAGAGGTGCGTTTTGGAAACCTTTCCCGATCACACGGTGTACCATCTTCTGGGTTTCTCATGCATGTTTTTGATGTAGGAAGATGCCCTTGAACCTGGAGATTTGGGACCCATGGGATGGGTACCATGCAGTATTACTTTAAAGGGTCTGTGTTTCCTCACCCAACCTCACGAAACCTCTCAGCCCCAAGAGTGTCCACCCTTATGTCTCAATCAGCTGTGTGTCTAGATATGGTCAATCCAGGTGGCATCACAGCCCCTGAACGAATTTTGTAAGAATTTCTCTCTCTTTCACTGTCTTTGTTTCACGGGTTTTTAAAAGTAATTGATTTTTATAATGTGGTTTAGCTGCTTTCCTCTGCTGTGTTTCTGCCGCTTTACACCCACTTGACTCACTTACAGAGAGATATCAAAACATAGGTTTTAAGATTCTTACTAGTCAGATATATTCTTGGGCGGTGAATAGGGGGTGTTGAGTCCAATTCACTGAGCAAGGAGTAGGTCTTGTCTATTACATATTGGGTTTATGGAACGGTATCTGACCTAATTTGAAACCCTTGTTTTATGCATCACCCCACCTCACCTTTCCCGTGAAGCAGCCATAGTGTGTTTTCTAAACGTGGGACTCTGTTCTGTTTTGTAATTCAGTTCAAGGGTAGCGGTTTTTACATTCCGTCTATAAGTGATATCCTATGATAAGTGTCTTTTTCTGTATGACTTATTTCACTTAGAATCGTCATACCTAAATCCACTCATCATGCTGCTACTAGCCTTATGACATTGGTTTCATGGCTGAGTGATATTCCATTGTACATAAGGACCACAACGTCTTTATCCATTTTTCTCTTTCCTGGGATATTTAAGGTGTAACGAAGTGGAGGTTCTTGTCAACAGAGCAGCCCTAAACTTTGGGGTGCCTGTGTCTTGCTGATTTTTAGTTTTCCCAATTTATACGCCCATGAGTGGAAGTGCCCTTTGCTCTCTAAGCTGAGGTTTTTAGAGGTTTCAGGACACACCGTACACTTCTCCAGAGTGGCTGTTGGCAATTTACATCCCGCCCATCAGCGTAGCCAGGCTCCCGTTTCTCCATGGCCTGTCCTGCATTTCTGGTTTGGACACTTTATTCAGCATGGCCCTTTTGACCGATGGGAAGCGAGACTTCTTTGTAGCGCTGATTTGCCTTTCCAGGTTGCTTGGTTGGCCAAAAAGGGCGTATGCGTTTTTTCCTGGATATAATCAGGAAAAAACGCATACGCCCTTTTTGGCCAAGGGCTTCATTGTCGAGGTTTTGCCGCTTTTCCTGTGCTTTAAAGGCGATTCGAATCTCCCTCCTGAAATCTGTTTCCTGCAATTCTGCCTTGCTTTCCATTCCTCTTCGTTACCTTCCCTCAATATATTTGTGGACGAGAGTTATCATTTATAAGTCTGCAGGTTTGTGAATTGCAGTGCCCCTGAGCTCCATTTTTCAACTCACTTTCTTGGGAGCTGGCCGCAAAAGCGCAGGATTGCTTCAGGCCCTATTCTGGTCCCGGGCGGCAGGCTGAGCCTGTGGTTAATTCTTCTTCCTGATGGGAAAATAGAGTGACCTGTGCCTGTCCCGATACCTAGAGCTAGTCTCTCATTGGTTACCCCTCTTCCCGTTCATCCTCAGGACAAATTGCAACCTGTACGGAACAGGAGGTTAAAGGTGCTGATTCTCCAAGGAGGGAGATTGCTAGTAAAGCGGCTGGAATGGCGAACCCGAGCACAAGGAGATGAGAAAAGAGGTGCGTTTTGGAAAACTTTCCCGATCACACGGTGTACCATCTTCTGGGTTTCTCATGCATGTTTTTGATGTAGGAAGATGCCCTTGAACCTGGAGATTTGGGACCCATGGGATGGGTACCATGCAGTATTACTTTAAAGGGTCTGTGTTTCCTCACCCAACCTCACCAAACCTCTCAGCCCCAAGAGTGTCCACCCTTATGTCTCAATCAGCTGTGGGTCTAGATATGGTCAATCCAGGTGGCATCACAGCCCCTGAACGAATTTTGTAAGAATTTCTCTCTCTTTCACTGTCTTTGTTTCACGGGTTTTTAAAAGTAATTGATTTTTATAATGTGGTATAGCTGCTTTCCTCTGCTGTGTTTCTGCCGCTTTACACCCACTTGAGTCACTTACAGAGAGATATCAAAACATAGGTTTTAAGATTCTTACTAGTCAGATATATTCTTGGGCGGTGAATAGGGGGTGTTGAGTCCAATTCACTGATCAAGGAGTAGGTCTTGTCTATTACATATTGGGTTTATGGAACGGTATCTGACCTAATTTGAAACCCTTGTTTTATGCATCACCCCACCTCACCTTTCCCGTGAAGCAGCCATAGTGTGTTTTCTAAACGTGGGACTCTTTTCTGTTTTGTAATTCAGTTCAAGGGTAGCGGTTTTTACATTCCGTCTATAAGTGATATCCTATGATAAGTGTCTTTTTCTGTATGACTTATTTCACTTAGAATCGTCATACCTAAATCCACTCATCATGCTGCTACTAGCCTTATGACGTTGGTTTCATGGCTGAGTGATATTCCATTGTACATAAGGACCACAACGTCTTTATCCATTTTTCTCTTTCCTGGGATATTTAAGGTGTAACGAAGTGGAGGTTCTTGTCAACAGAGCAGCCCTAAACTTTGGGGTGCCTGTGTCTTGCTGATTTTTAGTTTTCCCAATTTATACGCCCATGAGTGGAAGTGCCCTATGCTCTCTAAGCTGAGTTTTTTAGAGGTTTCAGGACACACCGTACACTTCTCCAGAGTGGCTGTTGGCAATTTACATCCCGCCCATCAGCGTAGCCAGGCTCCCGTTTCTCCATGGCCTGTCCTGCATTTCTGGTTTGGACACTTTATTCAGCATGGCCCTTTTGACCGATGGGAAGCGAGACTTCTTTGTAGCGCTGATTTGCCTTTCCAGGTTGCTTGGTTGGCCAAAAAGGGCGTATGCGTTTTTTCCTGAATATATTCAGGAAAAAACGCATACGCCCTTTTTGGCCAAGGGCTTCATTGTCGAGGTTTTGCCGCTTTTCCTGTGCTTTAAAGGCGATTCGAATCTCCCTCCTGAAATCTGTTTCCTGCAATTCTGCCTTGCTTTCCATTCCTCTTCGTTACCTTCCCTCAATATATTTGTGGACGAGAGTTATCATTTATAAGTCTGCAGGTTTGTGAATTGCAGTGCCCCTGAGCTCCATTTTTCAACTCGCTTTCTTGGGAGCTGGCCGCAAAAGCGCAGGATTGCTTCAGGCCCTATTCTGGTCCCGGGCGGCAGGCTGAGCCTGTGGTTAATTCTTCTTCCTGATGGGAAAATAGAGTGACCTGTGCCTGTCCCGATACCTAGAGCTAGTCTCTCATTGGTTACCCCTCTTCCCGTTCATCCTCAGGACAAATTGCAACCTGTACGGAACAGGAGGTTAAAGGTGCTGATTCTCCAAGGAGGGAGATTGCTAGTAAAGCGGCTGGAATGGCGAACCCGAGCACAAGGAGATGAGAAAAGAGGTGCGTTTTGGAAACCTTTCCCGATCACACGGTGTACCATCTTCTGGGTTTCTCATGCATGTTTTTGATGTAGGAAGATGCCTTTGAACCTGGAGATTTGGGACCCATGGGATGGGTACCATGCAGTATTACTTTAAAGGGTCTGTGTTTCCTCACCCAACCTCACCAAACCTCTCAGCCCCAAGAGTGTCCACCCTTATGTCTCAATCAGCTGTGGGTCTAGATATGGTCAATCCAGGTGGCATCACAGCCCCTGAACGAATTTTGTAAGAATTTCTCTCTCTTTCACTGTCTTTGTTTCACGGGTTTTTAAAAGTAATTGATTTTTATAATGTGGTATAGCTGCTTTCTTCTGCTGTGTCTCTGCCGCTTTACACCCACTTGACTCACTTACAGAGAGATATCAAAACATAGGTTTTAAGATTCTTACTAGTCAGATATATTCTTGGGCGGTGAATAGGGGGTGTTGAGTCCAATTCACTGAGCAAGGAGTAGGTCTTGTCTATTACATATTGGCTTTATGGAACGGTATCTGACCTAATTTGAAACCCTTGTTTTATGCATCACCCCACCTCACCTTTCCCGTGAAGGAGCCATAGTGTGTTTTCTAAACGTGGGACTCTGTTCTGTTTTGTAATTCAGTTCAAGGGTAGCGGTTTTTACATTCCCTCTATAAGTGATATCTTATGATAAGTGTCTTTTTCTGTATGACTTATTTCACTTAGAATCGTCATACCTAAATCCACTCATCATGCTGCTACTAGCCTTATGACGTTGGTTTCATGGCTGAGTGATATTCCATTGTACATAAGGACCACAACGTCTTTATCCATTTTTCTCTTTCCTGGGATATTTAAGGTGTAACGAAGTGGAGGTTCTTGTCAACAGAGCAGCCCTAAACTTTGGGGTGCCTGTGTCTTGCTGATTTTTAGTTTTCCCAATTTATACGCCCATGAGTGGAAGTGCCCTATGCTCTCTAAGCTGAGTTTTTTGGAGGTTTCAGGACACACCGTACACTTCTCCAGAGTGGCTGTTGGCAATTTACATCCCGCCCATCAGCGTAGCCAGGCTCCCGTTTCTCCATGGCCTGTCCTGCATTTCTGGTTTGGACACTTTATTCAGCATGGCCCTTTTGACCGATGGGAAGCGAGACTTCTTTGTAGCGCTGATTTGCCTTTCCAGGTTGCTTGGTTGGCCAAAAAGGGCGTATGCGTTTTTTCCTGAATATATTCAGGAAAAAACGCATACGCCCTTTTTGGCCAAGGGCTTCATTGTCGAGGTTTTGCCGCTTTTCCTGTGCTTTAAAGGCGATTCGAATCTCCCTCCTGAAATCTGTTTCCTGCAATTCTGCCTTGCTTTCCATTCCTCTTCGTTACCTTCCCTCAATATATTTGTGGACGAGAGTTATCATTTATAAGTCTGCAGGTTTGTGAATTGCAGTGCCCCTGAGCTCCATTTTTCAACTCACTTTCTTGGGAGCTGGCCGCAAAAGCGCAGGATTGCTTCAGGCCCTATTCTGGTCCCGGGCGGCAGGCTGAGCCTGTGGTTAATTCTTCTTCCTGATGGGAAAATAGAGTGACCTGTGCCTGTCCCGATACCTAGAGCTAGTCTCTCATTGGTTACCCCTCTTCCCGTTCATCCTCAGGACAAATTGCAACCTGTACGGAACAGGAGGTTAAAGGTGCTGATTCTCCAAGGAGGGAGATTGCTAGTAAAGCGGCTGGAATGGCGAACCCGAGCACAAGGAGATGAGAAAAGAGGTGCGTTTTGGAAACCTTTCCCGATCACACGGTGTACCATCTTCTGGGTTTCTCATGCATGTTTGTGATGTAGGAAGATGCCCTTGAACCTGGAGATTTGGGACCCATGGGATGGGTACCATGCAGTATTACTTTAAAGGGTCTGTGTTTCCTCACCCAACCTCACCAAACCTCTCAGCCCCAAGAGTGTCCACCCTTATGTCTCAATCAGCTGTGGGTCTAGATATGGTCAATCCAGGTGGCATCACAGCCCCTGAACGAATTTTGTAAGAATTTCTCTCTCTTTCACTGTCTTTGTTTCACGGGTTTTTAAAAGTAATTGATTTTTATAATGGGGTTTAGCTGCTTTTTACTGCTGTGTTTATGCCGCTTTACACCCACTTGACTCACTTACAGAGAGATATCAATATATAGGTTTTAAGATTCTTACTAGTCAGATATATTCTTGGGCGGTGAATAGGGGATGTTGAGTCCAAATCACTGAGCAAGGAGTAGGTCTTGTCTATTACATATTGGGTTTATGGAACGGTATCTGAGCTAATTTTAAACCCTTGTTTTATGCATCACCCCACCTCACCTTTCCCGTTAAGCAGCCATAGTGTGTTTTCTAAACGTGGGACTCTGTTCTGTTTTGTAATTCAGTTCAAGGGTAGCGGTTTTTACATTCCCTCTATAAGTGATATCTTATGATAAGTGTCTTTTTCTGTGTGACTTATTTCACTTAGAATCGTCGTACCTAAATCCACTCATCATGCTGCCACTAGCCTTATGACGTTGATTTCCTGGCTTAGTGATATTCCATTGTACAAAAGGACCACAACTTCTTTATCCATTTTTCTCTTTCCTGGGATATTTAAGGTGTAACGAAGTGGAGGTTCTTGTCAAGAGAGCAGCTCTTAACTTTGGGGTGCCTGTGTCTTGCTGATTTTTAGTTTTCCCAATTTATACGCCCATGAGTGGAAGTGCCCTATGCTCTCTAAGCTGAGTTTTTTAGATGTTTCAGGACACACCGTACACTTCTCCAGAGTGGCCGTTGTCAATTTACATCCCGCCCATCAGCGTAGCCAGGCTCCCGTTTCTCCATGGCCTGTCCTGCATTTCTGGTTTTGACACTTTATTCAGCATGGCCCTTTTGACCGATGGGAAGCGAGACTTCTTTGTAGCGCTGATTTGCCTTTCCAGGTTGCTTGGTTGGCCAAAAAGGGCGTATGCGTTTTTTCCTGAATATATTCAGGAAAAAACGCATACGCCCTTTTTGGCCAAGGGCTTCATTGTCGAGGTTTTGCCGCTTTTCCTGTGCTTTAAAGGCGATTCGAATCTCCCTCCTGAAATCTGTTTCCTGCAATTCTGCCTTGCTTTCCATTCCTCTTCGTTACCTTCCCTCAATATATTTGTGGACGAGAGTTATCATTTATAAGTCTGCAGGTTTGTGAATTGCAGTGCCCCTGAGCTCCATTTTTCAACTCGCTTTCTTGGGAGCTGGCTGCAAAAGCGCAGGATTGCTTCAGGTCCTATTCTGGTCCCGGGCGGCAGGCTGAGCCTGTGGTTAATTCTTCTTCCTGATGGGAAAATAGAGTGACCTGTGCCTGTCCCGATACCTAGAGCTAGTCTCTCATTGGTTACCCCTCTTCCCGTTCATCCTCAGGACAAATTGCAACCTGTACGGAACAGGAGGTTAAAGGTGCTGATTCTCCAAGGAGGGAGATTGCTAGTAAAGCGGCTGGAATGGCGAACCCGAGCACAAGGAGATGAGAAAAGAGGTGCGTTTTGGAAACCTTTCCCGATCACACGGTGTACCATCTTCTGGGTTTCTCATGCATGTTTTTGATGTAGGAAGATGCCCTTGAACCTGGAGATTTGGGACCCATGGGATGGGTACCATGCAGTATGACTTTAAAGGGTCTGTGTTTCCTCACCCAACCTCACCAAACCTCTCAGCCCCAAGAGTGTCCACCCTTATGTCTCAATCAGCTGTGGGTCTAGATATGGTCAATCCAGGTGGCATCACAGCCCCTGAACGAATTTTGTAAGAATTTCTCTCTCTTTCACTGTCTTTGTTTCACGGGTTTTTAAAAGTAATTGATTTTTATAATGTGGTTTAGCTGCTTTCCTCTGCTGTGTTTCTGCCGCTTTACACCCACTTGAGTCACTTACAGAGAGATATCAATACATAGGTTTTAAGATTCTTACTAGTCAGATATATTCTTGGGCGGTGAATAGGGGGTGTTGAGTCCAATTCACTGATCAAGGAGTAGGTCTTGTCTATTACATATTGGGTTTATGGAACGGTATCTGACCTAATTTGAAACCCTTGTTTTATGCATCACCCCACCTCACCTTTCCCGTGAAGCAGCCATAGTGTGTTTTCTAAACGTGGGACTCTGTTCTGTTTTGTAATTCAGTTCAAGGGTAGCGGTTTTTACATTCCCTCTATAAGTGATATCCTATGATAAGTGTCTTTTTCTGTATGACTTATTTCACTTAGAATCGTCATACCTAAATCCACTCATCATGCTGCTACTAGCCTTATGACGTTGGTTTCATGGCTGAGTGATATTCCATTGTACATAAGGACCACAACGTCTTTATCCATTTTTCTCTTTCCTGGGATATTTAAGGTGTAACGAAGTGGAGGTTCTTGTCAACAGAGCAGCCCTAAACTTTGGGGTGCCTGTGTCTTGCTGATTTTTAGTTTTCCCAATTTATACGCCCATGAGTGGAAGTGCCCTTTGCTCTCTAAGCTGAGGTTTTTAGAGGTTTCAGGACACACCGTACACTTCTCCAGAGTGGCTGTTGGCAATTTACATCCCGCCCATCAGCGTAGCCAGGCTCCCGTTTCTCCATGGCCTGTCCTGCATTTCTGGTTTGGACACTTTATTCAGCATGGCCCTTTTGACCGATGGGAAGCGAGACTTCTTTGTCGCGCTGATTTGCCTTTCCAGGTTGCTTGGTTGGCCAAAAAGGGCGTATGCGTTTTTTCCTGAATATATTCAGGAAAAAACGCATACGCCCTTTTTGGCCAAGGGCTTCATTGTCGAGGTTTTGCCGCTTTTCCTGTGCTTTAAAGGCGATTCGAATCTCCCTCCTGAAATCTGTTTCCTGCAATTCTGCCTTGCTTTCCATTCCTCTTCGTTACCTTCCCTCAATATATTTGTGGACGAGAGTTATCATTTATAAGTCTGCAGGTTTGTGAATTGCAGTGCCCCTGAGCTCCATTTTTCAACTCACTTTCTTGGGAGCTGGCCGCAAAAGCGCAAGATTGCTTCAGGCCCTATTCTGGTCCCGGGCGGCAGGCTGAGCCTGTGGTTAATTCTTCTTCCTGATGGGAAAATAGAGTGACCTGTGCCTGTCCCGATACCTAGAGCTAGTCTCTCATTGGTTACCCCTCTTCCCGTTCATCCTCAGGACAAATTGCAACCTGTACGGAACAGGAGGTTAAAGGTGCTGATTCTCCAAGGAGGGAGATTGCTAGTAAAGCGGCTGGAATGGCGAACCCGAGCACAAGGAGATGAGAAAAGAGGTGCGTTTTGGAAACCTTTCCCGATCACACGGTGTACCATCTTCTGGGTTTCTCATGCATGTTTTTGATGTAGGAAGATGCCCTTGAACCTGGAGATTTGGGACCCATGGGATGGGTACCATGCAGTATTACTTTAAAGGGTCTGTGTTTCCTCACCCAACCTCACGAAACCTCTCAGCCCCAAGAGTGTCCACCCTTATGTCTCAATCAGCTGTGGGTCTAGATATGGTCAATCCAGGTGGCATCACAGCCCCTGAACGAATTTTGTAAGAATTTCTCTCTCTTTCACTGTCTTTGTTTCACGGGTTTTTAAAAGTAATTGATTTTTATAATGTGGTATAGCTGCTTTCCTCTGCTGTGTTTCTGCCGCTTTACACCCACTTGAGTCACTTACAGAGAGATATCAAAACATAGGTTTTAAGATTCTTACTAGTCAGATATATTTTTGGGCGGTGAATAGGGGGTGTTGAGTCCAATTCACTGATCAAGGAGTAGGTCTTGTCTATTACATATTGGGTTTATGGAACGGTATCTGACCTAATTTGAAACCCTTGTTTTATGCATCACCCCACCTCACCTTTCCCGTGAAGCAGCCATAGTGTGTTTTCTAAACGTGGGACTCTTTTCTGTTTTGTAATTCAGTTCAAGGGTAGCGGTTTTTACATTCCCTCTATAAGTGATATCTTATGATAAGTGTCTTTTTCTGTATGACTTATTTCACTTAGAATCGTCATACCTAAATCCACTCATCATGCTGCTACTAGCCTTATGACGTTGGTTTCATGGCTGAGTGATATTCCATTGTACATAAGGACCACAACGTCTTTATCCATTTTTCTCTTTCCTGGGATATTTAAGGTGTAACGAAGTGGAGGTTCTTGTCAACAGAGCAGCCCTAAACTTTGGGGTGCCTGTGTCTTGCTGATTTTTAGTTTTCCCAATTTATACGCCCATGAGTGGAAGTGCCCTATGCTCTCTAAGCTGAGTTTTTTAGAGGTTTCAGGACACACCGTACACTTCTCCAGAGTGGCTGTTGGCAATTTACATCCCGCCCATCAGCGTAGCCAGGCTCCCGTTTCTCCATGGCCTGTCCTGCATTACTGGTTTTGACACTTTATTCAGCATGGCCCTTTTGACCGATGGGAAGCGAGACTTCTTTGTAGCGCTGATTTGCCTTTCCAGGTTGCTTGGTTGGCCAAAAAGGGCGTATGCGTTTTTTCCTGAATATATTCAGGAAAAAACGCATACGCCCTTTTTGGCCAAGGGCTTCATTGTCGAGGTTTTGCCGCTTTTCCTGTGCTTTAAAGGCGATTCGAATCTCCCTCCTGAAATCTGTTTCCTGCAATTCTGCCTTGCTTTACATTCCTCTTCGTTACCTTCCCTCAATATATTTGTGGACGAGAGTTATCATTTATAAGTCTGCAGGTTTGTGAATTGCAGTGCCCCTGAGCTCCATTTTTCAACTCGCTTTCTTGGGAGCTGGCCGCAAAAGCGCAGGATTGCTTCAGGCCCTATTCTGGTCCCGGGCGGCAGGCTGAGCCTGTGGTTAATTCTTCTTCCTGATGGGAAAATAGAGTGACCTGTGCCTGTCTCGATACCTAGAGCTAGTCTCTCATTGGTTACCCCTCTTCCCGTTCATCCTCAGGACAAATTGCAACCTGTACGGAACAGGAGGTTAAAGGTGCTGATTCTCCAAGGAGGGAGATTGCTAGTAAAGCGGCTGGAATGGCGAACCCGAGCACAAGGAGATGAGAAAAGAGGTGCGTTTTGGAAACCTTTCCCGATCACACGGTGTACCATCTTCTGGGTTTCTCATGCATGTTTTTGATGTAGGAAGATGCCTTTGAACCTGGAGATTTGGGACCCATGGGATGGGTACCATGCAGTATTACTTTAAAGGGTCTGTGTTTCCTCACCCAACCTCACCAAACCTCTCAGACCCAAGAGTGTCCACCCTTATGTCTCAATCAGCTGTGGGTCTAGATATGGTCAATCCAGGTGGCATCACAGCCCCTGAACGAATTTTGTAAGAATTTCTCTCTCTTTCACTGTCTTTGTTTCACGGGTTTTTAAAAGTAATTGATTTTTATAATGTGGTATAGCTGCTTTCTTCTGCTGTGTCTCTGCCGCTTTACACCCACTTGACTCACTTACAGAGAGATATCAAAACATAGGTTTTAAGATTCTTACTAGTCAGATATATTCTTGGGCGGTGAATAGGGGGTGTTGAGTCCAATTCACTGATCAAGGAGTAGGTCTTGTCTATTACATATTGGGTTTATGGAACGGTATCTGACCTAATTTGAAACCCTTGTTTTATGCATCACCCCACCTCACCTTTCCCGTGAAGCAGCCATAGTGTGTTTTCTAAACGTGGGACTCTGTTCTGTTTTGTAATTCAGTTCAAGGGTAGCGGTTTTTACATTCCCTCTATAAGTGATATCTTATGATAAGTGTCTTTTTCTGTATGACTTATTTCACTTAGAATCGTCATACCTAAATCCACTCATCATGCTGCTACTAGCCTTATGACGTTGGTTTCATGGCTGAGTGATATTCCATTGTACATAAGGACCACAACGTCTTTATCCATTTTTCTCTTTCCTGGGATATTTAAGGTGTAACGAAGTGGAGGTTCTTGTCAACAGAGCAGCCCTAAACTTTGGGGTGCCTGTGTCTTGCTGATTTTTAGTTTTCCCAATTTATACGCCCATGAGTGGAAGTGCCCTATGCTCTCTAAGCTGAGTTTTTTGGAGGTTTCAGGACACACCGTACACTTCTCCAGAGTGGCTGTTGGCAATTTACATCCCGCCCATCAGCGTAGCCAGGCTCCCGTTTCTCCATGGCCTGTCCTGCATTTCTGGTTTTGACACTTTATTCAGCATGGCCCTTTTGACCGATGGGAAGCGAGACTTCTTTGTAGCGCTGATTTGCCTTTCCAGGTTGCTTGGTTGGCCAAAAAGGGCGTATGCGTTTTTTCCTGGATATAATCAGGAAAAAACGCATACGCCCTTTTTGGCCAAGGGCTTCATTGTCGAGGTTTTGCCGCTTTTCCTGTGCTTTAAAGGCGATTCGAATCTCCCTCCTGAAATCTGTTTCCTGCAATTCTGCCTTGCTTTCCATTCCTCTTCGTTACCTTCCCTCAATATATTTGTGGACGAGAGTTATCATTTATAAGTCTGCAGGTTTGTGAATTGCAGTGCCCCTGAGCTCCATTTTTCAACTCACTTTCTTGGGAGCTGGCCGCAAAAGCGCAGGATTGCTTCAGGCCCTATTCTGGTCCCGGGCGGCAGGCTGAGCCTGTGGTTAATTCTTCTTCCTGATGGGAAAATAGAGTGACCTGTGCCTGTCCCGATACCTAGAGCTAGTCTCTCATTGGTTACCCCTCTTCCCGTTCATCCTCAGGACAAATTGCAACCTGTACGGAACAGGAGGTTAAAGGTGCTGATTCTCCAAGGAGGGAGATTGCTAGTAAAGCGGCTGGAATGGCGAACCCGAGCACAAGGAGATGAGAAAAGAGGTGCGTTTTGGAAAACTTTCCCGATCACACGGTGTACCATCTTCTGGGTTTCTCATGCATGTTTTTGATGTAGGAAGATGCCCTTGAACCTGGAGATTTGGGACCCATGGGATGGGTACCATGCAGTATTACTTTAAAGGGTCTGTGTTTCCTCACCCAACCTCACCAAACCTCTCAGCCCCAAGAGTGTCCACCCTTATGTCTCAATCAGCTGTGGGTCTAGATATGGTCAATCCAGGTGGCATCACAGCCCCTGAACGAATTTTGTAAGAATTTCTCTCTCTTTCACTGTCTTTGTTTCACGGGTTTTTAAAAGTAATTGATTTTTATAATGTGGTATAGCTGCTTTCCTCTGCTGTGTTTCTGCCGCTTTACACCCACTTGAGTCACTTACAGAGAGATATCAAAACATAGGTTTTAAGATTCTTACTAGTCAGATATATTCTTGGGCGGTGAATAGGGGGTGTTGAGTCCAATTCACTGATCAAGGAGTAGGTCTTGTCTATTACATATTGGGTTTATGGAACGGTATCTGACCTAATTTGAAACCCTTGTTTTATGCATCACCCCACCTCACCTTTCCCGTGAAGCAGCCATAGTGTGTTTTCTAAACGTGGGACTCTTTTCTGTTTTGTAATTCAGTTCAAGGGTAGCGGTTTTTACATTCCGTCTATAAGTGATATCCTATGATAAGTGTCTTTTTCTGTATGACTTATTTCACTTAGAATCGTCATACCTAAATCCACTCATCATGCTGCTACTAGCCTTATGACGTTGGTTTCATGGCTGAGTGATATTCCATTGTACATAAGGACCACAACGTCTTTATCCATTTTTCTCTTTCCTGGGATATTTAAGGTGTAACGAAGTGGAGGTTCTTGTCAACAGAGCAGCCCTAAACTTTGGGGTGCCTGTGTCTTGCTGATTTTTAGTTTTCCCAATTTATACGCCCATGAGTGGAAGTGCCCTATGCTCTCTAAGCTGAGTTTTTTAGAGGTTTCAGGACACACCGTACACTTCTCCAGAGTGGCTGTTGGCAATTTACATCCCGCCCATCAGCGTAGCCAGGCTCCCGTTTCTCCATGGCCTGTCCTGCATTTCTGGTTTGGACACTTTATTCAGCATGGCCCTTTTGACCGATGGGAAGCGAGACTTCTTTGTAGCGCTGATTTGCCTTTCCAGGTTGCTTGGTTGGCCAAAAAGGGCGTATGCGTTTTTTCCTGAATATATTCAGGAAAAAACGCATACGCCCTTTTTGGCCAAGGGCTTCATTGTCGAGGTTTTGCCGCTTTTCCTGTGCTTTAAAGGCGATTCGAATCTCCCTCCTGAAATCTGTTTCCTGCAATTCTGCCTTGCTTTCCATTCCTCTTCGTTACCTTCCCTCAATATATTTGTGGACGAGAGTTATCATTTATAAGTCTGCAGGTTTGTGAATTGCAGTGCCCCTGAGCTCCATTTTTCAACTCGCTTTCTTGGGAGCTGGCCGCAAAAGCGCAGGATTGCTTCAGGCCCTATTCTGGTCCCGGGCGGCAGGCTGAGCCTGTGGTTAATTCTTCTTCCTGATGGGAAAATAGAGTGACCTGTGCCTGTCCCGATACCTAGAGCTAGTCTCTCATTGGTTACCCCTCTTCCCGTTCATCCTCAGGACAAATTGCAACCTGTACGGAACAGGAGGTTAAAGGTGCTGATTCTCCAAGGAGGGAGATTGCTAGTAAAGCGGCTGGAATGGCGAACCCGAGCACAAGGAGATGAGAAAAGAGGTGCGTTTTGGAAACCTTTCCCGATCACACGGTGTACCATCTTCTGGGTTTCTCATGCATGTTTTTGATGTAGGAAGATGCCTTTGAACCTGGAGATTTGGGACCCATGGGATGGGTACCATGCAGTATTACTTTAAAGGGTCTGTGTTTCCTCACCCAACCTCACCAAACCTCTCAGCCCCAAGAGTGTCCACCCTTATGTCTCAATCAGCTGTGGGTCTAGATATGGTCAATCCAGGTGGCATCACAGCCCCTGAACGAATTTTGTAAGAATTTCTCTCTCTTTCACTGTCTTTGTTTCACGGGTTTTTAAAAGTAATTGATTTTTATAATGTGGTATAGCTGCTTTCTTCTGCTGTGTCTCTGCCGCTTTACACCCACTTGACTCACTTACAGAGAGATATCAAAACATAGGTTTTAAGATTCTTACTAGTCAGATATATTCTTGGGCGGTGAATAGGGGGTGTTGAGTCCAATTCACTGAGCAAGGAGTAGGTCTTGTCTATTACATATTGGCTTTATGGAACGGTATCTGACCTAATTTGAAACCCTTGTTTTATGCATCACCCCACCTCACCTTTCCCGTGAAGCAGCCATAGTGTGTTTTCTAAACGTGGGACTCTGTTCTGTTTTGTAATTCAGTTCAAGGGTAGCGGTTTTTACATTCCCTCTATAAGTGATATCTTATGATAAGTGTCTTTTTCTGTATGACTTATTTCACTTAGAATCGTCATACCTAAATCCACTCATCATGCTGCTACTAGCCTTATGACGTTGGTTTCATGGCTGAGTGATATTCCATTGTACATAAGGACCACAACGTCTTTATCCATTTTTCTCTTTCCTGGGATATTTAAGGTGTAACGAAGTGGAGGTTCTTGTCAACAGAGCAGCCCTAAACTTTGGGGTGCCTGTGTCTTGCTGATTTTTAGTTTTCCCAATTTATACGCCCATGAGTGGAAGTGCCCTATGCTCTCTAAGCTGAGTTTTTTGGAGGTTTCAGGACACACCGTACACTTCTCCAGAGTGGCTGTTGGCAATTTACATCCCGCCCATCAGCGTAGCCAGGCTCCCGTTTCTCCATGGCCTGTCCTGCATTTCTGGTTTTGACACTTTATTCAGCATGGCCCTTTTGACCGATGGGAAGCGAGACTTCTTTGTAGCGCTGATTTGCCTTTCCAGGTTGCTTGGTTGGCCAAAAAGGGCGTATGCGTTTTTTCCTGGATATAATCAGGAAAAAACGCATACGCCCTTTTTGGCCAAGGGCTTCATTGTCGAGGTTTTGCCGCTTTTCCTGTGCTTTAAAGGCGATTCGAATCTCCCTCCTGAAATCTGTTTCCTGCAATTCTGCCTTGCTTTCCATTCCTCTTCGTTACCTTCCCTCAATATATTTGTGGACGAGAGTTATCATTTATAAGTCTGCAGGTTTGTGAATTGCAGTGCCCCTGAGCTCCATTTTTCAACTCACTTTCTTGGGAGCTGGCCGCAAAAGCGCAGGATTGCTTCAGGCCCTATTCTGGTCCCGGGCGGCAGGCTGAGCCTGTGGTTAATTCTTCTTCCTGATGGGAAAATAGAGTGACCTGTGCCTGTCCCGATACCTAGAGCTAGTCTCTCATTGGTTACCCCTCTTCCCGTTCATCCTCAGGACAAATTGCAACCTGTACGGAACAGGAGGTTAAAGGTGCTGATTCTCCAAGGAGGGAGATTGCTAGTAAAGCGGCTGGAATGGCGAACCCGAGCACAAGGAGATGAGAAAAGAGGTGCGTTTTGGAAAACTTTCCCGATCACACGGTGTACCATCTTCTGGGTTTCTCATGCATGTTTTTGATGTAGGAAGATGCCCTTGAACCTGGAGATTTGGGACCCATGGGATGGGTACCATGCAGTATTACTTTAAAGGGTCTGTGTTTCCTCACCCAACCTCACCAAACCTCTCAGCCCCAAGAGTGTCCACCCTTATGTCTCAATCAGCTGTGGGTCTAGATATGGTCAATCCAGGTGGCATCACAGCCCCTGAACGAATTTTGTAAGAATTTCTCTCTCTTTCACTGTCTTTGTTTCACGGGTTTTTAAAAGTAATTGATTTTTATAATGTGGTATAGCTGCTTTCCTCTGCTGTGTTTCTGCCGCTTTACACCCACTTGAGTCACTTACAGAGAGATATCAAAACATAGGTTTTAAGATTCTTACTAGTCAGATATATTCTTGGGCGGTGAATAGGGGGTGTTGAGTCCAATTCACTGATCAAGGAGTAGGTCTTGTCTATTACATATTGGGTTTATGGAACGGTATCTGACCTAATTTGAAACCCTTGTTTTATGCATCACCCCACCTCACCTTTCCCGTGAAGCAGCCATAGTGTGTTTTCTAAACGTGGGACTCTTTTCTGTTTTGTAATTCAGTTCAAGGGTAGCGGTTTTTACATTCCGTCTATAAGTGATATCCTATGATAAGTGTCTTTTTCTGTATGACTTATTTCACTTAGAATCGTCATACCTAAATCCACTCATCATGCTGCTACTAGCCTTATGACGTTGGTTTCATGGCTGAGTGATATTCCATTGTACATAAGGACCACAACGTCTTTATCCATTTTTCTCTTTCCTGGGATATTTAAGGTGTAACGAAGTGGAGGTTCTTGTCAACAGAGCAGCCCTAAACTTTGGGGTGCCTGTGTCTTGCTGATTTTTAGTTTTCCCAATTTATACGCCCATGAGTGGAAGTGCCCTATGCTCTCTAAGCTGAGTTTTTTAGAGGTTTCAGGACACACCGTACACTTCTCCAGAGTGGCTGTTGGCAATTTACATCCCGCCCATCAGCGTAGCCAGGCTCCCGTTTCTCCATGGCCTGTCCTGCATTTCTGGTTTGGACACTTTATTCAGCATGGCCCTTTTGACCGATGGGAAGCGAGACTTCTTTGTAGCGCTGATTTGCCTTTCCAGGTTGCTTGGTTGGCCAAAAAGGGCGTATGCGTTTTTTCCTGAATATATTCAGGAAAAAACGCATACGCCCTTTTTGGCCAAGGGCTTCATTGTCGAGGTTTTGCCGCTTTTCCTGTGCTTTAAAGGCGATTCGAATCTCCCTCCTGAAATCTGTTTCCTGCAATTCTGCCTTGCTTTCCATTCCTCTTCGTTACCTTCCCTCAATATATTTGTGGACGAGAGTTATCATTTATAAGTCTGCAGGTTTGTGAATTGCAGTGCCCCTGAGCTCCATTTTTCAACTCGCTTTCTTGGGAGCTGGCCGCAAAAGCGCAGGATTGCTTCAGGCCCTATTCTGGTCCCGGGCGGCAGGCTGAGCCTGTGGTTAATTCTTCTTCCTGATGGGAAAATAGAGTGACCTGTGCCTGTCCCGATACCTAGAGCTAGTCTCTCATTGGTTACCCCTCTTCCCGTTCATCCTCAGGACAAATTGCAACCTGTACGGAACAGGAGGTTAAAGGTGCTGATTCTCCAAGGAGGGAGATTGCTAGTAAAGCGGCTGGAATGGCGAACCCGAGCACAAGGAGATGAGAAAAGAGGTGCGTTTTGGAAACCTTTCCCGATCACACGGTGTACCATCTTCTGGGTTTCTCATGCATGTTTTTGATGTAGGAAGATGCCTTTGAACCTGGAGATTTGGGACCCATGGGATGGGTACCATGCAGTATTACTTTAAAGGGTCTGTGTTTCCTCACCCAACCTCACCAAACCTCTCAGCCCCAAGAGTGTCCACCCTTATGTCTCAATCAGCTGTGGGTCTAGATATGGTCAATCCAGGTGGCATCACAGCCCCTGAACGAATTTTGTAAGAATTTCTCTCTCTTTCACTGTCTTTGTTTCACGGGTTTTTAAAAGTAATTGATTTTTATAATGTGGTATAGCTGCTTTCTTCTGCTGTGTCTCTGCCGCTTTACACCCACTTGACTCACTTACAGAGAGATATCAAAACATAGGTTTTAAGATTCTTACTAGTCAGATATATTCTTGGGCGGTGAATAGGGGGTGTTGAGTCCAATTCACTGAGCAAGGAGTAGGTCTTGTCTATTACATATTGGCTTTATGGAACGGTATCTGACCTAATTTGAAACCCTTGTTTTATGCATCACCCCACCTCACCTTTCCCGTGAAGCAGCCATAGTGTGTTTTCTAAACGTGGGACTCTGTTCTGTTTTGTAATTCAGTTCAAGGGTAGCGGTTTTTACATTCCCTCTATAAGTGATATCTTATGATAAGTGTCTTTTTCTGTATGACTTATTTCACTTAGAATCGTCATACCTAAATCCACTCATCATGCTGCTACTAGCCTTATGACGTTGGTTTCATGGCTGAGTGATATTCCATTGTACATAAGGACCACAACGTCTTTATCCATTTTTCTCTTTCCTGGGATATTTAAGGTGTAACGAAGTGGAGGTTCTTGTCAACAGAGCAGCCCTAAACTTTGGGGTGCCTGTGTCTTGCTGATTTTTAGTTTTCCCAATTTATACGCCCATGAGTGGAAGTGCCCTATGCTCTCTAAGCTGAGTTTTTTGGAGGTTTCAGGACACACCGTACACTTCTCCAGAGTGGCTGTTGGCAATTTACATCCCGCCCATCAGCGTAGCCAGGCTCCCGTTTCTCCATGGCCTGTCCTGCATTTCTGGTTTGGACACTTTATTCAGCATGGCCCTTTTGACCGATGGGAAGCGAGACTTCTTTGTAGCGCTGATTTGCCTTTCCAGGTTGCTTGGTTGGCCAAAAAGGGCGTATGCGTTTTTTCCTGAATATATTCAGGAAAAAACGCATACGCCCTTTTTGGCCAAGGGCTTCATTGTCGAGGTTTTGCCGCTTTTCCTGTGCTTTAAAGGCGATTCGAATCTCCCTCCTGAAATCTGTTTCCTGCAATTCTGCCTTGCTTTCCATTCCTCTTCGTTACCTTCCCTCAATATATTTGTGGACGAGAGTTATCATTTATAAGTCTGCAGGTTTGTGAATTGCAGTGCCCCTGAGCTCCATTTTTCAACTCACTTTCTTGGGAGCTGGCCGCAAAAGCGCAGGATTGCTTCAGGCCCTATTCTGGTCCCGGGCGGCAGGCTGAGCCTGTGGTTAATTCTTCTTCCTGATGGGAAAATAGAGTGACCTGTGCCTGTCCCGATACCTAGAGCTAGTCTCTCATTGGTTACCCCTCTTCCCGTTCATCCTCAGGACAAATTGCAACCTGTACGGAACAGGAGGTTAAAGGTGCTGATTCTCCAAGGAGGGAGATTGCTAGTAAAGCGGCTGGAATGGCGAACCCGAGCACAAGGAGATGAGAAAAGAGGTGCGTTTTGGAAACCTTTCCCGATCACACGGTGTACCATCTTCTGGGTTTCTCATGCATGTTTGTGATGTAGGAAGATGCCCTTGAACCTGGAGATTTGGGACCCATGGGATGGGTACCATGCAGTATTACTTTAAAGGGTCTGTGTTTCCTCACCCAACCTCACCAAACCTCTCAGCCCCAAGAGTGTCCACCCTTATGTCTCAATCAGCTGTGGGTCTAGATATGGTCAATCCAGGTGGCATCACAGCCCCTGAACGAATTTTGTAAGAATTTCTCTCTCTTTCACTGTCTTTGTTTCACGGGTTTTTAAAAGTAATTGATTTTTATAATGGGGTTTAGCTGCTTTTTACTGCTGTGTTTATGCCGCTTTACACCCACTTGACTCACTTACAGAGAGATATCAATATATAGGTTTTAAGATTCTTACTAGTCAGATATATTCTTGGGCGGTGAATAGGGGATGTTGAGACCAAATCACTGAGCAAGGAGTAGGTCTTGTCTATTACATATTGGGTTTATGGAACGGTATCTGAGCTAATTTTAAACCCTTGTTTTATGCATCACCCCACCTCACCTTTCCCGTTAAGCAGCCATAGTGTGTTTTCTAAACGTGGGACTCTGTTCTGTTTTGTAATTCAGTTCAAGGGTAGCGGTTTTTACATTCCCTCTATAAGTGATATCTTATGATAAGTGTCTTTTTCTGTGTGACTTATTTCACTTAGAATCGTCGTACCTAAATCCACTCATCATGCTGCCACTAGCCTTATGACGTTGATTTCCTGGCTGAGTGATATTCCATTGTACAAAAGGACCACAACTTCTTTATCCATTTTTCTCTTTCCTGGGATATTTAAGGTGTAACGAAGTGGAGGTTCTTGTCAAGAGAGCAGCTCTTAACTTTGGGGTGCCTGTGTCTTGCTGATTTTTAGTTTTCCCAATTTATACGCCCATGAGTGGAAGTGCCCTATGCTCTCTAAGCTGAGTTTTTTAGATGTTTCAGGACACACCGTACACTTCTCCAGAGTGGCCGTTGGCAATTTACATCCCGCCCATCAGCGTAGCCAGGCTCCCGTTTCTCCATGGCCTGTCCTGCATTTCTGGTTTTGACACTTTATTCAGCATGGCCCTTTTGACCGATGGGAAGCGAGACTTCTTTGTAGCGCTGATTTGCCTTTCCAGGTTGCTTGGTTGGCCAAAAAGGGCGTATGCGTTTTTTCCTGAATATATTCAGGAAAAAACGCATACGCCCTTTTTGGCCAAGGGCTTCATTGTCGAGGTTTTGCCGCTTTTCCTGTGCTTTAAAGGCGATTCGAATCTCCCTCCTGAAATCTGTTTCCTGCAATTCTGCCTTGCTTTCCATTCCTCTTCGTTACCTTCCCTCAATATATTTGTGGACGAGAGTTATCATTTATAAGTCTGCAGGTTTGTGAATTGCAGTGCCCCTGAGCTCCATTTTTCAACTCACTTTCTTGGGAGCTGGCCGCAAAAGCGCAGGATTGCTTCAGGTCCTATTCTGGTCCCGGGCGGCAGGCTGAGCCTGTGGTTAATTCTTCTTCCTGATGGGAAAATAGAGTGACCTGTGCCTGTCCCGATACCTAGAGCTAGTCTCTCATTGGTTACCCCTCTTCCCGTTCATCCTCAGGACAAATTGCAACCTGTACGGAACAGGAGGTTAAAGGTGCTGATTCTCCAAGGAGGGAGATTGCTAGTAAAGCGGCTGGAATGGCGAACCCGAGCACAAGGAGATGAGAAAAGAGGTGCGTTTTGGAAACCTTTCCCGATCACACGGTGTACCATCTTCTGGGTTTCTCATGCATGTTTTTGATGTAGGAAGATGCCCTTGAACCTGGAGATTTGGGACCCATGGGATGGGTACCATGCAGTATTACTTTAAAGGGTCTGTGTTTCCTCACCCAACCTCACCAAACCTCTCAGCCCCAAGAGTGTCCACCCTTATGTCTCAATCAGCTGTGGGTCTAGATATGGTCAATCCAGGTGGCATCACAGCCCCTGAACGAATTTTGTAAGAATTTCTCTCTCTTTCACTGTCTTTGTTTCACGGGTTTTTAAAAGTAATTGATTTTTATAATGTGGTATAGCTGCTTTCCTCTGCTGTGTCTCTGCCGCTTTACACCCACTTGACTCACTTACAGAGAGATATCAAAACATAGGTTTTAAGATTCTTACTAGTCAGATATATTCTTGGGCGGTGAATAGGGGGTGTTGAGTCCAATTCACTGAGCAAGGAGTAGGTCTTGTCTATTACATATTGGCTTTATGGAACGGTATCTGACCTAATTTGAAACCCTTGTTTTATGCATCACCCCACCTCACCTTTCCCGTGAAGCAGCCATAGTGTGTTTTCTAAACGTGGGACTCTGTTCTGTTTTGTAATTCAGTTCAAGGGTAGCGGTTTTTACATTCCCTCTATAAGTGATATCTTATGATAAGTGTCTTTTTCTGTATGACTTATTTCACTTAGAATCGTCATACCTAAATCCACTCATCATGCTGCTACTAGCCTTATGACGTTGGTTTCATGGCTGAGTGATATTCCATTGTACATAAGGACCACAACGTCTTTATCCATTTTTCTCTTTCCTGGGATATTTAAGGTGTAACGAAGTGGAGGTTCTTGTCAACAGAGCAGCCCTAAACTTTGGGGTGCCTGTGTCTTGCTGATTTTTAGTTTTCCCAATTTATACGCCCATGAGTGGAAGTGCCCTATGCTCTCTAAGCTGAGTTTTTTGGAGGTTTCAGGACACACCGTACACTTCTCCAGAGTGGCTGTTGGCAATTTACATCCCGCCCATCAGCGTAGCCAGGCTCCCGTTTCTCCATGGCCTGTCCTGCATTTCTGGTTTGGACACTTTATTCAGCATGGCCCTTTTGACCGATGGGAAGCGAGACTTCTTTGTAGCGCTGATTTGCCTTTCCAGGTTGCTTGGTTGGCCAAAAAGGGCGTATGCGTTTTTTCCTGAATATATTCAGGAAAAAACGCATACGCCCTTTTTGGCCAAGGGCTTCATTGTCGAGGTTTTGCCGCTTTTCCTGTGCTTTAAAGGCGATTTGAATCTCCCTCCTGAAATCTGTTTCCTGCAATTCTGCCTTGCTTTCCATTCCTCTTCGTTACCTTCCCTCAATATATTTGTGGACGAGAGTTATCATTTATAAGTCTGCAGGTTTGTGAATTGCAGTGCCCCTGAGCTCCATTTTTCAACTCACTTTCTTGGGAGCTGGCCGCAAAAGCGCAGGATTGCTTCAGGCCCTATTCTGGTCCCGGGCGGCAGGCTGAGCCTGTGGTTAATTCTTCTTCCTGATGGGAAAATAGAGTGACCTGTGCCTGTCCCGATACCTAGAGCTAGTCTCTCATTGGTTACCCCTCTTCCCGTTCATCCTCAGGACAAATTGCAACCTGTACGGAACAGGAGGTTAAAGGTGCTGATTCTCCAAGGAGGGAGATTGCTAGTAAAGCGGCTGGAATGGCGAACCCGAGCACAAGGAGATGAGAAAAGAGGTGCGTTTTGGAAACCTTTCCCGATCACACGGTGTACCATCTTCTGGGTTTCTCATGCATGTTTTTGATGTAGGAAGATGCCCTTGAACCTGGAGATTTGGGACCCATGGGATGGGTACCATGCAGTATTACTTTAAAGGGTCTGTGTTTCCTCACCCAACCTCACCAAACCTCTCAGCCCCAAGAGTGTCCACCCTTATGTCTCAATCAGCTGTGGGTCTAGATATGGTCAATCCAGGTGGCATCACAGCCCCTGAACGAATTTTGTAAGAATTTCTCTCTCTTTCACTGTCTTTGTTTCACGGGTTTTTAAAAGTAATTGATTTTTATAATGTGGCATAGCTGCTTTCCTCTGCTGTGTTTCTGCCGCTTTACACCCACTTGAGTCACTTACAGAGAGATATCAAAACATAGGTTTTAAGATTCTTACTAGTCAGATATATTCTTGGGCGGTGAATAGGGGGTGTTGAGTCCAATTCACTGATCAAGGAGTAGGTCTTGTCTATTACATATTGGCTTTATGGAACGGTATCTGACCTAATTTGAAACCCGTGTTTTATGCATCACCCCACCTCACCTTTCCCGTGAAGCAGCCATAGTGTGTTTTCTAAACGTGGGACTCTGTTCTGTTTTGTAATTCAGTTCAAGGGTAGCGGTTTTTACATTCCCTCTATAAGTGATATCCTATGATAAGTGTCTTTTTCTGTATGACTTATTTCACTTAGAATCGGCATACCTAAATCCACTCATCATGCTGCTACTAGCCTTATGACGTTGGTTTCATGGCTGAGTGATATTCCATTGTACATAAGGACCACAACGTCTTTATCCATTTTTCTCTTTCCTGGGATATTTAAGGTGTAACGAAGTGGAGGTTCTTGTCAACAGAGCAGCCCTAAACTTTGGGGTGCCTGTGTCTTGCTGATTTTTAGTTTTCCCAATTTATACGCCCATGAGTGGAAGTGCCCTGTGCTCTCTAAGCTGAGTTTTTTAGATGTTTCAGGACACACCGTACACTTCTCCAGAGTGGCTGTTGGCAATTTACATCCCGCCCATCAGCGTAGCCAGGCTCCCGTTTCTCCATGGCCTGTCCTGCATTTCTGGTTTTGACACTTTATTCAGCATGGCCCTTTTGACCGATGGGAAGCGAGACTTCTTTGTAGCGCTGATTTGCCTTTCCAGGTTGCTTGGTTGGCCAAAAAGGGCGTATGCGTTTTTTCCTGAATATATTCAGGAAAAAACGCATACGCCCTTTTTGGCCAAGGGCTTCATTGTCGAGGTTTTGCCGCTTTTCCTGTGCTTTAAAGGCGATTCGAATCTCCCTCCTGAAATCTGTTTCCTGCAATTCTGCCTTGCTTTCCATTCCTCTTCGTTACCTTCCCTCAATATATTTGTGGACGAGAGTTATCATTTATAAGTCTGCAGGTTTGTGAATTTCAGTGCCCCTGAGCTCCATTTTTCAACTCACTTTCTTGGGAGCTGGCCGCAAAAGCGCAAGATTGCTTCAGGCCCTATTCTGGTCCCGGGCGGCAGGCTGAGCCTGTGGTTAATTCTTCTTCCTGATGGGAAAATAGAGTGACCTGTGCCTGTCCCGATACCTAGAGCTAGTCTCTCATTGGTTCCCCCTCTTCCCGTTCATCCTCAGGACAAATTGCAACCAGTACGGAACAGGAGGTTAAAGGTGCTGATTCTCCAAGGAGGGAGATTGCTAGTAAAGCGGCTGGAATGGCGAACCCGAGCACAAGGAGATGAGAAAAGAGGTGCGTTTTGGAAACCTTTCCCGATCACACGGTGTACCATCTTCTGGGTTTCTCATGCATGTTTTCGACGTAGGAAGATGCCCTTGAACCTGGAGATTTGGGACCCATGGGATGGGTACCATGCAGTATTACTTTAAAGGGTCTGTGTTTCCTCACCCAACCTCACCAAACCTCTCAGCCCCAAGAGTGTCCACCCTTATGTCTCAATCAGCTGTGGGTCTAGATATGGTCAATCCAGGTGGCATCACAGCCCCTGAACGAATTTTGTAAGAATTTCTCTCTCTTTCACTGTCTTTGTTTCACGGGTTTTTAAAAGTAATTGATTTTTATAATGTGGTTTAGCTGCTTTCCTCTGCTGTGTTTCTGCCGCTTTACACCCACTTGACTCACTTACAGAGAGATATCAAAACATAGGTTTTAAGATTCTTACTAGTCAGATATATTCTTGGGCGGTGAATAGGGGGTGTTGAGTCCAATTCACTGATCAAGGAGTAGGTCTTGTCTATTACATATTGGGTTTATGGAACGGTATCTGACCTAATTTGAAACCCGTGTTTTATGCATCACCCCACCTCACCTTTCCCGTGAAGCAGCCATAGTGTGTTTTCTAAACGTGGGACTCTGTTCTGTTTTGTAATTCAGTTCAAGGGTAGCGGTTTTTACATTCCCTCTATAAGTGATATCCTATGATAAGTGTCTTTTTCTGTATGACTTATTTCACTTAGAATCGTCATACCTAAATCCACTCATCATGCTGCTACTAGCCTTATGACGTTGGTTTCATGGCTGAGTGATATTCCATTGTACATAAGGACCACAACGTCTTTATCCATTTTTCTCTTTCCTGGGATATTTAAGGTGTAACGAAGTGGAGGTTCTTGTCAACAGAGCAGCCCTAAACTTTGGGGTGCCTGTGTCTTGCTGATTTTTAGTTTTCCCAATTTATACGCCCATGAGTGGAAGTGCCCTTTGCTCTCTAAGCTGAGTTTTTTAGAGGTTTCAGGACACACCGTACACTTCTCCAGAGTGGCTGTTGGCAATTTACATCCCGCCCATCAGCGTAGCCAGGCTCCCGTTTCTCCATGGCCTGTCCTGCATTTCTGGTTTGGACACTTTATTCAGCATGGCCCTTTTGACCGATGGGAAGCGAGACTTCTTTGTCGCGCTGATTTGCCTTTCCAGGTTGCTTGGTTGGCCAAAAAGGGCGTATGCGTTTTTTCCTGAATATATTCAGGAAAAAACGCATACGCCCTTTTTGGCCAAGGGCTTCATTGTCGAGGTTTTGCCGCTTTTCCTGTGCTTTAAAGGCGATTCGAATCTCCCTCCTGAAATCTGTTTCCTGCAATTCTGCCTTGCTTTCCATTCCTCTTCGTTACCTTCCCTCAATATATTTGTGGACGAGAGTTATCATTTATAAGTCTGCAGGTTTGTGAATTGCAGTGCCCCTGAGCTCCATTTTTCAACTCACTTTCTTGGGAGCTGGCCGCAAAAGCGCAAGATTGCTTCAGGCCCTATTCTGGTCCCGGGCGGCAGGCTGAGCCTGTGGTTAATTCTTCTTCCTGATGGGAAAATAGAGTGACCTGTGCCTGTCCCGATACCTAGAGCTAGTCTCTCATTGGTTACCCCTCTTCCCGTTCATCCTCAGGACAAATTGCAACCTGTACGGAACAGGAGGTTAAAGGTGCTGATTCTCCAAGGAGGGAGATTGCTAGTAAAGCGGCTGGAATGGCGAACCCGAGCACAAGGAGATGAGAAAAGAGGTGCGTTTTGGAAACCTTTCCCGATCACACGGTGTACCATCTTCTGGGTTTCTCATGCATGTTTTTGATGTAGGAAGATGCCCTTGAACCTGGAGATTTGGGACCCATGGGATGGGTACCATGCAGTATTACTTTAAAGGGTCTGTGTTTCCTCACCCAACCTCACCAAACCTCTCAGCCCCAAGAGTGTCCACCCTTATGTCTCAATCAGCTGTGGGTCTAGATATGGTCAATCCAGGTGGCATCACAGCCCCTGAACGAATTTTGTAAGAATTTCTCTCTCTTTCACTGTCTTTGTTTCACGGGTTTTTAAAAGTAATTGATTTTTATAATGTGGTATAGCTGCTTTCCTCTGCTGTGTCTCTGCCGCTTTACACCCACTTGACTCACTTACAGAGAGATATCAAAACATAGGTTTTAAGATTCTTACTAGTCAGATATATTCTTGGGCGGTGAATAGGGGGTGTTGAGTCCAATTCACTGAGCAAGGAGTAGGTCTTGTCTATTACATATTGGCTTTATGGAACGGTATATGACCTAATTTGAAACCCTTGTTTTATGCATCACCCCACCTCACCTTTCCCGTGAAGCAGCCATAGTGTGTTTTCTAAACGTGGGACTCTGTTCTGTTTTGTAATTCAGTTCAAGGGTAGCGGTTTTTACATTCCCTCTATAAGTGATATCTTATGATAAGTGTCTTTTTCTGTATGACTTATTTCACTTAGAATCGTCATACCTAAATCCACTCATCATGCTGCTACTAGCCTTATGACGTTGGTTTCATGGCTGAGTGATATTCCATTGTACATAAGGACCACAACGTCTTTATCCATTTTTCTCTTTCCTGGGATATTTAAGGTGTAACGAAGTGGAGGTTCTTGTAAACAGAGCAGCCCTAAACTTTGGGGTGCCTGTGTCTTGCTGATTTTTAGTTTTCCCAATTTATACGCCCATGAGTGGAAGTGCCCTATGCTCTCTAAGCTGAGTTTTTTGGAGGTTTCAGGACACACCGTACACTTCTCCAGAGGGCTGTTGGCAATTTACATCCCGCCCATCAGCGTAGCCAGGCTCCCGTTTCTCCATGGCCTGTCCTGCATTTCTGGTTTTGACACTTTATTCAGCATGGCCCTTTTGACCGATGGGAAGCGAGACTTCTTTGTAGCGCTGATTTGCCTTTCCAGGTTGCTTGGTTGGCCAAAAAGGGCGTATGCGTTTTTTCCTGAATATATTCAGGAAAAAACGCATACGCCCTTTTTGGCCAAGGGCTTCATTGTCGAGGTTTTGCCGCTTTTCCTGTGCTTTAAAGGCGATTCGAATCTCCCTCCTGAAATCTGTTTCCTGCAATTCTGCCTTGCTTTCCATTCCTCTTCGTTACCTTCCCTCAATATATTTGTGGACGAGAGTTATCATTTATAAGTCTGCAGGTTTGTGAATTGCAGTGCCCCTGAGCTCCATTTTTCAACTCGCTTTCTTGGGAGCTGGCCGCAAAAGCGCAGGATTGCTTCAGGCCCTATTCTGGTCCCGGGCGGCAGGCTGAGCCTGTGGTTAATTCTTCTTCCTGATGGGAAAATAGAGTGACCTGTGCCTGTCCCGATACCTAGAGCTAGTCTCTCATTGGTTACCCCTCTTCCCGTTCATCCTCAGGACAAATTGCAACCTGTACGGAACAGGAGGTTAAAGGTGCTGATTCTCCAAGGAGGGAGATTGCTAGTAAAGCGGCTGGAATGGCGAACCCGAGCACAAGGAGATGAGAAAAGAGGTGCGTTTTGGAAACCTTTCCCGATCACACGGTGTACCATCTTCTGGGTTTCTCATGCATGTTTTTGATGTAGGAAGATGCCTTTGAACCTGGAGATTTGGGACCCATGGGATGGGTACCATGCAGTATTACTTTAAAGGGTCTGTGTTTCCTCACCCAACCTCACCAAACCTCTCAGCCCCAAGAGTGTCCACCCTTATGTCTCAATCAGCTGTGGGTCTAGATATGGTCAATCCAGGTGGCATCACAGCCCCTGAACGAATTTTGTAAGAATTTCTCTCTCTTTCACTGTCTTTGTTTCACGGGTTTTTAAAAGTAATTGATTTTTATAATGTGGTATAGCTGCTTTCCTCTGCTGTGTCTCTGCCGCTTTACACCCACTTGACTCACTTACAGAGAGATATCAAAACATAGGTTTTAAGATTCTTACTAGTCAGATATATTCTTGGGCGGTGAATAGGGGGTGTTGAGTCCAATTCACTGATCAAGGAGTAGGTCTTGTCTATTACATATTGGGTTTATGGAACGGTATCTGACCTAATTTGAAACCCGTGTTTTATGCATCACCCCACCTCACCTTTCCCGTGAAGCAGCCATAGTGTGTTTTCTAAACGTGGGACTCTGTTCTGTTTTGTAATTCAGTTCAAGGGTAGCGGTTTTTACATTCCCTCTATAAGTGATATCCTATGATAAGTGTCTTTTTCTGTATGACTTATTTCACTTAGAATCGTCATACCTAAATCCACTCATCATGCTGCTACTAGCCTTATGACGTTGGTTTCATGGCTGAGTGATATTCCATTGTACATAAGGACCACAACGTCTTTATCCATTTTTCTCTTTCCTGGGATATTTAAGGTGTAACGAAGTGGAGGTTCTTGTCAACAGAGCAGCCCTAAACTTTGGGGTGCCTGTGTCTTGCTGATTTTTAGTTTTCCCAATTTATACGCCCATGAGTGGAAGTGCCCTATGCTCTCTAAGCTGAGTTTTGTAGAGGTTTCAGGACACACCGTACACTTCTCCAGAGTGGCTGTTGGCAATTTACATCCCGCCCATCAGCGTAGCCAGGCTCCCGTTTCTCCATGGCCTGTCCTGCATTTCTGGTTTTGACACTTTATTCAGCATGGCCCTTTTGACCGATGGGAAGCGAGACTTCTTTGTAGCGCTGATTTGCCTTTCCAGGTTGCTTGGTTGGCCAAAAAGGGCGTATGCGTTTTTTCCTGAATATATTCAGGAAAAAACGCATACGCCCTTTTCGGCCAAGGGCTTCATTGTCGAGGTTTTGCCGCTTTTCCTGTGCTTTAAAGGCGATTCGAATCTCCCTCCTGAAATCTGTTTCCTGCAATTCTGCCTTGCTTTCCATTCCTCTTCGTTACCTTCCCTCAATATATTTGTGGACGAGAGTTATCATTTATAAGTCTGCAGGTTTGTGAATTGCAGTGCCCCTGAGCTCCATTTTTCAACTCACTTTCTTGGGAGCTGGCCGCAAAAGCGCAAGATTGCTTCAGGCCCTATTCTGGTCCCGGGCGGCAGGCTGAGCCTGTGGTTAATTCTTCTTCCTGATGGGAAAATAGAGTGACCTGTGCCTGTCCCGATACCTAGAGCTAGTCTCTCATTGGTTCCCCCTCTTCCCGTTCATCCTCAGGACAAATTGCAACCTGTACGGAACAGGAGGTTAAAGGTGCTGATTCTCCAAGGAGGGAGATTGCAAGTAAAGCGGCTGGAATGGCGAACCCGCGCACAAGGAGATGAGAAAAGAGGTGCGTTTTGGAAACCTTTCCCGATCACACGGTGTACCATCTTCTGGGTTTCTCATGCATGTTTTCGATGTAGGAAGATGCCCTTGAACCTGGAGATTTGGGACCCATGGGATGGGTACCATGCAGTATTACTTTAAAGGGTCTGTGTTTCCTCACCCAACCTCACCAAACCTCTCAGCCCCAAGAGTGTCCACCCTTATGTCTCAATCAGCTGTGGGTCTAGATATGGTCAATCCAGGTGGCATCACAGCCCCTGAACGAATTTTGTAAGAATTTCTCTCTCTTTCACTGTCTTTGTTTCACGGGTTTTTAAAAGTAATTGATTTTTATAATGTGGTTTAGCTGCTTTCCTCTGCTGTGTTTCTGCCGCTTTACACCCACTTGACTCACTTACAGAGAGATATCAAAACATAGGTTTTAAGATTCTTACTAGTCAGATATATTCTTGGGCGGTGAATAGGGGGTGTTGAGTCCAATTCACTGAGCAAGGAGTAGGTCTTGTCTATTACATATTGGGTTTATGGAACGGTATCTGACCTAATTTGAAACCCTTGTTTTATGCATCACCCCACCTCACCTTTCCCGTGAAGCAGCCATAGTGTGTTTTCTAAACGTGGGACTCTATTCTGTTTTGTAATTCAGTTCAAGGGTAGCGGTTTTTACATTCCGTCTATAAGTGATATCCTATGATAAGTGTCTTTTTCTGTATGACTTATTTCACTTAGAATCGTCATACCTAAATCCACTCATCATGCTGCTACTAGCCTTATGACATTGGTTTCATGGCTGAGTGATATTCCATTGTACATAAGGACCACAACGTCTTTATCCATTTTTCTCTTTCCTGGGATATTTAAGGTGTAACGAAGTGGAGGTTCTTGTCAACAGAGCAGCCCTAAACTTTGGGGTGCCTGTGTCTTGCTGATTTTTAGTTTTCCCAATTTATACGCCCATGAGTGGAAGTGCCCTTTGCTCTCTAAGCTGAGTTTTTTAGAGGTTTCAGGACACACCGTACACTTCTCCAGAGTGGCTGTTGGCAATTTACATCCCGCCCATCAGCGTAGCCAGGCTCCCGTTTCTCCATGGCCTGTCCTGCATTTCTGGTTTGGACACTTTATTCAGCATGGCCCTTTTGACCGATGGGAAGCGAGACTTCTTTGTCGCGCTGATTTGCCTTTCCAGGTTGCTTGGTTGGCCAAAAAGGGCGTATGCGTTTTTTCCTGAATATATTCAGGAAAAAACGCATACGCCCTTTTTGGCCAAGGGCTTCATTGTCGAGGTTTTGCCGCTTTTCCTGTGCTTTAAAGGCGATTCGAATCTCCCTCCTGAAATCTGTTTCCTGCAATTCTGCCTTGCTTTCCATTCCTCTTCGTTACCTTCCCTCAATATATTTGTGGACGAGAGTTATCATTTATAAGTCTGCAGGTTTGTGAATTGCAGTGCCCCTGAGCTCCATTTTTCAACTCACTTTCTTGGGAGCTGGCCGCAAAAGCGCAAGATTGCTTCAGGCCCTATTCTGGTCCCGGGCGGCAGGCTGAGCCTGTGGTTAATTCTTCTTCCTGATGGGAAAATAGAGTGACCTGTGCCTGTCCCGATACCTAGAGCTAGTCTCTCATTGGTTACCCCTCTTCCCGTTCATCCTCAGGACAAATTGCAACCTGTACGGAACAGGAGGTTAAAGGTGCTGATTCTCCAAGGAGGGAGATTGCTAGTAAAGCGGCTGGAATGGCGAACCCGAGCACAAGGAGATGAGAAAAGAGGTGCGTTTTGGAAACCTTTCCCGATCACACGGTGTACCATCTTCTGGGTTTCTCATGCATGTTTTTGATGTAGGAAGATGCCCTTGAACCTGGAGATTTGGGACCCATGGGATGGGTACCATGCAGTATTACTTTAAAGGGTCTGTGTTTCCTCACCCAACCTCACCAAACCTCTCAGCCCCAAGAGTGTCCACCCTTATGTCTCAATCAGCTGTGGGTCTAGATATGGTCAATCCAGGTGGCATCACAGCCCCTGAACGAATTTTGTAAGAATTTCTCTCTCTTTCACTGTCTTTGTTTCACGGGTTTTTAAAAGTAATTGATTTTTATAATGTGGTATAGCTGCTTTCCTCTGCTGTGTTTCTGCCGCTTTACACCCACTTGAGTCACTTACAGAGAGATATCAAAACATAGGTTTTAAGATTCTTACTAGTCAGATATATTCTTGGGCGGTGAATAGGGGGTGTTGAGTCCAATTCACTGATCAAGGAGTAGGTCTTGTCTATTACATATTGGGTTTATGGAACGGTATCTGACCTAATTTGAAACCCTTGTTTTATGCATCACCCCACCTCACCTTTCCCGTGAAGCAGCCATAGTGTGTTTTCTAAACGTGGGACTCTTTTCTGTTTTGTAATTCAGTTCAAGGGTAGCGGTTTTTACATTCCGTCTATAAGTGATATCCTATGATAAGTGTCTTTTTCTGTATGACTTATTTCACTTAGAATCGTCATACCTAAATCCACTCATCATGCTGCTACTAGCCTTATGACGTTGGTTTCATGGCTGAGTGATATTCCATTGTACATAAGGACCACAACGTCTTTATCCATTTTTCTCTTTCCTGGGATATTTAAGGTGTAACGAAGTGGAGGTTCTTGTCAACAGAGCAGCCCTAAACTTTGGGGTGCCTGTGTCTTGCTGATTTTTAGTTTTCCCAATTTATACGCCCATGAGTGGAAGTGCCCTATGCTCTCTAAGCTGAGTTTTTTGGAGGTTTCAGGACACACCGTACACTTCTCCAGAGTGGCTGTTGGCAATTTACATCCCGCCCATCAGCGTAGCCAGGCTCCCGTTTCTCCATGGCCTGTCCTGCATTTCTGGTTTTGACACTTTATTCAGCATGGCCCTTTTGACCGATGGGAAGCGAGACTTCTTTGTAGCGCTGATTTGCCTTTCCAGGTTGCTTGGTTGGCCAAAAAGGGCGTATGCGTTTTTTCCTGAATATATTCAGGAAAAAACGCATACGCCCTTTTTGGCCAAGGGCTTCATTGTCGAGGTTTTGCCGCTTTTCCTGTGCTTTAAAGGCGATTCGAATCTCCCTCCTGAAATCTGTTTCCTGCAATTCTGCCTTGCTTTCCATTCCTCTTCGTTACCTTCCCTCAATATATTTGTGGACGAGAGTTATCATTTATAAGTCTGCAGGTTTGTGAATTGCAGTGCCCCTGAGCTCCATTTTTCAACTCACTTTCTTGGGAGCTGGCCGCAAAAGCGCAAGATTGCTTCAGGCCCTATTCTGGTCCCGGGCGGCAGGCTGAGCCTGTGGTTAATTCTTCTTCCTGATGGGAAAATAGAGTGACCTGTGCCTGTCCCGATACCTAGAGCTAGTCTCTCATTGGTTACCCCTCTTCCCGTTCATCCTCAGGACAAATTGCAACCTGTACGGAACAGGAGGTTAAAGGTGCTGATTCTCCAAGGAGGGAGATTGCTAGTAAAGCGGCTGGAATGGCGAACCCGAGCACAAGGAGATGAGAAAAGAGGTGCGTTTTGGAAACCTTTCCCGATCACACGGTGTACCATCTTCTGGGTTTCTCATGCATGTTTTTGATGTAGGAAGATGCCCTTGAACCTGGAGATTTGGGACCCATGGGATGGGTACCATGCAGTATTACTTTAAAGGGTCTGTGTTTCCTCACCCAACCTCACCAAACCTCTCAGCCCCAAGAGTGTCCACCCTTATGTCTCAATCAGCTGTGGGTCTAGATATGGTCAATCCAGGTGGCATCACAGCCCCTGAACGAATTTTGTAAGAATTTCTCTCTCTTTCACTGTCTTTGTTTCACGGGTTTTTAAAAGTAATTGATTTTTATAATGTGGTATAGCTGCTTTCCTCTGCTGTGTTTCTGCCGCTTTACACACACTTGAATCACTTACAGAGAGATATCAAAACATAGGTTTTAAGATTCTTACTAGTCAGATATATTCTTGGGCGGTGAATAGGGGGTGTTGAGTCCAATTCACTGATCAAGGAGTAGGTCTTGTCTATTACATATTGGGTTTATGGAACGGTATCTGACCTAATTTGAAACCCTTGTTTTATGCATCACCCCACCTCACCTTTCCCGTGAAGCAGCCATAGTGTGTTTTCTAAACGTGGGACGCTGTTCTGTTTTGTAATTCAGTTCAAGGGTAGCGGTTTTTACATTCCGTCTATAAGTGATATCCTATGATAAGTGTCTTTTTCTGTATGACTTATTTCACTTAGAATCGTCATACCTAAATCCACTCATCATGCTGCTACTAGCCTTATGACGTTGGTTTCATGGCTGAGTGATATTCCATTGTACATAAGGACCACAACGTCTTTATCCATTTTTCTCTTTCCTGGGATATTTAAGGTGTAACGAAGTGGAGGTTCTTGTCAACAGAGCAGCCCTAAACTTTGGGGTGCCTGTGTCTTGCTGATTTTTAGTTTTCCCAATTTATACGCCCATGAGTGGAAGTGCCCTATGCTCTCTAAGCTGAGTTTTTTAGAGGTTTCAGGACACACCGTACACTTCTCCAGAGTGGCTGTTGGCAATTTACATCCCGCCCATCAGCGTAGCCAGGCTCCCGTTTCTCCATGGCCTGTCCTGCATTTCTGGTTTTGACAATTTATTCAGCATGGCCCTTTTGACCAATGGGAAGCGAGACTTCTTTGTAGCGCTGATTTGCCTTTCCAGGTTGCTTGGTTGGCCAAAAAGGGCGTATGCGTTTTTTCCTGAATATATTCAGGAAAAAACGCATACGCCCTTTTTGGCCAAGGGCTTCATTGTCGAGGTTTTGCCGCTTTTCCTGTGCTTTAAAGGCGATTCGAATCTCCCTCCTGAAATCTGTTTCCTGCAATTCTGCCTTGCTTTCCATTCCTCTTCGTTACCTTCCCTCAATATATTTGTGGACGAGAGTTATCATTTATAAGTCTGCAGGTTTGTGAATTGCAGTGCCCCTGAGCTCCATTTTTCAACTCGCTTTCTTGGGAGCTGGCCGCAAAAGCGCAGGATTGCTTCAGGCCCTATTCTTGTCCCGGGCGGCAGGCTGAGCCTGTGGTTAATTCTTCTTCCTGATGGGAAAATAGAGTGACCTGTGCCTGTCCCGATACCTAGAGCTAGTCTCTCATTGATTACCCCTCTTCCCGTTCATCCTCAGGACAAATTGCAACCTGTACGGAACAGGAGGTTAAAGGTGCTGATTCTCCAAGGAGGGAGATTGCTAGTAAAGCGGCTGGAATGGCGAACCCGAGCACAAGGAGATGAGAAAAGAGGTGCGTTTTGGAAACCTTTCCCGATCACACGGTGTACCATCTTCTGGGTTTCTCATGCATGTTTTTGATGTAGGAAGATGCCCTTGAACCTGGAGATTTGGGACCCATGGGATGGGTACCATTCAGTATTACTTTAAAGGGTCTGTGTTTCCTCACCCAACCTCACCAAACCTCTCAGCCCCAAGAGTGTCCACCCTTATGTCTCAATCAGCTGTGGGTCTAGATATGGTCAATCCAGGTGGCATCACAGCCCCTGAACGAATTTTGTAAGAATTTCTCTCTCTTTCACTGTCTTTGTTTCACGGGTTTTTAAAAGTAATTGATTTTTATAATGTGGTATATCTGCTTTCCTCTGCTGTGTTTCTGCCGCTTTACACCCACTTGAGTCACTTACAGAGAGATATCAATACATAGGTTTTAAGATTCTTACTAGTCAGATATATTCTTGGGCGGTGAATAGGGGGTGTTGAGTCCAATTCACTGAGCAAGGAGTAGGTCTTGTCTATTACATATTGGCTTTATGGAACGGTATCTGACCTAATTTGAAACCCTTGTTTTATGCATCACCCCACCTCACCTTTCCCGTGAAGCAGCCATAGTGTGTTTTCTAAACGTGGGACTCTGTTCTGTTTTGTAATTCAGTTCAAGGGTAGCGGTTTTTACATTCCCTCTATAAGTGATATCTTATGATAAGTGTCTTTTTCTGTATGACTTATTTCACTTAGAATCGTCATACCTAAATCCACTCATCATGCTGCTACTAGCCTTATGACGTTGGTTTCATGGCTGAGTGATATTCCATTGTACATAAGGACCACAACGTCTTTATCCATTTTTCTCTTTCCTGGGATATTTAAGGTGTAACGAAGTGGAGGTTCTTGTCAACAGAGCAGCCGTAAACTTTGGGGTGCCTGTGTCTTGCTGATTTTTAGTTTTCCCAATTTATACGCCCATGAGTGGAAGTGCCCTATGCTCTCTAAGCTGAGTTTTTTGGAGGTTTCAGGACACACCGTACACTTCTCCAGAGTGGCTGTTGGCAATTTACATCCCGCCCATCAGCGTAGCCAGGCTCCCGTTTCTCCATGGCCTGTCCTGCATTTCTGGTTTGGACACTTTATTCAGCATGGCCCTTTTGACCGATGGGAAGCGAGACTTCTTTGTCGCGCTGATTTGCCTTTCCAGGTTGCTTGGTTGGCCAAAAAGGGCGTATGCGTTTTTTCCTGAATATATTCAGGAAAAAACGCATACGCCCTTTTTGGCCAAGGGCTTCATTGTCGAGGTTTTGCCGCTTTTCCTGTGCTTTAAAGGCGATTCGAATCTCCCTCCTGAAATCTGTTTCCTGCAATTCTGCCTTGCTTTCCATTCCTCTTCGTTACCTTCCCTCAATATATTTGTGGACGAGAGTTATCATTTATAAGTCTGCAGGTTTGTGAATTGCAGTGCCCCTGAGCTCCATTTTTCAACTCACTTTCTTGGGAGCTGGCCGCAAAAGCGCAGGATTGCTTCAGGCCCTATTCTGGTCCCGGGCGGCAGGCTGAGCCTGTGGTTAATTCTTCTTCCTGATGGGAAAATAGAGTGACCTGTGCCTGTCCCGATACCTAGAGCTAGTCTCTCATTGGTTACCCCTCTTCCCGTTCATCCTCAGGACAAATTGCAACCTGTACGGAACAGGAGGTTAAAGGTGCTGATTCTCCAAGGAGGGAGATTGCTAGTAAAGCGGCTGGAATGGCGAACCCGAGCACAAGGAGATGAGAAAAGAGGTGCGTTTTGGAAACCTTTCCCGATCACAAGGTGTACCATCTTCTGGGTTTCTCATGCATGTTTTTGATGTAGGAAGATGCCCTTGAACCTGGAGATTTGGGACCCATGGGATGGGTACCATGCAGTATTACTTTAAAGGGTCTGTGTTTCCTCACCCAACCTCACCAAACCTCTCAGCCCCAAGAGTGTCCACCCTTATGTCTCAATCAGCTGTGGGTCTAGATATGGTCAATCCAGGTGGCATCACAGCCCCTGAACGAATTTTGTAAGAATTTCTCTCTCTTTCACTGTCTTTGTTTCACGGGTTTTTAAAAGTAATTGATTTTTATAATGTGGTATATCTGCTTTCCTCTGCTGTGTTTCTGCCGCTTTACACCCACTTGAGATACTTACAGAGAGATATCAATACATAGGTTTTAAGATTCTTACTAGTCAGATATATTCTTGGGCGGTGAATAGGGGGTGTTGAGTCCAATTCACTGATCAAGGAGTAGGTCTTGTCTATTACATATTGGGTTTATGGAACGGTATCTGACCTAATTTGAAACCCTTGTTTTATGCATCACCCCACCTCACCTTTCCCGTGAAGCAGCCATAGTGTGTTTTCTAAACGTGGGACTCTGTTCTGTTTTGTAATTCAGTTCAAGGGTAGCGGTTTTTACATTCCCTCTATAAGTGATATCCTATGATAAGTGTCTTTTTCTGTATGACTTATTTCACTTAGAATCGTCATACCTAAATCCACTCATCATGCTGCTACTAGCCTTATGACGTTGGTTTCATGGCTGAGTGATATTCCATTGTACATAAGGACCACAACGTCTTTATCCATTTTTCTCTTTCCTGGGATATTTAAGGTGTAACGAAGTGGAGGTTCTTGTCAACAGAGCAGCCCTAAACTTTGGGGTGCCTGTGTCTTGCTGATTTTTAGTTTTCCCAATTTATACGCCCATGAGTGGAAGTGCCCTTTGCTCTCTAAGCTGAGTTTTTTTAGAGGTTTCAGGACACACCGTACACTTCTCCAGAGTGGCTGTTGGCAATTTACATCCCGCCCATCAGCGTAGCCAGGCTCCCGTTTCTCCATGGCCTGTCCTGCATTTCTGGTTTGGACACTTTATTCAGCATGGCCCTTTTGACCGATGGGAAGCGAGACTTCTTTGTAGCGCTGATTTGCCTTTCCAGGTTGCTTGGTTGGCCAAAAAGGGCGTATGCGTTTTTTCCTGAATATATTCAGGAAAAAACGCATACGCCCTTTTTGGCCAAGGGCTTCATTGTCGAGGTTTTGCCGCTTTTCCTGTGCTTTAAAGGCGATTCGAATCTCCCTCCTGAAATCTGTTTCCTGCAATTCTGCCTTGCTTTCCATTCCTCTTCGTTACCTTCCCTCAATATATTTGTGGACGAGAGTTATCATTTATAAGTCTGCAGGTTTGTGAATTGCAGTGCCCCTGAGCTCCATTTTTCAACTCACTTTCTTGGGAGCTGGCCGCAAAAGCGCAAGATTGCTTCAGGCCCTATTCTGGTCCCGGGCGGCAGGCTGAGCCTGTGGTTAATTCTTCTTCCTGATGGGAAAATAGAGTGACCTGTGCCTGTCCCGATACCTAGAGCTAGTCTCTCATTGGTTACCCCTCTTCCCGTTCATCCTCAGGACAAATTGCAACCTGTACGGAACAGGAGGTTAAAGGTGCTGATTCTCCAAGGAGGGAGATTGCTAGTAAAGCGGCTGGAATGGCGAACCCGAGCACAAGGAGATGAGAAAAGAGGTGCGTTTTGGAAACCTTTCCCGATCACACGGTGTACCATCTTCTGGGTTTCTCATGCATGTTTTTGATGTAGGAAGATGCCCTTGAACCTGGAGATTTGGGACCCATGGGATGGGTACCATGCAGTATTACTTTAAAGGGTCTGTGTTTCCTCACCCAACCTCACCAAACCTCTCAGCCCCAAGAGTGTCCACCCTTATGTCTCAATCAGCTGTGGGTCTAGATATGGTCAATCCAGGTGGCATCACAGCCCCTGAACGAATTTTGTAAGAATTTCTCTCTCTTTCACTGTCTTTGTTTCACGGGTTTTTAAAAGTAATTGATTTTTATAATGTGGTATAGCTGCTTTCCTCTGCTGTGTTTCTGCCGCTTTACACCCACTTGAATCACTTACAGAGAGATATCAAAACATAGGTTTTAAGATTCTTACTAGTCAGATATATTCTTGGGCGGTGAATAGGGGGTGTTGAGTCCAATTCACTGAGCAAGGAGTAGGTCTTGTCTATTACATATTGGCTGTATCGAACGGTATCTGAGCTAATTTGAAACCCGTGTTTTATGCATCACCCCACCTCACCTTTCCCGTGAAGCAGCCATAGTGTGTTTTCTAAACGTGGGACTCTGTTCTGTTTTGTAAATCAGTTCAAGGGTAGCGGTTTTTACATTCCCTCTATAAGTGATATCTTATAATAAGTGTCTTTTTCTGTATGACTTATTTCACTTAGAATCGTCATACCTAAATCCACTCATCATGCTGCTACTAGCCTTATGACGTTGGTTTCATGGCTGAGTGATATTCCATTGTACATAAGGACCACAACTTCTTTATCCATTTTTCTCTTTCCTGGGATATTTAAGGTGTAACGAAGTGGAGGTTCTTGTCAACAGAGCAGCCCTAAACTTTGGGGTGCCTGTGTCTTGCTGATTTTTAGTTTTCCCAATTTATACGCCCATGAGTGGAAGTGCCCTATGCTCTCTAAGCTGAGTTTTTTGGAGGTTTCAGGACACACCGTACACTTCTCCAGAGTAGCTGTTGGCAATGTACATCCCGCCCATCAGCGTAGCCAGGCTCCCGTTTCTCCATGGCCTGTCCTGCATTTCTGGTTTTGACACTTTAGTCAGCATGGCCCTTTTGACCGATGGGAAGCGAGACTTCTTTGTAGCGCTGATTTGCCTTTCCAGGTTGCTTGGTTGGCCAAAAAGGGCGTATGCGTTTTTTCCTGAATATATTCAGGAAAAAACGCATACGCCCTTTTTGGCCAAGGGCTTCATTGTCGAGGTTTTGCCGCTTTTCCTGTGCTTTAAAGCCGATTCGAATCTCCCTCCTGAAATCTGTTTCCTGCAATTCTGCCTTGCTTTCCATTCCTCTTCGTTGCCTTCCCTCAATATATTTGTGGACCAGAGTTATCATTTATAAGTCTGCAGGTTTGTGAATTGCAGTGCCCCTGAGCTCCATTTTTCAACTCGCTTTCTTGGGAGCTGGCCGCAAAAGCGCAGGATTGCTTCAGGCCCTATTCTGGTCCCGGGCGGCAGGCTGAGCCTGTGGTTAATTCTTCTTCCTGATGGGAAAATAGAGTGACCTGTGCCTGTCCCGATACCTAGAGCTAGTCTCTCATTGGTTCCCCCTCTTCCCGTTCATCCTCAGGACAAATTGCAACCTGTACGGAACAGGAGGTTAAAGGTGCTGATTCTCCAAGGAGGGAGATTGCAAGTAAAGCGGCTGGAATGGCGAACCCGAGCACAAGGAGATGAGAAAAGAGGTGCGTTTTGGAAACCTTTCCCGATCACACGGTGTACCATCTTCTGGGTTTCTCATGCATGTTTTCGATATAGGAAGATGCCCTTGAACCTGGAGATTTGGGACCCATGGGATGGTTACCATGCAGTATTACTTTAAAGGGTCTGTGTTTCCTCACCCAACCTCACCAAACCTCTCAGCCCCAAGAGTGTCCACCCTTATGTCTCCATCAGCCGTGGGTCTAGATATGGTCAATCCAGGTGGCATCACAGCCCCTGAACGAATTTTGTAAGAATTTCTCTCTCTTTCACTGTCTTTGTTTCACGGGTTTTTAAAAGTAATTGATTTTTATAATGTGGTTTAGCTGCTTTCCTCTGCTGTGTTTCTGCCGCTTTACACCCACTTGACTCACTTACAGAGAGATATCAAAACATAGGTTTTAAGATTCTTACTAGTCAGATATATTCTTGGGCGGTGAATAGGGGGTGTTGAGTCCAATTCACTGAGCAAGGAGTAGGTCTTGTCTATTACATATTGGCTTTATGGAACGGTATCTGACCTGATTTGAAACCCTTGTTTTATGCATCACCCCACCTCACCTTTCCCGTTAAGCAGCCATAGTGTGTTTTCTAAACGTGGGACTCTGTTCTGTTTTGTAATTCAGTTCAAGGGTAGCGGTTTTTACATTCCCTCTATAAGTGATATCTTATGATAAGTGTCTTTTTCTGTATGACTTATTTCACTTAGAATCGTCATACCTAAATCCACTCATCATGCTGCTACTAGCCTTATGACGTTGTTTTCATGGCTGAGTGATATTCCATTGTACATAAGGACCACAACTTCTTTATCCATTTTTCTCTTTCCTGGGATATTTAAGGTGTAACGAAGTGGAGGTTCTTGTCAACAGAGCAGCCCTAAACTTTGGGGTGCCTGTGTCTTGCTGATTTTTAGTTTTCCCAATTTATACGCCCATGAGTGGAAGTGCCCTGTGCTCTCTAAGCTGAGTTTTTTGGAGGTTTCAGGACACACCGTACACTTCTCCAGAGTGGCTGTTGGCAATTTACATCCCGCCCATCAGCGTAGCCAGGCTCCCGTTTCTCCATGGCCTGTCCTGCATTTCTGGTTTTGACACTTTATTCAGCATGGCCCTTTTGACCGATGGGAAGCGAGACTTCTTTGTAGCGCTGATTTTCCTTTCCAGGTTGCTTGGTTGGCCAAAAAGGGCGTATGCGTTTTTTCCTGAATATATTCAGGAAAAAACGCATACGCCCTTTTTGGCCAAGGGCTTCATTGTCGAGGTTTCGCCGCTTTTCCTGTGCTTTAAAGGCGATTCGAATCTCCCTCCTGAAATCTGTTTCCTGCAATTCTGCCTTGCTTTCCATTCCTCTTCGTTACCTTCCCTCAATATATTTGTGGACGAGAGTTATCATTTATAAGTCTGCAGGTTTGTGAATTGCAGTGCCCCTGAGCTCCATTTTTCAACTCACTTTCTTGGGAGCTGGCCGCAAAAGCGCAAGATTGCTTCAGGCCCTATTCTGGTCCCGGGCGGCAGGCTGAGCCTGTGGTTAATTCTTCTTCCTGATGGGAAAATAGAGTGACCTGTGCCTGTCCCGATACCTAGAGCTAGTCTCTCATTGGTTCCCCCTCTTCCCGTTCATCCTCAGGACAAATTGCAACCTGTACGGAACAGGAGGTTAAAGGTGCTGATTCTCCAAGGAGGGAGATTGCTAGTAAAGCGGCTGGAATGGCGAACCCGAGCACAAGGAGATGAGAAAAGAGGTGCGTTTTGGAAACCTTTCCCGATCACACGGTGTACCATCTTCTGGGTTTCTCATGCATGTTTTCGATGTAGGAAGATGCCCTTGAACCTGGAGATTTGGAACCCATGGGATGGGTACCATGCAGTATTACTTTAAGGGGTCTGTGTTTCCTCACCCAACCTCACCAAACCTCTCAGCCCCAAGAGTGTCCACCCTTATGTCTCAATCAGCTGTGGGTCTAGATATGGTCAATCCAGGTGGCATCACAGCCCCTGAACGAATTTTGTAAGAATTTCTCTCTCTTTCACTGTCTTTGTTTCACGGGTTTTTAAAAGTAATTGATTTTTATAATGTGGTTTAGCTGCTTTCCTCTGCTGTGTTTCTGCCGCTTTACACCCACTTGACTCACTTACAGAGAGATATCAAAACATAGGTTTTAAGATTCTTACTAGTCAGATATATTCTTGGGCGGTGAATAGTGGGTGTTGAGTCCAATTCACTGAGCAAGGAGTAGGTCTTGTCTATTACATATTGGCTGTATGGAACGGTATCTGAGCTAATTTGAAACCCGTGTTTTATGCATCACCCCACCTCACCTTTCCCGTGAAGCAGCCATAGTGTGTTTTCTAAACGTGGGACTCTGTTCTGTTTTGTAATTCAGTTCAAGGGTAGCGGTTTTTACATTCCCTCTATAAGTGATATCTTATGATAAGTGTCTTTTTCTGTATGACTTATTTCACTTAGAATCGTCATACCTAAATCCACTCATCATGCTGCTACTAGCCTTATGACGTTGGTTTCATGGCTGAGTGATATTCCATTGTACATAAGGACCACAACTTCTTTATCCATTTTTCTCTTTCCTGGGATATTTAAGGTGTAACGAAGTGGAGGTTCTTGTCAACAGAGCAGCCCTAAACTTTGGGGTGCCTGTGTCTTGCTGATTTTTAGTTTTCCCAATTTATACGCCCATGAGTGGAAGTGCCCTATGCTCTCTAAGCTGAGTTTTTTGGAGGTTTCAGGACACACCGTACACTTCTCCAGAGTGGCTGTTGGCAATTTACATCCCGCCCATCAGCGTAGCCAGGCTCCCGTTTCTCCATGGCCTGTCCTGCATTTCTGGTTTTGACACTTTATTCAGCATGGCCCTTTTGACCGATGGGAAGCGAGACTTCTTTGTAGCGCTGATTTGCCTTTCCAGGTTGCTTGGTTGGCCAAAAAGGGCGTATGCGTTTTTTCCTGAATATATTCAGGAAAAAACGCATACGCCCTTTTTGGCCAAGGGCTTCATTGTCGAGGTTTCGCCGCTTTTCCTGTGCTTTAAAGGCGATTCGAATCTCCCTCCTGAAATCTGTTTCCTGCAATTCTGCCTTGCTTTCCATTCCTCTTCGTTACCTTCCCTCAATATATTTGTGGACGAGAGTTATCATTTATAAGTCTGCAGGTTTGTGAATTGCAGTGCCCCTGAGCTCCATTTTTCAACTCACTTTCTTGGGAGCTGGCCGCAAAAGCGCAAGATTGCTTCAGGCCCTATTCTGGTCCCGGGCGGCAGGCTGAGCCTGTGGTTAATTCTTCTTCCTGATGGGAAAATAGAGTGACCTGTGCCTGTCCCGATACCTAGAGCTAGTCTCTCATTGGTTCCCCCTCTTCCCGTTCATCCTCAGGACAAATTGCAACCTGTACGGAACAGGAGGTTAAAGGTGCTGATTCTCCAAGGAGGGAGATTGCTAGTAAAGCGGCTGGAATGGCGAACCCGAGCACAAGGAGATGAGAAAAGAGGTGCGTTTTGGAAACCTTTCCCGATCACACGGTGTACCATCTTCTGGGTTTCTCATGCATGTTTTCGATGTAGGAAGATGCCCTTGAACCTGGAGATTTGGGACCCATGGGATGGGTACCATGCAGTATTACTTTAAAGGGTCTGTGTTTCCTCACCCAACCTCACCAAACCTCTCAGCCCCAAGAGTGTCCACCCTTATGTCTCAATCAGCTGTGGGTCTAGATATGGTCAATCCAGGTGGCATCACAGCCCCTGAACGAATTTTGTAAGAATTTCTCTCTCTTTCACTGTCTTTGTTTCACGGGTTTTTAAAAGTAATTGATTTTTATAATGTAGTTTAGCTGCTTTCCTCTGCTGTGTTTCTGCCGCTTTACACTCACTTGACTCACTTACAGAGAGATATCAAAACATAGGTTTTAAGATTCTTACTAGTCAGATATATTCTTGGGCGGTGAATAGGGGGTGTTGAGTCCAATTCACTGAGCAAGGAGTAGGTCTTGTCTATTACATATTGGCTTTATGGAACGGTATCTGAGCTAATTTGAAACCCGTGTTTTATGCATCACCCCACCTCACCTTTCCCGTGAAGCAGCCATAGTGTGTTTTCTAAACGTGGGACTCTGTTCTGTTTTGTAATTCAGTTCAAGGGTAGCGGTTTTTACATTCCCTCTATAAGTGATATCTTATGATAAGTGTCTTTTTCTGTATGACTTATTTCACTTAGAATCGTCATACCTAAATCCACTCATCATGCTGCTACTAGCCTTATGACGTTGGTTTCATGGCTGAGTGATATTCCATTGTACATAAGGACCACAACTTCTTTATCCATTTTTCTCTTTCCTGGGATATTTAAGGTGTAACGAAGTGGAGGTTCTTGTCAACAGAGCAGCCCTAAACTTTGGGGTGCCTGTGTCTTGCTGATTTTTAGTTTTCCCAATTTATACGCCCATGAGTGGAAGTGCCCTATGCTCTCTAAGCTGAGTTTTTTGGAGGTTTCAGGACACACCGTACACTTCTCCAGAGTAGCTGTTGGCAATGTACATCCCGCCCATCAGCGTAGCCAGGCTCCCGTTTCTCCATGGCCTGTCCTGCATTTCTGGTTTTGACACTTTAGTCAGCATGGCCCTTTTGACCGATGGGAAGCGAGACTTCTTTGTAGCGCTGATTTGCCTTTCCAGGTTGCTTGGTTGGCCAAAAAGGGCGTATGCGTTTTTTCCTGAATATATTCAGGAAAAAACGCATACGCCCTTTTTGGCCAAGGGCTTCATTGTCGAGGTTTTGCCGCTTTTCCTGTGCTTTAAAGCCGATTCGAATCTCCCTCCTGAAATCTGTTTCCTGCAATTCTGCCTTGCTTTCCATTCCTCTTCTTTGCCTTCCCTCAATATATTTGTGGACCAGAGTTATCATTTATAAGTCTGCAGGTTTGTGAATTGCAGTGCCCCTGAGCTCCATTTTTCAACTCGCTTTCTTGGGAGCTGGCCGCAAAAGCGCAGGATTGCTTCAGGCCCTATTCTGGTCCCGGGCGGCAGGCTGAGCCTGTGGTTAATTCTTCTTCCTGATGGGAAAATAGAGTGACCTGTGCCTGTCCCGATACCTAGAGCTAGTCTCTCATTGGTTCCCCCTCTTCCCGTTCATCCTCAGGACAAATTGCAACCTGTACGGAACAGGAGGTTAAAGGTGCTGATTCTCCAAGGAGGGAGATTGCAAGTAAAGCGGCTGGAATGGCGAACCCGAGCACAAGGATATGAGAAAAGAGGTGCGTTTTGGAAACCTTTCCCGATCACACGGTGTACCATCTTCTGGGTTTCTCATGCATGTTTTCGATATAGGAAGATGCCCTTGAACCTGGAGATTTGGGACCCATGGGATGGTTACCATGCAGTATTACTTTAAAGGGTCTGTGTTTCCTCACCCAACCTCACCAAACCTCTCAGCCCCAAGAGTGTCCACCCTTATGTCTCAATCAGATGTGGGTCTAGATATGGTCAATCCAGGTGGCATCACAGCCCCTGAACGAATTTTGTAAGAATTTCTCTCTCTTTCACTGTCTTTGTTTCACGGGTTTTTAAAAGTAATTGATTTTTATAATGTGGTTTAGCTGCTTTCCTCTGCTGTGTTTCTGCCGCTTTACACCCACTTGACTCACTTACAGAGAGATATCAAAACATAGGTTTTAAGATTCTTACTAGTCAGATATATTCTTGGGCGGTGAATAGGGGGTGTTGAGTCCAATTCACTGAGCAAGGAGTAGGTCTTGTCTATTACATATTGGCTTTATGGAACGGTATCTGACCTGATTTGAAACCCTTGTTTTATGCATCACCCCACCTCACCTTTCCCGTTAAGCAGACATAGTGTGTTTTCTAAACGTGGGACTCTGTTCTGTTTTGTAATTCAGTTCAAGGGTAGCGGTTTTTACATTCCCTCTATAAGTGATATCTTATGATAAGTGTCTTTTTCTGTATGACTTATTTCACTTAGAATCGTCATACCTAAATCCACTCATCATGCTGCTACTAGCCTTATGACGTTGGTTTCATGGCTGAGTGATATTCCATTGTACATAAGGACCACAACTTCTTTATCCATTTTTCTCTTTCCTGGGATATTTAAGGTGTAACGAAGTGGAGGTTCTTGTCAACAGAGCAGCCCTAAACTTTGGGGTGCCTGTGTCTTGCTGATTTTTAGTTTTCCCAATTTATACGCCCATGAGTGGAAGTGCCCTATGCTCTCTAAGCTGAGTTTTTTGGAGGTTTCAGGACACACCGTACACTTCTCCAGAGTGGCTGTTGGCAATTTACATCCCGCCCATCAGCGTAGCCAGGCTCCCGTTTCTCCATGGCCTGTCCTGCATTTCTGGTTTTGACACTTTATTCAGCATGGCCCTTTTGACCGATGGGAAGCGAGACTTCTTTGTAGCGCTGATTTGCCTTTCCAGGTTGCTTGGTTGGCCAAAAAGGGCGTATGCGTTTTTTCCTGAATATATTCAGGAAAAAACGCATACGCCCTTTTTGGCCAAGGGCTTCATTGTCGAGGTTTTGCCGCTTTTCCTGTGCTTTAAAGGCGATTCGAATCTCCCTCCTGAAATCTGTTTCCTGCAATTCTGCCTTGCTTTCCATTCCTCTTCGTTACCTTCCCTCAATATATTTGTGGACGAGAGTTATCATTTATAAGTCTGCAGGTTTGTGAATTGCAGTGCCCCTGAGCTCCATTTTTCAACTCACTTTCTTGGGAGCTGGCCGCAAAAGCGCAAGATTGCTTCAGGCCCTATTCTGGTCCCGGGCGGCAGGCTGAGCCTGTGGTTAATTCTTCTTCCTGATGGGAAAATAGAGTGACCTGTGCCTGTCCCGATACCTAGAGCTAGTCTCTCATTGGTTACCCCTCTTCCCGTTCATCCTCAGGACAAATTGCAACCTGTACGGAACAGGAGGTTAAAGGTGCTGATTCTCCAAGGAGGGAGATTGCTAGTAAAGCGGCTGGAATGGCGAACCCGAGCACAAGGAGATGAGAAAAGAGGTGCGTTTTGGAAACCTTTCCCGATCACACGGTGTACCATCTTCTGGGTTTCTCATGCATGTTTTCGATGTAGGAAGATGCCCTTGAACCTGGAGATTTGGGACCCATGGGATGGGTACCATGCAGTATTACTTTAAAGGGTCTGTGTTTCCTCACCCAACCTCACCAAACCTCTCAGCCCCAAGAGTGTCCACCCTTATGTCTCAATCAGCTGTGGGTCTAGATATGGTCAATCCAGGTGGCATCACAGCCCCTGAACGAATTTTGTAAGAATTTCTCTCTCTTTCACTGTCTTTGTTTCACGGGTTTTTAAAAGTAATTGATTTTTATTATGTAGTTTAGCTGCTTTCCTCTGCTGTGTTTCTGCCGCTTTACACTCACTTTACTCACTTACAGAGAGATATCAAAACATAGGTTTTAAGATTCTTACTAGTCAGATATATTCTTGGGCGGTGAATAGGGGGTGTTGAGTCCAATTCACTGAGCAAGGAGTAGGTCTTGTCTATTACATATTGGCTTTATGGAACGGTATCTGAGCTAATTTGAAACCCGTGTTTTATGCATCACCCCACCTCACCTTTCCCGTGAAGCAGCCATAGTGTGTTTTCTAAACGTGGGACTCTGTTCTGTTTTGTAATTCAGTTCAAGGGTAGCGGTTTTTACATTCCCTCTATAAGTGATATCTTATGATAAGTGTCTTTTTCTGTATGACTTATTTCACTTAGAATCGTCATACCTAAATCCACTCATCATGCTGCTAATAGCCTTATGACGTTGGTTTCATGGCTGAGTGATATTCCATTGTACATAAGGACCACAACTTCTTTATCCATTTTTCTCTTTCCTGGGATATTTAAGGTGTAACGAAGTGGAGGTTCTTGTCAACAGAGCAGCCCTAAACTTTGGGGTGCCTGTGTCTTGCTGATTTTTAGTTTTCCCAATTTATACGCCCATGAGTGGAAGTGCCCTATGCTCTCTAAGGTGAGTTTTTTGGAGGTTTCAGGACACACCGTACACTTCTCCAGAGTGGCTGTTGGCAATTTACATCCCGCCCATCAGCGTAGCCAGGCTCCCGTTTCTCCATGGCCTGTCCTGCATTTCTGGTTTTGACACTTTATTCAGCATGGCCCTTTTGACCGATGGGAAGCGAGACTTCTTTGTAGCGCTGATTTGCCTTTCCAGGTTGCTTGGTTGGCCAAAAAGGGCGTATGCGTTTTTTCCTGAATATATTCAGGAAAAAACGCATACGCCCTTTTTGGCCAAGGGCTTCATTGTCGAGGTTTTGCCGCTTTTCCTGTGCTTTAAAGCCGATTCGAATCTCCCTCCTGAAATCTGTTTCCTGCAATTCTGCCTTGCTTTCCATTCCTCTTCGTTGCCTTCCCTCAATATATTTGTGGACCAGAGTTATCATTTATAAGTCTGCAGGTTTATGAATTGCAGTGCCCCTGAGCTCCATTTTTCAACTCGCTTTCTTGGGAGCTGGCCTCAAAAGCGCAGGATTGCTTCAGGCCCTATTCTGGTCCCGGGCGGCAGGCTGAGCCTGTGGTTAATTCTTCTTCCTGATGGGAAAATAGAGTGACCTGTGCCTGTCCCGATATCTAGAGCTAGTCTCTCATTGGTTCCCCCTCTTCCCGTTCATCCTCAGGACAAATTGCAACCTGTACGGAACAGGAGGTTAAAGGTGCTGATTCTCCAAGGAGGGAGATTGCAAGTAAAGCGGCTGGAATGGCGAACCCGAGCACAAGGAGATGAGAAAAGAGGTGCGTTTTGGAAACCTTTCCCGATCACACGGTGTACCATCTTCTGGGTTTCTCATGCATGTTTTCGATATAGGAAGATGCCCTTGAACCTGGAGATTTGGGACCCATGGGATGGTTACCATGCAGTATTACTTTAAAGGGTCTGTGTTTCCTCACCCAACCTCACCAAACCTCTCAGCCCCAAGAGTGTCCACCCTTATGTCTCAATCAGATGTGGGTCTAGATATGGTCAATCCAGGTGGCATCACAGCCCCTGAACGAATTTTGTAAGAATTTCTCTCTCTTTCACTGTCTTTGTTTCACGGGTTTTTAAAAGTAATTGATTTTTATAATGTGGTTTAGCTGCTTTCCTCTGCTGTGTTTCTGCCGCTTTACACCCACTTGACTCACTTACAGAGAGATATCAAAACATAGGTTTTAAGATTCTTACTAGTCAGATATATTCTTGGGCGGTGAATAGGGGGTGTTGAGTCCAATTCACTGAGCAAGGAGTAGGTCTTGTCTATTACATATTGGCTTTATGGAACGGTATCTGACCTGATTTGAAACCCTTGTTTTATGCATCACCCCACCTCACCTTTCCCGTTAAGCAGCCATAGTGTGTTTTCTAAACGTGGGACTCTGTTCTGTTTTGTAATTCAGTTCAAGGGTAGCGGTTTTTACATTCCCTCTATAAGTGATATCTTATGATAAGTGTCTTTTTCTGTATGACTTATTTCACTTAGAATCGTCATACCTAAATCCACTCATCATGCTGCTACTAGCCTTATGACGTTGGTTTCATGGCTGAGTGATATTCCATTGTACATAAGGACCACAACTTCTTTATCCATTTTTCTCTTTCCTGGGATATTTAAGGTGTAACGAAGTGGAGGTTCTTGTCAACAGAGCAGCCCTAAACTTTGGGGTGCCTGTGTCTTGCTGATTTTTAGTTTTCCCAATTTATACGCCCATGAGTGGAAGTGCCCTGTGCTCTCTAAGCTGAGTTTTTTGGAGGTTTCAGGACACACCGTACACTTCTCCAGAGTGGCTGTTGGCAATGTACATCCCGCCCATCAGCGTAGCCAGGCTCCCGTTTCTCCATGGCCTGTCCTGCATTTCTGGTTTTGACACTTTATTCAGCATGGCCCTTTTGACCGATGGGAAGCGAGACTTCTTTGTAGCGCTGATTTGCCTTTCCAGGTTGCTTGGTTGGCCAAAAAGGGCGTATGCGTTTTTTCCTGAATATATTCAGGAAAAAACGCATACGCCCTTTTTGGCCAAGGGCTTCATTGTCGAGGTTTCGCCGCTTTTCCTGTGCTTTAAAGGCGATTCGAATCTTCCTCCTGAAATCTGTTTCCTGCAATTCTGCCTTGCTTTCCATTCCTCTTCGTTACCTTCCCTCAATATATTTGTGGACGAGAGTTATCATTTATAAGTCTGCAGGTTTGTGAATTGCAGTGCCCCTGAGCTCCATTTTTCAACTCACTTTCTTGGGAGCTGGCCGCAAAAGCGCAAGATTGCTTCAGGCCCTATTCTGGTCCCGGGCGGCAGGCTGAGCCTGTGGTTAATTCTTCTTCCTGATGGGAAAATAGAGTGACCTGTGCCTGTCCCGATACCTAGAGCTAGTCTCTCATTGGTTCCCCCTCTTCCCGTTCATCCTCAGGACAAATTGCAACCTGTACGGAACAGGAGGTTAAAGGTGCTGATTCTCCAAGGAGGGAGATTGCTAGTAAAGCGGCTGGAATGGCGAACCCGAGCACAAGGAGATGAGAAAAGAGGTGCGTTTTGGAAACCTTTCCCGATCACACGGTGTACCATCTTCTGGGTTTCTCATGCATGTTTTCGATGTAGGAAGATGCCCTTGAACCTGGAGATTTGGGACCCATGGGATGGGTACCATGCAGTATTACTTTAAAGGGTCTGTGTTTCCTCACCCAACCTCACCAAACCTCTCAGCCCCAAGAGTGTCCACCCTTATGTCTCAATCAGCTGTGGGTCTAGATATGGTCAATCCAGGTGGCATCACAGCCCCTGAACGAATTTTGTAAGAATTTCTCTCTCTTTCACTGTCTTTGTTTCACGGGTTTTTAAAAGTAATTGATTTTTATAATGTGGTTTAGCTGCTTTCCTCTGCTGTGTTTCTGCCGCTTTACACCCACTTGACTCACTTACAGAGAGATATCAAAACATAGGTTTTAAGATTCTTACTAGTCAGATATATTCTTGGGCGGTGAATAGGGGGTGTTGAGTCCAATTCACTGAGCAAGGAGTAGGTCTTGTCTATTACATATTGGCTTTATGGAACGGTATCTGAGCTAATTTGAAACCCGTGTTTTATGCATCACCCCACCTCACCTTTCCCGTGAAGCAGCCATAGTGTGTTTTCTAAACGTGGGACTCTGTTCTGTTTTGTAATTCAGTTCAAGGGTAGCGGTTTTTACATTCCCTCTATAAGTGATATCTTATGATAAGTGTCTTTTTCTGTATGACTTATTTCACTTAGAATCGTCATACCTAAATCCACTCATCATGCTGCTACTAGCCTTATGACGTTGGTTTCATGGCTGAGTGATATTCCATTGTACATAAGGACCACAACTTCTTTATCCATTTTTCTCTTTCCTGGGATATTTAAGGTGTAACGAAGTGGAGGTTCTTGTCAACAGAGCAGCCCTAAACTTTGGGGTGCCTGTGTCTTGCTGATTTTTAGTTTTCCCAATTTATACGCCCATGAGTGGAAGTGCCCTATGCTCTCTAAGCTGAGTTTTTTGGAGGTTTCAGGACACACCGTACACTTCTCCAGAGTAGCTGTTGGCAATGTACATCCCGCCCATCAGCGTAGCCAGGCTCCCGTTTCTCCATGGCCTGTCCTGCATTTCTGGTTTTGACACTTTAGTCAGCATGGCCCTTTTGACCGATGGGAAGCGAGACTTCTTTGTAGCGCTGATTTGCCTTTCCAGGTTGCTTGGTTGGCCAAAAAGGGCGTATGCGTTTTTTCCTGAATATATTCAGGAAAAAACGCATACGCCCTTTTTGGCCAAGGGCTTCATTGTCGAGGTTTTGCCGCTTTTCCTGTGCTTTAAAGCCGATTCGAATCTCCCTCCTGAAATCTGTTTCCTGCAATTCTGCCTTGCTTTCCATTCCTCTTCGTTGCCTTCCCTCAATATATTTGTGGACCAGAGTTATCATTTATAAGTCTGCAGGTTTGTGAATTGCAGTGCCCCTGAGCTCCATTTTTCAACTCGCTTTCTTGGGAGCTGGCCGCAAAAGCGCAGGATTGCTTCAGGCCCTATTCTGGTCCCGGGCGGCAGGCTGAGCCTGTGGTTAATTCTTCTTCCTGATGGGAAAATAGAGTGACCTGTGCCTGTCCCGATACCTAGAGCTAGTCTCTCATTGGTTCCCCCTCTTCCCGTTCATCCTCAGGACAAATTGCAACCTGTACGGAACAGGAGGTTAAAGGTGCTGATTCTCCAAGGAGGGAGATTGCAAGTAAAGCGGCTGGAATGGCGAACCCGAGCACAAGGAGATGAGAAAAGAGGTGCGTTTTGGAAACCTTTCCCGATCACACGGTGTACCATCTTCTGGGTTTCTCATGCATGTTTTCGATATAGGAAGATGCCCTTGAACCTGGAGATTTGGGACCCATGGGATGGTTACCATGCAGTTTTACTTTAAAGGGTCTGTGTTTCCTCACCCAACCTCACCAAACCTCTCAGCCCCAAGAGTGTCCACCCTTATGTCTCAATCAGATGTGGGTCTAGATATGGTCAATACAGGTGGCATCACAGCCCCTGAACGAATTTTGTAAGAATTTCTCTCTCTTTCACTGTCTTTGTTTCACGGGTTTTTAAAAGTAATTGATTTTTATAATGTGGTTTAGCTGCTTTCCTCTGCTGTGTTTCTGCCGCTTTACACCCACTTGACTCACTTACAGAGAGATATCAAAACATAGGTTTTAAGATTCTTACTAGTCAGATATATTCTTGGGCGGTGAATAGGGGGTGTTGAGTCCAATTCACTGAGCAAGGAGTAGGTCTTGTCTATTACATATTGGCTTTATGGAACGGTATCTGACCTGATTTGAAACCCTTGTTTTATGCATCACCCCACCTCACCTTTCCCGTGAAGCAGCCATAGTGTGTTTTCTAAACGTGGGACTCTGTTCTGTTTTGTAATTCAGTTCAAGGGTAGCGGTTTTTACATTCCCTCTATAAGTGATATCTTATGATAAGTGTCTTTTTCTGTATGACTTATTTCACTTAGAATCGTCATACCTAAATCCACTCATCATGCTGCTACTAGCCTTATGACGTTGGTTTCATGGCTGAGTGATATTCCATTGTACATAAGGACCACAACTTCTTTATCCATTTTTCTCTTTCCTGGGATATTTAAGGTGTAACGAAGTGGAGGTTCTTGTCAACAGAGCAGCCCTAAACTTTGGGGTGCCTGTGTCTTGCTGATTTTTAGTTTTCCCAATTTATACGCCCATGAGTGGAAGTGCCCTGTGCTCTCTAAGCTGAGTTTTTTGGAGGTTTCAGGACACACCGTACACTTCTCCAGAGTGGCTGTTGGCAATTTACATCCCGCCCATCAGCGTAGCCAGGCTCCCGTTTCTCCATGGCCTGTCCTGCATTTCTGGTTTTGACACTTTATTCAGCATGGCCCTTTTGACCGATGGGAAGCGAGACTTCTTTGTAGCGCTGATTTGCCTTTCCAGGTTGCTTGGTTGGCCAAAAAGGGCGTATGCGTTTTTTCCTGAATATATTCAGGAAAAAACGCATACGCCCTTTTTGGCCAAGGGCTTCATTGTCGAGGTTTCGCCGCTTTTCCTGTGCTTTAAAGGCGATTCGAATCTCCCTCCTGAAATCTGTTTCCTGCAATTCTGCCTTGCTTTCCATTCCTCTTCGTTACCTTCCCTCAATATATTTGTGGACGAGAGTTATCATTTATAAGTCTGCAGGTTTGTGAATTGCAGTGCCCCTGAGCTCCATTTTTCAACTCACTTTCTTGGGAGCTGGCCGCAAAAGCGCAAGATTGCTTCAGGCCCTATTCTGGTCCCGGGCGGCAGGCTGAGCCTGTGGTTAATTCTTCTTCCTGATGGGAAAATAGAGTGACCTGTGCCTGTCCCGATACCTAGAGCTAGTCTCTCATTGGTTCCCCCTCTTCCCGTTCATCCTCAGGACAAATTGCAACCTGTACGGAACAGGAGGTTAAAGGTGCTGATTCTCCAAGGAGGGAGATTGCTAGTAAAGCGGCTGGAATGGCGAACCCGAGCACAAGGAGATGAGAAAAGAGGTGCGTTTTGGAAACCTTTCCCGATCACACGGTGTACCATCTTCTGGGTTTCTCATGCATGTTTTCGATGTAGGAAGATGCCCTTGAACCTGGAGATTTGGAACCCATGGGATGGGTACCATGCAGTATTACTTTAAAGGGTCTGTGTTTCCTCACCCAACCTCACCAAACCTCTCAGCCCCAAGAGTGTCCACCCTTATGTCTCAATCAGCTGTGGGTCTAGATATGGTCAATCCAGGTGGCATCACAGCCCCTGAACGAATTTTGTAAGAATTTCTCTCTCTTTCACTGTCTTTGTTTCACGGGTTTTTAAAAGTAATTGATTTTTATAATGTGGTTTAGCTGCTTTCCTCTGCTGTGTTTCTGCCGCTTTACACCCACTTGACTCACTTACAGAGAGATATCAAAACATAGGTTTTAAGATTCTTACTAGTCAGATATATTCTTGGGCGGTGAATAGGGGGTGTTGAGTCCAATTCACTGAGCAAGGAGTAGGTCTTGTCTATTACATATTGGCTGTATGGAACGGTATCTGAGCTAATTTGAAACCCGTGTTTTATGCATCACCCCACCTCACCTTTCCCGTGAAGCAGCCATAGTGTGTTTTCTAAACGTGGGACTCTGTTCTGTTTTGTAATTCAGTTCAAGGGTAGCGGTTTTTACATTCCCTCTATAAGTGATATCTTATGATAAGTGTCTTTTTCTGTATGACTTATTTCACTTAGAATCGTCATACCTAAATCCACTCATCATGCTGCTACTAGCCTTATGACGTTGGTTTCATGGCTGAGTGATATTCCATTGTACATAAGGACCACAACTTCTTTATCCATTTTTCTCTTTCCTGGGATATTTAAGGTGTAACGAAGTGGAGGTTCTTGTCAACAGAGCAGCCCTAAACTTTGGGGTGCCTGTGTCTTGCTGATTTTTAGTTTTCCCAATTTATACGCCCATGAGTGGAAGTGCCCTATGCTCTCTAAGCTGAATTTTTTGGAGGTTTCAGGACACACCGTACACTTCTCCAGAGTGGCTGTTGGCAATTTACATCCCGCCCATCAGCGTAGCCAGGCTCCCGTTTCTCCATGGCCTGTCCTGCATTTCTGGTTTTGACACTTTATTCAGCATGGCCCTTTTGACCGATGGGAAGCGAGACTTCTTTGTAGCGCTGATTTGCCTTTCCAGGTTGCTTGGTTGGCCAAAAAGGGCGTATGCGTTTTTTCCTGAATATATTCAGGAAAAAACGCATACGCCCTTTTTGGCCAAGGGCTTCATTGTCGAGGTTTTGCCGCTTTTCCTGTGCTTTAAAGCCGATTCGAATCTCCCTCCTGAAATCTGTTTCCTGCAATTCTGCCTTGCTTTCCATTCCTCTTCGTTACCTTCCCTCAATATATTTGTGGACGAGAGTTATCATTTATAAGTCTGCAGGTTTGTGAATTGCAGTGCCCCTGAGCTCCATTTTTCAACTCACTTTCTTGGGAGCTGGCCGCCAAAGCGCAGGATTGCTTCAGGCCCTATTCTGGTCCCGGGCGGCAGGCTGAGCCTGTGGTTAATTCTTCTTCCTGATGGGAAAATAGAGTGACCTGTGCCTGTCCCGATACCTAGAGCTAGTCTCTCATTGGTTACCCCTCTTCCCGTTCATCCTCAGGACAAATTGCAACCAGTACGGAACAGGAGGTTAAAGGTGCTGATTCTCCAAGGAGGGAGATTGCTAGTAAAGCGGCTGGAATGGCGAACCCGAGCACAAGGAGATGAGAAAAGAGGTGCGTTTTGGAAACCTTTCCCGATCACACGGTGTACCATCTTCTGGGTTTCTCATGCATGTTTTCGATGTAGGAAGATGCCCTTGAACCTGGAGATTTGGGACCCATGGGATGGGTACCATGCAGTATTACTTTAAAGGGTCTGTGTTTCCTCACCCAACCTCACCAAACCTCTCAGCCCCAAGAGTGTCCACCCTTATGTCTCAATCAGCTGTGGGTCTAGATATGGTCAATCCAGGTGGCATCACAGCCCCTGAACGAATTTTGTAAGAATTTCTCTCTCTTTCACTGTCTTTGTTTCACGGGTTTTTAAAAGTAATTGATTTTTATAATGTAGTTTAGCTGCTTTCCTCTGCTGTGTTTCTGCCGCTTTACACTCACTTGACTCACTTACAGAAAGATATCAAAACATAGGTTTTAAGATTCTTACTATTCAGGTATATTCTTGGGCGGTGAATAGGGGGTGTTGAGTCCAATTCACTGAGCAAGGAGTAGGTCTTGTCTATTACATATTGGCTTTATGGAACGGTATCTGAGCTAATTTGAAACCCGTGTTTTATGCATCACCTCACCTCACCTTTCCCGTGAAGCAGCCATAGTGTGTTTTCTAAACGTGGGACTCTCTTCTGTTTTGTAATTCAGTTCAAGGGTAGCGGTTTTTACATTCCCTCTATAAGTGATATCTTATGATAAGTGTCTTTTTCTGTATGACTTATTTCACTTAGAATCGTCATACCTAAATCCACTCATCATGCTGCTACTAGCCTTATGACGTTGGTTTCATGGCTGAATGATATTCCATTGTACATAAGGACCACAACTTCTTTATCCATTTTTCTCTTTCCTGGGATATTTAAGGTGTAACGAAGTGGAGGTTCTTGTCAACAGAGCAGCCCTAAACTTTGGGGTGCCTGTGTCTTGCTGATTTTTAGTTTTCCCAATTTATACGCCCATGAGTGGAAGTGCCCTATGCTCTCTAAGCTGAGTTTTTTGGAGGTTTCAGGACACACCGTACACTTCTCCAGAGTGGCTGTTGGCAATTTACATCCCGCCCATCAGCATAGCCAGGCTCCCGTTTCTCCATGGCCTGTCCTGCATTTCTGGTTTTGACACTTTATTCAGCATGGCCCTTTTGACCGATGGGAAGCGAGACTTCTTTGTAGCGCTGATTTGCCTTTCCAGGTTGCTTGGTTGGCCAAAAAGGGCGTATGCGTTTTTTCCTGAATATATTCAGGAAAAAACGCATACGCCCTTTTTGGCCAAGGGCTTCATTGTCGAGGTTTTGCCGCTTTTCCTGTGCTTTAAAGCCGATTCGAATCTCCCTCCTGAAATCTGTTTCCTGCAATTCTGCCTTGCTTTCCATTCCTCTTCGTTGCCTTCCCTCAATATATTTGTGGACCAGAGTTATCATTTATAAGTCTGCAGGTTTGTGAATTGCAGTGCCCCTGAGCTCCATTTTTCAACTCGCTTTCTTGGGAGCTGGCCGCAAAAGCGCAAGATTGCTTCAGGCCCTATTCTGGTCCCGGGCGGCAGGCTGAGCCTGTGGTTAATTCTTCTTCCTGATGGGAAAATAGAGTGACCTGTGCCTGTCCCGATACCTAGAGCTAGTCTCTCATTGGTTCCCCCTCTTCCCGTTCATCCTCAGGACAAATTGCAACCTGTACGGAACAGGAGGTTAAAGGTGCTGATTCTCCAAGGAGGGAGATTGCTAGTAAAGCGGCTGGAATGGCGAACCCGAGCACAAGGAGATGAGAAAAGAGGTGCGTTTTGGAAACCTTTCCCGATCACACGGTGTACCATCTTCTGGGTTTCTCATGCATGTTTTCGATGTAGGAAGATGCCCTTGAACCTGGAGATTTGGGACCCATGGGATGGGTACCATGCAGTATGACTTTAAAGGGTCTGTGTTTCCTCACCCAACCTCACCAAACCTCTCAGCCCCAAGAGTGTCCACCCTTATGTCTCAATCAGCTGTGGGTCTAGATATGGTCAATCCAGGTGGCATCACAGCCCCTGAACGAATTTTGTAAGAATTTCTCTCTCTTTCACTGTCTTTGTTTCACGGGTTTTTATAAGTAATTGATTTTTATAATGTGGTTTAGCTGCTTTCCTCTGCTGTGTTTCTGCCGCTTTACACCCACTTGACTCACTTACAGAGAGATATCAAAACATAGGTTTTAAGATTCTTACTAGTCAGATATATTCTTGGGCGGTGAATAGGGGGTGTTGAGTCCAATTCACTGAGCAAGGAGTAGGTCTTGTCTATTACATATTGGCTTTATGGAACGGTATCTGACCTGATTTGAAACCCTTGTTTTATGCATCACCCCACCTCACCTTTCCCGTGAAGCAGCCATAGTGTGTTTTCTAAACGTGGGACTCTGTTCTGTTTTGTAATTCAGTTCAAGGGTAGCGGTTTTTACATTCCCTCTATAAGTGATATCTTATGATAAGTGTCTTTTTCTGTATGACTTATTTCACTTAGAATCGTCATACCTAAATCCACTCATCATGCTGCTACTAGCCTTATGACGTTGGTTTCATGGCTGAGTGATATTCCATTGTACATAAGGACCACAACTTCTTTATCCATTTTTCTCTTTCCTGGGATATTTAAGGTGTAACGAAGTGGAGGTTCTTGTCAACAGAGCAGCCCTAAACTTTGGGGTGCCTGTGTCTTGCTGATTTTTAGTTTTCCCAATTTATACGTCCATGAGTGGAAGTGCCCTGTGCTCTCTAAGCTGAGTTTTTTGGAGGTTTCAGGACACACCGTACACTTCTCCAGAGTGGCTGTTGGCAATTTACATCCCGCCCATCAGCGTAGCCAGGCTCCCGTTTCTCCATGGCCTGTCCTGCATTTCTGGTTTTGACACTTTATTCAGCATGGCCCTTTTGACCGATGGGAAGCGAGACTTCTTTGTAGCGCTGATTTGCCTTTCCAGGTTGCTTGGTTGGCCAAAAAGGGCGTATGCGTTTTTTCCTGAATATATTCAGGAAAAAACGCATACGCCCTTTTTGGCCAAGGGCTTCATTGTCGAGGTTTCGCCGCTTTTCCTGTGCTTTAAAGGCGATTCGAATCTCCCTCCTGAAATCTGTTTCCTGCAATTCTGCCTTGCTTTCCATTCCTCTTCGTTACCTTCCCTCAATATATTTGTGGACGAGAGTTATCATTTATAAGTCTGCAGGTTTGTGAATTGCAGTGCCCCTGAGCTCAATTTTTCAACTCACTTTCTTGGGAGCTGGCCGCAAAAGCGCAAGATTGCTTCAGGCCCTATTCTGGTCCCGGGCGGCAGGCTGAGCCTGTGGTTAATTCTTCTTCCTGATGGGAAAATAGAGTGACCTGTGCCTGTCCCGATACCTAGAGCTAGTCTCTCATTGGTTCCCCCTCTTCCCGTTCATCCTCAGGACAAATTGCAACCTGTACGGAACAGGAGGTTAAAGGTGCTGATTCTCCAAGGAGGGAGATTGCTAGTAAAGCGGCTGGAATGGCGAACCCGAGCACAAGGAGATGAGAAAAGAGGTGCGTTTTGGAAACCTTTCCCGATCACACGGTGTACCATCTTCTGGGTTTCTCATGCATGTTTTCGATGTAGGAAGATGCCCTTGAACCTGGAGATTTGGGACCCATGGGATGGGTACCATGCAGTATTACTTTAAAGGGTCTGTGTTTCCTCACCCAACCTCACCAAACCTCTCAGCCCCAAGAGTGTCCACCCTTATGTCTCAATCAGCTGTGGGTCTAGATATGGTCAATCCAGGTGGCATCACAGCCCCTGAACGAATTTTGTAAGAATTTCTCTCTCTTTCACTGTCTTTGTTTCACGGGTTTTTAAAAGTAATTGATTTTTATAATGTGGTTTAGCTGCTTTCCTCTGCTGTGTTTCTGCCGCTTTACACCCACTTGACTCACTTACAGAGAGATATCAAAACATAGGTTTTAAGATTCTTACTAGTCAGATATATTCTTGGGCGGTGAATAGGGGGTGTTGAGTCCAATTCACTGAGCAAGGAGTAGGTCTTGTCTATTACATATTGGCTTTATGGAACGGTATCTGAGCTAATTTGAAACCCGTGTTTTATGCATCACCCCACCTCACCTTTCCCGTGAAGCAGCCATAGTGTGTTTTCTAAACGTGGGACTCTGTTCTGTTTTGTAATTCAGTTCAAGGGTAGCGGTTTTTACATTCCCTCTATAAGTGATATCTTATGATAAGTGTCTTTTTCTGTATGACTTATTTCACTTAGAATCGTCATACCTAAATCCACTCATCATGCTGCTACTAGCCTTATGACGTTGGTTTCATGGCTGAGTGATATTCCATTGTACATAAGGACCACAACTTCTTTATCCATTTTTCTCTTTCCTGGGATATTTAAGGTGTAACGAAGTGGAGGTTCTTGTCAACAGAGCAGCCCTAAACTTTGGGGTGCCTGTGTCTTGCTGATTTTTAGTTTTCCCAATTTATACGCCCATGAGTGGAAGTGCCCTATGCTCTCTAAGCTGAGTTTTTTGGAGGTTTCAGGACACACCGTACACTTCTCCAGAGTAGCTGTTGGCAATGTACATCCCGCCCATCAGCGTAGCCAGGCTCCCGTTTCTCCATGGCCTGTCCTGCATTTCTGGTTTTGACACTTTATTCAGCATGGCCCTTTTGACCGATGGGAAGCGAGACTTCTTTGTAGCGCTGATTTGCCTTTCCAGGTTGCTTGGTTGGCCAAAAAGGGCGTATGCGTTTTTTCCTGAATATATTCAGGAAAAAACGCATACGCCCTTTTTGGCCAAGGGCTTCATTGTCGAGGTTTTGCCGCTTTTCCTGTGCTTTAAAGCCGATTCGAATCTCCCTCCTGAAATCTGTTTCCTGCAATTCTGCCTTGCTTTCCATTCCTCTTCGTTGCCTTCCCTCAATATATTTGTGGACCAGAGTTATCATTTATAAGTCTGCAGGTTTGTGAATTGCAGTGCCCCTGAGCTCCATTTTTCAACTCGCTTTCTTGGGAGCTGGCCGCAAAAGCGCAGGATTGCTTCAGGCCCTATTCTGGTCCCGGGCGGCAGGCTGAGCCTGTGGTTAATTCTTCTTCCTGATGGGAAAATAGAGTGACCTGTGCCTGTCCCGATACCTAGAGCTAGTCTCTCATTGGTTCCCCCTCTTCCCGTTCATCCTCAGGACAAATTGCAACCTGTACGGAACAGGAGGTTAAAGGTGCTGATTCTCCAAGGAGGGAGATTGCAAGTAAAGCGGCTGGAATGGCGAACCCGAGCACAAGGAGATGAGAAAAGAGGTGCGTTTTGGAAACCTTTCCCGATCACACGGTGTACCATCTTCTGGGTTTCTCATGCATGTTTTCGATATAGGAAGATGCCCTTGAACCTGGAGATTTGGGACCCATGGGATGGTTACCATGCAGTTTTACTTTAAAGGGTCTGTGTTTCCTCACCCAACCTCACCAAACCTCTCAGCCCCAAGAGTGTCCACCCTTATGTCTCAATCAGATGTGGGTCTAGATATGGTCAATACAGGTGGCATCACAGCCCCTGAACGAATTTTGTAAGAATTTCTCTCTCTTTCACTGTCTTTGTTTCACGGGTTTTTAAAAGTAATTGATTTTTATAATGTGGTTTAGCTGCTTTCCTCTGCTGTGTTTCTGCCGCTTTACACCCACTTGACTCACTTACAGAGAGATATCAAAACATAGGTTTTAAGATTCTTACTAGTCAGATATATTCTTGGGCGGTGAATAGGGGGTGTTGAGTCCAATTCACTGAGCAAGGAGTAGGTCTTGTCTATTACATATTGGCTTTATGGAACGGTATCTGACCTGATTTGAAACCCTTGTTTTATGCATCACCCCACCTCACCTTTCCCGTGAAGCAGCCATAGTGTGTTTTCTAAACGTGGGACTCTGTTCTGTTTTGTAATTCAGTTCAAGGGTAGCGGTTTTTACATTCCCTCTATAAGTGATATCTTATGATAAGTGTCTTTTTCTGTATGACTTATTTCACTTAGAATCGTCATACCTAAATCCACTCATCATGCTGCTACTAGCCTTATGACGTTGGTTTCATGGCTGAGTGATATTCCATTGTACATAAGGACCACAACTTCTTTATCCATTTTTCTCTTTCCTGGGATATTTAAGGTGTAACGAAGTGGAGGTTCTTGTCAACAGAGCAGCCCTAAACTTTGGGGTGCCTGTGTCTTGCTGATTTTTAGTTTTCCCAATTTATACGCCCATGAGTGGAAGTGCCCTGTGCTCTCTAAGCTGAGTTTTTTGGAGGTTTCAGGACACACCGTACACTTCTCCAGAGTGGCTGTTGGCAATTTACATCCCGCCCATCAGCGTAGCCAGGCTCCCGTTTCTCCATGGCCTGTCCTGCATTTCTGGTTTTGACACTTTATTCAGCATGGCCCTTTTGACCGATGGGAAGCGAGACTTCTTTGTAGCGCTGATTTGCCTTTCCAGGTTGCTTGGTTGGCCAAAAAGGGCGTATGCGTTTTTTCCTGAATATATTCAGGAAAAAACGCATACGCCCTTTTTGGCCAAGGGCTTCATTGTCGAGGTTTCGCCGCTTTTCCTGTGCTTTAAAGGCGATTCGAATCTCCCTCCTGAAATCTGTTTCCTGCAATTCTGCCTTGCTTTCCATTCCTCTTCGTTACCTTCCCTCAATATATTTGTGGACGAGAGTTATCATTTATAAGTCTGCAGGTTTGTGAATTGCAGTGCCCCTGAGCTCCATTTTTCAACTCACTTTCTTGGGAGCTGGCCGCAAAAGCGCAAGATTGCTTCAGGCCCTATTCTGGTCCCGGGCGGCAGGCTGAGCCTGTGGTTAATTCTTCTTCCTGATGGGAAAATAGAGTGACCTGTGCCTGTCCCGATACCTAGAGCTAGTCTCTCATTGGTTCCCCCTCTTCCCGTTCATCCTCAGGACAAATTGCAACCTGTACGGAACAGGAGGTTAAAGGTGCTGATTCTCCAAGGAGGGAGATTGCTAGTAAAGCGGCTGGAATGGCGAACCCGAGCACAAGGAGATGAGAAAAGAGGTGCGTTTTGGAAACCTTTCCCGATCACACGGTGTACCATCTTCTGGGTTTCTCATGCATGTTTTCGATGTAGGAAGATGCCCTTGAACCTGGAGATTTGGAACCCATGGGATGGGTACCATGCAGTATTACTTTAAAGGGTCTGTGTTTCCTCACCCAACCTCACCAAACCTCTCAGCCCCAAGAGTGTCCACCCTTATGTCTCAATCAGCTGTGGGTCTAGATATGGTCAATCCAGGTGGCATCACAGCCCCTGAACGAATTTTGTAAGAATTTCTCTCTCTTTCACTGTCTTTGTTTCACGGGTTTTTAAAAGTAATTGATTTTTATAATGTGGTTTAGCTGCTTTCCTCTGCTGTGTTTCTGCCGCTTTACACCCACTTGACTCACTTACAGAGAGATATCAAAACATAGGTTTTAAGATTCTTACTAGTCAGATATATTCTTGGGCGGTGAATAGGGGGTGTTGAGTCCAATTCACTGAGCAAGGAGTAGGTCTTGTCTATTACATATTGGCTGTATGGAACGGTATCTGAGCTAATTTGAAACCCGTGTTTTATGCATCACCCCACCTCACCTTTCCCGTGAAGCAGCCATAGTGTGTTTTCTAAACGTGGGACTCTGTTCTGTTTTGTAATTCAGTTCAAGGGTAGCGGTTTTTACATTCCCTCTATAAGTGATATCTTATGATAAGTGTCTTTTTCTGTATGACTTATTTCACTTAGAATCGTCATACCTAAATCCACTCATCATGCTGCTACTAGCCTTATGACGTTGGTTTCATGGCTGAGTGATATTCCATTGTACATAAGGACCACAACTTCTTTATCCATTTTTCTCTTTCCTGGGATATTTAAGGTGTAACGAAGTGGAGGTTCTTGTCAACAGAGCAGCCCTAAACTTTGGGGTGCCTGTGTCTTGCTGATTTTTAGTTTTCCCAATTTATACGCCCATGAGTGGAAGTGCCCTATGCTCTCTAAGCTGAATTTTTTGGAGGTTTCAGGACACACCGTACACTTCTCCAGAGTGGCTGTTGGCAATTTACATCCCGCCCATCAGCGTAGCCAGGCTCCCGTTTCTCCATGGCCTGTCCTGCATTTCTGGTTTTGACACTTTATTCAGCATGGCCCTTTTGACCGATGGGAAGCGAGACTTCTTTGTAGCGCTGATTTGCCTTTCCAGGTTGCTTGGTTGGCCAAAAAGGGCGTATGCGTTTTTTCCTGAATATATTCAGGAAAAAACGCATACGCCCTTTTTGGCCAAGGGCTTCATTGTCGAGGTTTTGCCGCTTTTCCTGTGCTTTAAAGCCGATTCGAATCTCCCTCCTGAAATCTGTTTCCTGCAATTCTGCCTTGCTTTCCATTCCTCTTCGTTGCCTTCCCTCAATATATTTGTGGACCAGAGTTATCATTTATAAGTCTGCAGGTTTGTGAATTGCAGTGCCCCTGAGCTCCATTTTTCAACTCGCTTTCTTGGGAGCTGGCCGCAAAAGCGCAGGATTGCTTCAGGCCCTATTCTGGTCCCGGGCGGCAGGCTGAGCCTGTGGTTAATTCTTCTTCCTGATGGGAAAATAGAGTGACCTGTGCCTGTCCCGATACCTAGAGCTAGTCTCTCATTGGTTCCCCCTCTTCCCGTTCATCCTCAGGACAAATTGCAACCTGTACGGAACAGGAGGTTAAAGGTGCTGATTCTCCAAGGAGGGAGATTGCAAGTAAAGCGGCTGGAATGGCGAACCCGAGCACAAGGAGATGAGAAAAGAGGTGCGTTTTGGAAACCTTTCCCGATCACACGGTGTACCATCTTCTGGGTTTCTCATGCATGTTTTCGATATAGGAAGATGCCCTTGAACCTGGAGATTTGGGACCCATGGGATGGTTACCATGCAGTTTTACTTTAAAGGGTCTGTGTTTCCTCACCCAACCTCACCAAACCTCTCAGCCCCAAGAGTGTCCACCCTTATGTCTCAATCAGATGTGGGTCTAGATATGGTCAATACAGGTGGCATCACAGCCCCTGAACGAATTTTGTAAGAATTTCTCTCTCTTTCACTGTCTTTGTTTCACGGGTTTTTAAAAGTAATTGATTTTTATAATGTGGTTTAGCTGCTTTCCTCTGCTGTGTTTCTGCCGCTTTACACCCACTTGACTCACTTACAGAGAGATATCAAAACATAGGTTTTAAGATTCTTACTAGTCAGATATATTCTTGGGCGGTGAATAGGGGGTGTTGAGTCCAATTCACTGAGCAAGGAGTAGGTCTTGTCTATTACATATTGGCTTTATGGAACGGTATCTGACCTGATTTGAAACCCTTGTTTTATGCATCACCCCACCTCACCTTTCCCGTGAAGCAGCCATAGTGTGTTTTCTAAACGTGGGACTCTGTTCTGTTTTGTAATTCAGTTCAAGGGTAGCGGTTTTTACATTCCCTCTATAAGTGATATCTTATGATAAGTGTCTTTTTCTGTATGACTTATTTCACTTAGAATCGTCATACCTAAATCCACTCATCATGCTGCTACTAGCCTTATGACGTTGGTTTCATGGCTGAGTGATATTCCATTGTACATAAGGACCACAACTTCTTTATCCATTTTTCTCTTTCCTGGGATATTTAAGGTGTAACGAAGTGGAGGTTCTTGTCAACAGAGCAGCCCTAAACTTTGGGGTGCCTGTGTCTTGCTGATTTTTAGTTTTCCCAATTTATACGCCCATGAGTGGAAGTGCCCTGTGCTCTCTAAGCTGAGTTTTTTGGAGGTTTCAGGACACACCGTACACTTCTCCAGAGTGGCTGTTGGCAATTTACATCCCGCCCATCAGCGTAGCCAGGCTCCCGTTTCTCCATGGCCTGTCCTGCATTTCTGGTTTTGACACTTTATTCAGCATGGCCCTTTTGACCGATGGGAAGCGAGACTTCTTTGTAGCGCTGATTTGCCTTTCCAGGTTGCTTGGTTGGCCAAAAAGGGCGTATGCGTTTTTTCCTGAATATATTCAGGAAAAAACGCATACGCCCTTTTTGGCCAAGGGCTTCATTGTCGAGGTTTCGCCGCTTTTCCTGTGCTTTAAAGGCGATTCGAATCTCCCTCCTGAAATCTGTTTCCTGCAATTCTGCCTTGCTTTCCATTCCTCTTCGTTACCTTCCCTCAATATATTTGTGGACGAGAGTTATCATTTATAAGTCTGCAGGTTTGTGAATTGCAGTGCCCCTGAGCTCCATTTTTCAACTCACTTTCTTGGGAGCTGGCCGCAAAAGCGCAAGATTGCTTCAGGCCCTATTCTGGTCCCGGGCGGCAGGCTGAGCCTGTGGTTAATTCTTCTTCCTGATGGGAAAATAGAGTGACCTGTGCCTGTCCCGATACCTAGAGCTAGTCTCTCATTGGTTCCCCCTCTTCCCGTTCATCCTCAGGACAAATTGCAACCTGTACGGAACAGGAGGTTAAAGGTGCTGATTCTCCAAGGAGGGAGATTGCTAGTAAAGCGGCTGGAATGGCGAACCCGAGCACAAGGAGATGAGAAAAGAGGTGCGTTTTGGAAACCTTTCCCGATCACACGGTGTACCATCTTCTGGGTTTCTCATGCATGTTTTCGATGTAGGAAGATGCCCTTGAACCTGGAGATTTGGAACCCATGGGATGGGTACCATGCAGTATTACTTTAAAGGGTCTGTGTTTCCTCACCCAACCTCACCAAACCTCTCAGCCCCAAGAGTGTCCACCCTTATGTCTCAATCAGCTGTGGGTCTAGATATGGTCAATCCAGGTGGCATCACAGCCCCTGAACGAATTTTGTAAGAATTTCTCTCTCTTTCACTGTCTTTGTTTCACGGGTTTTTAAAAGTAATTGATTTTTATAATGTGGTTTAGCTGCTTTCCTCTGCTGTGTTTCTGCCGCTTTACACCCACTTGACTCACTTACAGAGAGATATCAAAACATAGGTTTTAAGATTCTTACTAGTCAGATATATTCTTGGGCGGTGAATAGGGGGTGTTGAGTCCAATTCACTGAGCAAGGAGTAGGTCTTGTCTATTACATATTGGCTGTATGGAACGGTATCTGAGCTAATTTGAAACCCGTGTTTTATGCATCACCCCACCTCACCTTTCCCGTGAAGCAGCCATAGTGTGTTTTCTAAACGTGGGACTCTGTTCTGTTTTGTAATTCAGTTCAAGGGTAGCGGTTTTTACATTCCCTCTATAAGTGATATCTTATGATAAGTGTCTTTTTCTGTATGACTTATTTCACTTAGAATCGTCATACCTAAATCCACTCATCATGCTGCTACTAGCCTTATGACGTTGGTTTCATGGCTGAGTGATATTCCATTGTACATAAGGACCACAACTTCTTTATCCATTTTTCTCTTTCCTGGGATATTTAAGGTGTAACGAAGTGGAGGTTCTTGTCAACAGAGCAGCCCTAAACTTTGGGGTGCCTGTGTCTTGCTGATTTTTAGTTTTCCCAATTTATACGCCCATGAGTGGAAGTGCCCTATGCTCTCTAAGCTGAATTTTTTGGAGGTTTCAGGACACACCGTACACTTCTCCAGAGTGGCTGTTGGCAATTTACATCCCGCCCATCAGCGTAGCCAGGCTCCCGTTTCTCCATGGCCTGTCCTGCATTTCTGGTTTTGACACTTTATTCAGCATGGCCCTTTTGACCGATGGGAAGCGAGACTTCTTTGTAGCGCTGATTTGCCTTTCCAGGTTGCTTGGTTGGCCAAAAAGGGCGTATGCGTTTTTTCCTGAATATATTCAGGAAAAAACGCATACGCCCTTTTTGGCCAAGGGCTTCATTGTCGAGGTTTTGCCGCTTTTCCTGTGCTTTAAAGCCGATTCGAATCTCCCTCCTGAAATCTGTTTCCTGCAATTCTGCCTTGCTTTCCATTCCTCTTCGTTACCTTCCCTCAATATATTTGTGGACGAGAGTTATCATTTATAAGTCTGCAGGTTTGTGAATTGCAGTGCCCCTGAGCTCCATTTTTCAACTCACTTTCTTGGGAGCTGGCCGCCAAAGCGCAGGATTGCTTCAGGCCCTATTCTGGTCCCGGGCGGCAGGCTGAGCCTGTGGTTAATTCTTCTTCCTGATGGGAAAATAGAGTGACCTGTGCCTGTCCCGATACCTAGAGCTAGTCTCTCATTGGTTACCCCTCTTCCCGTTCATCCTCAGGACAAATTGCAACCAGTACGGAACAGGAGGTTAAAGGTGCTGATTCTCCAAGGAGGGAGATTGCTAGTAAAGCGGCTGGAATGGCGAACCCGAGCACAAGGAGATGAGAAAAGAGGTGCGTTTTGGAAACCTTTCCCGATCACACGGTGTACCATCTTCTGGGTTTCTCATGCATGTTTTCGATGTAGGAAGATGCCCTTGAACCTGGAGATTTGGGACCCATGGGATGGGTACCATGCAGTATTACTTTAAAGGGTCTGTGTTTCCTCACCCAACCTCACCAAACCTCTCAGCCCCAAGAGTGTCCACCCTTATGTCTCAATCAGCTGTGGGTCTAGATATGGTCAATCCAGGTGGCATCACAGCCCCTGAACGAATTTTGTAAGAATTTCTCTCTCTTTCACTGTCTTTGTTTCACGGGTTTTTAAAAGTAATTGATTTTTATAATGTAGTTTAGCTGCTTTCCTCTGCTGTGTTTCTGCCGCTTTACACTCACTTGACTCACTTACAGAAAGATATCAAAACATAGGTTTTAAGATTCTTACTATTCAGGTATATTCTTGGGCGGTGAATAGGGGGTGTTGAGTCCAATTCACTGAGCAAGGAGTAGGTCTTGTCTATTACATATTGGCTTTATGGAACGGTATCTGAGCTAATTTGAAACCCGTGTTTTATGCATCACCCCACCTCACCTTTCCCGTGAAGCAGCCATAGTGTGTTTTCTAAACGTGGGACTCTCTTCTGTTTTGTAATTCAGTTCAAGGGTAGCGGTTTTTACATTCCCTCTATAAGTGATATCTTATGATAAGTGTCTTTTTCTGTATGACTTATTTCACTTAGAATCGTCATACCTAAATCCACTCATCATGCTGCTACTAGCCTTATGACGTTGGTTTCATGGCTGAGTGATATTCCATTGTACATAAGGACCACAACTTCTTTATCCATTTTTCTCTTTCCTGGGATATTTAAGGTGTAACGAAGTGGAGGTTCTTGTCAACAGAGCAGCCCTAAACTTTGGGGTGCCTGTGTCTTGCTGATTTTTAGTTTTCCCAATTTATACGTCCATGAGTGGAAGTGCCCTGTGCTCTCTAAGCTGAGTTTTTTGGAGGTTTCAGGACACACCGTACACTTCTCCAGAGTGGCTGTTGGCAATTTACATCCCGCCCATCAGCGTAGCCAGGCTCCCGTTTCTCCATGGCCTGTCCTGCATTTCTGGTTTTGACACTTTATTCAGCATGGCCCTTTTGACCGATGGGAAGCGAGACTTCTTTGTAGCGCTGATTTGCCTTTCCAGGTTGCTTGGTTGGCCAAAAAGGGCGTATGCGTTTTTTCCTGAATATATTCAGGAAAAAACGCATACGCCCTTTTTGGCCAAGGGCTTCATTGTCGAGGTTTTGCCGCTTTTCCTGTGCTTTAAAGCCGATTCGAATCTCCCTCCTGAAATCTGTTTCCTGCAATTCTGCCTTGCTTTCCATTCCTCTTCGTTGCCTTCCCTCAATATATTTGTGGACCAGAGTTATCATTTATAAGTCTGCAGGTTTGTGAATTGCAGTGCCCCTGAGCTCCATTTTTCAACTCGCTTTCTTGGGAGCTGGCCGCAAAAGCGCAAGATTGCTTCAGGCCCTATTCTGGTCCCGGGCGGCAGGCTGAGCCTGTGGTTAATTCTTCTTCCTGATGGGAAAATAGAGTGACCTGTGCCTGTCCCGATACCTAGAGCTAGTCTCTCATTGGTTCCCCCTCTTCCCGTTCATCCTCAGGACAAATTGCAACCTGTACGGAACAGGAGGTTAAAGGTGCTGATTCTCCAAGGAGGGAGATTGCAAGTAAAGCGGCTGGAATGGCGAACCCGAGCACAAGGAGATGAGAAAAGAGGTGCGTTTTGGAAACCTTTCCCGATCACACGGTGTACCATCTTCTGGGTTTCTCATGCATGTTTTCGATATAGGAAGATGCCCTTGAACCTGGAGATTTGGGACCCATGGGATGGTTACCATGCAGTATTACTTTAAAGGGTCTGTGTTTCCTCACCCAACCTCACCAAACCTCTCAGCCCCAAGAGTGTCCACCCTTATGTCTCAATCAGATGTGGGTCTAGATATGGTCAATCCAGGTGGCATCACAGCCCCTGAACGAATTTTGTAAGAATTTCTCTCTCTTTCACTGTCTTTGTTTCACGGGTTTTTAAAAGTAATTGATTTTTATAATGTGGTTTAGCTGCTTTCCTCTGCTGTGTTTCTGCCGCTTTACACCCACTTGACTCACTTACAGAGAGATATCAAAACATAGGTTTTAAGATTCTTACTAGTCAGATATATTCTTGGGCGGTGAATAGGGGGTGTTGAGTACAATTCACTGAGCAAGGAGTAGGTCTTGTCTATTACATATTGGCTTTATGGAACGGTATCTGAGCTAATTTGAAACCCGTGTTTTATGCATCACCCCACCTCACCTTTCCCGTGAAGCAGCCATAGTGTGTTTTCTAAACGTGGGACTCTGTTCTGTTTTGTAATTCAGTTCAAGGGTAGCGGTTTTTACATTCCCTCTATAAGTGATATCTTATGATAAGTGTCTTTTTCTGTATGACTTATTTCACTTAGAATCGTCATACCTAAATCCACTCATCATGCTGCTACTAGCCTTATGACGTTGGTTTCATGGCTGAGTGATATTCCATTGTACATAAGGACCACAACTTCTTTATCCATTTTTCTCTTTCCTGGGATATTTAAGGTGTAACGAAGTGGAGGTTCTTGTCAACAGAGCAGCCCTAAACTTTGGGGTGCCTGTGTCTTGCTGATTTTTAGTTTTCCCAATTTATACGCCCATGAGTGGAAGTGCCCTGTGCTCTCTAAGCTGAGTTTTTTGGAGGTTTCAGGACACACCGTACACTTCTCCAGAGTGGCTTTGGCAATTTACATCCCGCCCATCAGCGTAGCCAGGCTCCCGTTTCTCCATGGCCTGTCCTGCATTTCTGGTTTTGACACTTTATTCAGCATGGCCCTTTTGACCGATGGGAAGCGAGACTTCTTTGTAGCGCTGATTTGCCTTTCCAGGTTGCTTGGTTGGCCAAAAAGGGCGTATGCGTTTTTTCCTGAATATATTCAGGAAAAAACGCATACGCCCTTTTTGGCCAAGGGCTTCATTGTCGAGGTTTTGCCGCTTTTCCTGTGCTTTAAAGCCGATTCGAATCTCCCTCCTGAAATCTGTTTCCTGCAATTCTGCCTTGCTTTCCATTCCTCTTCGTTGCCTTCCCTCAATATATTTGTGGACCAGAGTTATCATTTATAAGTCTGCAGGTTTGTGAATTGCAGTGCCCCTGAGCTCCATTTTTCAACTCGCTTTCTTGGGAGCTGGCCGCAAAAGCGCAGGATTGCTTCAGGCCCTATTCTGGTCCCGGGCGGCAGGCTGAGCCTGTGGTTAATTCTTCTTCCTGATGGGAAAATAGAGTGACCTGTGCCTGTCCCGATACCTAGAGCTAGTCTCTCATTGGTTCCCCCTCTTCCCGTTCATCCTCAGGACAAATTGCAACCTGTACGGAACAGGAGGTTAAAGGTGCTGATTCTCCAAGGAGGGAGATTGCAAGTAAAGCGGCTGGAATGGCGAACCCGAGCACAAGGAGATGAGAAAAGAGGTGCGTTTTGGAAACCTTTCCCGATCACACGGTGTACCATCTTCTGGGTTTCTCATGCATGTTTTCGATATAGGAAGATGCCCTTGAACCTGGAGATTTGGGACCCATGGGATGGTTACCATGCAGTATTACTTTAAAGAGTCTGTGTTTCCTCACCCAACCTCACCAAACCTCTCAGCCCCAAGAGTGTCCACCCTTATGTCTCAATCAGATGTGGGTCTAGATATGGTCAATCCAGGTGGCATCACAGCCCCTGAACGAATTTTGTAAGAATTTCTCTCTCTTTCACTGTCTTTGTTTCACGGGTTTTTAAAAGTAATTGATTTTTATAATGTGGTTTAGCTGCTTTCCTCTGCTGTGTTTCTGCCGCTTTACACCCACTTGACTCACTTACAGAGAGATATCAAAACATAGGTTTTAAGATTCTTACTAGTCAGATATATTCTTGGGCGGTGAATAGGGGGTGTTGAGTCCAATTCACTGAGCAAGGAGTAGGTCTTGTCTATTACATATTGGCTTTATGGAACGGTATCTGAGCTAATTTGAAACCCGTGTTTTATGCATCACCCCACCTCACCTTTCCCGTGAAGCAGCCATAGTGTGTTTTCTAAACGTGGGACTCTGTTCTGTTTTGTAATTCAGTTCAAGGGTAGCGGTTTTTACATTCCCTCTATAAGTGATATCTTATGATAAGTGTCTTTTTCTGTATGACTTATTTCACTTAGAATCGTCATACCTAAATCCACTCATCATGCTGCTACTAGCCTTATGACGTTGGTTTCATGGCTGAGTGATATTCCATTGTACATAAGGACCACAACTTCTTTATCCATTTTTCTCTTTCCTGGGATATTTAAGGTGTAACGAAGTGGAGGTTCTTGTCAACAGAGCAGCCCTAAACTTTGGGGTGCCTGTGTCTTGCTGATTTTTAGTTTTCCCAATTTATACGCCCATGAGTGGAAGTGCCCTGTGCTCTCTAAGCTGAGTTTTTTGGAGGTTTCAGGACACACCGTACACTTCTCCAGAGTGGCTGTTGGCAATTTACATCCCGCCCATCAGCGTAGCCAGGCTCCCGTTTCTCCATGGCCTGTCCTGCATTTCTGGTTTTGACACTTTATTCAGCATGGCCCTTTTGACCGATGGGAAGCGAGACTTCTTTGTAGCGCTGATTTGCCTTTCCAGGTTGCTTGGTTGGCCAAAAAGGGCGTATGCGTTTTTTCCTGAATATATTCAGGAAAAAACGCATACGCCCTTTTTGGCCAAGGGCTTCATTGTCGAGGTTTTGCCGCTTTTCCTGTGCTTTAAAGGCGATTCGAATCTCCCTCCTGAAATCTGTTTCCTGCAATTCTGCCTTGCTTTCCATTCCTCTTCGTTACCTTCCCTCAATATATTTGTGGACGAGAGTTATCATTTATAAGTCTGCAGGTTTGTGAATTGCAGTGCCCCTGAGCTCCATTTTTCAACTCACTTTCTTGGGAGCTGGCCGCAAAAGCGCAAGATTGCTTCAGGCCCTATTCTGGTCCCGGGCGGCAGGCTGAGCCTGTGGTTAATTCTTCTTCCTGATGGGAAAATAGAGTGACCTGTGCCTGTCCCGATACCTAGAGCTAGTCTCTCATTGGTTCCCCCTCTTCCCGTTCATCCTCAGGACAAATTGCAACCAGTACGGAACAGGAGGTTAAAGGTGCTGATTCTCCAAGGAGGGAGATTGCTAGTAAAGCGGCTGGAATGGCGAACCCGAGCACAAGGAGATGAGAAAAGAGGTGCGTTTTGGAAACCTTTCCCGATCACACGGTGTACCATCTTCTGGGTTTCTCATGCATGTTTTCGACGTAGGAAGATGCCCTTGAACCTGGAGATTTGGGACCCATGGGATGGGTACCATGCAGTATTACTTTAAAGGGTCTGTGTTTCCTCACCCAACCTCACCAAACCTCTCAGCCCCAAGAGTGTCCACCCTTATGTCTCAATCAGCTGTGGGTCTAGATATGGTCAATCCAGGTGGCATCACAGCCCCTGAACGAATTTTGTAAGAATTTCTCTCTCTTTCACTGTCTTTGTTTCACGGGTTTTTAAAAGTAATTGATTTTTATAATGTGGTTTAGCTGCTTTCCTCTGCTGTGTTTCTGCCGCTTTACACCCACTTGACTCACTTACAGAGAGATATCAAAACATAGGTTTTAAGATTCTTACTAGTCAGATATATTCTTGGGCGGTGAATAGGGGGTGTTGAGTCCAATTCACTGATCAAGGAGTAGGTCTTGTCTATTACATATTGGGTTTATGGAACGGTATCTGACCTAATTTGAAACCCTTGTTTTATGCATCACCCCACCTCACCTTTCCCGTGAAGCAGCCATAGTGTGTTTTCTAAACGTGGGACTCTGTTCTGTTTTGTAATTCAGTTCAAGGGTAGCGGTTTTTACATTCCCTCTATAAGTGATATCCTATGATAAGTGTCTTTTTCTGTATGACTTATTTCACTTAGAATCGTCATACCTAAATCCACTCATCATGCTGCTACTAGCCTTATGACGTTGGTTTCATGGCTGAGTGATATTCCATTGTACATAAGGACCACAACGTCTTTATCCATTTTTCTCTTTCCTGGGATATTTAAGGTGTAACGAAGTGGAGGTTCTTGTCAACAGAGCAGCCCTAAACTTTGGGGTGCCTGTGTCTTGCTGATTTTTAGTTTTCCCAATTTATACGCCCATGAGTGGAAGTGCCCTTTGCTCTCTAAGCTGAGTTTTTTTAGAGGTTTCAGGACACACCGTACACTTCTCCAGAGTGGCTGTTGGCAATTTACATCCCGCCCATCAGCGTAGCCAGGCTCCCGTTTCTCCATGGCCTGTCCTGCATTTCTGGTTTGGACACTTTATTCAGCATGGCCCTTTTGACCGATGGGAAGCGAGACTTCTTTGTAGCGCTGATTTGCCTTTCCAGGTTGCTTGGTTGGCCAAAAAGGGCGTATGCGTTTTTTCCTGAATATATTCAGGAAAAAACGCATACGCCCTTTTTGGCCAAGGGCTTCATTGTCGAGGTTTTGCCGCTTTTCCTGTGCTTTAAAGGCGATTCGAATCTCCCTCCTGAAATCTGTTTCCTGCAATTCTGCCTTGCTTTCCATTCCTCTTCGTTACCTTCCCTCAATATATTTGTGGACGAGAGTTATCATTTATAAGTCTGCAGGTTTGTGAATTGCAGTGCCCCTGAGCTCCATTTTTCAACTCACTTTCTTGGGAGCTGGCCGCAAAAGCGCAAGATTGCTTCAGGCCCTATTCTGGTCCCGGGCGGCAGGCTGAGCCTGTGGTTAATTCTTCTTCCTGATGGGAAAATAGAGTGACCTGTGCCTGTCCCGATACCTAGAGCTAGTCTCTCATTGGTTACCCCTCTTCCCGTTCATCCTCAGGACAAATTGCAACCTGTACGGAACAGGAGGTTAAAGGTGCTGATTCTCCAAGGAGGGAGATTGCTAGTAAAGCGGCTGGAATGGCGAACCCGAGCACAAGGAGATGAGAAAAGAGGTGCGTTTTGGAAACCTTTCCCGATCACACGGTGTACCATCTTCTGGGTTTCTCATGCATGTTTTTGATGTAGGAAGATGCCCTTGAACCTGGAGATTTGGGACCCATGGGATGGGTACCATGCAGTATTACTTTAAAGGGTCTGTGTTTCCTCACCCAACCTCACCAAACCTCTCAGCCCCAAGAGTGTCCACCCTTATGTCTCAATCAGCTGTGGGTCTAGATATGGTCAATCCAGGTGGCATCACAGCCCCTGAACGAATTTTGTAAGAATTTCTCTCTCTTTCACTGTCTTTGTTTCACGGGTTTTTAAAAGTAATTGATTTTTATAATGTGGTATAGCTGCTTTCCTCTGCTGTGTTTCTGCCGCTTTACACCCACTTGAATCACTTACAGAGAGATATCAAAACATAGGTTTTAAGATTCTTACTAGTCAGATATATTCTTGGGCGGTGAATAGGGGGTGTTGAGTCCAATTCACTGAGCAAGGAGTAGGTCTTGTCTATTACATATTGGCTGTATGGAACGGTATCTGAGCTAATTTGAAACCCGTGTTTTATGCATCACCCCACCTCACCTTTCCCGTGAAGCAGCCATAGTGTGTTTTCTAAACGTGGGACTCTGTTCTGTTTTGTAATTCAGTTCAAGGGTAGCGGTTTTTACATTCCCTCTATAAGTGATATCTTATAATAAGTGTCTTTTTCTGTATGACTTATTTCACTTAGAATCGTCATACCTAAATCCACTCATCATGCTGCTACTAGCCTTATGACGTTGGTTTCATGGCTGAGTGATATTCCATTGTACATAAGGACCACAACTTCTTTATCCATTTTTCTCTTTCCTGGGATATTTAAGGTGTAACGAAGTGGAGGTTCTTGTCAACAGAGCAGCCCTAAACTTTGGGGTGCCTGTGTCTTGCTGATTTTTAGTTTTCCCAATTTATACGCCCATGAGTGGAAGTGCCCTATGCTCTCTAAGCTGAGTTTTTTGGAGGTTTCAGGACACACCGTACACTTCTCCAGAGTAGCTGTTGGCAATGTACATCCCGCCCATCAGCGTAGCCAGGCTCCCGTTTCTCCATGGCCTGTCCTGCATTTCTGGTTTTGACACTTTAGTCAGCATGGCCCTTTTGACCGATGGGAAGCGAGACTTCTTTGTAGCGCTGATTTGCCTTTCCAGGTTGCTTGGTTGGCCAAAAAGGGCGTATGCGTTTTTTCCTGAATATATTCAGGAAAAAACGCATACGCCCTTTTTGGCCAAGGGCTTCATTGTCGAGGTTTTGCCGCTTTTCCTGTGCTTTAAAGCCGATTCGAATCTCCCTCCTGAAATCTGTTTCCTGCAATTCTGCCTTGCTTTCCATTCCTCTTCGTTGCCTTCCCTCAATATATTTGTGGACCAGAGTTATCATTTATAAGTCTGCAGGTTTGTGAATTGCAGTGCCCCTGAGCTCCATTTTTCAACTCGCTTTCTTGCGAGCTGGCCGCAAAAGCGCAGGATTGCTTCAGGCCCTATTCTGGTCCCGGGCGGCAGGCTGAGCCTGTGGTTAATTCTTCTTCCTGATGGGAAAATAGAGTGACCTGTGCCTGTCCCGATACCTAGAGCTAGTCTCTCATTGGTTCCCCCTCTTCCCGTTCATCCTCAGGACAAATTGCAACCTGTACGGAACAGGAGGTTAAAGGTGCTGATTCTCCAAGGAGGGAGATTGCAAGTAAAGCGGCTGGAATGGCGAACCCGAGCACAAGGAGATGAGAAAAGAGGTGCGTTTTGGAAACCTTTCCCGATCACACGGTGTACCATCTTCTGGGTTTCTCATGCATGTTTTCGATATAGGAAGATGCCCTTGAACCTGGAGATTTGGGACCCATGGGATGGTTACCATGCAGTATTACTTTAAAGGGTCTGTGTTTCCTCACCCAACCTCACCAAACCTCTCAGCCCCAAGAGTGTCCACCCTTATGTCTCCATCAGCCGTGGGTCTAGATATGGTCAATCCAGGTGGCATCACAGCCCCTGAACGAATTTTGTAAGAATTTCTCTCTCTTTCACTGTCTTTGTTTCACGGGTTTTTAAAAGTAATTGATTTTTATAATGTGGTTTAGCTGCTTTCCTCTGCTGTGTTTCTGCCGCTTTACACCCACTTGACTCACTTACAGAGAGATATCAAAACATAGGTTTTAAGATTCTTACTAGTCAGATATATTCTTGGGCGGTGAATAGGGGGTGTTGAGTCCAATTCACTGAGCAAGGAGTAGGTCTTGTCTATTACATATTGGCTTTATGGAACGGTATCTGACCTGATTTGAAACCCTTGTTTTATGCATCACCCCACCTCACCTTTCCCGTTAAGCAGCCATAGTGTGTTTTCTAAACGTGGGACTCTGTTCTGTTTTGTAATTCAGTTCAAGGGTAGCGGTTTTTACATTCCCTCTATAAGTGATATCTTATGATAAGTGTCTTTTTCTGTATGACTTATTTCACTTAGAATCGTCATACCTAAATCCACTCATCATGCTGCTACTAGCCTTATGACGTTGTTTTCATGGCTGAGTGATATTCCATTGTACATAAGGACCACAACTTCTTTATCCATTTTTCTCTTTCCTGGGATATTTAAGGTGTAACGAAGTGGAGGTTCTTGTCAACAGAGCAGCCCTAAACTTTGGGGTGCCTGTGTCTTGCTGATTTTTAGTTTTCCCAATTTATACGCCCATGAGTGGAAGTGCCCTGTGCTCTCTAAGCTGAGTTTTTTGGAGGTTTCAGGACACACCGTACACTTCTCCAGAGTGGCTGTTTGCAATTTACATCCCGCCCATCAGCGTAGCCAGGCTCCCGTTTCTCCATGGCCTGTCCTGCATTTCTGGTTTTGACACTTTATTCAGCATGGCCCTTTTGACCGATGGGAAGCGAGACTTCTTTGTAGCGCTGATTTTCCTTTCCAGGTTGCTTGGTTGGCCAAAAAGGGCGTATGCGTTTTTTCCTGAATATATTCAGGAAAAAACGCATACGCCCTTTTTGGCCAAGGGCTTCATTGTCGAGGTTTCGCCGCTTTTCCTGTGCTTTAAAGGCGATTCGAATCTCCCTCCTGAAATCTGTTTCCTGCAATTCTGCCTTGCTTTCCATTCCTCTTCGTTACCTTCCCTCAATATATTTGTGGACGAGAGTTATCATTTATAAGTCTGCAGGTTTGTGAATTGCAGTGCCCCTGAGCTCCATTTTTCAACTCACTTTCTTGGGAGCTGGCCGCAAAAGCGCAAGATTGCTTCAGGCCCTATTCTGGTCCCGGGCGGCAGGCTGAGCCTGTGGTTAATTCTTCTTCCTGATGGGAAAATAGAGTGACCTGTGCCTGTCCCGATACCTAGAGCTAGTCTCTCATTGGTTCCCCCTCTTCCCGTTCATCCTCAGGACAAATTGCAACCTGTACGGAACAGGAGGTTAAAGGTGCTGATTCTCCAAGGAGGGAGATTGCTAGTAAAGCGGCTGGAATGGCGAACCCGAGCACAAGGAGATGAGAAAAGAGGTGCGTTTTGGAAACCTTTCCCGATCACACGGTGTACCATCTTCTGGGTTTCTCATGCATGTTTTCGATGTAGGAAGATGCCCTTGAACCTGGAGATTTGGAACCCATGGGATGGGTACCATGCAGTATTACTTTAAGGGGTCTGTGTTTCCTCACCCAACCTCACCAAACCTCTCAGCCCCAAGAGTGTCCACCCTTATGTCTCAATCAGCTGTGGGTCTAGATATGGTCAATCCAGGTGGCATCACAGCCCCTGAACGAATTTTGTAAGAATTTCTCTCTCTTTCACTGTCTTTGTTTCACGGGTTTTTAAAAGTAATTGATTTTTATAATGTGGTTTAGCTGCTTTCCTCTGCTGTGTTTCTGCCGCTTTACACCCACTTGACTCACTTACAGAGAGATATCAAAACATAGGTTTTAAGATTCTTACTAGTCAGATATATTCTTGGGCGGTGAATAGTGGGTGTTGAGTCCAATTCACTGAGCAAGGAGTAGGTCTTGTCTATTACATATTGGCTGTATGGAACGGTATCTGAGCTAATTTGAAACCCGTGTTTTATGCATCACCCCACCTCACCTTTCCCGTGAAGCAGCCATAGTGTGTTTTCTAAACGTGGGACTCTGTTCTGTTTTGTAATTCAGTTCAAGGGTAGCGGTTTTTACATTCCCTCTATAAGTGATATCTTATGATAAGTGTCTTTTTCTGTATGACTTATTTCACTTAGAATCGTCATACCTAAATCCACTCATCATGCTGCTACTAGCCTTTTGACGTTGGTTTCATGGCTGAGTGATATTCCATTGTACATAAGGACCACAACTTCTTTATCCATTTTTCTCTTTCCTGGGATATTTAAGGTGTAACGAAGTGGAGGTTCTTGTCAACAGAGCAGCCCTAAACTTTGGGGTGCCTGTGTCTTGCTGATTTTTAGTTTTCCCAATTTATACGCCCATGAGTGGAAGTGCCCTATGCTCTCTAAGCTGAGTTTTTTGGAGGTTTCAGGACACACCGTACACTTCTCCAGAGTGGCTGTTGGCAATTTACATCCCGCCCATCAGCGTAGCCAGGCTCCCGTTTCTCCATGGCCTGTCCTGCATTTCTGGTTTTGACACTTTATTCAGCATGGCCCTTTTGACCGATGGGAAGCGAGACTTCTTTGTAGCGCTGATTTGCCTTTCCAGGTTGCTTGGTTGGCCAAAAAGGGCGTATGCGTTTTTTCCTGAATATATTCAGGAAAAAACGCATACGCCCTTTTTGGCCAAGGGCTTCATTGTCGAGGTTTCGCCGCTTTTCCTGTGCTTTAAAGGCGATTCGAATCTCCCTCCTGAAATCTGTTTCCTGCAATTCTGCCTTGCTTTCCATTCCTCTTCGTTACCTTCCCTCAATATATTTGTGGACGAGAGTTATCATTTATAAGTCTGCAGGTTTGTGAATTGCAGTGCCCCTGAGCTCCATTTTTCAACTCACTTTCTTGGGAGCTGGCCGCAAAAGCGCAAGATTGCTTCAGGCCCTATTCTGGTCCCGGGCGGCAGGCTGAGCCTGTGGTTAATTCTTCTTCCTGATGGGAAAATAGAGTGACCTGTGCCTGTCCCGATACCTAGAGCTAGTCTCTCATTGGTTACCCCTCTTCCCGTTCATCCTCAGGACAAATTGCAACCTGTACGGAACAGGAGGTTAAAGGTGCTGATTCTCCAAGGAGGGAGATTGCTAGTAAAGCGGCTGGAATGGCGAACCCGAGCACAAGGAGATGAGAAAAGAGGTGCGTTTTGGAAACCTTTCCCGATCACACGGTGTACCATCTTCTGGGTTTCTCATGCATGTTTTCGATGTAGGAAGATGCCCTTGAACCTGGAGATTTGGGACCCATGGGATGGGTACCATGCAGTATTACTTTAAAGGGTCTGTGTTTCCTCACCCAACCTCACCAAACCTCTCAGCCCCAAGAGTGTCCACCCTTATGTCTCAATCAGCTGTGGGTCTAGATATGGTCAATCCAGGTGGCATCACAGCCCCTGAACGAATTTTGTAAGAATTTCTCTCTCTTTCACTGTCTTTGTTTCACGGGTTTTTAAAAGTAATTGATTTTTATAATGTAGTTTAGCTGCTTTCCTCTGCTGTGTTTCTGCCGCTTTACACTCACTTGACTCACTTACAGAGAGATATCAAAACATAGGTTTTAAGATTCTTACTAGTCAGATATATTCTTGGGCGGTGAATAGGGGGTGTTGAGTCCAATTCACTGAGCAAGGAGTAGGTCTTGTCTATTACATATTGGCTTTATGGAACGGTATCTGAGCTAATTTGAAACCCGTGTTTTATGCATCACCCCACCTCACCTTTCCCGTGAAGCAGCCATAGTGTGTTTTCTAAACGTGGGACTCTGTTCTGTTTTGTAATTCAGTTCAAGGGTAGCGGTTTTTACATTCCCTCTATAAGTGATATCTTATGATAAGTGTCTTTTTCTGTATGACTTATTTCACTTAGAATCGTCATACCTAAATCCACTCATCATGCTGCTACTAGCCTTATGACGTTGGTTTCATGGCTGAGTGATATTCCATTGTACATAAGGACCACAACTTCTTTATCCATTTTTCTCTTTCCTGGGATATTTAAGGTGTAACGAAGTGGAGGTTCTTGTCAACAGAGCAGCCCTAAACTTTGGGGTGCCTTTGTCTTGCTGATTTTTAGTTTTCCCAATTTATACGCCCATGAGTGGAAGTGCCCTATGCTCTCTAAGCTGAGTTTTTTGGAGGTTTCAGGACACACCGTACACTTCTCCAGAGTAGCTGTTGGCAATGTACATCCCGCCCATCAGCGTAGCCAGGCTCCCGTTTCTCCATGGCCTGTCCTGCATTTCTGGTTTTGACACTTTAGTCAGCATGGCCCTTTTGACCGATGGGAAGCGAGACTTCTTTGTAGCGCTGATTTGCCTTTCCAGGTTGCTTGGTTGGCCAAAAAGGGCGTATGCGTTTTTTCCTGAATATATTCAGGAAAAAACGCCTACGCCCTTTTTGGCCAAGGGCTTCATTGTCGAGGTTTTGCCGCTTTTCCTGTGCTTTAAAGCCGATTCGAATCTCCCTCCTGAAATCTGTTTCCTGCAATTCTGCCTTGCTTTCCATTCCTCTTCGTTGCCTTCCCTCAATATATTTGTGGACCAGAGTTATCATTTATAAGTCTGCAGGTTTGTGAATTGCAGTGCCCCTGAGCTCCATTTTTCAACTCGCTTTCTTGGGAGCTGGCCGCAAAAGCGCAGGATTGCTTCAGGCCCTATTCTGGTCCCGGGCGGCAGGCTGAGCCTGTGGTTAATTCTTCTTCCTGATGGGAAAATAGAGTGACCTGTGCCTGTCCCGATACCTAGAGCTAGTCTCTCATTGGTTCCCCCTCTTCCCGTTCATCCTCAGGACAAATTGCAACCTGTACGGAACAGGAGGTTAAAGGTGCTGATTCTCCAAGGAGGGAGATTGCAAGTAAAGCGGCTGGAATGGCGAACCCGAGCACAAGGATATGAGAAAAGAGGTGCGTTTTGGAAACCTTTCCCGATCACACGGTGTACCATCTTCTGGGTTTCTCATGCATGTTTTCGATATAGGAAGATGCCCTTGAACCTGGAGATTTGGGACCCATGGGATGGTTACCATGCAGTATTACTTTAAAGGGTCTGTGTTTCCTCACCCAACCTCACCAAACCTCTCAGCCCCAAGAGTGTCCACCCTTATGTCTCAATCAGCTGTGGGTCTAGATATGGTCAATCCAGGTGGCATCACAGCCCCTGAACGAATTTTGTAAGAATTTCTCTCTCTTTCACTGTCTTTGTTTCACGGGTTTTTAAAAGTAATTGATTTTTATAATGTGGTTTAGCTGCTTTCCTCTGCTGTGTTTCTGCCGCTTTACACCCACTTGACTCACTTACAGAGAGATATCAAAACATAGGTTTTAAGATTCTTACTAGTCAGATATATTCTTGGGCGGTGAATAGGGGGTGTTGAGTACAATTCACTGAGCAAGGAGTAGGTCTTGTCTATTACATATTGGCTGTATGGAACGGTATCTGAGCTAATTTGAAACCCGTGTTTTATGCATCACCCCACCTCACCTTTCCCGTGAAGCAGCCATAGTGTGTTTTCTAAACGTGGGACTCTGTTCTGTTTTGTAATTCAGTTCAAGGGTAGCGGTTTTTACATTCCCTCTATAAGTGATATCTTATGATAAGTGTCTTTTTCTGTATGACTTATTTCACTTAGAATCGTCATACCTAAATCCACTCATCATGCTGCTACTAGCCTTATGACGTTGGTTTCATGGCTGAGTGATATTCCATTGTACATAAGGACCACAACTTCTTTATCCATTTTTCTCTTTCCTGGGATATTTAAGGTGTAACGAAGTGGAGGTTCTTGTCAACAGAGCAGCCCTAAACTTTGGGGTGCCTGTGTCTTGCTGATTTTTAGTTTTCCCAATTTATACGCCCATGAGTGGAAGTGCCCTATGCTCTCTAAGCTGAGTTTTTTGGAGGTTTCAGGACACACCGTACACTTCTCCAGAGTGGCTGTTGGCAATTTACATCCCGCCCATCAGCGTAGCCAGGCTCCCGTTTCTCCATGGCCTGTCCTGCATTTCTGGTTTTGACACTTTATTCAGCATGGCCCTTTTGACCGATGGGAAGCGAGACTTCTTTGTAGCGCTGATTTGCCTTTCCAGGTTGCTTGGTTGGCCAAAAAGGGCGTATGCGTTTTTTCCTGAATATATTCAGGAAAAAACGCATACGCCCTTTTTGGCCAAGGGCTTCATTGTCGAGGTTTCGCCGCTTTTCCTGTGCTTTAAAGGCGATTCGAATCTCCCTCCTGAAATCTGTTTCCTGCAATTCTGCCTTGCTTTCCATTCCTCTTCGTTACCTTCCCTCAATATATTTGTGGACGAGAGTTATCATTTATAAGTCTGCAGGTTTGTGAATTGCAGTGCCCCTGAGCTCCATTTTTCAACTCACTTTCTTGGGAGCTGGCCGCAAAAGCGCAAGATTGCTTCAGGCCCTATTCTGGTCCCGGGCGGCAGGCTGAGCCTGTGGTTAATTCTTCTTCCTGATGGGAAAATAGAGTGACCTGTGCCTGTCCCGATACCTAGAGCTAGTCTCTCATTGGTTACCCCTCTTCCCGTTCATCCTCAGGACAAATTGCAACCTGTACGGAACAGGAGGTTAAAGGTGCTGATTCTCCAAGGAGGGAGATTGCTAGTAAAGCGGCTGGAATGGCGAACCCGAGCACAAGGAGATGAGAAAAGAGGTGCGTTTTGGAAACCTTTCCCGATCACACGGTGTACCATCTTCTGGGTTTCTCATGCATGTTTTCGATGTAGGAAGATGCCCTTGAACCTGGAGATTTGGGACCCATGGGATGGGTACCATGCAGTATTACTTTAAAGGGTCTGTGTTTCCTCACCCAACCTCACCAAACCTCTCAGCCCCAAGAGTGTCCACCCTTATGTCTCAATCAGCTGTGGGTCTAGATATGGTCAATCCAGGTGGCATCACAGCCCCTGAACGAATTTTGTAAGAATTTCTCTCTCTTTCACTGTCTTTGTTTCACGGGTTTTTAAAAGTAATTGATTTTTATAATGTAGTTTAGCTGCTTTCCTCTGCTGTGTTTCTGCCGCTTTACACTCACTTGACTCACTTACAGAGAGATATCAAAACATAGGTTTTAAGATTCTTACTAGTCAGATATATTCTTGGGCGGTGAATAGGGGGTGTTGAGTCCAATTCACTGAGCAAGGAGTAGGTCTTGTCTATTACATATTGGCTTTATGGAACGGTATCTGAGCTAATTTGAAACCCGTGTTTTATGCATCACCCCACCTCACCTTTCCCGTGAAGCAGCCATAGTGTGTTTTCTAAACGTGGGACTCTGTTCTGTTTTGTAATTCAGTTCAAGGGTAGCGGTTTTTACATTCCCTCTATAAGTGATATCTTATGATAAGTGTCTTTTTCTGTATGACTTATTTCACTTAGAATCGTCATACCTAAATCCACTCATCATGCTGCTACTAGCCTTATGACGTTGGTTTCATGGCTGAGTGATATTCCATTGTACATAAGGACCACAACTTCTTTATCCATTTTTCTCTTTCCTGGGATATTTAAGGTGTAACGAAGTGGAGGTTCTTGTCAACAGAGCAGCCCTAAACTTTGGGGTGCCTGTGTCTTGCTGATTTTTAGTTTTCCCAATTTATACGCCCATGAGTGGAAGTGCCCTATGCTCTCTAAGCTGAGTTTTTTGGAGGTTTCAGGACACACCGTACACTTCTCCAGAGTAGCTGTTGGCAATGTACATCCCGCCCATCAGCGTAGCCAGGCTCCCGTTTCTCCATGGCCTGTCCTGCATTTCTGGTTTTGACACTTTAGTCAGCATGGCCCTTTTGACCGATGGGAAGCGAGACTTCTTTGTAGCGCTGATTTGCCTTTCCAGGTTGCTTGGTTGGCCAAAAAGGGCGTATGCGTTTTTTCCTGAATATATTCAGGAAAAAACGCATACGCCCTTTTTGGCCAAGGGCTTCATTGTCGAGGTTTTGCCGCTTTTCCTGTGCTTTAAAGCCGATTCGAATCTCCCTCCTGAAATCTGTTTCCTGCAATTCTGCCTTGCTTTCCATTCCTCTTCGTTGCCTTCCCTCAATATATTTGTGGACCAGAGTTATCATTTATAAGTCTGCAGGTTTGTGAATTGCAGTGCCCCTGAGCTCCATTTTTCAACTCGCTTTCTTGCGAGCTGGCCGCAAAAGCGCAGGATTGCTTCAGGCCCTATTCTGGTCCCGGGCGGCAGGCTGAGCCTGTGGTTAATTCTTCTTCCTGATGGGAAAATAGAGTGACCTGTGCCTGTCCCGATACCTAGAGCTAGTCTCTCATTGGTTCCCCCTCTTCCCGTTCATCCTCAGGACAAATTGCAACCTGTACGGAACAGGAGGTTAAAGGTGCTGATTCTCCAAGGAGGGAGATTGCAAGTAAAGCGGCTGGAATGGCGAACCCGAGCACAAGGAGATGAGAAAAGAGGTGCGTTTTGGAAACCTTTCCCGATCACACGGTGTACCATCTTCTGGGTTTCTCATGCATGTTTTCGATATAGGAAGATGCCCTTGAACCTGGAGATTTGGGACCCATGGGATGGTTACCATGCAGTATTACTTTAAAGGGTCTGTGTTTCCTCACCCAACCTCACCAAACCTCTCAGCCCCAAGAGTGTCCACCCTTATGTCTCAATCAGCTGTGGGTCTAGATATGGTCAATCCAGGTGGCATCACAGCCCCTGAACGAATTTTGTAAGAATTTCTCTCTCTTTCACTGTCTTTGTTTCACGGGTTTTTAAAAGTAATTGATTTTTATAATGTGGTTTAGCTGCTTTCCTCTGCTGTGTTTCTGCCGCTTTACACCCACTTGACTCACTTACAGAGAGATATCAAAACATAGGTTTTAAGATTCTTACTAGTCAGATATATTCTTGGGCGGTGAATAGGGGGTGTTGAGTACAATTCACTGAGCAAGGAGTAGGTCTTGTCTATTACATATTGGCTTTATGGAACGGTATCTGAGCTAATTTGAAACCCGTGTTTTATGCATCACCCCACCTCACCTTTCCCGTGAAGCAGCCATAGTGTGTTTTCTAAACGTGGGACTCTGTTCTGTTTTGTAATTCAGTTCAAGGGTAGCGGTTTTTACATTCCCTCTATAAGTGATATCTTATGATAAGTGTCTTTTTCTGTATGACTTATTTCACTTAGAATCGTCATACCTAAATCCACTCATCATGCTGCTACTAGCCTTATGACGTTGGTTTCATGGCTGAGTGATATTCCATTGTACATAAGGACCACAACTTCTTTATCCATTTTTCTCTTTCCTGGGATATTTAAGGTGTAACGAAGTGGAGGTTCTTGTCAACAGAGCAGCCCTAAACTTTGGGGTGCCTGTGTCTTGCTGATTTTTAGTTTTCCCAATTTATACGCCCATGAGTGGAAGTGCCCTGTGCTCTCTAAGCTGAGTTTTTTGGAGGTTTCAGGACACACCGTACACTTCTCCAGAGTGGCTGTTGGCAATTTACATCCCGCCCATCAGCGTAGCCAGGCTCCCGTTTCTCCATGGCCTGTCCTGCATTTCTGGTTTTGACACTTTATTCAGCATGGCCCTTTTGACCGATGGGAAGCGAGACTTCTTTGTAGCGCTGATTTGCCTTTCCAGGTTGCTTGGTTGGCCAAAAAGGGCGTATGCGTTTTTTCCTGAATATATTCAGGAAAAAACGCATACGCCCTTTTTGGCCAAGGGCTTCATTGTCGAGGTTTTGCCGCTTTTCCTGTGCTTTAAAGGCGATTCGAATCTCCCTCCTGAAATCTGTTTCCTGCAATTCTGCCTTGCTTTCCATTCCTCTTCGTTACCTTCCCTCAATATATTTGTGGACGAGAGTTATCATTTATAAGTCTGCAGGTTTGTGAATTGCAGTGCCCCTGAGCTCCATTTTTCAACTCACTTTCTTGGGAGCTGGCCGCAAAAGCGCAAGATTGCTTCAGGCCCTATTCTGGTCCCGGGCGGCAGGCTGAGCCTGTGGTTAATTCTTCTTCCTGATGGGAAAATAGAGTGACCTGTGCCTGTCCCGATACCTAGAGCTAGTCTCTCATTGGTTCCCCCTCTTCCCGTTCATCCTCAGGACAAATTGCAACCAGTACGGAACAGGAGGTTAAAGGTGCTGATTCTCCAAGGAGGGAGATTGCTAGTAAAGCGGCTGGAATGGCGAACCCGAGCACAAGGAGATGAGAAAAGAGGTGCGTTTTGGAAACCTTTCCCGATCACACGGTGTACCATCTTCTGGGTTTCTCATGCATGTTTTCGACGTAGGAAGATGCCCTTGAACCTGGAGATTTGGGACCCATGGGATGGGTACCATGCAGTATTACTTTAAAGGGTCTGTGTTTCCTCACCCAACCTCACCAAACCTCTCAGCCCCAAGAGTGTCCACCCTTATGTCTCAATCAGCTGTGGGTCTAGATATGGTCAATCCAGGTGGCATCACAGCCCCTGAACGAATTTTGTAAGAATTTCTCTCTCTTTCACTGTCTTTGTTTCACGGGTTTTTAAAAGTAATTGATTTTTATAATGTGGTTTAGCTGCTTTCCTCTGCTGTGTTTCTGCCGCTTTACACCCACTTGACTCACTTACAGAGAGATATCAAAACATAGGTTTTAAGATTCTTACTAGTCAGATATATTCTTGGGCGGTGAATAGGGGGTGTTGAGTCCAATTCACTGATCAAGGAGTAGGTCTTGTCTATTACATATTGGGTTTATGGAACGGTATCTGACCTAATTTGAAACCCTTGTTTTATGCATCACCCCACCTCACCTTTCCCGTGAAGCAGCCATAGTGTGTTTTCTAAACGTGGGACTCTGTTCTGTTTTGTAATTCAGTTCAAGGGTAGCGGTTTTTACATTCCCTCTATAAGTGATATCCTATGATAAGTGTCTTTTTCTGTATGACTTATTTCACTTAGAATCGTCATACCTAAATCCACTCATCATGCTGCTACTAGCCTTATGACGTTGGTTTCATGGCTGAGTGATATTCCATTGTACATAAGGACCACAACGTCTTTATCCATTTTTCTCTTTCCTGGGATATTTAAGGTGTAACGAAGTGGAGGTTCTTGTCAACAGAGCAGCCCTAAACTTTGGGGTGCCTGTGTCTTGCTGATTTTTAGTTTTCCCAATTTATACGCCCATGAGTGGAAGTGCCCTTTGCTCTCTAAGCTGAGTTTTTTTAGAGGTTTCAGGACACACCGTACACTTCTCCAGAGTGGCTGTTGGCAATTTACATCCCGCCCATCAGCGTAGCCAGGCTCCCGTTTCTCCATGGCCTGTCCTGCATTTCTGGTTTGGACACTTTATTCAGCATGGCCCTTTTGACCGATGGGAAGCGAGACTTCTTTGTAGCGCTGATTTGCCTTTCCAGGTTGCTTGGTTGGCCAAAAAGGGCGTATGCGTTTTTTCCTGAATATATTCAGGAAAAAACGCATACGCCCTTTTTGGCCAAGGGCTTCATTGTCGAGGTTTTGCCGCTTTTCCTGTGCTTTAAAGGCGATTCGAATCTCCCTCCTGAAATCTGTTTCCTGCAATTCTGCCTTGCTTTCCATTCCTCTTCGTTACCTTCCCTCAATATATTTGTGGACGAGAGTTATCATTTATAAGTCTGCAGGTTTGTGAATTGCAGTGCCCCTGAGCTCCATTTTTCAACTCACTTTCTTGGGAGCTGGCCGCAAAAGCGCAAGATTGCTTCAGGCCCTATTCTGGTCCCGGGCGGCAGGCTGAGCCTGTGGTTAATTCTTCTTCCTGATGGGAAAATAGAGTGACCTGTGCCTGTCCCGATACCTAGAGCTAGTCTCTCATTGGTTACCCCTCTTCCCGTTCATCCTCAGGACAAATTGCAACCTGTACGGAACAGGAGGTTAAAGGTGCTGATTCTCCAAGGAGGGAGATTGCTAGTAAAGCGGCTGGAATGGCGAACCCGAGCACAAGGAGATGAGAAAAGAGGTGCGTTTTGGAAACCTTTCCCGATCACACGGTGTACCATCTTCTGGGTTTCTCATGCATGTTTTTGATGTAGGAAGATGCCCTTGAACCTGGAGATTTGGGACCCATGGGATGGGTACCATGCAGTATTACTTTAAAGGGTCTGTGTTTCCTCACCCAACCTCACCAAACCTCTCAGCCCCAAGAGTGTCCACCCTTATGTCTCAATCAGCTGTGGGTCTAGATATGGTCAATCCAGGTGGCATCACAGCCCCTGAACGAATTTTGTAAGAATTTCTCTCTCTTTCACTGTCTTTGTTTCACGGGTTTTTAAAAGTAATTGATTTTTATAATGTGGTATAGCTGCTTTCCTCTGCTGTGTTTCTGCCGCTTTACACCCACTTGAATCACTTACAGAGAGATATCAAAACATAGGTTTTAAGATTCTTACTAGTCAGATATATTCTTGGGCGGTGAATAGGGGGTGTTGAGTCCAATTCACTGAGCAAGGAGTAGGTCTTGTCTATTACATATTGGCTGTATGGAACGGTATCTGAGCTAATTTGAAACCCGTGTTTTATGCATCACCCCACCTCACCTTTCCCGTGAAGCAGCCATAGTGTGTTTTCTAAACGTGGGACTCTGTTCTGTTTTGTAATTCAGTTCAAGGGTAGCGGTTTTTACATTCCCTCTATAAGTGATATCTTATAATAAGTGTCTTTTTCTGTATGACTTATTTCACTTAGAATCGTCATACCTAAATCCACTCATCATGCTGCTACTAGCCTTATGACGTTGGTTTCATGGCTGAGTGATATTCCATTGTACATAAGGACCACAACTTCTTTATCCATTTTTCTCTTTCCTGGGATATTTAAGGTGTAACGAAGTGGAGGTTCTTGTCAACAGAGCAGCCCTAAACTTTGGGGTGCCTGTGTCTTGCTGATTTTTAGTTTTCCCAATTTATACGCCCATGAGTGGAAGTGCCCTATGCTCTCTAAGCTGAGTTTTTTGGAGGTTTCAGGACACACCGTACACTTCTCCAGAGTAGCTGTTGGCAATGTACATCCCGCCCATCAGCGTAGCCAGGCTCCCGTTTCTCCATGGCCTGTCCTGCATTTCTGGTTTTGACACTTTAGTCAGCATGGCCCTTTTGACCGATGGGAAGCGAGACTTCTTTGTAGCGCTGATTTGCCTTTCCAGGTTGCTTGGTTGGCCAAAAAGGGCGTATGCGTTTTTTCCTGAATATATTCAGGAAAAAACGCATACGCCCTTTTTGGCCAAGGGCTTCATTGTCGAGGTTTTGCCGCTTTTCCTGTGCTTTAAAGCCGATTCGAATCTCCCTCCTGAAATCTGTTTCCTGCAATTCTGCCTTGCTTTCCATTCCTCTTCGTTGCCTTCCCTCAATATATTTGTGGACCAGAGTTATCATTTATAAGTCTGCAGGTTTGTGAATTGCAGTGCCCCTGAGCTCCATTTTTCAACTCGCTTTCTTGGGAGCTGGCCGCAAAAGCGCAGGATTGCTTCAGGCCCTATTCTGGTCCCGGGCGGCAGGCTGAGCCTGTGGTTAATTCTTCTTCCTGATGGGAAAATAGAGTGACCTGTGCCTGTCCCGATACCTAGAGCTAGTCTCTCATTGGTTCCCCCTCTTCCCGTTCATCCTCAGGACAAATTGCAACCTGTACGGAACAGGAGGTTAAAGGTGCTGATTCTCCAAGGAGGGAGATTGCAAGTAAAGCGGCTGGAATGGCGAACCCGAGCACAAGGAGATGAGAAAAGAGGTGCGTTTTGGAAACCTTTCCCGATCACACGGTGTACCATCTTCTGGGTTTCTCATGCATGTTTTCGATATAGGAAGATGCCCTTGAACCTGGAGATTTGGGACCCATGGGATGGTTACCATGCAGTATTACTTTAAAGGGTCTGTGTTTCCTCACCCAACCTCACCAAACCTCTCAGCCCCAAGAGTGTCCACCCTTATGTCTCCATCAGCCGTGGGTCTAGATATGGTCAATCCAGGTGGCATCACAGCCCCTGAACGAATTTTGTAAGAATTTCTCTCTCTTTCACTGTCTTTGTTTCACGGGTTTTTAAAAGTAATTGATTTTTATAATGTGGTTTAGCTGCTTTCCTCTGCTGTGTTTCTGCCGCTTTACACCCACTTGACTCACTTACAGAGAGATATCAAAACATAGGTTTTAAGATTCTTACTAGTCAGATATATTCTTGGGCGGTGAATAGGGGGTGTTGAGTCCAATTCACTGAGCAAGGAGTAGGTCTTGTCTATTACATATTGGCTTTATGGAACGGTATCTGACCTGATTTGAAACCCTTGTTTTATGCATCACCCCACCTCACCTTTCCCGTTAAGCAGCCATAGTGTGTTTTCTAAACGTGGGACTCTGTTCTGTTTTGTAATTCAGTTCAAGGGTAGCGGTTTTTACATTCCCTCTATAAGTGATATCTTATGATAAGTGTCTTTTTCTGTATGACTTATTTCACTTAGAATCGTCATACCTAAATCCACTCATCATGCTGCTACTAGCCTTATGACGTTGTTTTCATGGCTGAGTGATATTCCATTGTACATAAGGACCACAACTTCTTTATCCATTTTTCTCTTTCCTGGGATATTTAAGGTGTAACGAAGTGGAGGTTCTTGTCAACAGAGCAGCCCTAAACTTTGGGGTGCCTGTGTCTTGCTGATTTTTAGTTTTCCCAATTTATACGCCCATGAGTGGAAGTGCCCTGTGCTCTCTAAGCTGAGTTTTTTGGAGGTTTCAGGACACACCGTACACTTCTCCAGAGTGGCTGTTGGCAATTTACATCCCGCCCATCAGCGTAGCCAGGCTCCCGTTTCTCCATGGCCTGTCCTGCATTTCTGGTTTTGACACTTTATTCAGCATGGCCCTTTTGACCGATGGGAAGCGAGACTTCTTTGTAGCGCTGATTTTCCTTTCCAGGTTGCTTGGTTGGCCAAAAAGGGCGTATGCGTTTTTTCCTGAATATATTCAGGAAAAAACGCATACGCCCTTTTTGGCCAAGGGCTTCATTGTCGAGGTTTCGCCGCTTTTCCTGTGCTTTAAAGGCGATTCGAATCTCCCTCCTGAAATCTGTTTCCTGCAATTCTGCCTTGCTTTCCATTCCTCTTCGTTACCTTCCCTCAATATATTTGTGGACGAGAGTTATCATTTATAAGTCTGCAGGTTTGTGAATTGCAGTGCCCCTGAGCTCCATTTTTCAACTCACTTTCTTGGGAGCTGGCCGCAAAAGCGCAAGATTGCTTCAGGCCCTATTCTGGTCCCGGGCGGCAGGCTGAGCCTGTGGTTAATTCTTCTTCCTGATGGGAAAATAGAGTGACCTGTGCCTGTCCCGATACCTAGAGCTAGTCTCTCATTGGTTCCCCCTCTTCCCGTTCATCCTCAGGACAAATTGCAACCTGTACGGAACAGGAGGTTAAAGGTGCTGATTCTCCAAGGAGGGAGATTGCTAGTAAAGCGGCTGGAATGGCGAACCCGAGCACAAGGAGATGAGAAAAGAGGTGCGTTTTGGAAACCTTTCCCGATCACACGGTGTACCATCTTCTGGGTTTCTCATGCATGTTTTCGATGTAGGAAGATGCCCTTGAACCTGGAGATTTGGAACCCATGGGATGGGTACCATGCAGTATTACTTTAAGGGGTCTGTGTTTCCTCACCCAACCTCACCAAACCTCTCAGCCCCAAGAGTGTCCACCCTTATGTCTCAATCAGCTGTGGGTCTAGATATGGTCAATCCAGGTGGCATCACAGCCCCTGAACGAATTTTGTAAGAATTTCTCTCTCTTTCACTGTCTTTGTTTCACGGGTTTTTAAAAGTAATTGATTTTTATAATGTGGTTTAGCTGCTTTCCTCTGCTGTGTTTCTGCCGCTTTACACCCACTTGACTCACTTACAGAGAGATATCAAAACATAGGTTTTAAGATTCTTACTAGTCAGATATATTCTTGGGCGGTGAATAGTGGGTGTTGAGTCCAATTCACTGAGCAAGGAGTAGGTCTTGTCTATTACATATTGGCTGTATGGAACGGTATCTGAGCTAATTTGAAACCCGTGTTTTATGCATCACCCCACCTCACCTTTCCCGTGAAGCAGCCATAGTGTGTTTTCTAAACGTGGGACTCTGTTCTGTTTTGTAATTCAGTTCAAGGGTAGCGGTTTTTACATTCCCTCTATAAGTGATATCTTATGATAAGTGTCTTTTTCTGTATGACTTATTTCACTTAGAATCGTCATACCTAAATCCACTCATCATGCTGCTACTAGCCTTATGACGTTGGTTTCATGGCTGAGTGATATTCCATTGTACATAAGGACCACAACTTCTTTATCCATTTTTCTCTTTCCTGGGATATTTAAGGTGTAACGAAGTGGAGGTTCTTGTCAACAGAGCAGCCCTAAACTTTGGGGTGCCTGTGTCTTGCTGATTTTTAGTTTTCCCAATTTATACGCCCATGAGTGGAAGTGCCCTATGCTCTCTAAGCTGAGTTTTTTGGAGGTTTCAGGACACACCGTACACTTCTCCAGAGTGGCTGTTGGCAATTTACATCCCGCCCATCAGCGTAGCCAGGCTCCCGTTTCTCCATGGCCTGTCCTGCATTTCTGGTTTTGACACTTTATTCAGCATGGCCCTTTTGACCGATGGGAAGCGAGACTTCTTTGTAGCGCTGATTTGCCTTTCCAGGTTGCTTGGTTGGCCAAAAAGGGCGTATGCGTTTTTTCCTGAATATATTCAGGAAAAAACGCATACGCCCTTTTTGGCCAAGGGCTTCATTGTCGAGGTTTCGCCGCTTTTCCTGTGCTTTAAAGGCGATTCGAATCTCCCTCCTGAAATCTGTTTCCTGCAATTCTGCCTTGCTTTCCATTCCTCTTCGTTACCTTCCCTCAATATATTTGTGGACGAGAGTTATCATTTATAAGTCTGCAGGTTTGTGAATTGCAGTGCCCCTGAGCTCCATTTTTCAACTCACTTTCTTGGGAGCTGGCCGCAAAAGCGCAAGATTGCTTCAGGCCCTATTCTGGTCCCGGGCGGCAGGCTGAGCCTGTGGTTAATTCTTCTTCCTGATGGGAAAATAGAGTGACCTGTGCCTGTCCCGATACCTAGAGCTAGTCTCTCATTGGTTACCCCTCTTCCCGTTCATCCTCAGGACAAATTGCAACCTGTACGGAACAGGAGGTTAAAGGTGCTGATTCTCCAAGGAGGGAGATTGCTAGTAAAGCGGCTGGAATGGCGAACCCGAGCACAAGGAGATGAGAAAAGAGGTGCGTTTTGGAAACCTTTCCCGATCACACGGTGTACCATCTTCTGGGTTTCTCATGCATGTTTTCGATGTAGGAAGATGCCCTTGAACCTGGAGATTTGGGACCCATGGGATGGGTACCATGCAGTATTACTTTAAAGGGTCTGTGTTTCCTCACCCAACCTCACCAAACCTCTCAGCCCCAAGAGTGTCCACCCTTATGTCTCAATCAGCTGTGGGTCTAGATATGGTCAATCCAGGTGGCATCACAGCCCCTGAACGAATTTTGTAAGAATTTCTCTCTCTTTCACTGTCTTTGTTTCACGGGTTTTTAAAAGTAATTGATTTTTATAATGTAGTTTAGCTGCTTTCCTCTGCTGTGTTTCTGCCGCTTTACACTCACTTGACTCACTTACAGAGAGATATCAAAACATAGGTTTTAAGATTCTTACTAGTCAGATATATTCTTGGGCGGTGAATAGGGGGTGTTGAGTCCAATTCACTGAGCAAGGAGTAGGTCTTGTCTATTACATATTGGCTTTATGGAACGGTATCTGAGCTAATTTGAAACCCGTGTTTTATGCATCACCCCACCTCACCTTTCCCGTGAAGCAGCCATAGTGTGTTTTCTAAACGTGGGACTCTGTTCTGTTTTGTAATTCAGTTCAAGGGTAGCGGTTTTTACATTCCCTCTATAAGTGATATCTTATGATAAGTGTCTTTTTCTGTATGACTTATTTCACTTAGAATCGTCATACCTAAATCCACTCATCATGCTGCTACTAGCCTTATGACGTTGGTTTCATGGCTGAGTGATATTCCATTGTACATAAGGACCACAACTTCTTTATCCATTTTTCTCTTTCCTGGGATATTTAAGGTGTAACGAAGTGGAGGTTCTTGTCAACAGAGCAGCCCTAAACTTTGGGGTGCCTGTGTCTTGCTGATTTTTAGTTTTCCCAATTTATACGCCCATGAGTGGAAGTGCCCTATGCTCTCTAAGCTGAGTTTTTTGGAGGTTTCAGGACACACCGTACACTTCTCCAGAGTAGCTGTTGGCAATGTACATCCCGCCCATCAGCGTAGCCAGGCTCCCGTTTCTCCATGGCCTGTCCTGCATTTCTGGTTTTGACACTTTAGTCAGCATGGCCCTTTTGACCGATGGGAAGCGAGACTTCTTTGTAGCGCTGATTTGCCTTTCCAGGTTGCTTGGTTGGCCAAAAAGGGCGTATGCGTTTTTTCCTGAATATATTCAGGAAAAAACGCATACGCCCTTTTTGGCCAAGGGCTTCATTGTCGAGGTTTTGCCGCTTTTCCTGTGCTTTAAAGCCGATTCGAATCTCCCTCCTGAAATCTGTTTCCTGCAATTCTGCCTTGCTTTCCATTCCTCTTCGTTGCCTTCCCTCAATATATTTGTGGACCAGAGTTATCATTTATAAGTCTGCAGGTTTGTGAATTGCAGTGCCCCTGAGCTCCATTTTTCAACTCGCTTTCTTGGGAGCTGGCCGCAAAAGCGCAGGATTGCTTCAGGCCCTATTCTGGTCCCGGGCGGCAGGCTGAGCCTGTGGTTAATTCTTCTTCCTGATGGGAAAATAGAGTGACCTGTGCCTGTCCCGATACCTAGAGCTAGTCTCTCATTGGTTCCCCCTCTTCCCGTTCATCCTCAGGACAAATTGCAACCTGTACGGAACAGGAGGTTAAAGGTGCTGATTCTCCAAGGAGGGAGATTGCAAGTAAAGCGGCTGGAATGGCGAACCCGAGCACAAGGATATGAGAAAAGAGGTGCGTTTTGGAAACCTTTCCCGATCACACGGTGTACCATCTTCTGGGTTTCTCATGCATGTTTTCGATATAGGAAGATGCCCTTGAACCTGGAGATTTGGGACCCATGGGATGGTTACCATGCAGTATTACTTTAAAGGGTCTGTGTTTCCTCACCCAACCTCACCAAACCTCTCAGCCCCAAGAGTGTCCACCCTTATGTCTCAATCAGATGTGGGTCTAGATATGGTCAATCCAGGTGGCATCACAGCCCCTGAACGAATTTTGTAAGAATTTCTCTCTCTTTCACTGTCTTTGTTTCACGGGTTTTTAAAAGTAATTGATTTTTATAATGTGGTTTAGCTGCTTTCCTCTGCTGTGTTTCTGCCGCTTTACACCCACTTGACTCACTTACAGAGAGATATCAAAACATAGGTTTTAAGATTCTTACTAGTCAGATATATTCTTGGGCGGTGAATAGGGGGTGTTGAGTCCAATTCACTGAGCAAGGAGTAGGTCTTGTCTATTACATATTGGCTTTATGGAACGGTATCTGACCTGATTTGAAACCCTTGTTTTATGCATCACCCCACCTCACCTTTCCCGTTAAGCAGACATAGTGTGTTTTCTAAACGTGGGACTCTGTTCTGTTTTGTAATTCAGTTCAAGGGTAGCGGTTTTTACATTCCCTCTATAAGTGATATCTTATGATAAGTGTCTTTTTCTGTATGACTTATTTCACTTAGAATCGTCATACCTAAATCCACTCATCATGCTGCTACTAGCCTTATGACGTTGGTTTCATGGCTGAGTGATATTCCATTGTACATAAGGACCACAACTTCTTTATCCATTTTTCTCTTTCCTGGGATATTTAAGGTGTAACGAAGTGGAGGTTCTTGTCAACAGAGCAGCCCTAAACTTTGGGGTGCCTGTGTCTTGCTGATTTTTAGTTTTCCCAATTTATACGCCCATGAGTGGAAGTGCCCTATGCTCTCTAAGCTGAGTTTTTTGGAGGTTTCAGGACACACCGTACACTTCTCCAGAGTGGCTGTTGGCAATTTACATCCCGCCCATCAGCGTAGCCAGGCTCCCGTTTCTCCATGGCCTGTCCTGCATTTCTGGTTTTGACACTTTATTCAGCATGGCCCTTTTGACCGATGGGAAGCGAGACTTCTTTGTAGCGCTGATTTGCCTTTCCAGGTTGCTTGGTTGGCCAAAAAGGGCGTATGCGTTTTTTCCTGAATATATTCAGGAAAAAACGCATACGCCCTTTTTGGCCAAGGGCTTCATTGTCGAGGTTTTGCCGCTTTTCCTGTGCTTTAAAGGCGATTCGAATCTCCCTCCTGAAATCTGTTTCCTGCAATTCTGCCTTGCTTTCCATTCCTCTTCGTTACCTTCCCTCAATATATTTGTGGACGAGAGTTATCATTTATAAGTCTGCAGGTTTGTGAATTGCAGTGCCCCTGAGCTCCATTTTTCAACTCACTTTCTTGGGAGCTGGCCGCAAAAGCGCAAGATTGCTTCAGGCCCTATTCTGGTCCCGGGCGGCAGGCTGAGCCTGTGGTTAATTCTTCTTCCTGATGGGAAAATAGAGTGACCTGTGCCTGTCCCGATACCTAGAGCTAGTCTCTCATTGGTTACCCCTCTTCCCGTTCATCCTCAGGACAAATTGCAACCTGTACGGAACAGGAGGTTAAAGGTGCTGATTCTCCAAGGAGGGAGATTGCTAGTAAAGCGGCTGGAATGGCGAACCCGAGCACAAGGAGATGAGAAAAGAGGTGCGTTTTGGAAACCTTTCCCGATCACACGGTGTACCATCTTCTGGGTTTCTCATGCATGTTTTCGATGTAGGAAGATGCCCTTGAACCTGGAGATTTGGGACCCATGGGATGGGTACCATGCAGTATTACTTTAAAGGGTCTGTGTTTCCTCACCCAACCTCACCAAACCTCTCAGCCCCAAGAGTGTCCACCCTTATGTCTCAATCAGCTGTGGGTCTAGATATGGTCAATCCAGGTGGCATCACAGCCCCTGAACGAATTTTGTAAGAATTTCTCTCTCTTTCACTGTCTTTGTTTCACGGGTTTTTAAAAGTAATTGATTTTTATAATGTAGTTTAGCTGCTTTCCTCTGCTGTGTTTCTGCCGCTTTACACTCACTTTACTCACTTACAGAGAGATATCAAAACATAGGTTTTAAGATTCTTACTAGTCAGATATATTCTTGGGCGGTGAATAGGGGGTGTTGAGTCCAATTCACTGAGCAAGGAGTAGGTCTTGTCTATTACATATTGGCTTTATGGAACGGTATCTGAGCTAATTTGAAACCCGTGTTTTATGCATCACCCCACCTCACCTTTCCCGTGAAGCAGCCATAGTGTGTTTTCTAAACGTGGGACTCTGTTCTGTTTTGTAATTCAGTTCAAGGGTAGCGGTTTTTACATTCCCTCTATAAGTGATATCTTATGATAAGTGTCTTTTTCTGTATGACTTATTTCACTTAGAATCGTCATACCTAAATCCACTCATCATGCTGCTAATAGCCTTATGACGTTGGTTTCATGGCTGAGTGATATTCCATTGTACATAAGGACCACAACTTCTTTATCCATTTTTCTCTTTCCTGGGATATTTAAGGTGTAACGAAGTGGAGGTTCTTGTCAACAGAGCAGCCCTAAACTTTGGGGTGCCTGTGTCTTGCTGATTTTTAGTTTTCCCAATTTATACGCCCATGAGTGGAAGTGCCCTATGCTCTCTAAGGTGAGTTTTTTGGAGGTTTCAGGACACACCGTACACTTCTCCAGAGTGGCTGTTGGCAATTTACATCCCGCCCATCAGCGTAGCCAGGCTCCCGTTTCTCCATGGCCTGTCCTGCATTTCTGGTTTTGACACTTTATTCAGCATGGCCCTTTTGACCGATGGGAAGCGAGACTTCTTTGTAGCGCTGATTTGCCTTTCCAGGTTGCTTGGTTGGCCAAAAAGGGCGTATGCGTTTTTTCCTGAATATATTCAGGAAAAAACGCATACGCCCTTTTTGGCCAAGGGCTTCATTGTCGAGGTTTTGCCGCTTTTCCTGTGCTTTAAAGCCGATTCGAATCTCCCTCCTGAAATCTGTTTCCTGCAATTCTGCCTTGCTTTCCATTCCTCTTCGTTGCCTTCCCTCAATATATTTGTGGACCAGAGTTATCATTTATAAGTCTGCAGGTTTGTGAATTGCAGTGCCCCTGAGCTCCATTTTTCAACTCGCTTTCTTGGGAGCTGGCCTCAAAAGCGCAGGATTGCTTCAGGCCCTATTCTGGTCCCGGGCGGCAGGCTGAGCCTGTGGTTAATTCTTCTTCCTGATGGGAAAATAGAGTGACCTGTGCCTGTCCCGATATCTAGAGCTAGTCTCTCATTGGTTCCCCCTCTTCCCGTTCATCCTCAGGACAAATTGCAACCTGTACGGAACAGGAGGTTAAAGGTGCTGATTCTCCAAGGAGGGAGATTGCAAGTAAAGCGGCTGGAATGGCGAACCCGAGCACAAGGAGATGAGAAAAGAGGTGCGTTTTGGAAACCTTTCCCGATCACACGGTGTACCATCTTCTGGGTTTCTCATGCATGTTTTCGATATAGGAAGATGCCCTTGAACCTGGAGATTTGGGACCCATGGGATGGTTACCATGCAGTATTACTTTAAAGGGTCTGTGTTTCCTCACCCAACCTCACCAAACCTCTCAGCCCCAAGAGTGTCCACCCTTATGTCTCAATCAGATGTGGGTCTAGATATGGTCAATCCAGGTGGCATCACAGCCCCTGAACGAATTTTGTAAGAATTTCTCTCTCTTTCACTGTCTTTGTTTCACGGGTTTTTAAAAGTAATTGATTTTTATAATGTGGTTTAGCTGCTTTCCTCTGCTGTGTTTCTGCCGCTTTACACCCACTTGACTCACTTACAGAGAGATATCAAAACATAGGTTTTAAGATTCTTACTAGTCAGATATATTCTTGGGCGGTGAATAGGGGGTGTTGAGTCCAATTCACTGAGCAAGGAGTAGGTCTTGTCTATTACATATTGGCTTTATGGAACGGTATCTGACCTGATTTGAAACCCTTGTTTTATGCATCACCCCACCTCACCTTTCCCGTTAAGCAGCCATAGTGTGTTTTCTAAACGTGGGACTCTGTTCCGTTTTTAATTCAGTTCAAGGGTAGCGGTTTTTACATTCCCTCTATAAGTGATATCTTATGATAAGTGTCTTTTTCTGTATGACTTATTTCACTTAGAATCGTCATACCTAAATCCACTCATCATGCTGCTACTAGCCTTATGACGTTGGTTTCATGGCTGAGTGATATTCCATTGTACATAAGGACCACAACTTCTTTATCCATTTTTCTCTTTCCTGGGATATTTAAGGTGTAACGAAGTGGAGGTTCTTGTCAACAGAGCAGCCCTAAACTTTGGGGTGCCTGTGTCTTGCTGATTTTTAGTTTTCCCAATTTATACGCCCATGAGTGGAAGTGCCCTGTGCTCTCTAAGCTGAGTTTTTTGGAGGTTTCAGGACACACCGTACACTTCTCCAGAGTGGCTGTTGGCAATTTACATCCCGCCCATCAGCGTAGCCAGGCTCCCGTTTCTCCATGGCCTGTCCTGCATTTCTGGTTTTGACACTTTATTCAGCATGGCCCTTTTGACCGATGGGAAGCGAGACTTCTTTGTAGCGCTGATTTGCCTTTCCAGGTTGCTTGGTTGGCCAAAAAGGGCGTATGCGTTTTTTCCTGAATATATTCAGGAAAAAACGCATACGCCCTTTTTGGCCAAGGGCTTCATTGTCGAGGTTTCGCCGCTTTTCCTGTGCTTTAAAGGCGATTCGAATCTTCCTCCTGAAATCTGTTTCCTGCAATTCTGCCTTGCTTTCCATTCCTCTTCGTTACCTTCCCTCAATATATTTGTGGACGAGAGTTATCATTTATAAGTCTGCAGGTTTGTGAATTGCAGTGCCCCTGAGCTCCATTTTTCAACTCACTTTCTTGGGAGCTGGCCGCAAAAGCGCAAGATTGCTTCAGGCCCTATTCTGGTCCCGGGCGGCAGGCTGAGCCTGTGGTTAATTCTTCTTCCTGATGGGAAAATAGAGTGACCTGTGCCTGTCCCGATACCTAGAGCTAGTCTCTCATTGGTTCCCCCTCTTCCCGTTCATCCTCAGGACAAATTGCAACCTGTACGGAACAGGAGGTTAAAGGTGCTGATTCTCCAAGGAGGGAGATTGCTAGTAAAGCGGCTGGAATGGCGAACCCGAGCACAAGGAGATGAGAAAAGAGGTGCGTTTTGGAAACCTTTCCCGATCACACGGTGTACCATCTTCTGGGTTTCTCATGCATGTTTTCGATGTAGGAAGATGCCCTTGAACCTGGAGATTTGGGACCCATGGGATGGGTACCATGCAGTATTACTTTAAAGGGTCTGTGTTTCCTCACCCAACCTCACCAAACCTCTCAGCCCCAAGAGTGTCCACCCTTATGTCTCAATCAGCTGTGGGTCTAGATATGGTCAATCCAGGTGGCATCACAGCCCCTGAACGAATTTTGTAAGAATTTCTCTCTCTTTCACTGTCTTTGTTTCACGGGTTTTTATAAGTAATTGATTTTTATAATGTGGTTTAGCTGCTTTCCTCTGCTGTGTTTCTGCCGCTTTACACCCACTTGACTCACTTACAGAGAGATATCAAAACATAGGTTTTAAGATTCTTACTAGTCAGATATATTCTTGGGCGGTGAATAGGGGGTGTTGAGTCCAATTCACTGAGCAAGGAGTAGGTCTTGTCTATTACATATTGGCTTTATGGAACGGTATCTGACCTGATTTGAAACCCTTGTTTTATGCATCACCCCACCTCACCTTTCCCGTGAAGCAGCCATAGTGTGTTTTCTAAACGTGGGACTCTGTTCTGTTTTGTAATTCAGTTCAAGGGTAGCGGTTTTTACATTCCCTCTATAAGTGATATCTTATGATAAGTGTCTTTTTCTGTATGACTTATTTCACTTAGAATCGTCATACCTAAATCCACTCATCATGCTGCTACTAGCCTTATGACGTTGGTTTCATGGCTGAGTGATATTCCATTGTACATAAGGACCACAACTTCTTTATCCATTTTTCTCTTTCCTGGGATATTTAAGGTGTAACGAAGTGGAGGTTCTTGTCAACAGAGCAGCCCTAAACTTTGGGGTGCCTGTGTCTTGCTGATTTTTAGTTTTCCCAATTTATACGTCCATGAGTGGAAGTGCCCTGTGCTCTCTAAGCTGAGTTTTTTGGAGGTTTCAGGACACACCGTACACTTCTCCAGAGTGGCTGTTGGCAATTTACATCCCGCCCATCAGCGTAGCCAGGCTCCCGTTTCTCCATGGCCTGTCCTGCATTTCTGGTTTTGACACTTTATTCAGCATGGCCCTTTTGACCGATGGGAAGCGAGACTTCTTTGTAGCGCTGATTTGCCTTTCCAGGTTGCTTGGTTGGCCAAAAAGGGCGTATGCGTTTTTTCCTGAATATATTCAGGAAAAAACGCATACGCCCTTTTTGGCCAAGGGCTTCATTGTCGAGGTTTCGCCGCTTTTCCTGTGCTTTAAAGGCGATTCGAATCTCCCTCCTGAAATCTGTTTCCTGCAATTCTGCCTTGCTTTCCATTCCTCTTCGTTACCTTCCCTCAATATATTTGTGGACGAGAGTTATCATTTATAAGTCTGCAGGTTTGTGAATTGCAGTGCCCCTGAGCTCCATTTTTCAACTCACTTTCTTGGGAGCTGGCCGCAAAAGCGCAAGATTGCTTCAGGCCCTATTCTGGTCCCGGGCGGCAGGCTGAGCCTGTGGTTAATTCTTCTTCCTGATGGGAAAATAGAGTGACCTGTGCCTGTCCCGATACCTAGAGCTAGTCTCTCATTGGTTCCCCCTCTTCCCGTTCATCCTCAGGACAAATTGCAACCTGTACGGAACAGGAGGTTAAAGGTGCTGATTCTCCAAGGAGGGAGATTGCTAGTAAAGCGGCTGGAATGGCGAACCCGAGCACAAGGAGATGAGAAAAGAGGTGCGTTTTGGAAACCTTTCCCGATCACACGGTGTACCATCTTCTGGGTTTCTCATGCATGTTTTCGATGTAGGAAGATGCCCTTGAACCTGGAGATTTGGGACCCATGGGATGGGTACCATGCAGTATTACTTTAAAGGGTCTGTGTTTCCTCACCCAACCTCACCAAACCTCTCAGCCCCAAGAGTGTCCACCCTTATGTCTCAATCAGCTGTGGGTCTAGATATGGTCAATCCAGGTGGCATCACAGCCCCTGAACGAATTTTGTAAGAATTTCTCTCTCTTTCACTGTCTTTGTTTCACGGGTTTTTAAAAGTAATTGATTTTTATAATGTGGTTTAGCTGCTTTCCTCTGCTGTGTTTCTGCCGCTTTACACCCACTTGACTCACTTACAGAGAGATATCAAAACATAGGTTTTAAGATTCTTACTAGTCAGATATATTCTTGGGCGGTGAATAGGGGGTGTTGAGTCCAATTCACTGAGCAAGGAGTAGGTCTTGTCTATTACATATTGGCTTTATGGAACGGTATCTGAGCTAATTTGAAACCCGTGTTTTATGCATCACCCCACCTCACCTTTCCCGTGAAGCAGCCATAGTGTGTTTTCTAAACGTGGGACTCTCTTCTGTTTTGTAATTCAGTTCAAGGGTAGCGGTTTTTACATTCCCTCTATAAGTGATATCTTATGATAAGTGTCTTTTTCTGTATGACTTATTTCACTTAGAATCGTCATACCTAAATCCACTCATCATGCTGCTACTAGCCTTATGACGTTGGTTTCATGGCTGAGTGATATTCCATTGTACATAAGGACCACAACTTCTTTATCCATTTTTCTCTTTCCTGGGATATTTAAGGTGTAACGAAGTGGAGGTTCTTGTCAACAGAGCAGCCCTAAACTTTGGGGTGCCTGTGTCTTGCTGATTTTTAGTTTTCCCAATTTATACGCCCATGAGTGGAAGTGCCCTATGCTCTCTAAGCTGAGTTTTTTGGAGGTTTCAGGACACACCGTACACTTCTCCAGAGTAGCTGTTGGCAATGTACATCCCGCCCATCAGCGTAGCCAGGCTCCCGTTTCTCCATGGCCTGTCCTGCATTTCTGGTTTTGACACTTTAGTCAGCATGGCCCTTTTGACCGATGGGAAGCGAGACTTCTTTGTAGCGCTGATTTGCCTTTCCAGGTTGCTTGGTTGGCCAAAAAGGGCGTATGCGTTTTTTCCTGAATATATTCAGGAAAAAACGCATACGCCCTTTTTGGCCAAGGGCTTCATTGTCGAGGTTTTGCCGCTTTTCCTGTGCTTTAAAGCCGATTCGAATCTCCCTCCTGAAATCTGTTTCCTGCAATTCTGCCTTGCTTTCCATTCCTCTTCGTTGCCTTCCCTCAATATATTTGTGGACCAGAGTTATCATTTATAAGTCTGCAGGTTTGTGAATTGCAGTGCCCCTGAGCTCCATTTTTCAACTCGCTTTCTTGGGAGCTGGCCGCAAAAGCGCAGGATTGCTTCAGGCCCTATTCTGGTCCCGGGCGGCAGGCTGAGCCTGTGGTTAATTCTTCTTCCTGATGGGAAAATAGAGTGACCTGTGCCTGTCCCGATACCTAGAGCTAGTCTCTCATTGGTTCCCCCTCTTCCCGTTCATCCTCAGGACAAATTGCAACCTGTACGGAACAGGAGGTTAAAGGTGCTGATTCTCCAAGGAGGGAGATTGCAAGTAAAGCGGCTGGAATGGCGAACCCGAGCACAAGGAGATGAGAAAAGAGGTGCGTTTTGGAAACCTTTCCCGATCACACGGTGTACCATCTTCTGGGTTTCTCATGCATGTTTTCGATATAGAAAGATGCCCTTGAACCTGGAGATTTGGGACCCATGGGATGGTTACCATGCAGTATTACTTTAAAGGGTCTGTGTTTCCTCACCCAACCTCACCAAACCTCTCAGCCCCAAGAGTGTCCACCCTTATGTCTCAATCAGATGTGGGTCTAGATATGGTCAATACAGGTGGCATCACAGCCCCTGAACGAATTTTGTAAGAATTTCTCTCTCTTTCACTGTCTTTGTTTCACGGGTTTTTAAAAGTAATTGATTTTTATAATGTGGTTTAGCTGCTTTCCTCTGCTGTGTTTCTGCCGCTTTACACCCACTTGACTCACTTACAGAGAGATATCAAAACATAGGTTTTAAGATTCTTACTAGTCAGATATATTCTTGGGCGGTGAATAGGGGGTGTTGAGTCCAATTCACTGAGCAAGGAGTAGGTCTTGTCTATTACATATTGGCTTTATGGAACGGTATCTGACCTGATTTGAAACCCTTGTTTTATGCATCACCCCACCTCACCTTTCCCGTGAAGCAGCCATAGTGTGTTTTCTAAACGTGGGACTCTGTTCTGTTTTGTAATTCAGTTCAAGGGTAGCGGTTTTTACATTCCCTCTATAAGTGATATCTTATGATAAGTGTCTTTTTCTGTATGACTTATTTCACTTAGAATCGTCATACCTAAATCCACTCATCATGCTGCTACTAGCCTTATGACGTTGGTTTCATGGCTGAGTGATATTCCATTGTACATAAGGACCACAACTTTTTTATCCATTTTTCTCTTTCCTGGGATATTTAAGGTGTAACGAAGTGGAGGTTCTTGTCAACAGAGCAGCCCTAAACTTTGGGGTGCCTGTGTCTTGCTGATTTTTAGTTTTCCCAATTTATACGCCCATGAGTGGAAGTGCCCTGTGCTCTCTAAGCTGAGTTTTTTGGAGGTTTCAGGACACACCGTACACTTCTCCAGAGTGGCTGTTGGCAATTTACATCCCGCCCATCAGCGTAGCCAGGCTCCCGTTTCTCCATGGCCTGTCCTGCATTTCTGGTTTTGACACTTTATTCAGCATGGCCCTTTTGACCGATGGGAAGCGAGACTTCTTTGTAGCGCTGATTTGCCTTTCCAGGTTGCTTGGTTGGCCAAAAAGGGCGTATGCGTTTTTTCCTGAATATATTCAGGAAAAAACGCATACGCCCTTTTTGGCCAAGGGCTTCATTGTCGAGGTTTCGCCGCTTTTCCTGTGCTTTAAAGGCGATTCGAATCTCCCTCCTGAAATCTGTTTCCTGCAATTCTGCCTTGCTTTCCATTCCTCTTCGTTACCTTCCCTCAATATATTTGTGGACGAGAGTTATCATTTATAAGTCTGCAGGTTTGTGAATTGCAGTGCCCCTGAGCTCCATTTTTCAACTCACTTTCTTGGGAGCTGGCCGCAAAAGCGCAAGATTGCTTCAGGCCCTATTCTGGTCCCGGGCGGCAGGCTGAGCCTGTGGTTAATTCTTCTTCCTGATGGGAAAATAGAGTGACCTGTGCCTGTCCCGATACCTAGAGCTAGTCTCTCATTGGTTCCCCCTCTTCCCGTTCATCCTCAGGACAAATTGCAACCTGTACGGAACAGGAGGTTAAAGGTGCTGATTCTCCAAGGAGGGAGATTGCTAGTAAAGCGGCTGGAATGGCGAACCCGAGCACAAGGAGATGAGAAAAGAGGTGCGTTTTGGAAACCTTTCCCGATCACACGGTGTACCATCTTCTGGGTTTCTCATGCATGTTTTCGATGTAGGAAGATGCCCTTGAACCTGGAGATTTGGAACCCATGGGATGGGTACCATGCAGTATTACTTTAAAGGGTCTGTGTTTCCTCACCCAACCTCACCAAACCTCTCAGCCCCAAGAGTGTCCACCCTTATGTCTCAATCAGCTGTGGGTCTAGATATGGTCAATCCAGGTGGCATCACAGCCCCTGAACGAATTTTGTAAGAATTTCTCTCTCTTTCACTGTCTTTGTTTCACGGGTTTTTAAAAGTAATTGATTTTTATAATGTGGTTTAGCTGCTTTCCTCTGCTGTGTTTCTGCCGCTTTACACCCACTTGACTCACTTACAGAGAGATATCAAAACATAGGTTTTAAGATTCTTACTAGTCAGATATATTCTTGGGCGGTGAATAGGGGGTGTTGAGTCCAATTCACTGAGCAAGGAGTAGGTCTTGTCTATTACATATTGGCTGTATGGAACGGTATCTGAGCTAATTTGAAACCCGTGTTTTATGCATCACCCCACCTCACCTTTCCCGTGAAGCAGCCATAGTGTGTTTTCTAAACGTGGGACTCTGTTCTGTTTTGTAATTCAGTTCAAGGGTAGCGGTTTTTACATTCCCTCTATAAGTGATATCTTATGATAAGTGTCTTTTTCTGTATGACTTATTTCACTTAGAATCGTCATACCTAAATCCACTCATCATGCTGCTACTAGCCTTATGACGTTGGTTTCATGGCTGAGTGATATTCCATTGTACATAAGGACCACAACTTCTTTATCCATTTTTCTCTTTCCTGGGATATTTAAGGTGTAACGAAGTGGAGGTTCTTGTCAACAGAGCAGCCCTAAACTTTGGGGTGCCTGTGTCTTGCTGATTTTTAGTTTTCCCAATTTATACGCCCATGAGTGGAAGTGCCCTATGCTCTCTAAGCTGAATTTTTTGGAGGTTTCAGGACACACCGTACACTTCTCCAGAGTGGCTGTTGGCAATTTACATCCCGCCCGTCAGCGTAGCCAGGCTCCCGTTTCTCCATGGCCTGTCCTGCATTTCTGGTTTTGACACTTTATTCAGCATGGCCCTTTTGACCGATGGGAAGCGAGACTTCTTTGTAGCGCTGATTTGCCTTTCCAGGTTGCTTGGTTGGCCAAAAAGGGCGTATGCGTTTTTTCCTGAATATATTCAGGAAAAAACGCATACGCCCTTTTTGGCCAAGGGCTTCATTGTCGAGGTTTTGCCGCTTTTCCTGTGCTTTAAAGCCGATTCGAATCTCCCTCCTGAAATCTGTTTCCTGCAATTCTGCCTTGCTTTCCATTCCTCTTCGTTACCTTCCCTCAATATATTTGTGGACGAGAGTTATCATTTATAAGTCTGCAGGTTTGTGAATTGCAGTGCCCCTGAGCTCCATTTTTCAACTCACTTTCTTGGGAGCTGGCCGCAAAAGCGCAGGATTGCTTCAGGCCCTATTCTGGTCCCGGGCGGCAGGCTGAGCCTGTGGTTAATTCTTCTTCCTGATGGGAAAATAGAGTGACCTGTGCCTGTCCCGATACCTAGAGCTAGTCTCTCATTGGTTACCCCTCTTCCCGTTCATCCTCAGGACAAATTGCAACCAGTACGGAACAGGAGGTTAAAGGTGCTGATTCTCCAAGGAGGGAGATTGCTAGTAAAGCGGCTGGAATGGCGAACCCGAGCACAAGGAGATGAGAAAAGAGGTGCGTTTTGGAAACCTTTCCCGATCACACGGTGTACCATCTTCTGGGTTTCTCATGCATGTTTTCGATGTAGGAAGATGCCCTTGAACCTGGAGATTTGGGACCCATGGGATGGGTACCATGCAGTATTACTTTAAAGGGTCTGTGTTTCCTCACCCAACCTCACCAAACCTCTCAGCCCCAAGAGTGTCCACCCTTATGTCTCAATCAGCTGTGGGTCTAGATATGGTCAATCCAGGTGGCATCACAGCCCCTGAACGAATTTTGTAAGAATTTCTCTCTCTTTCACTGTCTTTGTTTCACGGGTTTTTAAAAGTAATTGATTTTTATAATGTAGTTTAGCTGCTTTCCTCTGCTGTGTTTCTGCCGCTTTACACTCACTTGACTCACTTACAGAAAGATATCAAAACATAGGTTTTAAGATTCTTACTATTCAGGTATATTCTTGGGCGGTGAATAGGGGGTGTTGAGTCCAATTCACTGAGCAAGGAGTAGGTCTTGTCTATTACATATTGGCTTTATGGAACGGTATCTGAGCTAATTTGAAACCCGTGTTTTATGCATCACCCCACCTCACCTTTCCCGTGAAGCAGCCATAGTGTGTTTTCTAAACGTGGGACTCTCTTCTGTTTTGTAATTCAGTTCAAGGGTAGCGGTTTTTACATTCCCTCTATAAGTGATATCTTATGATAAGTGTCTTTTTCTGTATGACTTATTTCACTTAGAATCGTCATACCTAAATCCACTCATCATGCTGCTACTAGCCTTATGACGTTGGTTTCATGGCTGAATGATATTCCATTGTACATAAGGACCACAACTTCTTTATCCATTTTTCTCTTTCCTGGGATATTTAAGGTGTAACGAAGTGGAGGTTCTTGTCAACAGAGCAGCCCTAAACTTTGGGGTGCCTGTGTCTTGCTGATTTTTAGTTTTCCCAATTTATACGCCCATGAGTGGAAGTGCCCTATGCTCTCTAAGCTGAGTTTTTTGGAGGTTTCAGGACACACCGTACACTTCTCCAGAGTGGCTGTTGGCAATTTACATCCCGCCCATCAGCATAGCCAGGCTCCCGTTTCTCCATGGCCTGTCCTGCATTTCTGGTTTTGACACTTTATTCAGCATGGCCCTTTTGACCGATGGGAAGCGAGACTTCTTTGTAGCGCTGATTTGCCTTTCCAGGTTGCTTGGTTGGCCAAAAAGGGCGTATGCGTTTTTTCCTGAATATATTCAGGAAAAAACGCATACGCCCTTTTTGGCCAAGGGCTTCATTGTCGAGGTTTTGCCGCTTTTCCTGTGCTTTAAAGCCGATTCGAATCTCCCTCCTGAAATCTGTTTCCTGCAATTCTGCCTTGCTTTCCATTCCTCTTCGTTGCCTTCCCTCAATATATTTGTGGACCAGAGTTATCATTTATAAGTCTGCAGGTTTGTGAATTGCAGTGCCCCTGAGCTCCATTTTTCAACTCGCTTTCTTGGGAGCTGGCCGCAAAAGCGCAAGATTGCTTCAGGCCCTATTCTGGTCCCGGGCGGCAGGCTGAGCCTGTGGTTAATTCTTCTTCCTGATGGGAAAATAGAGTGACCTGTGCCTGTCCCGATACCTAGAGCTAGTCTCTCATTGGTTCCCCCTCTTCCCGTTCATCCTCAGGACAAATTGCAACCTGTACGGAACAGGAGGTTAAAGGTGCTGATTCTCCAAGGAGGGAGATTGCAAGTAAAGCGGCTGGAATGGCGAACCCGAGCACAAGGAGATGAGAAAAGAGGTGCGTTTTGGAAACCTTTCCCGATCACACGGTGTACCATCTTCTGGGTTTCTCATGCATGTTTTCGATATAGGAAGATGCCCTTGAACCTGGAGATTTGGGACCCATGGGATGGTTACCATGCAGTATTACTTTAAAGGGTCTGTGTTTCCTCACCCAACCTCACCAAACCTCTCAGCCCCAAGAGTGTCCACCCTTATGTCTCAATAAGATGTGGGTCTAGATATGGTCAATCCAGGTGGCATCACAGCCCCTGAACGAATTTTGTAAGAATTTCTCTCTCTTTCACTGTCTTTGTTTCACGGGTTTTTAAAAGTAATTGATTTTTATAATGTGGTTTAGCTGCTTTCCTCTGCTGTGTTTCTGCCGCTTTACACCCACTTGACTCACTTACAGAGAGATATCAAAACATAGGTTTTAAGATTCTTACTAGTCAGATATATTCTTGGGCGGTGAATAGGGGGTGTTGAGTACAATTCACTGAGCAAGGAGTAGGTCTTGTCTATTACATATTGGCTTTATGGAACGGTATCTGAGCTAATTTGAAACCCGTGTTTTATGCATCACCCCACCTCACCTTTCCCGTGAAGCAGCCATAGTGTGTTTTCTAAACGTGGGACTCTGTTCTGTTTTGTAATTCAGTTCAAGGGTAGCGGTTTTTACATTCCCTCTATAAGTGATATCTTATGATAAGTGTCTTTTTCTGTATGACTTATTTCACTTAGAATCGTCATACCTAAATCCACTCATCATGCTGCTACTAGCCTTATGACGTTGGTTTCATGGCTGAGTGATATTCCATTGTACATAAGGACCACAACTTCTTTATCCATTTTTCTCTTTCCTGGGATATTTAAGGTGTAACGAAGTGGAGGTTCTTGTCAACAGAGCAGCCCTAAACTTTGGGGTGCCTGTGTCTTGCTGATTTTTAGTTTTCCCAATTTATACGCCCATGAGTGGAAGTGCCCTGTGCTCTCTAAGCTGAGTTTTTTGGAGGTTTCAGGACACACCGTACACTTCTCCAGAGTGGCTGTTGGCAATTTACATCCCGCCCATCAGCGTAGCCAGGCTCCCGTTTCTCCATGGCCTGTCCTGCATTTCTGGTTTTGACACTTTATTCAGCATGGCCCTTTTGACCGATGGGAAGCGAGACTTCTTTGTAGCGCTGATTTGCCTTTCCAGGTTGCTTGGTTGGCCAAAAAGGGCGTATGCGTTTTTTCCTGAATATATTCAGGAAAAAACGCATACGCCCTTTTTGGCCAAGGGCTTCATTGTCGAGGTTTTGCCGCTTTTCCTGTGCTTTAAAGGCGATTCGAATCTCCCTCCTGAAATCTGTTTCCTGCAATTCTGCCTTGCTTTCCATTCCTCTTCGTTACCTTCCCTCAATATATTTGTGGACGAGAGTTATCATTTATAAGTCTGCAGGTTTGTGAATTGCAGTGCCCCTGAGCTCCATTTTTCAACTCACTTTCTTGGGAGCTGGCCGCAAAAGCGCAAGATTGCTTCAGGCCCTATTCCGGTCCCGGGCGGCAGGCTGAGCCTGTGGTTAATTCTTCTTCCTGATGGGAAAATAGAGTGACCTGTGCCTGTCCCGATACCTAGAGCTAGTCTCTCATTGGTTACCCCTCTTCCCGTTCATCCTCAGGACAAATTGCAACCAGTACGGAACAGGAGGTTAAAGGTGCTGATTCTCCAAGGAGGGAGATTGCTAGTAAAGCGGCTGGAATGGCGAACCCGAGCACAAGGAGATGAGAAAAGAGGTGCGTTTTGGAAACCTTTCCCGATCACACGGTGTACCATCTTCTGGGTTTCTCATGCATGTTTTCGATGTAGGAAGATGCCCTTGAACCTGGAGATTTGGGACCCATGGGATGGGTACCATGCAGTATTACTTTAAAGGGTCTGTGTTTCCTCACCCAACCTCACCAAACCTCTCAGCCCCAAGAGTGTCCACCCTTATGTCTCAATCAGCTGTGGGTCTAGATATGGTCAATCCAGGTGGCATCACAGCCCCTGAACGAATTTTGTAAGAATTTCTCTCTCTTTCACTGTCTTTGTTTCACGGGTTTTTAAAAGTAATTGATTTTTATAATGTAGTTTAGCTGCTTTCCTCTGCTGTGTTTCTGCCGCTTTACACTCACTTGACTCACTTACAGAAAGATATCAAAACATAGGTTTTAAGATTCTTACTATTCAGGTATATTCTTGGGCGGTGAATAGGGGGTGTTGAGTCCAATTCACTGAGCAAGGAGTAGGTCTTGTCTATTACATATTGGCTTTATGGAACGGTATCTGAGCTAATTTGAAACCCGTGTTTTATGCATCACCCCACCTCACCTTTCCCGTGAAGCAGCCATAGTGTGTTTTCTAAACGTGGGACTCTCTTCTGTTTTGTAATTCAGTTCAAGGGTAGCGGTTTTTACATTCCCTCTATAAGTGATATCTTATGATAAGTGTCTTTTTCTGTATGACTTATTTCACTTAGAATCGTCATACCTAAATCCACTCATCATGCTGCTACTAGCCTTATGACGTTGGTTTCATGGCTGAATGATATTCCATTGTACATAAGGACCACAACTTCTTTATCCATTTTTCTCTTTCCTGGGATATTTAAGGTGTAACGAAGTGGAGGTTCTTGTCAACAGAGCAGCCCTAAACTTTGGGGTGCCTGTGTCTTGCTGATTTTTAGTTTTCCCAATTTATACGCCCATGAGTGGAAGTGCCCTATGCTCTCTAAGCTGAGTTTTTTGGAGGTTTCAGGACACACCGTACACTTCTCCAGAGTGGCTGTTGGCAATTTACATCCCGCCCATCAGCATAGCCAGGCTCCCGTTTCTCCATGGCCTGTCCTGCATTTCTGGTTTTGACACTTTATTCAGCATGGCCCTTTTGACCGATGGGAAGCGAGACTTCTTTGTAGCGCTGATTTGCCTTTCCAGGTTGCTTGGTTGGCCAAAAAGGGCGTATGCGTTTTTTCCTGAATATATTCAGGAAAAAACGCATACGCCCTTTTTGGCCAAGGGCTTCATTGTCGAGGTTTTGCCGCTTTTCCTGTGCTTTAAAGCCGATTCGAATCTCCCTCCTGAAATCTGTTTCCTGCAATTCTGCCTTGCTTTCCATTCCTCTTCATTGCCTTCCCTCAATATATTTGTGGACCAGAGTTATCATTTATAAGTCTGCAGGTTTGTGAATTGCAGTGCCCCTGAGCTCCATTTTTCAACTCGCTTTCTTGGGAGCTGGCCGCAAAAGCGCAGGATTGCTTCAGGCCCTATTCTGGTCCCGGGCGGCAGGCTGAGCCTGTGGTTAATTCTTCTTCCTGATGGGAAAATAGAGTGACCTGTGCCTGTCCCGATACCTAGAGCTAGTCTCTCATTGGTTCCCCCTCTTCCCGTTCATCCTCAGGACAAATTGCAACCTGTACGGAACAGGAGGTTAAAGGTGCTGATTCTCCAAGGAGGGAGATTGCAAGTAAAGCGGCTGGAATGGCGAACCCGAGCACAAGGAGATGAGAAAAGAGGTGCGTTTTGGAAACCTTTCCCGATCACACGGTGTACCATCTTCTGGGTTTCTCATGCATGTTTTCGATATAGGAAGATGCCCTTGAACCTGGAGATTTGGGACCCATGGGATGGTTACCATGCAGTATTACTTTAAAGGGTCTGTGTTTCCTCACCCAACCTCACCAAACCTCTCAGCCCCAAGAGTGTCCACCCTTATGTCTCAATCAGATGTGGGTCTAGATATGGTCAATCCAGGTGGCATCACAGCCCCTGAACGAATTTTGTAAGAATTTCTCTCTCTTTCACTGTCTTTGTTTCACGGGTTTTTAAAAGTAATTGATTTTTATAATGTGGTTTAGCTGCTTTCCTCTGCTGTGTTTCTGCCGCTTTACACCCACTTGACTCACTTACAGAGAGATATCAAAACATAGGTTTTAAGATTCTTACTAGTCAGATATATTCTTGGGCGGTGAATAGGGGGTGTTGAGTACAATTCACTGAGCAAGGAGTAGGTCTTGTCTATTACATATTGGCTTTATGGAACGGTATCTGAGCTAATTTGAAACCCGTGTTTTATGCATCACCCCACCTCACCTTTCCCGTGAAGCAGCCATAGTGTGTTTTCTAAACGTGGGACTCTGTTCTGTTTTGTAATTCAGTTCAAGGGTAGCGGTTTTTACATTCCCTCTATAAGTGATATCTTATGATAAGTGTCTTTTTCTGTATGACTTATTTCACTTAGAATCGTCATACCTAAATCCACTCATCATGCTGCTACTAGCCTTATGACGTTGGTTTCATGGCTGAGTGATATTCCATTGTACATAAGGACCACAACTTCTTTATCCATTTTTCTCTTTCCTGGGATATTTAAGGTGTAACGAAGTGGAGGTTCTTGTCAACAGAGCAGCCCTAAACTTTGGGGTGCCTGTGTCTTGCTGATTTTTAGTTTTCCCAATTTATACGCCCATGAGTGGAAGTGCCCTGTGCTCTCTAAGCTGAGTTTTTTGGAGGTTTCAGGACACACCGTACACTTCTCCAGAGTGGCTGTTGGCAATTTACATCCCGCCCATCAGCGTAGCCAGGCTCCCGTTTCTCCATGGCCTGTCCTGCATTTCTGGTTTTGACACTTTATTCAGCATGGCCCTTTTGACCGATGGGAAGCGAGACTTCTTTGTAGCGCTGATTTGCCTTTCCAGGTTGCTTGGTTGGCCAAAAAGGGCGTATGCGTTTTTTCCTGAATATATTCAGGAAAAAACGCATACGCCCTTTTTGGCCAAGGGCTTCATTGTCGAGGTTTTGCCGCTTTTCCTGTGCTTTAAAGGCGATTCGAATCTCCCTCCTGAAATCTGTTTCCTGCAATTCTGCCTTGCTTTCCATTCCTCTTCGTTACCTTCCCTCAATATATTTGTGGACGAGAGTTATCATTTATAAGTCTGCAGGTTTGTGAATTGCAGTGCCCCTGAGCTCCATTTTTCAACTCACTTTCTTGGGAGCTGGCCGCAAAAGCGCAAGATTGCTTCAGGCCCTATTCCGGTCCCGGGCGGCAGGCTGAGCCTGTGGTTAATTCTTCTTCCTGATGGGAAAATAGAGTGACCTGTGCCTGTCCCGATACCTAGAGCTAGTCTCTCATTGGTTACCCCTCTTCCCGTTCATCCTCAGGACAAATTGCAACCTGTACGGAACAGGAGGTTAAAGGTGCTGATTCTCCAAGGAGGGAGATTGCTAGTAAAGCGGCTGGAATGGCGAACCCGAGCACAAGGAGATGAGAAAAGAGGTGCGTTTTGGAAACCTTTCCCGATCACACGGTGTACCATCTTCTGGGTTTCTCATGCATGTTTTCGATGTAGGAAGATGCCCTTGAACCTGGAGATTTGGGACCCATGGGATGGGTACCATGCAGTATTACTTTAAAGGGTCTGTGTTTCCTCACCCAACCTCACCAAACCTCTCAGCCCCAAGAGTGTCCACCCTTATGTCTCAATCAGCTGTGGGTCTAGATATGGTCAATCCAGGTGGCATCACAGCCCCTGAACGAATTTTGTAAGAATTTCTCTCTCTTTCACTGTCTTTGTTTCACGGGTTTTTAAAAGTAATTGATTTTTATAATGTGATTTAGCTGCTTTCCTCTGCTGTGTTTCTGCCGCTTTACACCCACTTGACTCACTTACAGAGAGATATCAAAACATAGGTTTTAAGATTCTTACTAGTCAGATATATTCTTGGGCGGTGAATAGGGGGTGTTGAGTCCAATTCACTGAGCAAGGAGTAGGTCTTGTCTATTACATATTGGCTGTATGGAACCGTATCTGAGCTAATTTGAAACCCGTGTTTTATGCATCACCCCACCTCACCTTTCCCGTGAAGCAGCCATAGTGTGTTTTCTAAACGTGGGACTCTGTTCTGTTTTGTAATTCAGTTCAAGGGTAGCGGTTTTTACATTCCCTCTATAAGTGATATCTTATGATAAGTGTCTTTTTCTGTATGACTTATTTCACTTAGAATCGTCATACCTAAATCCACTCATCATGCTGCTACTAGCCTTATGACGTTGGTTTCATGGCTGAGTGATATTCCATTGTACATAAGGACCACAACTTCTTTATCCATTTTTCTCTTTCCTGGGATATTTAAGGTGTAACGAAGTGGAGGTTCTTGTCAACAGAGCAGCCCTAAACTTTGGGGTGCCTGTGTCTTGCTGATTTTTAGTTTTCCCAATTTATACGCCCATGAGTGGAAGTGCCCTATGCTCTCTAAGCTGAGTTTTTTGGAGGTTTCAGGACACACCGTACACTTCTCCAGAGTGGCTGTTGGCAATTTACATCCCGCCCATCAGCGTAGCCAGGCTCCCGTTTCTCCATGGCCTGTCCTGCATTTCTGGTTTTGACACTTTATTCAGCATGGCCCTTTTGACCGATGGGAAGCGAGACTTCTTTGTAGCGCTGATTTGCCTTTCCAGGTTGCTTGGTTGGCCAAAAAGGGCGTATGCGTTTTTTCCTGAATATATTCAGGAAAAAACGCATACGCCCTTTTTGGCCAAGGGCTTCATTGTCGAGGTTTTGCCGCTTTTCCTGTGCTTTAAAGGCGATTCGAATCTCCCTCCTGAAATCTGTTTCCTGCAATTCTGCCTTGCTTTCCATTCCTCTTCGTTACCTTCCCTCAATATATTTGTGGACGAGAGTTATCATTTATAAGTCTGCAGGTTTGTGAATTGCAGTGCCCCTGAGCTCCATTTTTCAACTCACTTTCTTGGGAGCTGGCCGCAAAAGCGCAAGATTGCTTCAGGCCCTATTCCGGTCCCGGGCGGCAGGCTGAGCCTGTGGTTAATTCTTCTTCCTGATGGGAAAATAGAGTGACCTGTGCCTGTCCCGATACCTAGAGCTAGTCTCTCATTGGTTACCCCTCTTCCCGTTCATCCTCAGGACAAATTGCAACCTGTACGGAACAGGAGGTTAAAGGTGCTGATTCTCCAAGGAGGGAGATTGCTAGTAAAGCGGCTGGAATGGCGAACCCGAGCACAAGGAGATGAGAAAAGAGGTGCGTTTTGGAAACCTTTCCCGATCACACGGTGTACCATCTTCTGGGTTTCTCATGCATGTTTTCGATGTAGGAAGATGCCCTTGAACCTGGAGATTTGGGACCCATGGGATGGGTACCATGCAGTATTACTTTAAAGGGTCTGTGTTTCCTCACCCAACCTCACCAAACCTCTCAGCCCCAAGAGTGTCCACCCTTATGTCTCAATCAGCTGTGGGTCTAGATATGGTCAATCCAGGTGGCATCACAGCCCCTGAACGAATTTTGTAAGAATTTCTCTCTCTTTCACTGTCTTTGTTTCACGGGTTTTTAAAAGTAATTGATTTTTATAATGTGGTTTAGCTGCTTTCCTCTGCTGTGTTTCTGCCGCTTTACACCCACTTGACTCACTTACAGAGAGATATCAAAACATAGGTTTTAAGATTCTTACTAGTCAGATATATTCTTGGGCGGTGAATAGGGGGTGTTGAGTCCAATTCACTGAGCAAGGAGTAGGTCTTGTCTATTACATATTGGCTGTATGGAACCGTATCTGAGCTAATTTGAAACCCGTGTTTTATGCATCACCCCACCTCACCTTTCCCGTGAAGCAGCCATAGTGTGTTTTCTAAACGTGGGACTCTGTTCTGTTTTGTAATTCAGTTCAAGGGTAGCGGTTTTTACATTCCCTCTATAAGTGATATCTTATGATAAGTGTCTTTTTCTGTATGACTTATTTCACTTAGAATCGTCATACCTAAATCCACTCATCATGCTGCTACTAGCCTTATGACGTTGGTTTCATGGCTGAGTGATATTCCATTGTACATAAGGACCACAACTTCTTTATCCATTTTTCTCTTTCCTGGGATATTTAAGGTGTAACGAAGTGGAGGTTCTTGTCAACAGAGCAGCCCTAAACTTTGGGGTGCCTGTGTCTTGCTGATTTTTAGTTTTCCCAATTTATACGCCCATGAGTGGAAGTGCCCTATGCTCTCTAAGCTGAGTTTTTTGGAGGTTTCAGGACACACCGTACACTTCTCCAGAGTGGCTGTTGGCAATTTACATCCCGCCCATCAGCGTAGCCAGGCTCCCGTTTCTCCATGGCCTGTCCTGCATTTCTGGTTTTGACACTTTATTCAGCATGGCCCTTTTGACCGATGGGAAGCGAGACTTCTTTGTAGCGCTGATTTGCCTTTCCAGGTTGCTTTGTTGGCCAAAAAGGGCGTATGAGTTTTTTCCTGAATATATTCAGGAAAAAACGCATACGCCCTTTTTGGCCAAGGGCTTCATTGTCGAGGTTTTGCCGCTTTTCCTGTGCTTTAAAGCCGATTCGAATCTCCCTCCTGAAATCTGTTTCCTGCAATTCTGCCTTGCTTTCCATTCCTCTTCGTTACCTTCCCTCAATATATTTGTGGACCAGAGTTATCATTTATAAGTCTGCAGGTTTGTGAATTGCAGTGCCCCTGAGCTCCATTTTTCAACTCACTTTCTTGGGAGCTGGCCGCAAAAGCGCAAGATTGCTTCAGGCCCTATTCTGGTCCCGGGCGGCAGGCTGAGCCTGTGGTTAATTCTTCTTCCTGATGGGAAAATAGAGTGACCTGTGCCTGTCCCGATACCTAGAGCTAGTCTCTCATTGGTTACCCCTCTTCCCGTTCATCCTCAGGACAAATTGCAACCAGTACGGAACAGGAGGTTAAAGGTGCTGATTCTCCAAGGAGGGAGATTGCTAGTAAAGCGGCTGGAATGGCGAACCCGAGCACAAGGAGATGAGAAAAGAGGTGCGTTTTGGAAAACTTTCCCGATCACACGGTGTACCATCTTCTGGGTTTCTCATGCATGTTTTCGATGTAGGAAGATGCCCTTGAACCTGGAGATTTGGGACCCATGGGATGGGTACCATGCAGTATTACTTTAAAGGGTCTGTGTTTCCTCACCCAACCTCACCAAACCTCTCAGCCCCAAGAGTGTCCACCCTTATGTCTCAATCAGCTGTGGGTCTAGATATGGTCAATCCAGGTGGCATCACAGCCCCTGAACGAATTTTGTAAGAATTTCTCTCTCTTTCACTGTCTTTGTTTCACGGGTTTTTAAAAGTAATTGATTTTTATAATGTGGTTTAGCTGCTTTCCTCTGCTGTGTTTCTGCCGCTTTACACTCACTTGACTCACTTACAGAGAGATATCAAAACATAGGTTTTAAGATTCTTACTAGTCAGATATATTCTTGGGCGGTGAATAGGGGGTGTTGAGTCCAATTCACTGAGCAAGGAGTAGGTCTTGTCTATTACATATTGGCTTTATGGAACGGTATCTGAGCTAATTTGAAACCCGTGTTTTATGCATCACCCCACCTCACCTTTCCCGTGAAGCAGCCATAGTGTGTTTTCTAAACGTGGGACTCTGTTCTGTTTTGTAATTCAGTTCAAGGGTAGCGGTTTTTACATTCCCTCTATAAGTGATATCTTATGATAAGTGTCTTTTTCTGTATGACTTATTTCACTTAGAATCGTCATACCTAAATCCACTCATCATGCTGCTACTAGCCTTATGACGTTGGTTTCATGGCTGAGTGATATTCCATTGTACATAAGGACCACAACTTCTTTATCCATTTTTCTCTTTCCTGGGATATTTAAGGTGTAACGAAGTGGAGGTTCTTGTCAACAGAGCAGCCCTAAACTTTGGGGTGCCTGTGTCTTGCTGATTTTTAGTTTTCCCAATTTATACGCCCATGAGTGGAAGTGCCCTATGCTCTCTAAGCTGAGTTTTTTGGAGGTTTCAGGACACACCGTACACTTCTCCAGAGTGGCTGTTGGCAATTTACATCCCGCCCATCAGCGTAGCCAGGCTCCCGTTTCTCCATGGCCTGTCCTGCATTTCTGGTTTTGACACTTTATTCAGCATGGCCCTTTTGACCGATGGGAAGCGAGACTTCTTTGTAGCGCTGATTTGCCTTTCCAGGTTGCTTTGTTGGCCAAAAAGGGCGTATGAGTTTTTTCCTGAATATATTCAGGAAAAAACGCATACGCCCTTTTTGGCCAAGGGCTTCATTGTCGAGGTTTTGCCGCTTTTCCTGTGCTTTAAAGCCGATTCGAATCTCCCTCCTGAAATCTGTTTCCTGCAATTCTGCCTTGCTTTCCATTCCTCTTCGTTACCTTCCCTCAATATATTTGTGGACCAGAGTTATCATTTATAAGTCTGCAGGTTTGTGAATTGCAGTGCCCCTGAGCTCCATTTTTCAACTCACTTTCTTGGGAGCTGGCCGCAAAAGCGCAAGATTGCTTCAGGCCCTATTCTGGTCCCGGGCGGCAGGCTGAGCCTGTGGTTAATTCTTCTTCCTGATGGGAAAATAGAGTGACCTGTGCCTGTCCCGATACCTAGAGCTAGTCTCTCATTGGTTACCCCTCTTCCCGTTCATCCTCAGGACAAATTGCAACCAGTACGGAACAGGAGGTTAAAGGTGCTGATTCTCCAAGGAGGGAGATTGCTAGTAAAGCGGCTGGAATGGCGAACCCGAGCACAAGGAGATGAGAAAAGAGGTGCGTTTTGGAAACCTTTCCCGATCACACGGTGTACCATCTTCTGGGTTTCTCATGCATGTTTTCGATGTAGGAAGATGCCCTTGAACCTGGAGATTTGGGACCCATGGGATGGGTACCATGCAGTATTACTTTAAAGGGTCTGTGTTTCCTCACCCAACCTCACCAAACCTCTCAGCCCCAAGAGTGTCCACCCTTATGTCTCAATCAGCTGTGGGTCTAGATATGGTCAATCCAGGTGGCATCACAGCCCCTGAACGAATTTTGTAAGAATTTCTCTCTCTTTCACTGTCTTTGTTTCACGGGTTTTTAAAAGTAATTGATTTTTATAATGTGGTTTAGCTGCTTTCCTCTGCTGTGTTTCTGCCGCTTTACACTCACTTGACTCACTTACAGAGAGATATCAAAACATAGGTTTTAAGATTCTTACTAGTCAGATATATTCTTGGGCGGTGAATAGGGGGTGTTGAGTCCAATTCACTGAGCAAGGAGTAGGTCTTGTCTATTACATATTGGCTTTATGGAACGGTATCTGAGCTAATTTGAAACCCGTGTTTTATGCATCACCCCACCTCACCTTTCCCGTGAAGCAGCCATAGTGTGTTTTCTAAACGTGGGACTCTGTTCTGTTTTGTAATTCAGTTCAAGGGTAGCGGTTTTTACATTCCCTCTATAAGTGATATCTTATGATAAGTGTCTTTTTCTGTATGACTTATTTCACTTAGAATCGTCATACCTAAATCCACTCATCATGCTGCTACTAGCCTTATGACGTTGGTTTCATGGCTGAGTGATATTCCATTGTACATAAGGACCACAACTTCTTTATCCATTTTTCTCTTTCCTGGGATATTTAAGGTGTAACGAAGTGGAGGTTCTTGTCAACAGAGCAGCCCTAAACTTTGGGGTGCCTGTGTCTTGCTGATTTTTAGTTTTCCCAATTTATACGCCCATGAGTGGAAGTGCCCTATGCTCTCTAAGCTGAGTTTTTTGGAGGTTTCAGGACACACCGTACACTTCTCCAGAGTGGCTGTTGGCAATTTACATCCCGCCCATCAGCGTAGCCAGGCTCCCGTTTCTCCATGGCCTGTCCTGCATTTCTGGTTTTGACACTTTATTCAGCATGGCCCTTTTGACCGATGGGAAGCGAGACTTCTTTGTAGCGCTGATTTGCCTTTCCAGGTTGCTTGGTTGGCCAAAAAGGGCGTATGCGTTTTTTCCTGAATATATTCAGGAAAAAACGCATACGCCCTTTTTGGCCAAGGGCTTCATTGTCGAGGTTTTGCCGCTTTTCCTGTGCTTTAAAGCCGATTCGAATCTCCCTCCTGAAATCTGTTTCCTGCAATTCTGCCTTGCTTTCCATTCCTCTTCGTTGCCTTCCCTCAATATATTTGTGGACCAGAGTTATCATTTATAAGTCTGCAGGTTTGTGAATTGCAGTGCCCCTGAGCTCCATTTTTCAACTCGCTTTCTTGGGAGCTGGCCGCAAAAGCGCAGGATTGCTTCAGGCCCTATTCTGGTCCCGGGCGGCAGGCTGAGCCTGTGGTTAATTCTTCTTCCTGATGGGAAAATAGAGTGACCTGTGCCTGTCCCGATACCTAGAGCTAGTCTCTCATTGGTTCCCCCTCTTCCCGTTCATCCTCAGGACAAATTGCAACCTGTACGGAACAGGAGGTTAAAGGTGCTGATTCTCCAAGGAGGGAGATTGCAAGTAAAGCGGCTGGAATGGTGAACCCGAGCACAAGGAGATGAGAAAAGAGGTGCGTTTTGGAAACCTTTCCCGATCACACGGTGTACCATCTTCTGGGTTTCTCATGCATGTTTTCGATGTAGGAAGATGCCCTTGAACCTGGAGATTTGGGACCCATGGGATGGTTACCATGCAGTATTACTTTAAAGGGTCTGTGTTTCCTCACCCAACCTCACCAAACCTCTCAGCCCCAAGAGTGTCCACCCTTATGTCTCAATCAGCTGTGGGTCTAGATATGGTCAATCCAGGTGGCATCACAGCCCCTGAACGAATTTTGTAAGAATTTCTCTCTCTTTCACTGTCTTTGTTTCACGGGTTTTTAAAAGTAATTGATTTTTATAATGTGGTTTAGCTGCTTTCCTCTGCTGTGTTTCTGCCGCTTTACACCCACTTGACTCACTTACAGAGAGATATCAAAACATAGGTTTTAAGATTCTTACTAGTCAGATATATTCTTGGGCGGTGAATAGGGGGTGTTGAGTCCAATTCACTGAGCAAGGAGTAGGTCTTGTCTATTACATATTGGGTTTATGGAACGGTATCTGACCTAATTTGAAACCCTTGTTTTATGCATCACCCCACCTCACCTTTCCCGTTAAGCAGCCATAGTGTGTTTTCTAAACGTGGGACTCTGTTCTGTTTTGTAATTCAGTTCAAGGGTAGCGGTTTTTACATTCCCTCTATAAGTGATATCTTATGATAAGTGTCTTTTTCTGTATGACTTATTTCACTTAGAATCGTCATACCTAAATCCACTCATCATGCTGCTACTAGCCTTATGACGTTGGTTTCATGGCTGAGTGATATTCCATTGTACATAAGGACCACAACTTCTTTATCCATTTTTCTCTTTCCTGGGATATTTAAGGTGTAACGAAGTGGAGGTTCTTGTCAACAGAGCAGCCCTAAACTTTGGGGTGCCTGTGTCTTGCTGATTTTTAGTTTTCCCAATTTATACGCCCATGAGTGGAAGTGCCCTATGCTCTCTAAGCTGAGTTTTTTGGAGGTTTCAGGACACACCGTACACTTCTCCAGAGTGGCTGTTGGCAATTTACATCCCGCCCATCAGCGTAGCCAGGCTCCCGTTTCTCCATGGCCTGTCCTGCATTTCTGGTTTTGACACTTTATTCAGCATGGCCCTTTTGACCGATGGGAAGCGAGACTTCTTTGTAGCGCTGATTTGCCTTTCCAGGTTGCTTGGTTGGCCAAAAAGGGCGTATGCGTTTTTTCCTGAATATATTCAGGAAAAAACGCATACGCCCTTTTTGGCCAAGGGCTTCATTGTCGAGGTTTTGCCGCTTTTCCTGTGCTTTAAAGCCGATTCGAATCTCCCTCCTGAAATCTGTTTCCTGCAATTCTGCCTTGCTTTCCATTCCTCTTCGTTACCTTCCCTCAATATATTTGTGGACGAGAGTTATCATTTATAAGTCTGCAGGTTTGTGAATTGCAGTGCCCCTGAGCTCCATTTTTCAACTCACTTTCTTGGGAGCTGGCCGCAAAAGCGCAAGATTGCTTCAGGCCCTATTCTGGTCCCGGGCGGCAGGCTGAGCCTGTGGTTAATTCTTCTTCCTGATGGGAAAATAGAGTGACCTGTGCCTGTCCCGATACCTAGAGCTAGTCTCTCATTGGTTACCCCTCTTCCCGTTCATCCTCAGGACAAATTGCAACCAGTACGGAACAGGAGGTTAAAGGTGCTGATTCTCCAAGGAGGGAGATTGCTAGTAAAGCGGCTGGAATGGCGAACCCGAGCACAAGGAGATGAGAAAAGAGGTGCGTTTTGGAAACCTTTCCCGATCACACGGTGTACCATCTTCTGGGTTTCTCATGCATGTTTTCGATGTAGGAAGATGCCCTTGAACCTGGAGATTTGGGACCCATGGGATGGGTACCATGCAGTATTACTTTAAAGGGTCTGTGTTTCCTCACCCAACCTCACCAAACCTCTCAGCCCCAAGAGTGTCCACCCTTATGTCTCAATCAGATGTGGGTCTATATATGGTCAATCCAGGTGGCATCACAGCCCCTGAACGAATTTTGTAAGAATTTCTCTCTCTTTCACTGTCTTTGTTTCACGGGTTTTTAAAAGTAATTGATTTTTATAATGTAGTTTAGCTGCTTTCCTCTGCTGTGTTTCTGCCGCTTTACACCCACTTGACTCACTTACAGAGAGATATCAAAACATAGGTTTTAAGATTCTTACTAGTCAGATATATTCTTGGGCGGTGAATAGGGGGTGTTGAGTCCAATTCACTGAGCAAGGAGTAGGTCTTGTCTATTACATATTGGCTTTATGGAACGGTATCTGAGCTAATTTGAAACCCGTGTTTTATGCATCACCCCACCTCACCTTTCCCGTGAAGCAGCCATAGTGTGTTTTCTAAACGTGGGACTCTGTTCTGTTTTGTAATTCAGTTCAAGGGTAGCGGTTTTTACATTCCCTCTATAAGTGATATCTTATGATAAGTGTCTTTTTCTGTATGACTTATTTCACTTAGAATCGTCATACCTAAATCCACTCATCATGCTGCTACTAGCCTTATGACGTTGGTTTCATGGCTGAGTGATATTCCATTGTACATAAGGACCACAACTTCTTTATCCATTTTTCTCTTTCCTGGGATATTTAAGGTGTAACGAAGTGGAGGTTCTTGTCAACAGAGCAGCCCTAAACTTTGGGGTGCCTGTGTCTTGCTGATTTTTAGTTTTCCCAATTTATACGCCCATGAGTGGAAGTGCCCTATGCTCTCTAAGCTGAGTTTTTTGGAGGTTTCAGGACACACCGTACACTTCTCCAGAGTGGCTGTTGGCAATTTACATCCCGCCCATCAGCGTAGCCAGGCTCCCGTTTCTCCATGGCCTGTCCTGCATTTCTGGTTTTGACACTTTATTCAGCATGGCCCTTTTGACCGATGGGAAGCGAGACTTCTTTGTAGCGCTGATTTGCCATTCCAGGTTGCTTGGTTGGCCAAAAAGGGCGTATGCGTTTTTTCCTGAATATATTCAGGAAAAAACGCATACGCCCTTTTTGGCCAAGGGCTTCATTGTCGAGGTTTTGCCGCTTTTCCTGTGCTTTAAAGCCGATTCGAATCTCCCTCCTGAAATCTGTTTCCTGCAATTCTGCCTTGCTTTCCATTCCTCTTCGTTACCTTCCCTCAATATATTTGTGGACGAGAGTTATCATTTATAAGTCTGCAGGTTTGTGAATTGCAGTGCCCCTGAGCTCCATTTTTCAACTCACTTTCTTGGGAGCTGGCCGCAAAAGCGCAAGATTGCTTCAGGCCCTATTCTGGTCCCGGGCGGCAGGCTGAGCCTGTGGTTAATTCTTCTTCCTGATGGGAAAATAGAGTGACCTGTGCCTGTCCCGATACCTAGAGCTAGTCTCTCATTGGTTACCCCTCTTCCCGTTCATCCTCAGGACAAATTGCAACCAGTACGGAACAGGAGGTTAAAGGTGCTGATTCTCCAAGGAGGGAGATTGCTAGTAAAGCGGCTGGAATGGCGAACCCGAGCACAAGGAGATGAGAAAAGAGGTGCGTTTTGGAAACCTTTCCCGATCACACGGTGTACCATCTTCTGGGTTTCTCATGCATGTTTTCGATGTAGGAAGATGCCCTTGAACCTGGAGATTTGGGACCCATGGGATGGGTACCATGCAGTATTACTTTAAAGGGTCTGTGTTTCCTCACCCAACCTCACCAAACCTCTCAGCCCCAAGAGTGTCCACCCTTATGTCTCAATCAGATGTGGGTCTAGATATGGTCAATCCAGGTGGCATCACAGCCCCTGAACGAATTTTGTAAGAATTTCTCTCTCTTTCACTGTCTTTGTTTCACGGGTTTTTAAAAGTAATTGATTTTTATAATGTAGTTTAGCTGCTTTCCTCTGCTGTGTTTCTGCCGCTTTACACCCACTTGACTCACTTACAGAGAGATATCAAAACATAGGTTTTAAGATTCTTACTAGTCAGATATATTCTTGGGCGGTGAATAGGGGGTGTTGAGTCCAATTCACTGAGCAAGGAGTAGGTCTTGTCTATTACATATTGGCTTTATGGAACGGTATCTGAGCTAATTTGAAACCCGTGTTTTATGCATCACCCCACCTCACCTTTCCCGTGAAGCAGCCATAGTGTGTTTTCTAAACGTGGGACTCTGTTCTGTTTTGTAATTCAGTTCAAGGGTAGCGGTTTTTACATTCCCTCTATAAGTGATATCTTATGATAAGTGTCTTTTTCTGTATGACTTATTTCACTTAGAATCGTCATACCTAAATCCACTCATCATGCTGCTACTAGCCTTATGACGTTGGTTTCATGGCTGAGTGATATTCCATTGTACATAAGGACCACAACTTCTTTATCCATTTTTCTCTTTCCTGGGATATTTAAGGTGTAACGAAGTGGAGGTTCTTGTCAACAGAGCAGCCCTAAACTTTGGGGTGCCTGTGTCTTGCTGATTTTTAGTTTTCCCAATTTATACGCCCATGAGTGGAAGTGCCCTATGCTCTCTAAGCTGAGTTTTTTGGAGGTTTCAGGACACACCGTACACTTCTCCAGAGTGGCTGTTGGCAATTTACATCCCGCCCATCAGCGTAGCCAGGCTCCCGTTTCTCCATGGCCTGTCCTGCATTTCTGGTTTTGACACTTTATTCAGCATGGCCCTTTTGACCGATGGGAAGCGAGACTTCTTTGTAGCGCTGATTTGCCATTCCAGGTTGCTTGGTTGGCCAAAAAGGGCGTATGCGTTTTTTCCTGAATATATTCAGGAAAAAACGCATACGCCCTTTTTGGCCAAGGGCTTCATTGTCGAGGTTTTGCCGCTTTTCCTGTGCTTTAAAGCCGATTCGAATCTCCCTCCTGAAATCTGTTTCCTGCAATTCTGCCTTGCTTTCCATTCCTCTTCGTTACCTTCCCTCAATATATTTGTGGACGAGAGTTATCATTTATAAGTCTGCAGGTTTGTGAATTGCAGTGCCCCTGAGCTTCATTTTTCAACTCACTTTCTTGGGAGCTGGCCGCAAAAGCGCAAGATTGCTTCAGGCCCTATTCTGGTCCCGGGCGGCAGGCTGAGCCTGTGGTTAATTCTTCTTCCTGATGGGAAAATAGAGTGACCTGTGCCTGTCCCGATACCTAGAGCTAGTCTCTCATTGGTTACCCCTCTTCCCGTTCATCCTCAGGACAAATTGCAACCAGTACGGAACAGGAGGTTAAAGGTGCTGATTCTCCAAGGAGGGAGATTGCTAGTAAAGCGGCTGGAATGGCGAACCCGAGCACAAGGAGATGAGAAAAGAGGTGCGTTTTGGAAACCTTTCCCGATCACACGGTGTACCATCTTCTGGGTTTCTCATGCATGTTTTCGATGTAGGAAGATGCCCTTGAACCTGGAGATTTGGGACCCATGGGATGGGTACAATGCAGTATTACTTTAAAGGGTCTGTGTTTCCTCACCCAACCTCACCAAACCTCTCAGCCCCAAGAGTGTCCACCCTTATGTCTCAATCAGCTGTGGGTCTAGATATGGTCAATCCAGGTGGCATCACAGCCCCTGAACGAATTTTGTAAGAATTTCTCTCTCTTTCACTGTCTTTGTTTCACGGGTTTTTAAAAGTAATTGATTTTTATAATGTAGTTTAGCTGCTTTCCTCTGCTGTGTTTCTGCCGCTTTACACTCACTTGACTCACTTACAGAGAGATATCAAAACATAGGTTTTAAGATTCTTACTAGTCAGATATATTCTTGGGCGGTGAATAGGGGGTGTTGAGTCCAATTCACTGAGCAAGGAGTAGGTCTTGTCTATTACATATTGGCTTTATGGAACGGTATCTGAGCTAATTTGAAACCCGTGTTTTATGCATCACCCCACCTCACCTTTCCCGTGAAGCAGCCATAGTGTGTTTTCTAAACGTGGGACTCTGTTCTGTTTTGTAATTCAGTTCAAGGGTAGCGGTTTTTACATTCCCTCTATAAGTGATATCTTATGATAAGTGTCTTTTTCTGTATGACTTATTTCACTTAGAATCGTCATACCTAAATCCACTCATCATGCTGCTACTAGCCTTATGACGTTGGTTTCATGGCTGAGTGATATTCCATTGTACATAAGGACCACAACTTCTTTATCCATTTTTCTCTTTCCTGGGATATTTAAGGTGTAACGAAGTGGAGGTTCTTGTCAACAGAGCAGCCCTAAACTTTGGGGTGCCTGTGTCTTGCTGATTTTTAGTTTTCCCAATTTATACGCCCATGAGTGGAAGTGCCCTATGCTCTCTAAGCTGAGTTTTTTGGAGGTTTCAGGACACACCGTACACTTCTCCAGAGTGGCTGTTGGCAATTTACATCCCGCCCATCAGCGTAGCCAGGCTCCCGTTTCTCCATGGCCTGTCCTGCATTTCTGGTTTTGACACTTTATTCAGCATGGCCCTTTTGACCGATGGGAAGCGAGACTTCTTTGTAGCGCTGATTTGCCTTTCCAGTTTGCTTGGTTGGCCAAAAAGGGCGTATGCGTTTTTTCCTGAATATATTCAGGAAAAAACGCATACGCCCTTTTTGGCCAAGGGCTTCATTGTCGAGGATTTGCCGCTTTTCCTGTGCTTTAAAGCCGATTCGAATCTCCCTCCTGAAATCTGTTTCCTGCAATTCTGCCTTGCTTTCCATTCCTCTTCGTTGCCTTCCCTCAATATATTTGTGGACCAGAGTTATCATTTATAAGTCTGCAGGTTTGTGAATTGCAGTGCCCCTGAGCTCCATTTTTCAACTCGCTTTCTTGGGAGCTGGCCGCAAAAGCGCAGGATTGCTTCAGGCCCTATTCTGGTCCCGGGCGGCAGGCTGAGCCTGTGGTTAATTCTTCTTCCTGATGGGAAAATAGAGTGACCTGTGCCTGTCCCGATACCTAGAGCTAGTCTCTCATTGGTTCCCCCTCTTCCCGTTCATCCTCAGGACAAATTGCAACCTGTACGGAACAGGAGGTTAAAGGTGCTGATTCTCCAAGGAGGGAGATTGCAAGTAAAGCGGCTGGAATGGCGAACCCGAGCACAAGGAGATGAGAAAAGAGGTGCGTTTTGGAAACCTTTCCCGATCACACGGTGTACCATCTTCTGGGTTTCTCATGCATGTTTTCGATGTAGGAAGATGCCCTTGAACCTGGAGATTTGGGACCCATGGGATGGGTACCATGCAGTATTACTTTAAAGGGTCTGTGTTTCCTCACCCAACCTCACCAAACCTCTCAGCCCCAAGAGTGTCCACCCTTATGTCTCAATCAGCTGTGGGTGTAGATATGGTCAATCCAGGTGGCATCACAGCCCCTGAACGAATTTTGTAAAAATTTCTCTCTCTTTCACTGTCTTTGTTTCACGGGTTTTTAAAAGTAATTGATTTTTATAATGTAGTTTAGCTGCTTTCCTCTGCTGTGTTTCTGCCGCTTTACACCCACTTGACTCACTTACAGAGAGATATCAAAACATAGGTTTTAAGATTCTTACTAGTCAGATATATTCTTGGGCGGTGAATAGGGGGTGTTGAGTCCAATTCACTGAGCAAGGAGTAGGTCTTGTCTATTACATATTGGCTTTATGGAACGGTATCTGAGCTAATTTGAAACCCGTGTTTTATGCATCACCCCACCTCACCTTTCCCGTGAAGCAGCCATAGTGTGTTTTCTAAACGTGGGACTCTGTTCTGTTTTGTAATTCAGTTCAAGGGTAGCGGTTTTTACATTCCCTCTATAAGTGATATCTTATGATAAGTGTCTTTTTCTGTATGACTTATTTCACTTAGAATCGTCATACCTAAATCCACTCATCATGCTGCTACTAGCCTTATGACGTTGGTTTCATGGCTGAGTGATATTCCATTGTACATAAGGACCACAACTTCTTTATCCATTTTTCTCTTTCCTGGGATATTTAAGGTGTAACGAAGTGGAGGTTCTTGTCAACAGAGCAGCCCTAAACTTTGGGGTGCCTGTGTCTTGCTGATTTTTAGTTTTCCCAATTTATACGCCCATGAGTGGAAGTGCCCTATGCTCTCTAAGCTGAGTTTTTTGGAGGTTTCAGGACACACCGTACACTTCTCCAGAGTGGCTGTTGGCAATTTACATCCCGCCCATCAGCGTAGCCAGGCTCCCGTTTCTCCATGGCCTGTCCTGCATTTCTGGTTTTGACACTTTATTCAGCATGGCCCTTTTGACCGATGGGAAGCGAGACTTCTTTGTAGCGCTGATTTGCCATTCCAGGTTGCTTGGTTGGCCAAAAAGGGCGTATGCGTTTTTTCCTGAATATATTCAGGAAAAAACGCATACGCCCTTTTTGGCCAAGGGCTTCATTGTCGAGGTTTTGCCGCTTTTCCTGTGCTTTAAAGCCGATTCGAATCTCCCTCCTGAAATCTGTTTCCTGCAATTCTGCCTTGCTTTCCATTCCTCTTCGTTACCTTCCCTCAATATATTTGTGGACGAGAGTTATCATTTATAAGTCTGCAGGTTTGTGAATTGCAGTGCCCCTGAGCTCCATTTTTCAACTCACTTTCTTGGGAGCTGGCCGCAAAAGCGCAAGATTGCTTCAGGCCCTATTCTGGTCCCGGGCGGCAGGCTGAGCCTGTGGTTAATTCTTCTTCCTGATGGGAAAATAGAGTGACCTGTGCCTGTCCCGATACCTAGAGCTAGTCTCTCATTGGTTACCCCTCTTCCCGTTCATCCTCAGGACAAATTGCAACCAGTACGGAACAGGAGGTTAAAGGTGCTGATTCTCCAAGGAGGGAGATTGCTAGTAAAGCGGCTGGAATGGCGAACCCGAGCACAAGGAGATGAGAAAAGAGGTGCGTTTTGGAAACCTTTCCCGATCACACGGTGTACCATCTTCTGGGTTTCTCATGCATGTTTTCGATGTAGGAAGATGCCCTTGAACCTGGAGATTTGGGACCCATGGGATGGGTACCATGCAGTATTACTTTAAAGGGTCTGTGTTTCCTCACCCAACCTCACCAAACCTCTCAGCCCCAAGAGTGTCCACCCTTATGTCTCAATCAGCTGTGGGTCTAGATATGGTCAATCCAGGTGGCATCACAGCCCCTGAACGAATTTTGTAAGAATTTCTCTCTCTTTCACTGTCTTTGTTTCACGGGTTTTTAAAAGTAATTGATTTTTATAATGTAGTTTAGCTGCTTTCCTCTGCTGTGTTTCTGCCGCTTTACACTCACTTGACTCACTTACAGAGAGATATCAAAACATAGGTTTTAAGATTCTTACTAGTCAGATATATTCTTGGGCGGTGAATAGGGGGTGTTGAGTCCAATTCACTGAGCAAGGAGTAGGTCTTGTCTATTACATATTGGCTTTATGGAACGGTATCTGAGCTAATTTGAAACCCGTGTTTTATGCATCACCCCACCTCACCTTTCCCGTGAAGCAGCCATAGTGTGTTTTCTAAACGTGGGACTCTGTTCTGTTTTGTAATTCAGTTCAAGGGTAGCGGTTTTTACATTCCCTCTATAAGTGATATCTTATGATAAGTGTCTTTTTCTGTATGACTTATTTCACTTAGAATCGTCATACCTAAATCCACTCATCATGCTGCTACTAGCCTTATGACGTTGGTTTCATGGCTGAGTGATATTCCATTGTACATAAGGACCACAACTTCTTTATCCATTTTTCTCTTTCCTGGGATATTTAAGGTGTAACGAAGTGGAGGTTCTTGTCAACAGAGCAGCCCTAAACTTTGGGGTGCCTGTGTCTTGCTGATTTTTAGTTTTCCCAATTTATACGCCCATGAGTGGAAGTGCCCTATGCTCTCTAAGCTGAGTTTTTTGGAGGTTTCAGGACACACCGTACACTTCTCCAGAGTGGCTGTTGGCAATTTACATCCCACCCATCAGCGTAGCCAGGCTCCCGTTTCTCCATGGCCTGTCCTGCATTTCTGGTTTTGACACTTTATTCAGCATGGCCCTTTTGACCGATGGGAAGCGAGACTTCTTTGTAGCGCTGATTTGCCTTTCCAGGTTGCTTGGTTGGCCAAAAAGGGCGTATGCGTTTTTTCCTGAATATATTCAGGAAAAAACGCATACGCCCTTTTTGGCCAAGGGCTTCATTGTCGAGGTTTTGCCGCTTTTCCTGTGCTTTAAAGCCGATTCGAATCTCCCTCCTGAAATCTGTTTCCTGCAATTCTGCCTTGCTTTCCATTCCTCTTCGTTGCCTTCCCTCAATATATTTGTGGACCAGAGTTATCATTTATAAGTCTGCAGGTTTGTGAATTGCAGTGCCCCTGAGCTCCATTTTTCAACTCGCTTTCTTGGGAGCTGGCCGCAAAAGCGCAGGATTGCTTCAGGCCCTATTCTGGTCCCGGGCGGCAGGCTGAGCCTGTGGTTAATTCTTCTTCCTGATGGGAAAATAGAGTGACCTGTGCCTGTCCCGATACCTAGAGCTAGTCTCTCATTGGTTACCCCTCTTCCCGTTCATCCTCAGGACAAATTGCAACCAGTACGGAACAGGAGGTTAAAGGTGCTGATTCTCCAAGGAGGGAGATTGCTAGTAAAGCGGCTGGAATGGCGAACCCGAGCACAAGGAGATGAGAAAAGAGGTGCGTTTTGGAAACCTTTCCCGATCACACGGTGTACCATCTTCTGGGTTTCTCATGCATGTTTTCGATGTAGGAAGATGCCCTTGAACCTGGAGATTTGGGACCCATGGGATGGGTACCATGCAGTATTACTTTAAAGGGTCTGTGTTTCCTCACCCAACCTCACCAAACCTCTCAGCCCCAAGAGTGTCCACCCTTATGTCTCAATCAGCTGTGGGTCTAGATATGGTCAATCCAGGTGGCATCACAGCCCCTGAACGAATTTTGTAAGAATTTCTCTCTCTTTCACTGTCTTTGTTTCACGGGTTTTTAAAAGTAATTGATTTTTATAATGTAGTTTAGCTGCTTTCCTCTGCTGTGTTTCTGCCGCTTTACACTCACTTGACTCACTTACAGAGAGATATCAAAACATAGGTTTTAAGATTCTTACTAGTCAGATATATTCTTGGGCGGTGAATAGGGGGTGTTGAGTCCAATTCACTGAGCAAGGAGTAGGTCTTGTCTATTACATATTGGCTTTATGGAACGGTATCTGAGCTAATTTGAAACCCGTGTTTTATGCATCACCCCACCTCACCTTTCCCGTGAAGCAGCCATAGTGTGTTTTCTAAACGTGGGACTCTGTTCTGTTTTGTAATTCAGTTCAAGGGTAGCGGTTTTTACATTCCCTCTATAAGTGATATCTTATGATAAGTGTCTTTTTCTGTATGACTTATTTCACTTAGAATCGTCATACCTAAATCCACTCATCATGCTGCTACTAGCCTTATGACGTTGGTTTCATGGCAGAGTGATATTCCATTGTACATAAGGACCACAACTTCTTTATCCATTTTTCTCTTTCCTGGGATATTTAAGGTGTAACGAAGTGGAGGTTCTTGTCAACAGAGCAGCCCTAAACTTTGGGGTGCCTGTGTCTTGCTGATTTTTAGTTTTCCCAATTTATACGCCCATGAGTGGAAGTGCCCTATGCTCTCTAAGCTGAGTTTTTTGGAGGTTTCAGGACACACCGTACACTTCTCCAGAGTGGCTGTTGGCAATTTACATCCCGCCCATCAGCGTAGCCAGGCTCCCGTTTCTCCATGGCCTGTCCTGCATTTCTGGTTTTGACACTTTATTCAGCATGGCCCTTTTGACCGATGGGAAGCGAGACTTCTTTGTAGCGCTGATTTGCCTTTCCAGGTTGCTTGGTTGGCCAAAAAGGGCGTATGCGTTTTTTCCTGAATATATTCAGGAAAAAACGCATACGCCCTTTTTGGCCAAGGGCTTCATTGTCGAGGTTTTGCCGCTTTTCCTGTGCTTTAAAGCCGATTCGAATCTCCCTCCTGAAATCTGTTTCCTGCAATTCTGCCTTGCTTTCCATTCCTCTTCGTTGCCTTCCCTCAATATATTTGTGGACCAGAGTTATCATTTATAAGTCTGCAGGTTTGTGAATTGCAGTGCCCCTGAGCTCCATTTTTCAACTCGCTTTCTTGGGAGCTGGCCGCAAAAGCGCAGGATTGCTTCAGGCCCTATTCTGGTCCCGGGCGGCAGGCTGAGCCTGTGGTTAATTCTTCTTCCTGATGGGAAAATAGAGTGACCTGTGCCTGTCCCGATACCTAGAGCTAGTCTCTCATTGGTTACCCCTCTTCCCGTTCATCCTCAGGACAAATTGCAACCAGTACGGAACAGGAGGTTAAAGGTGCTGATTCTCCAAGGAGGGAGATTGCTAGTAAAGCGGCTGGAATGGCGAACCCGAGCACAAGGAGATGAGAAAAGAGGTGCGTTTTGGAAACCTTTCCCGATCACACGGTGTACCATCTTCTGGGTTTCTCATGCATGTTTTCGATGTAGGAAGATGCCCTTGAACCTGGAGATTTGGGACCCATGGGATGGGTACCATGCAGTATTACTTTAAAGGGTCTGTGTTTCCTCACCCAACCTCACCAAACCTCTCAGCCCCAAGAGTGTCCACCCTTATGTCTCAATCAGCTGTGGGTCTAGATATGGTCAATCCAGGTGGCATCACAGCCCCTGAACGAATTTTGTAAGAATTTCTCTCTCTTTCACTGTCTTTGTTTCACGGGTTTTTAAAAGTAATTGATTTTTATAATGTGGTTTAGCTGCTTTCCTCTGCTGTGTTTCTGCCGCTTTACACTCACTTGACTCACTTACAGAGAGATATCAAAACATAGGTTTTAAGATTCTTACTAGTCAGATATATTCTTGGGCGGTGAATAGGGGGTGTTGAGTCCAATTCACTGAGCAAGGAGTAGGTCTTGTCTATTACATATTGGCTTTATGGAACGGTATCTGAGCTAATTTGAAACCCGTGTTTTATGCATCACCCCACCTCACCTTTCCCGTGAAGCAGCCATAGTGTGTTTTCTAAACGTGGGACTCTGTTCTGTTTTGTAATTCAGTTCAAGGGTAGCGGTTTTTACATTCCCTCTATAAGTGATATCTTATGATAAGTGTCTTTTTCTGTATGACTTATTTCACTTAGAATCGTCATACCTAAATCCACTCATCATGCTGCTACTAGCCTTATGACGTTGGTTTCATGGCTGAGTGATATTCCATTGTACATAAGGACCACAACTTCTTTATCCATTTTTCTCTTTCCTGGGATATTTAAGGTGTAACGAAGTGGAGGTTCTTGTCAACAGAGCAGCCCTAAACTTTGGGGTGCCTGTGTCTTGCTGATTTTTAGTTTTCCCAATTTATACGCCCATGAGTGGAAGTGCCCTATGCTCTCTAAGCTGAGTTTTTTGGAGGTTTCAGGACACACCGTACACTTCTCCAGAGTGGCTGTTGGCAATTTACATCCCGCCCATCAGCGTAGCCAGGCTCCCGTTTCTCCATGGCCTGTCCTGCATTTCTGGGTTTGACACTTTATTCAGCATGGCCCTTTTGACCGATGGGAAGCGAGACTTCTTTGTAGCGCTGATTTGCCTTTCCAGGTTGCTTGGTTGGCCAAAAAGGGCGTATGCGTTTTTTCCTGAATATATTCAGGAAAAAACGCATACGCCCTTTTTGGCCAAGGGCTTCATTGTCGAGGTTTTGCCGCTTTTCCTGTGCTTTAAAGCCGATTCGAATCTCCCTCCTGAAATCTGTTTCCTGCAATTCTGCCTTGCTTTCCATTCCTCTTCGTTGCCTTCCCTCAATATATTTGTGGACCAGAGTTATCATTTATAAGTCTGCAGGTTTGTGAATTGCAGTGCCCCTGAGCTCCATTTTTCAACTCGCTTTCTTGGGAGCTGGCCGCAAAAGCGCAGGATTGCTTCAGGCCCTATTCTGGTCCCGGGCGGCAGGCTGAGCCTGTGGTTAATTCTTCTTCCTGATGGGAAAATAGAGTGACCTGTGCCTGTCCCGATACCTAGAGCTAGTCTCTCATTGGTTCCCCCTCTTCCCGTTCATCCTCAGGACAAATTGCAACCTGTACGGAACAGGAGGTTAAAGGTGCTGATTCTCCAAGGAGGGAGATTGCAAGTAAAGCGGCTGGAATGGTGAACCCGAGCACAAGGAGATGAGAAAAGAGGTGCGTTTTGGAAACCTTTCCCGATCACACGGTGTACCATCTTCTGGGTTTCTCATGCATGTTTTCGATGTAGGAAGATGCCCTTGAACCTGGAGATTTGGGACCCATGGGATGGTTACCATGCAGTATTACTTTAAAGGGTCTGTGTTTCCTCACCCAACCTCACCAAACCTCTCAGCCCCAAGAGTGTCCACCCTTATGTCTCAATCAGCTGTGGGTCTAGATATGGTCAATCCAGGTGGCATCACAGCCCCTGAACGAATTTTGTAAGAATTTCTCTCTCTTTCACTGTCTTTGTTTCACGGGTTTTTAAAAGTAATTGATTTTTATAATGTGGTTTAGCTGCTTTCCTCTGCTGTGTTTCTGCCGCTTTACACCCACTTGACTCACTTACAGAGAGATATCAAAACATAGGTTTTAAGATTCTTACTAGTCAGATATATTCTTGGGCGGTGAATAGGGGGTGTTGAGTCCAATTCACTGAGCAAGGAGTAGGTCTTGTCTATTACATATTGGCTTTATGGAACGGTATCTGACCTAATTTGAAACCCTTGTTTTATGCATCACCCCACCTCACCTTTCCCGTGAAGCAGCCATAGTGTGTTTTCTAAACGTGGGACTCTGTTCTGTTTTGTAATTCAGTTCAAGGGTAGCGGTTTTTACATTCCCTCTATAAGTGATATCTTATGATAAGTGTCTTTTTCTGTATGACTTATTTCACTTAGAATCGTCATACCTAAATCCACTCATCATGCTGCTACTAGCCTTATGACGTTGGTTTCATGGCTGAGTGATATTCCATTGTACATAAGGACCACAACTTCTTTATCCATTTTTCTCTTTCCTGGGATATTTAAGGTGTAACGAAGTGGAGGTTCTTGTCAACAGAGCAGCCCTAAACTTTGGGGTGCCTGTGTCTTGCTGATTTTTAGTTTTCCCAATTTATACGCCCATGAGTGGAAGTGCCCTATGCTCTCTAAGCTGAGTTTTTTGGAGGTTTCAGGACACACCGTACACTTCTCCAGAGTGGCTGTTGGCAATTTACATCCCGCCCATCAGCGTAGCCAGGCTCCCGTTTCTCCATGGCCTGTCCTGCATTTCTGGTTTTGACACTTTATTCAGCATGGCCCTTTTGACCGATGGGAAGCGAGACTTCTTTGTAGCGCTGATTTGCCTTTCCAGGTTGCTTGGTTGGCCAAAAAGGGCGTATGCGTTTTTTCCTGAATATATTCAGGAAAAAACGCATACGCCCTTTTTGGCCAAGGGCTTCATTGTCGAGGTTTTGCCGCTTTTCCTGTGCTTTAAAGCCGATTCGAATCTCCCTCCTGAAATCTGTTTCCTGCAATTCTGCCTTGCTTTCCATTCCTCTTCGTTACCTTCCCTCAATATATTTGTGGACGAGAGTTATCATTTATAAGTCTGCAGGTTTGTGAATTGCAGTGCCCCTGAGCTCCATTTTTCAACTCACTTTCTTGGGAGCTGGCCGCAAAAGCGCAAGATTGCTTCAGGCCCTATTCTGGTCCCGGGCGGCAGGCTGAGCCTGTGGTTAATTCTTCTTCCTGATGGGAAAATAGAGTGACCTGTGCCTGTCCCGATACCTAGAGCTAGTCTCTCATTGGTTACCCCTCTTCCCGTTCATCCTCAGGACAAATTGCAACCAGTACGGAACAGGAGGTTAAAGGTGCTGATTCTCCAAGGAGGGAGATTGCTAGTAAAGCGGCTGGAATGGCGAACCCGAGCACAAGGAGATGAGAAAAGAGGTGCGTTTTGGAAACCTTTCCCGATCACACGGTGTACCATCTTCTGGGTTTCTCATGCATGTTTTCGATGTAGGAAGATGCCCTTGAACCTGGAGATTTGGGACCCATGGGATGGGTACCATGCAGTATTACTTTAAAGGGTCTGTGTTTCCTCACCCAACCTCACCAAACCTCTCAGCCCCAAGAGTGTCCACCCTTATGTCTCAATCAGATGTGGGTCTAGATATGGTCAATCCAGGTGGCATCACAGCCCCTGAACGAATTTTGTAAGAATTTCTCTCTCTTTCACTGTCTTTGTTTCACGGGTTTTTAAAAGTAATTGATTTTTATAATGTAGTTTAGCTGCTTTCCTCTGCTGTGTTTCTGCCGCTTTACACTCACTTGACTCACTTACAGAGAGATATCAAAACATAGGTTTTAAGATTCTTACTAGTCAGATATATTCTTGGGCGGTGAATAGGGGGTGTTGAGTCCAATTCACTGAGCAAGGAGTAGGTCTTGTCTATTACATATTGGCTTTATGGAACGGTATCTGAGCTAATTTGAAACCCGTGTTTTATGCATCACCCCACCTCACCTTTCCCGTGAAGCAGCCATAGTGTGTTTTCTAAACGTGGGACTCTGTTCTGTTTTGTAATTCAGTTCAAGGGTAGCGGTTTTTACATTCCCTCTATAAGTGATATCTTATGATAAGTGTCTTTTTCTGTATGACTTATTTCACTTAGAATCGTCATACCTAAATCCACTCATCATGCTGCTACTAGCCTTATGACGTTGGTTTCATGGCTGAGTGATATTCCATTGTACATAAGGACCACAACTTCTTTATCCATTTTTCTCTTTCCTGGGATATTTAAGGTGTAACGAAGTGGAGGTTCTTGTCAACAGAGCAGCCCTAAACTTTGGGGTGCCTGTGTCTTGCTGATTTTTAGTTTTCCCAATTTATACGCCCATGAGTGGAAGTGCCCTATGCTCTCTAAGCTGAGTTTTTTGGAGGTTTCAGGACACACCGTACACTTCTCCAGAGTGGCTGTTGGCAATTTACATCCCGCCCATCAGCGTAGCCAGGCTCCCGTTTCTCCATGGCCTGTCCTGCATTTCTGGTTTTGACACTTTATTCAGCATGGCCCTTTTGACCGATGGGAAGCGAGACTTCTTTGTAGCGCTGATTTGCCTTTCCAGGTTGCTTGGTTGGCCAAAAAGGGCGTATGCGTTTTTTCCTGAATATATTCAGGAAAAAACGCATACGCCCTTTTTGGCCAAGGGCTTCATTGTCGAGGTTTTGCCGCTTTTCCTGTGCTTTAAAGCCGATTCGAATCTCCCTCCTGAAATCTGTTTCCTGCAATTCTGCCTTGCTTTCCATTCCTCTTCGTTGCCTTCCCTCAATATATTTGTGGACCAGAGTTATCATTTATAAGTCTGCAGGTTTGTGAATTGCAGTGCCCCTGAGCTCCATTTTTCAACTCGCTTTCTTGGGAGCTGGCCGCAAAAGCGCAGGATTGCTTCAGGCCCTATTCTGGTCCCGGGCGGCAGGCTGAGCCTGTGGTTAATTCTTCTTCCTGATGGGAAAATAGAGTGACCTGTGCCTGTCCCGATACCTAGAGCTAGTCTCTCATTGGTTACCCCTCTTCCCGTTCATCCTCAGGACAAATTGCAACCAGTACGGAACAGGAGGTTAAAGGTGCTGATTCTCCAAGGAGGGAGATTGCTAGTAAAGCGGCTGGAATGGCGAACCCGAGCACAAGGAGATGAGAAAAGAGGTGCGTTTTGGAAACCTTTCCCGATCACACGGTGTACCATCTTCTGGGTTTCTCATGCATGTTTTCGATGTAGGAAGATGCCCTTGAACCTGGAGATTTGGGACCCATGGGATGGGTACCATGCAGTATTACTTTAAAGGGTCTGTGTTTCCTCACCCAACCTCACCAAACCTCTCAGCCCCAAGAGTGTCCACCCTTATGTCTCAATCAGCTGTGGGTCTAGATATGGTCAATCCAGGTGGCATCACAGCCCCTGAACGAATTTTGTAAGAATTTCTCTCTCTTTCACTGTCTTTGTTTCACGGGTTTTTAAAAGTAATTGATTTTTATAATGTAGTTTAGCTGCTTTCCTCTGCTGTGTTTCTGCCGCTTTACACTCACTTGACTCACTTACAGAGAGATATCAAAACATAGGTTTTAAGATTCTTACTAGTCAGATATATTCTTGGGCGGTGAATAGGGGGTGTTGAGTCCAATTCACTGAGCAAGGAGTAGGTCTTGTCTATTACATATTGGCTTTATGGAACGGTATCTGAGCTAATTTGAAACCCGTGTTTTATGCATCACCCCACCTCACCTTTCCCGTGAAGCAGCCATAGTGTGTTTTCTAAACGTGGGACTCTGTTCTGTTTTGTAATTCAGTTCAAGGGTAGCGGTTTTTACATTCCCTCTATAAGTGATATCTTATGATAAGTGTCTTTTTCTGTATGACTTATTTCACTTAGAATCGTCATACCTAAATCCACTCATCATGCTGCTACTAGCCTTATGACGTTGGTTTCATGGCTGAGTGATATTCCATTGTACATAAGGACCACAACTTCTTTATCCATTTTTCTCTTTCCTGGGATATTTAAGGTGTAACGAAGTGGAGGTTCTTGTCAACAGAGCAGCCCTAAACTTTGGGGTGCCTGTGTCTTGCTGATTTTTAGTTTTCCCAATTTATACGCCCATGAGTGGAAGTGCCCTATGCTCTCTAAGCTGAGTTTTTTGGAGGTTTCAGGACACACCGTACACTTCTCCAGAGTGGCTGTTGGCAATTTACATCCCCCCCATCAGCGTAGCCAGGCTCCCGTTTCTCCATGGCCTGTCCTGCATTTCTGGTTTTGACACTTTATTCAGCATGGCCCTTTTGACCGATGGGAAGCGAGACTTCTTTGTAGCGCTGATTTGCCTTTCCAGGTTGCTTGGTTGGCCAAAAAGGGCGTATGCGTTTTTTCCTGAATATATTCAGGAAAAAACGCATACGCCCTTTTTGGCCAAGGGCTTCATTGTCGAGGTTTTGCCGCTTTTCCTGTGCTTTAAAGCCGATTCGAATCTCCCTCCTGAAATCTGTTTCCTGCAATTCTGCCTTGCTTTCCATTCCTCTTCGTTGCCTTCCCTCAATATATTTGTGGACCAGAGTTATCATTTATAAGTCTGCAGGTTTGTGAATTGCAGTGCCCCTGAGCTCCATTTTTCAACTCGCTTTCTTGGGAGCTGGCCGCAAAAGCGCAGGATTGCTTCAGGCCCTATTCTGGTCCCGGGCGGCAGGCTGAGCCTGTGGTTAATTCTTCTTCCTGATGGGAAAATAGAGTGACCTGTGCCTGTCCCGATACCTAGAGCTAGTCTCTCATTGGTTCCCCCTCTTCCCGTTCATCCTCAGGACAAATTGCAACCAGTACGGAACAGGAGGTTAAAGGTGCTGATTCTCCAAGGAGGGAGATTGCTAGTAAAGCGGCTGGAATGGCGAACCCGAGCACAAGGAGATGAGAAATAGGTGCGTTTTGGAAACCTTTCCCGATCACACGGTGTACCATCTTCTGGGTTTCTCATGCATGTTTTCGATGTAGGAAGATGCCCTTGGACCTGGAGATTTGGGACCCATGGGATGGGTACCATGCAGTATTACTTTAAAGGGTCTGTGTTTCCTCACCCAACCTCACCAAACCTCTCAGCCCCAAGAGTGTCCACCCTTATGTCTCAATCAGCTGTGGGTCTAGATATGGTTAATCCAGGTGGCATCACAGCCCCTGAACGAATTTTGTAAGAATTTCTCTCTCTTTCACTGTCTTTGTTTCACGGGTTTTTAAAAGTAATTGATTTTTATAATGTAGTTTAGCTGCTTTCCTCTGCTGTGTTTCTGCCGCTTTACACCCACTTGACTCACTTACAGAGAGATATCAAAACATAGGTTTTAAGATTCTTACTAGTCAGATATATTCTTGGGCGGTGAATAGGGGGTGTTGAGTCCAATTCACTGAGCAAGGAGTAGGTCTTGTCTATTACATATTGGCTTTATGGAACGGTATCTGAGCTAATTTGAAACCCGTGTTTTATGCATCACCCCACCTCACCTTTCCCGTGAAGCAGCCATAGTGTGTTTTCTAAACGTGGGACTCTGTTCTGTTTTGTAATTCAGTTCAAGGGTAGCGGTTTTTACATTCCCTCTATAAGTGATATCTTATGATAAGTGTCTTTTTCTGTATGACTTATTTCACTTAGAATCGTCATACCTAAATCCACTCATCATGCTGCTACTAGCCTTATGACGTTGGTTTCATGGCTGAGTGATATTCCATTGTACATAAGGACCACAACTTCTTTATCCATTTTTCTCTTTCCTGGGATATTTAAGGTGTAACGAAGTGGAGGTTCTTGTCAACAGAGCAGCCCTAAACTTTGGGGTGCCTGTGTCTTGCTGATTTTTAGTTTTCCCAATTTATACGCCCATGAGTGGAAGTGCCCTATGCTCTCTAAGCTGAGTTTTTTGTTGGTTTCAGGACACACCGTACACTTCTCCAGAGTGGCTGTTGGCAATTTACATCCCGCCCATCAGCGTAGCCAGGCTCCCGTTTCTCCATGGCCTGTCCTGCATTTCTGGTTTTGACACTTTATTCAGCATGGCCCTTTTGACCGATGGGAAGCGAGACTTCTTTGTAGCGCTGATTTGCCTTTCCAGGTTGCTTGGTTGGCCAAAAAGGGCGTATGCGTTTTTTCCTGAATATATTCAGGAAAAAACGCATACGCCCTTTTTGGCCAAGGGCTTCATTGTCGAGGTTTTGCCGCTTTTCCTGTGCTTTAAAGCCGATTCGAATCTCCCTCCTGAAATCTGTTTCCTGCAATTCTGCCTTGCTTTCCATTCCTCTTCGTTACCTTCCCTCAATATATTTGTGGACGAGAGTTATCATTTATAAGTCTGCAGGTTTGTGAATTGCAGTGCCCCTGAGCTCCATTTTTCAACTCACTTTCTTGGGAGCTGGCCGCAAAAGCGCAAGATTGCTTCAGGCCCTATTCCGGTCCCGGGCGGCAGGCTGAGCCTGTGGTTAATTCTTCTTCCTGATGGGAAAATAGAGTGACCTGTGCCTGTCCCGATACCTAGAGCTAGTCTCTCATTGGTTACCCCTCTTCCCGTTCATCCTCAGGACAAATTGCAACCAGTACGGAACAGGAGGTTAAAGGTGCTGATTCTCCAAGGAGGGAGATTGCTAGTAAAGCGGCTGGAATGGCGAACCCGAGCACAAGGAGATGAGAAAAGAGGTGCGTTTTGGAAACCTTTCCCGATCACACGGTTTACCATCTTCTGGGTTTCTCATGCATGTTTTCGATGTAGGAAGATGCCCTTGGACCTGGAGATTTGGGACCCATGGGATGGGTACCATGCAGTATTACTTTAAAGGGTCTGTGTTTCCTCACCCAACCTCACCAAACCTCTCAGCCCCAAGAGTGTCCACCCTTATGTCTCAATCAGCTGTGGGTCTAGATATGGTTAATCCAGGTGGCATCACAGCCCCTGAACGAATTTTGTAAGAATTTCTCTCTCTTTCACTGTCTTTGTTTCACGGGTTTTTAAAAGTAATTGATTTTTATAATGTAGTTTAGCTGCTTTCCTCTGCTGTGTTTCTGCCGCTTTACACCCACTTGACTCACTTACAGAGAGATATCAAAACATAGGTTTTAAGATTCTTACTAGTCAGATATATTCTTGGGCGGTGAATAGGGGGTGTTGAGTCCAATTCACTGAGCAAGGAGTAGGTCTTGTCTATTACATATTGGCTTTATGGAACGGTATCTGAGCTAATTTGAAACCCGTGTTTTATGCATCACCCCACCTCACCTTTCCCGTGAAGCAGCCATAGTGTGTTTTCTAAACGTGGGACTCTGTTCTGTTTTGTAATTCAGTTCAAGGGTAGCGGTTTTTACATTCCCTCTATAAGTGATATCTTATGATAAGTGTCTTTTTCTGTATGACTTATTTCACTTAGAATCGTCATACCTAAATCCACTCATCATGCTGCTACTAGCCTTATGACGTTGGTTTCATGGCTGAGTGATATTCCATTGTACATAAGGACCACAACTTCTTTATCCATTTTTCTCTTTCCTGGGATATTTAAGGTGTAACGAAGTGGAGGTTCTTGTCAACAGAGCAGCCCTAAACTTTGGGGTGCCTGTGTCTTGCTGATTTTTAGTTTTCCCAATTTATACGCCCATGAGTGGAAGTGCCCTATGCTCTCTAAGCTGAGTTTTTTGTTGGTTTCAGGACACACCGTACACTTCTCCAGAGTGGCTGTTGGCAATTTACATCCCGCCCATCAGCGTAGCCAGGCTCCCGTTTCTCCATGGCCTGTCCTGCATTTCTGGTTTTGACACTTTATTCAGCATGGCCCTTTTGACCGATGGGAAGCGAGACTTCTTTGTAGCGCTGATTTGCCTTTCCAGGTTGCTTGGTTGGCCAAAAAGGGCGTATGCGTTTTTTCCTGAATATATTCAGGAAAAAACGCATACGCCCTTTTTGGCCAAGGGCTTCATTGTCGAGGTTTTGCCGCTTTTCCTGTGCTTTAAAGCCGATTCGAATCTCCCTCCTGAAATCTGTTTCCTGCAATTCTGCCTTGCTTTCCATTCCTCTTCGTTACCTTCCCTCAATATATTTGTGGACGAGAGTTATCATTTATAAGTCTGCAGGTTTGTGAATTGCAGTGCCCCTGAGCTCCATTTTTCAACTCACTTTCTTGGGAGCTGGCCGCAAAAGCGCAAGATTGCTTCAGGCCCTATTCCGGTCCCGGGCGGCAGGCTGAGCCTGTGGTTAATTCTTCTTCCTGATGGGAAAATAGAGTGACCTGTGCCTGTCCCGATACCTAGAGCTAGTCTCTCATTGGTTACCCCTCTTCCCGTTCATCCTCAGGACAAATTGCAACCAGTACGGAACAGGAGGTTAAAGGTGCTGATTCTCCAAGGAGGGAGATTGCTAGTAAAGCGGCTGGAATGGCGAACCCGAGCACAAGGAGATGAGAAAAGAGGTGCGTTTTGGAAACCTTTCCCGATCACACGGTTTACCATCTTCTGGGTTTCTCATGCATGTTTTCGATGTAGGAAGATGCCCTTGGACCTGGAGATTTGGGACCCATGGGATGGGTACCATGCAGTATTACTTTAAAGGGTCTGTGTTTCCTCACCCAACCTCACCAAACCTCTCAGCCCCAAGAGTGTCCACCCTTATGTCTCAATCAGCTGTGGGTCTAGATATGGTTAATCCAGGTGGCATCACAGCCCCTGAACGAATTTTGTAAGAATTTCTCTCTCTTTCACTGTCTTTGTTTCACGGGTTTTTAAAAGTAATTGATTTTTATAATGTAGTTTAGCTGCTTTCCTCTGCTGTGTTTCTGCCGCTTTACACCCACTTGACTCACTTACAGAGAGATATCAAAACATAGGTTTTAAGATTCTTACTAGTCAGATATATTCTTGGGCGGTGAATAGGGGGTGTTGAGTCCAATTCACTGAGCAAGGAGTAGGTCTTGTCTATTACATATTGGCTTTATGGAACGGTATCTGAGCTAATTTGAAACCCGTGTTTTATGCATCACCCCACCTCACCTTTCCCGTGAAGCAGCCATAGTGTGTTTTCTAAACGTGGGACTCTGTTCTGTTTTGTAATTCAGTTCAAGGGTAGCGGTTTTTACATTCCCTCTATAAGTGATATCTTATGATAAGTGTCTTTTTCTGTATGACTTATTTCACTTAGAATCGTCATACCTAAATCCACTCATCATGCTGCTACTAGCCTTATGACGTTGGTTTCATGGCTGAGTGATATTCCATTGTACATAAGGACCACAACTTCTTTATCCATTTTTCTCTTTCCTGGGATATTTAAGGTGTAACGAAGTGGAGGTTCTTGTCAACAGAGCAGCCCTAAACTTTGGGGTGCCTGTGTCTTGCTGATTTTTAGTTTTCCCAATTTATACGCCCATGAGTGGAAGTGCCCTATGCTCTCTAAGCTGAGTTTTTTGTTGGTTTCAGGACACACCGTACACTTCTCCAGAGTGGCTGTTGGCAATTTACATCCCGCCCATCAGCGTAGCCAGGCTCCCGTTTCTCCATGGCCTGTCCTGCATTTCTGGTTTTGACACTTTATTCAGCATGGCCCTTTTGACCGATGGGAAGCGAGACTTCTTTGTAGCGCTGATTTGCCTTTCCAGGTTGCTTGGTTGGCCAAAAAGGGCGTATGCGTTTTTTCCTGAATATATTCAGGAAAAAACGCATACGCCCTTTTTGGCCAAGGGCTTCATTGTCGAGGTTTTGCCGCTTTTCCTGTGCTTTAAAGCCGATTCGAATCTCCCTCCTGAAATCTGTTTCCTGCAATTCTGCCTTGCTTTCCATTCCTCTTCGTTACCTTCCCTCAATATATTTGTGGACGAGAGTTATCATTTATAAGTCTGCAGGTTTGTGAATTGCAGTGCCCCTGAGCTCCATTTTTCAACTCACTTTCTTGGGAGCTGGCCGCAAAAGCGCAAGATTGCTTCAGGCCCTATTCCGGTCCCGGGCGGCAGGCTGAGCCTGTGGTTAATTCTTCTTCCTGATGGGAAAATAGAGTGACCTGTGCCTGTCCCGATACCTAGAGCTAGTCTCTCATTGGTTACCCCTCTTCCCGTTCATCCTCAGGACAAATTGCAACCAGTACGGAACAGGAGGTTAAAGGTGCTGATTCTCCAAGGAGGGAGATTGCTAGTAAAGCGGCTGGAATGGCGAACCCGAGCACAAGGAGATGAGAAAAGAGGTGCGTTTTGGAAACCTTTCCCGATCACACGGTTTACCATCTTCTGGGTTTCTCATGCATGTTTTCGATGTAGGAAGATGCCCTTGGACCTGGAGATTTGGGACCCATGGGATGGGTACCATGCAGTATTACTTTAAAGGGTCTGTGTTTCCTCACCCAACCTCACCAAACCTCTCAGCCCCAAGAGTGTCCACCCTTATGTCTCAATCAGCTGTGGGTCTAGATATGGTTAATCCAGGTGGCATCACAGCCCCTGAACGAATTTTGTAAGAATTTCTCTCTCTTTCACTGTCTTTGTTTCACGGGTTTTTAAAAGTAATTGATTTTTATAATGTAGTTTAGCTGCTTTCCTCTGCTGTGTTTCTGCCGCTTTACACCCACTTGACTCACTTACAGAGAGATATCAAAACATAGGTTTTAAGATTCTTACTAGTCAGATATATTCTTGGGCGGTGAATAGGGGGTGTTGAGTCCAATTCACTGAGCAAGGAGTAGGTCTTGTCTATTACATATTGGCTTTATGGAACGGTATCTGAGCTAATTTGAAACCCGTGTTTTATGCATCACCCCACCTCACCTTTCCCGTGAAGCAGCCATAGTGTGTTTTCTAAACGTGGGACTCTGTTCTGTTTTGTAATTCAGTTCAAGGGTAGCGGTTTTTACATTCCCTCTATAAGTGATATCTTATGATAAGTGTCTTTTTCTGTATGACTTATTTCACTTAGAATCGTCATACCTAAATCCACTCATCATGCTGCTACTAGCCTTATGACGTTGGTTTCATGGCTGAGTGATATTCCATTGTACATAAGGACCACAACTTCTTTATCCATTTTTCTCTTTCCTGGGATATTTAAGGTGTAACGAAGTGGAGGTTCTTGTCAACAGAGCAGCCCTAAACTTTGGGGTGCCTGTGTCTTGCTGATTTTTAGTTTTCCCAATTTATACGCCCATGAGTGGAAGTGCCCTATGCTCTCTAAGCTGAGTTTTTTGTTGGTTTCAGGACACACCGTACACTTCTCCAGAGTGGCTGTTGGCAATTTACATCCCGCCCATCAGCGTAGCCAGGCTCCCGTTTCTCCATGGCCTGTCCTGCATTTCTGGTTTTGACACTTTATTCAGCATGGCCCTTTTGACCGATGGGAAGCGAGACTTCTTTGTAGCGCTGATTTGCCTTTCCAGGTTGCTTGGTTGGCCAAAAAGGGCGTATGCGTTTTTTCCTGAATATATTCAGGAAAAAACGCATACGCCCTTTTTGGCCAAGGGCTTCATTGTCGAGGTTTTGCCGCTTTTCCTGTGCTTTAAAGCCGATTCGAATCTCCCTCCTGAAATCTGTTTCCTGCAATTCTGCCTTGCTTTCCATTCCTCTTCGTTACCTTCCCTCAATATATTTGTGGACGAGAGTTATCATTTATAAGTCTGCAGGTTTGTGAATTGCAGTGCCCCTGAGCTCCATTTTTCAACTCACTTTCTTGGGAGCTGGCCGCAAAAGCGCAAGATTGCTTCAGGCCCTATTCCGGTCCCGGGCGGCAGGCTGAGCCTGTGGTTAATTCTTCTTCCTGATGGGAAAATAGAGTGACCTGTGCCTGTCCCGATACCTAGAGCTAGTCTCTCATTGGTTACCCCTCTTCCCGTTCATCCTCAGGACAAATTGCAACCAGTACGGAACAGGAGGTTAAAGGTGCTGATTCTCCAAGGAGGGAGATTGCTAGTAAAGCGGCTGGAATGGCGAACCCGAGCACAAGGAGATGAGAAAAGAGGTGCGTTTTGGAAACCTTTCCCGATCACACGGTTTACCATCTTCTGGGTTTCTCATGCATGTTTTCGATGTAGGAAGATGCCCTTGGACCTGGAGATTTGGGACCCATGGGATGGGTACCATGCAGTATTACTTTAAAGGGTCTGTGTTTCCTCACCCAACCTCACCAAACCTCTCAGCCCCAAGAGTGTCCACCCTTATGTCTCAATCAGCTGTGGGTCTAGATATGGTTAATCCAGGTGGCATCACAGCCCCTGAACGAATTTTGTAAGAATTTCTCTCTCTTTCACTGTCTTTGTTTCACGGGTTTTTAAAAGTAATTGATTTTTATAATGTAGTTTAGCTGCTTTCCTCTGCTGTGTTTCTGCCGCTTTACACCCACTTGACTCACTTACAGAGAGATATCAAAACATAGGTTTTAAGATTCTTACTAGTCAGATATATTCTTGGGCGGTGAATAGGGGGTGTTGAGTCCAATTCACTGAGCAAGGAGTAGGTCTTGTCTATTACATATTGGCTTTATGGAACGGTATCTGAGCTAATTTGAAACCCGTGTTTTATGCATCACCCCACCTCACCTTTCCCGTGAAGCAGCCATAGTGTGTTTTCTAAACGTGGGACTCTGTTCTGTTTTGTAATTCAGTTCAAGGGTAGCGGTTTTTACATTCCCTCTATAAGTGATATCTTATGATAAGTGTCTTTTTCTGTATGACTTATTTCACTTAGAATCGTCATACCTAAATCCACTCATCATGCTGCTACTAGCCTTATGACGTTGGTTTCATGGCTGAGTGATATTCCATTGTACATAAGGACCACAACTTCTTTATCCATTTTTCTCTTTCCTGGGATATTTAAGGTGTAACGAAGTGGAGGTTCTTGTCAACAGAGCAGCCCTAAACTTTGGGGTGCCTGTGTCTTGCTGATTTTTAGTTTTCCCAATTTATACGCCCATGAGTGGAAGTGCCCTATGCTCTCTAAGCTGAGTTTTTTGTTGGTTTCAGGACACACCGTACACTTCTCCAGAGTGGCTGTTGGCAATTTACATCCCGCCCATCAGCGTAGCCAGGCTCCCGTTTCTCCATGGCCTGTCCTGCATTTCTGGTTTTGACACTTTATTCAGCATGGCCCTTTTGACCGATGGGAAGCGAGACTTCTTTGTAGCGCTGATTTGCCTTTCCAGGTTGCTTGGTTGGCCAAAAAGGGCGTATGCGTTTTTTCCTGAATATATTCAGGAAAAAACGCATACGCCCTTTTTGGCCAAGGGCTTCATTGTCGAGGTTTTGCCGCTTTTCCTGTGCTTTAAAGCCGATTCGAATCTCCCTCCTGAAATCTGTTTCCTGCAATTCTGCCTTGCTTTCCATTCCTCTTCGTTACCTTCCCTCAATATATTTGTGGACGAGAGTTATCATTTATAAGTCTGCAGGTTTGTGAATTGCAGTGCCCCTGAGCTCCATTTTTCAACTCACTTTCTTGGGAGCTGGCCGCAAAAGCGCAAGATTGCTTCAGGCCCTATTCCGGTCCCGGGCGGCAGGCTGAGCCTGTGGTTAATTCTTCTTCCTGATGGGAAAATAGAGTGACCTGTGCCTGTCCCGATACCTAGAGCTAGTCTCTCATTGGTTACCCCTCTTCCCGTTCATCCTCAGGACAAATTGCAACCAGTACGGAACAGGAGGTTAAAGGTGCTGATTCTCCAAGGAGGGAGATTGCTAGTAAAGCGGCTGGAATGGCGAACCCGAGCACAAGGAGATGAGAAAAGAGGTGCGTTTTGGAAACCTTTCCCGATCACACGGTTTACCATCTTCTGGGTTTCTCATGCATGTTTTCGATGTAGGAAGATGCCCTTGGACCTGGAGATTTGGGACCCATGGGATGGGTACCATGCAGTATTACTTTAAAGGGTCTGTGTTTCCTCACCCAACCTCACCAAACCTCTCAGCCCCAAGAGTGTCCACCCTTATGTCTCAATCAGCTGTGGGTCTAGATATGGTTAATCCAGGTGGCATCACAGCCCCTGAACGAATTTTGTAAGAATTTCTCTCTCTTTCACTGTCTTTGTTTCACGGGTTTTTAAAAGTAATTGATTTTTATAATGTAGTTTAGCTGCTTTCCTCTGCTGTGTTTCTGCCGCTTTACACCCACTTGACTCACTTACAGAGAGATATCAAAACATAGGTTTTAAGATTCTTACTAGTCAGATATATTCTTGGGCGGTGAATAGGGGGTGTTGAGTCCAATTCACTGAGCAAGGAGTAGGTCTTGTCTATTACATATTGGCTTTATGGAACGGTATCTGAGCTAATTTGAAACCCGTGTTTTATGCATCACCCCACCTCACCTTTCCCGTGAAGCAGCCATAGTGTGTTTTCTAAACGTGGGACTCTGTTCTGTTTTGTAATTCAGTTCAAGGGTAGCGGTTTTTACATTCCCTCTATAAGTGATATCTTATGATAAGTGTCTTTTTCTGTATGACTTATTTCACTTAGAATCGTCATACCTAAATCCACTCATCATGCTGCTACTAGCCTTATGACGTTGGTTTCATGGCTGAGTGATATTCCATTGTACATAAGGACCACAACTTCTTTATCCATTTTTCTCTTTCCTGGGATATTTAAGGTGTAACGAAGTGGAGGTTCTTGTCAACAGAGCAGCCCTAAACTTTGGGGTGCCTGTGTCTTGCTGATTTTTAGTTTTCCCAATTTATACGCCCATGAGTGGAAGTGCCCTATGCTCTCTAAGCTGAGTTTTTTGGAGGTTTCAGGACACACCGTACACTTCTCCAGAGTGGCTGTTGGCAATTTACATCCCGCCCATCAGCGTAGCCAGGCTCCCGTTTCTCCATGGCCTGTCCTGCATTTCTGGTTTTGACACTTTATTCAGCATGGCCCTTTTGACCGATGGGAAGCGAGACTTCTTTGTAGCGCTGATTTGCCTTTCCAGGTTGCTTGGTTGGCCAAAAAGGGCGTATGCGTTTTTTCCTGAATATATTCAGGAAAAAACGCATACGCCCTTTTTGGCCAAGGGCTTCATTGTCGAGGTTTTGCCGCTTTTCCTGTGCTTTAAAGCCGATTCGAATCTCCCTCCTGAAATCTGTTTCCTGCAATTCTGCCTTGCTTTCCATTCCTCTTCGTTACCTTCCCTCAATATATTTGTGGACGAGAGTTATCATTTATAAGTCTGCAGGTTTGTGAATTGCAGTGCCCCTGAGCTCCATTTTTCAACTCACTTTCTTGGGAGCTGGCCGCAAAAGCGCAAGATTGCTTCAGGCCCTATTCCGGTCCCGGGCGGCAGGCTGAGCCTGTGGTTAATTCTTCTTCCTGATGGGAAAATAGAGTGACCTGTGCCTGTCCCGATACCTAGAGCTAGTCTCTCATTGGTTCCCCCTCTTCCCGTTCATCCTCAGGACAAATTGCAACCTGTACGGAACAGGAGGTTAAAGGTGCTGATTCTCCAAGGAAGGAGATTGCAAGTAAAGCGGCTGGAATGGCGAACCCGAGCACAAGGAGATGAGAAAAGAGGTGCGTTTTGGAAACCTTTCCCGATCACACGGTGTACCATCTTCTGGGTTTCTCATGCATGTTTTCGATGTAGGAAGATGCCCTTGAACCTGGAGATTTGGGACCCATGGGATGGGTACCATGCAGTATTACTTTAAAGGGTCTGTGTTTCCTCACCCAACCTCACCAAACCTCTCAGCCCCAAGAGTGTCCACCCTTATGTCTCAATCAGCTGTGGGTCTAGATATGGTCAATCCAGGTGGCATCACAGCCCCTGAACGAATTTTGTAAGAATTTCTCTCTCTTTCACTGTCTTTGTTTCACGGGTTTTTAAAAGTAATTGATTTTTATAATGTAGTTTAGCTGCTTTCCTCTGCTGTGTTTCTGCCGCTTTACACCCACTTGACTCACTTACAGAGAGATATCAAAACATAGGTTTTAAGATTCTTACTAGTCAGATATATTCTTGGGCGGTGAATAGGGGGTGTTGAGTCCAATTCACTGAGCAAGGAGTAGGTCTTGTCTATTACATATTGGCTTTATGGAACGGTATCTGAGCTAATTTGAAACCCGTGTTTTATGCATCACCCCACCTCACCTTTCCCGTGAAGCAGCCATAGTGTGTTTTCTAAACGTGGGACTCTGTTCTGTTTTGTAATTCAGTTCAAGGGTAGCGGTTTTTACATTCCCTCTATAAGTGATATCTTATGATAAGTGTCTTTTTCTGTATGACTTATTTCACTTAGAATCGTCATACCTAAATCCACTCATCATGCTGCTACTAGCCTTATGACGTTGGTTTCATGGCTGAGTGATATTCCATTGTACATAAGGACCACAACTTCTTTATCCATTTTTCTCTTTCCTGGGATATTTAAGGTGTAACGAAGTGGAGGTTCTTGTCAACAGCGCAGCCCTAAACTTTGGGGTGCCTGTGTCTTGCTGATTTTTAGTTTTCCCAATTTATACGCCCATGAGTGGAAGTGCCCTATGCTCTCTAAGCTGAGTTTTTTGAAGGTTTCAGGACACACCGTACACTTCTCCAGAGTGGCTGTTGGCAATTTACATCCCGCCCATCAGCGTAGCCAGGCTCCCGTTTCTCCATGGCCTGTCCTGCATTTCTGGTTTGGACACTTTATTCAGCATGGCCCTTTTGACCGATGGGAAGCGAGACTTCTTTGTAGCGCTGATTTGCCTTTCCAGGTTGCTTGGTTGGCCAAAAAGGGCGTATGCGTTTTTTCCTGAATATATTCAGGAAAAAACGCATACGCCCTTTTTGGCCAAGGGCTTCATTGTCGAGGATTTGCCGCTTTTCCTGTGCTTTAAAGCCGATTCGAATCTCCCTCCTGAAATCTGTTTCCTGCAATTCTGCCTTGCTTTCCATTCCTCTTCGTTACCTTCCCTCAATATATTTGTGGACGAGAGTTATCATTTATAAGTCTGCAGGTTTGTGAATTGCAGTGCCCCTGAGCTCCATTTTTCAACTCACTTTCTTGGGAGCTGGCCGCAAAAGCGCAAGATTGCTTCAGGCCCTATTCCGGTCCCGGGCGGCAGGCTGAGCCTGTGGTTAATTCTTCTTCCTGATGGGAAAATAGAGTGACCTGTGCCTGTCCCGATACCTAGAGCTAGTCTCTCATTGGTTCCCCCTCTTCCCGTTCATCCTCAGGACAAATTGCAACCTGTACGGAACAGGAGGTTAAAGGTGCTGATTCTCCAAGGAGGGAGATTGCAAGTAAAGCGGCTGGAATGGCGAACCCGAGCACAAGGAGATGAGAAAAGAGGTGCGTTTTGGAAACCTTTCCCGATCACACGGTGTACCATCTTCTGGGTTTCTCATGCATGTTTTCGATGTAGGAAGATGCCCTTGAACCTGGAGATTTGGGACCCATGGGATGGGTACCATGCAGTATTACTTTAAAGGGTCTGTGTTTCCTCACCCAACCTCACCAAACCTCTCAGCCCCAAGAGTGTCCACCCTTATGTCTCAATCAGCTGTGGGTCTAGATATGGTCAATCCAGGTGGCATCACAGCCCCTGAACGAATTTTGTAAGAATTTCTCTCTCTTTCACTGTCTTTGTTTCACGGGTTTTTAAAAGTAATTGATTTTTATAATGTAGTTTAGCTGCTTTCCTCTGCTGTGTTTCTGCCGCTTTACACTCACTTGACTCACTTACAGAGAGATATCAAAACATAGGTTTTAAGATTCTTACTAGTCAGATATATTCTTGGGCGGTGAATAGGGGGTGTTGAGTCCAATTCACTGAGCAAGGAGTAGGTCTTGTCTATTACATATTGGCTTTATGGAACGGTATCTGAGCTAATTTGAAACCCGTGTTTTATGCATCACCCCACCTCACCTTTCCCGTGAAGCAGCCATAGTGTGTTTTCTAAACGTGGGACTCTGTTCTGTTTTGTAATTCAGTTCAAGGGTAGCGGTTTTTACATTCCCTCTATAAGTGATATCTTATGATAAGTGTCTTTTTCTGTATGACTTATTTCACTTAGAATCGTCATACCTAAATCCACTCATCATGCTGCTACTAGCCTTATGACGTTGGTTTCATGGCTGAGTGATATTCCATTGTACATAAGGACCACAACTTCTTTATCCATTTTTCTCTTTCCTGGGATATTTAAGGTGTAACGAAGTGGAGGTTCTTGTCAACAGAGCAGCCCTAAACTTTGGGGTGCCTGTGTCTTGCTGATTTTTAGTTTTCCCAATTTATACGCCCATGAGTGGAAGTGCCCTATGCTCTCTAAGCTGAGTTTTTTGGAGGTTTCAGGACACACCGTACACTTCTCCAGAGTGGCTGTTGGCAATTTACATCCCGCCCATCAGCGTAGCCAGGCTCCCGTTTCTCCATGGCCTGTCCTGCATTTCTGGTTTTGACACTTTATTCAGCATGGCCCTTTTGACCGATGGGAAGCGAGACTTCTTTGTAGCGCTGATTTGCCTTTCCAGGTTGCTTGGTTGGCCAAAAAGGGCGTATGCGTTTTTTCCTGAATATATTCAGGAAAAAACGCATACGCCCTTTTTGGCCAAGGGCTTCATTGTCGAGGATTTGCCGCTTTTCCTGTGCTTTAAAGCCGATTCGAATCTCCCTCCTGAAATCTGTTTCCTGCAATTCTGCCTTGCTTTCCATTCCTCTTCGTTGCCTTCCCTCAATATATTTGTGGACCAGAGTTATCATTTATAAGTCTGCAGGTTTGTGAATTGCAGTGCCCCTGAGCTCCATTTTTCAACTCGCTTTCTTGGGAGCTGGCCGCAAAAGCGCAGGATTGCTTCAGGCCCTATTCTGGTCCCGGGCGGCAGGCTGAGCCTGTGGTTAATTCTTCTTCCTGATGGGAAAATAGAGTGACCTGTGCCTGTCCCGATACCTAGAGCTAGTCTCTCATTGGTTCCCCCTCTTCCCGTTCATCCTCAGGACAAATTGCAACCTGTACGGAACAGGAGGTTAAAGGTGCTGATTCTCCAAGGAGGGAGATTGCAAGTAAAGCGGCTGGAATGGCGAACCCGAGCACAAGGAGATGAGAAAAGAGGTGCGTTTTGGAAACCTTTCCCGATCACACGGTGTACCATCTTCTGGGTTTCTCATGCATGTTTTCGATGTAGGAAGATGCCCTTGAACCTGGAGATTTGGGACCCATGGGATGGGTACCATGCAGTATTATTTTAAAGGGTCTGTGTTTCCTCACCCAACCTCACCAAACCTCTCAGCCCCAAGAGTGTCCACCCATATGTCTCAATCAGCTGTGGGTCTAGATATGGTCAATCCAGGTGGCATCACAGCCCCTGAACGAATTTTGTAAGAATTTCTCTCTCTTTCACTGTCTTTGTTTCACGGGTTTTTAAAAGTAATTGATTTTTATAATGTAGTTTAGCTGCTTTCCTCTGCTGTGTTTCTGCCGCTTTACACTCACTTGACTCACTTACAGAGAGATATCAAAACATAGGTTTTAAGATTCTTACTAGTCAGATATATTCTTGGGCGGTGAATAGGGGGTGTTGAGTCCAATTCACTGAGCAAGGAGTAGGTCTTGTCTATTACATATTGGCTTTATGGAACGGTATCTGAGCTAATTTGAAACCCGTGTTTTATGCATCACCCCACCTCACCTTTCCCGTGAAGCAGCCATAGTGTGTTTTCTAAACGTGGGACTCTGTTCTGTTTTGTAATTCAGTTCAAGGGTAGCGGTTTTTACATTCCCTCTATAAGTGATATCTTATGATAAGTGTCTTTTTCTGTATGACTTATTTCACTTAGAATCGTCATACCTAAATCCACTCATCATGCTGCTACTAGCCTTATGACGTTGGTTTCATGGCTGAGTGATATTCCATTGTACATAAGGACCACAACTTCTTTATCCATTTTTCTCTTTCCTGGGATATTTAAGGTGTAACGAAGTGGAGGTTCTTGTCAACAGAGCAGCCCTAAACTTTGGGGTGCCTGTGTCTTGCTGATTTTTAGTTTTCCCAATTTATACGCCCATGAGTGGAAGTGCCCTATGCTCTCTAAGCTGAGTTTTTTGGAGGTTTCAGGACACACCGTACACTTCTCCAGAGTGGCTGTTGGCAATTTACATCCCGCCCATCAGCGTAGCCAGGCTCCCGTTTCTCCATGGCCTGTCCTGCATTTCTGGTTTTGACACTTTATTCAGCATGGCCCTTTTGACCGATGGGAAGCGAGACTTCTTTGTAGCGCTGATTTGCCTTTCCAGGTTGCTTGGTTGGCCAAAAAGGGCGTATGCGTTTTTTCCTGAATATATTCAGGAAAAAACGCATACGCCCTTTTTGGCCAAGGGCTTCATTGTCGAGGATTTGCCGCTTTTCCTGTGCTTTAAAGCCGATTCGAATCTCCCTCCTGAAATCTGTTTCCTGCAATTCTGCCTTGCTTTCCATTCCTCTTCGTTGCCTTCCCTCAATATATTTGTGGACCAGAGTTATCATTTATAAGTCTGCAGGTTTGTGAATTGCAGTGCCCCTGAGCTCCATTTTTCAACTCGCTTTCTTGGGAGCTGGCCGCAAAAGCGCAGGATTGCTTCAGGCCCTATTCTGGTCCCGGGCGGCAGGCTGAGCCTGTGGTTAATTCTTCTTCCTGATGGGAAAATAGAGTGACCTGTGCCTGTCCCGATACCTAGAGCTAGTCTCTCATTGGTTCCCCCTCTTCCCGTTCATCCTCAGGACAAATTGCAACCTGTACGGAACAGGAGGTTAAAGGTGCTGATTCTCCAAGGAGGGAGATTGCAAGTAAAGCGGCTGGAATGGCGAACCCGAGCACAAGGAGATGAGAAAAGAGGTGCGTTTTGGAAACCTTTCCCGATCACACGGTGTACCATCTTCTGGGTTTCTCATGCATGTTTTCGATGTAGGAAGATGCCCTTGAACCTGGAGATTTGGGACCCATGGGATGGGTACCATGCAGTATTACTTTAAAGGGTCTGTGTTTCCTCACCCAACCTCACCAAACCTCTCAGCCCCAAGAGTGTCCACCCTTATGTCTCAATCAGCTGTGGGTCTAGATATGGTCAATCCAGGTGGCATCACAGCCCCTGAACGAATTTTGTAAGAATTTCTCTCTCTTTCACTGTCTTTGTTTCACGGGTTTTTAAAAGTAATTGATTTTTATAATGTAGTTTAGCTGCTTTCCTCTGCTGTGTTTCTGCCGCTTTACACTCACTTGACTCACTTACAGAGAGATATCAAAACATAGGTTTTAAGATTCTTACTAGTCAGATATATTCTTGGGCGGTGAATAGGGGGTGTTGAGTCCAATTCACTGAGCAAGGAGTAGGTCTTGTCTATTACATATTGGCTTTATGGAACGGTATCTGAGCTAATTTGAAACCCGTGTTTTATGCATCACCCCACCTCACCTTTCCCGTGAAGCAGCCATAGTGTGTTTTCTAAACGTGGGACTCTGTTCTGTTTTGTAATTCAGTTCAAGGGTAGCGGTTTTTACATTCCCTCTATAAGTGATATCTTATGATAAGTGTCTTTTTCTGTATGACTTATTTCACTTAGAATCGTCATACCTAAATCCACTCATCATGCTGCTACTAGCCTTATGACGTTGGTTTCATGGCTGAGTGATATTCCATTGTACATAAGGACCACAACTTCTTTATCCATTTTTCTCTTTCCTGGGATATTTAAGGTGTAACGAAGTGGAGGTTCTTGTCAACAGAGCAGCCCTAAACTTTGGGGTGCCTGTGTCTTGCTGATTTTTAGTTTTCCCAATTTATACGCCCATGAGTGGAAGTGCCCTATGCTCTCTAAGCTGAGTTTTTTGGAGGTTTCAGGACACACCGTACACTTCTCCAGAGTGGCTGTTGGCAATTTACATCCCGCCCATCAGCGTAGCCAGGCTCCCGTTTCTCCATGGCCTGTCCTGCATTTCTGGTTTTGACACTTTATTCAGCATGGCCCTTTTGACCGATGGGAAGCGAGACTTCTTTGTAGCGCTGATTTGCCTTTCCAGGTTGCTTGGTTGGCCAAAAAGGGCGTATGCGTTTTTTCCTGAATATATTCAGGAAAAAACGCATACGCCCTTTTTGGCCAAGGGCTTCATTGTCGAGGATTTGCCGCTTTTCCTGTGCTTTAAAGCCGATTCGAATCTCCCTCCTGAAATCTGTTTCCTGCAATTCTGCCTTGCTTTCCATTCCTCTTCGTTGCCTTCCCTCAATATATTTGTGGACCAGAGTTATCATTTATAAGTCTGCAGGTTTGTGAATTGCAGTGCCCCTGAGCTCCATTTTTCAACTCGCTTTCTTGGGAGCTGGCCGCAAAAGCGCAGGATTGCTTCAGGCCCTATTCTGGTCCCGGGCGGCAGGCTGAGCCTGTGGTTAATTCTTCTTCCTGATGGGAAAATAGAGTGACCTGTGCCTGTCCCGATACCTAGAGCTAGTCTCTCATTGGTTCCCCCTCTTCCCGTTCATCCTCAGGACAAATTGCAACCTGTACGGAACAGGAGGTTAAAGGTGCTGATTCTCCAAGGAGGGAGATTGCAAGTAAAGCGGCTGGAATGGCGAACCCGAGCACAAGGAGATGAGAAAAGAGGTGCGTTTTGGAAACCTTTCCCGATCACACGGTGTACCATCTTCTGGGTTTCTCATGCATGTTTTCAATGTAGGAAGATGCCCTTGAACCTGGAGATTTGGGACCCATGGGATGGGTACCATGCAGTATTACTTTAAAGGGTCTGTGTTTCCTCACCCAACCTCAACAAACCTCTCAGCCCCAAGAGTGTCCACCCTTATGTCTCAATCAGCTGTGGGTCTAGATATGGTCAATCCAGGTGGCATCACAGCCCCTGAACGAATTTTGTAAGAATTTCTCTCTCTTTCACTGTCTTTGTTTCACGGGTTTTTAAAAGTAATTGATTTTTATAATGTAGTTTAGCTGCTTTCCTCTGCTGTGTTTCTGCCGCTTTACACTCACTTGACTCACTTACAGAGAGATATCAAAACATAGGTTTTAAGATTCTTACTAGTCAGATATATTCTTGGGCGGTGAATAGGGGGTGTTGAGTCCAATTCACTGAGCAAGGAGTAGGTCTTGTCTATTACATATTGGCTTTATGGAACGGTATCTGAGCTAATTTGAAACCCGTGTTTTATGCATCACCCCACCTCACCTTTCCCGTGAAGCAGCCATAGTGTGTTTTCTAAACGTGGGACTCTGTTCTGTTTTGTAATTCAGTTCAAGGGTAGCGGTTTTTACATTCCCTCTATAAGTGATATCTTATGATAAGTGTCTTTTTCTGTATGACTTATTTCACTTAGAATCGTCATACCTAAATCCACTCATCATGCTGCTACTAGCCTTATGACGTTGGTTTCATGGCTGAGTGATATTCCATTGTACATAAGGACCACAACTTCTTTATCCATTTTTCTCTTTCCTGGGATATTTAAGGTGTAACGAAGTGGAGGTTCTTGTCAACAGAGCAGCCCTAAACTTTGGGGTGCCTGTGTCTTGCTGATTTTTAGTTTTCCCAATTTATACGCCCATGAGTGGAAGTGCCCTATGCTCTCTAAGCTGAGTTTTTTGGAGGTTTCAGGACACACCGTACACTTCTCCAGAGTGGCTGTTGGCAATTTACATCCCGCCCATCAGCGTAGCCAGGCTCCCGTTTCTCCATGGCCTGTCCTGCATTTCTGGTTTTGACACTTTATTCAGCATGGCCCTTTTGACCGATGGGAAGCGAGACTTCTTTGTAGCGCTGATTTGCCTTTCCAGGTTGCTTGGTTGGCCAAAAAGGGCGTATGCGTTTTTTCCTGAATATATTCAGGAAAAAACGCATACGCCCTTTTTGGCCAAGGGCTTCATTGTCGAGGATTTGCCGCTTTTCCTGTGCTTTAAAGCCGATTCGAATCTCCCTCCTGAAATCTGTTTCCTGCAATTCTGCCTTGCTTTCCATTCCTCTTCGTTGCCTTCCCTCAATATATTTGTGGACCAGAGTTATCATTTATAAGTCTGCAGGTTTGTGAATTGCAGTGCCTCTGAGCTCCATTTTTCAACTCGCTTTCTTGGGAGCTGGCCGCAAAAGCGCAGGATTGCTTCAGGCCCTATTCTGGTCCCGGGCGGCAGGCTGAGCCTGTGGTTAATTCTTCTTCCTGATGGGAAAATAGAGTGACCTGTGCCTGTCCCGATACCTAGAGCTAGTCTCTCATTGGTTCCCCCTCTTCCCGTTCATCCTCAGGACAAATTGCAACCTGTACGGAACAGGAGGTTAAAGGTGCTGATTCTCCAAGGAGGGAGATTGCAAGTAAAGCGGCTGGAATGGCGAACCCGAGCACAAGGAGATGAGAAAAGAGGTGCGTTTTGGAAACCTTTCCCGATCACACGGTGTACCATCTTCTGGGTTTCTCATGCATGTTTTCGATGTAGGAAGATGCCCTTGAACCTGGAGATTTGGGACCCATGGGATGGGTACCATGCAGTATTACTTTAAAGGGTCTGTGTTTCCTCACCCAACCTCACCAAACCTCTCAGCCCCAAGAGTGTCCACCCTTATGTCTCAATCAGCTGTGGGTCTAGATATGGTCAATCCAGGTGGCATCACAGCCCCTGAACGAATTTTGTAAGAATTTCTCTCTCTTTCACTGTCTTTGTTTCACGGGTTTTTAAAAGTAATTGATTTTTATAATGTAGTTTAGCTGCTTTCCTCTGCTGTGTTTCTGCCGCTTTACACTCACTTGACTCACTTACAGAGAGATATCAAAACATAGGTTTTAAGATTCTTACTAGTCAGATATATTCTTGGGCGGTGAATAGGGGGTGTTGAGTCCAATTCACTGAGCAAGGAGTAGGTCTTGTCTATTACATATTGGCTTTATGGAACGGTATCTGAGCTAATTTGTAACCCGTGTTTTATGCATCACCCCACCTCACCTTTCCCGTGAAGCAGCCATAGTGTGTTTTCTAAACGTGGGACTCTGTTCTGTTTTGTAATTCAGTTCAAGGGTAGCGGTTTTTACATTCCCTCTATAAGTGATATCTTATGATAAGTGTCTTTTTCTGTATGACTTATTTCACTTAGAATCGTCATACCTAAATCCACTCATCATGCTGCTACTAGCCTTATGACGTTGGTTTCATGGCTGAGTGATATTCCATTGTACATAAGGACCACAACTTCTTTATCCATTTTTCTCTTTCCTGGGATATTTAAGGTGTAACGAAGTGGAGGTTCTTGTCAACAGAGCAGCCCTAAACTTTGGGGTGCCTGTGTCTTGCTGATTTTTAGTTTTCCCAATTTATACGCCCATGAGTGGAAGTGCCCTATGCTCTCTAAGCTGAGTTTTTTGGAGGTTTCAGGACACACCGTACACTTCTCCAGAGTGGCTGTTGGCAATTTACATCCCGCCCATCAGCGTAGCCAGGCTCCCGTTTCTCCATGGCCTGTCCTGCATTTCTGGTTTTGACACTTTATTCAGCATGGCCCTTTTGACCGATGGGAAGCGAGACTTCTTTGTAGCGCTGATTTGCCTTTCCAGGTTGCTTGGTTGGCCAAAAAGGGCGTATGCGTTTTTTCCTGAATATATTCAGGAAAAAACGCATACGCCCTTTTTGGCCAAGGGCTTCATTGTCGAGGATTTGCCGCTTTTCCTGTGCTTTAAAGCCGATTCGAATCTCCCTCCTGAAATCTGTTTCCTGCAATTCTGCCTTGCTTTCCATTCCTCTTCGTTGCCTTCCCTCAATATATTTGTGGACCAGAGTTATCATTTATAAGTCTGCAGGTTTGTGAATTGCAGTGCCCCTGAGCTCCATTTTTCAACTCGCTTTCTTGGGAGCTGGCCGCAAAAGCGCAGGATTGCTTCAGGCCCTATTCTGGTCCCGGGCGGCAGGCTGAGCCTGTGGTTAATTCTTCTTCCTGATGGGAAAATAGAGTGACCTGTGCCTGTCCCGATACCTAGAGCTAGTCTCTCATTGGTTCTCCCTCTTCCCGTTCATCCTCAGGACAAATTGCAACCTGTACGGAACAGGAGGTTAAAGGTGCTGATTCTCCAAGGAGGGAGATTGCAAGTAAAGCGGCTGGAATGGCGAACCCGAGCACAAGGAGATGAGAAAAGAGGTGCGTTTTGGAAACCTTTCCCGATCACACGGTGTACCATCTTCTGGGTTTCTCATGCATGTTTTCGATGTAGGAAGATGCCCTTGAACCTGGAGATTTGGGACCCATGGGATGGGTACCATGCAGTATTACTTTAAAGGGTCTGTGTTTCCTCACCCAACCTCACCAAACCTCTCAGCCCCAAGAGTGTCCACCCTTATGTCTCAATCAGCTGTGGGTCTAGATATGGTCAATCCAGGTGGCATCACAGCCCCTGAACGAATTTTGTAAGAATTTCTCTCTCTTTCACTGTCTTTGTTTCACGGGTTTTTAAAAGTAATTGATTTTTATAATGTAGTTTAGCTGCTTTCCTCTGCTGTGTTTCTGCCGCTTTACACTCACTTGACTCACTTACAGAGAGATATCAAAACATAGGTTTTAAGATTCTTACTAGTCAGATATATTCTTGGGCGGTGAATAGGGGGTGTTGAGTCCAATTCACTGAGCAAGGAGTAGGTCTTGTCTATTACATATTGGCTTTATGGAACGGTATCTGAGCTAATTTGAAACCCGTGTTTTATGCATCACCCCACCTCACCTTTCCCGTGAAGCAGCCATAGTGTGTTTTCTAAACGTGGGACTCTGTTCTGTTTTGTAATTCAGTTCAAGGGTAGCGGTTTTTACATTCCCTCTATAAGTGATATCTTATGATAAGTGTCTTTTTCTGTATGACTTATTTCACTTAGAATCGTCATACCTAAATCCACTCATCATGCTGCTACTAGCCTTATGACGTTGGTTTCATGGCTGAGTGATATTCCATTGTACATAAGGACCACAACTTCTTTATCCATTTTTCTCTTTCCTGGGATATTTAAGGTGTAACGAAGTGGAGGTTCTTGTCAACAGAGCAGCCCTAAACTTTGGGGTGCCTGTGTCTTGCTGATTTTTAGTTTTCCCAATTTATACGCCCATGAGTGGAAGTGCCCTATGCTCTCTAAGCTGAGTTTTTTGGAGGTTTCAGGACACACCGTACACTTCTCCAGAGTGGCTGTTGGCAATTTACATCCCGCCCATCAGCGTAGCCAGGCTCCCGTTTCTCCATGGCCTGTCCTGCATTTCTGGTTTTGACACTTTATTCAGCATGGCCCTTTTGACCGATGGGAAGCGAGACTTCTTTGTAGCGCTGATTTGCCTTTCCAGGTTGCTTGGTTGGCCAAAAAGGGCGTATGCGTTTTTTCCTGAATATATTCAGGAAAAAACGCATACGCCCTTTTTGGCCAAGGGCTTCATTGTCGAGGATTTGCCGCTTTTCCTGTGCTTTAAAGCCGATTCGAATCTCCCTCCTGAAATCTGTTTCCTGCAATTCTGCCTTGCTTTCCATTCCTCTTCGTTGCCTTCCCTCAATATATTTGTGGACCAGAGTTATCATTTATAAGTCTGCAGGTTTGTGAATTGCAGTGCCCCTGAGCTCCATTTTTCAACTCGCTTTCTTGGGAGCTGGCCGCAAAAGCGCAGGATTGCTTCAGGCCCTATTCTGGTCCCGGGCGGCAGGCTGAGCCTGTGGTTAATTCTTCTTCCTGATGGGAAAATAGAGTGACCTGTGCCTGTCCCGATACCTAGAGCTAGTCTCTCATTGGTTCCCCCTCTTCCCGTTCATCCTCAGGACAAATTGCAACCTGTACGGAACAGGAGGTTAAAGGTGCTGATTCTCCAAGGAGGGAGATTGCAAGTAAAGCGGCTGGAATGGCGAACCCGAGCACAAGGAGATGAGAAAAGAGGTGCGTTTTGGAAACCTTTCCCGATCACACGGTGTACCATCTTCTGGGTTTCTCATGCATGTTTTCGATGTAGGAAGATGCCCTTGAACCTGGAGATTTGGGACCCATGGGATGGGTACCATGCAGTATTACTTTAAAGGGTCTGTGTTTCCTCACCCAACCTCACCAAACCTCTCAGCCCCAAGAGTGTCCACCCTTATGTCTCAATCAGCTGTGGGTCTAGATATGGTCAATCCAGGTGGCATCACAGCCCCTGAACGAATTTTGTAAGAATTTCTCTCTCTTTCACTGTCTTTGTTTCACGGGTTTTTAAAAGTAATTGATTTTTATAATGTAGTTTAGCTGCTTTCCTCTGCTGTGTTTCTGCCGCTTTACACTCACTTGACTCACTTACAGAGAGATATCAAAACATAGGTTTTAAGATTCTTACTAGTCAGATATATTCTTGGGCTGTGAATAGGGGGTGTTGAGTCCAATTCACTGAGCAAGGAGTAGGTCTTGTCTATTACATATTGGCTTTATGGAACGGTATCTGAGCTAATTTGAAACCCGTGTTTTATGCATCACCCCACCTCACCTTTCCCGTGAAGCAGCCATAGTGTGTTTTCTAAACGTGGGACTCTGTTCTGTTTTGTAATTCAGTTCAAGGGTAGCGGTTTTTACATTCCCTCTATAAGTGATATCTTATGATAAGTGTCTTTTTCTGTATGACTTATTTCACTTAGAATCGTCATACCTAAATCCACTCATCATGCTGCTACTAGCCTTATGACGTTGGTTTCATGGCTGAGTGATATTCCATTGTACATAAGGACCACAACTTCTTTATCCATTTTTCTCTTTCCTGGGATATTTAAGGTGTAACGAAGTGGAGGTTCTTGTCAACAGAGCAGCCCTAAACTTTGGGGTGCCTGTGTCTTGCTGATTTTTAGTTTTCCCAATTTATACGCCCATGAGTGGAAGTGCCCTATGCTCTCTAAGCTGAGTTTTTTGGAGGTTTCAGGACACACCGTACACTTCTCCAGAGTGGCTGTTGGCAATTTACATCCCGCCCATCAGCGTAGCCAGGCTCCCGTTTCTCCATGGCCTGTCCTGCATTTCTGGTTTTGACACTTTATTCAGCATGGCCCTTTTGACCGATGGGAAGCGAGACTTCTTTGTAGCACTTATTTGCCTTTCCAGGTTGCTTGGTTGGCCAAAAAGGGCGTATGCGTTTTTTCCTGAATATATTCAGGAAAAAACGCATACGCCCTTTTTGGCCAAGGGCTTCATTGTCGAGGTTTTGCCGCTTTTCCTGTGCTTTAAAGCCGATTCGAATCTCCCTCCTGAAATCTGTTTCCTGCAATTCTGCCTTGCTTTCCATTCCTCTTCGTTGCCTTCCCTCAATATATTTGTGGACCAGAGTTATCATTTATAAGTCTGCAGGTTTGTGAATTGCAGTGCCCCTGAGCTCCATTTTTCAACTCGCTTTCTTGGGAGCTGGCCGCAAAAGCGCAGGATTGCTTCAGGCCCTATTCTGGTCCCGGGCGGCAGGCTGAGCCTGTGGTTAATTCTTCTTCCTGATGGGAAAATAGAGTGACCTGTGCCTGTCCCGATACCTAGAGCTAGTCTCTCATTGGTTACCCCTCTTCCCGTTCATCCTCAGGACAAATTGCAACCAGTACGGAACAGGAGGTTAAAGGTGCTGATTCTCCAAGGAGGGAGATTGCTAGTAAAGCGGCTGGAATGGCGAACCCGAGCACAAGGAGATGAGAAAAGAGGTGCGTTTTGGAAACCTTTCCCGATCACACGGTGTACCATCTTCTGGGTTTCTCATGCATGTTTTCGATGTAGGAAGATGCCCTTGAACCTGGAGATTTGGGACCCATGGGATGGGTACCATGCAGTATTACTTTAAAGGGTCTGTGTTTCCTCACCCAACCTCACCAAACCTCTCAGCCCCAAGAGTGTCCACCCTTATGTCTCAATCAGATGTGGGTCTAGATATGGTCAATCCAGGTGGCATCACAGCCCCTGAACGAATTTTGTAAGAATTTCTCTCTCTTTCACTGTCTTTGTTTCACGGGTTTTTAAAAGTAATTGATTTTTATAATGTAGTTTAGCTGCTTTCCTCTGCTGTGTTTCTGCCGCTTTACACTCACTTGACTCACTTACAGAGAGATATCAAAACATAGGTTTTAAGATTCTTACTAGTCAGATATATTCTTGGGCGGTGAATAGGGGGTGTTGAGTCCAATTCACTGAGCAAGGAGTAGGTCTTGTCTATTACATATTGGCTTTATGGAACGGTATCTGAGCTAATTTGAAACCCGTGTTTTATGCATCACCCCACCTCACCTTTCCCGTGAAGCAGCCATAGTGTGTTTTCTAAACGTGGGACTCTGTTCTGTTTTGTAATTCAGTTCAAGGGTAGCGGTTTTTACATTCCCTCTATAAGTGATATCTTATGATAAGTGTCTTTTTCTGTATGACTTATTTCACTTAGAATCGTCATACCTAAATCCACTCATCATGCTGCTACTAGCCTTATGACGTTGGTTTCATGGCTGAGTGATATTCCATTGTACATAAGGACCACAACTTCTTTATCCATTTTTCTCTTTCCTGGGATATTTAAGGTGTAACGAAGTGGAGGTTCTTGTCAACAGAGCAGCCCTAAACTTTGGGGTGCCTGTGTCTTGCTGATTTTTAGTTTTCCCAATTTATACGCCCATGAGTGGAAGTGCCCTATGCTCTCTAAGCTGAGTTTTTTGGAGGTTTCAGGACACACCGTACACTTCTCCAGAGTGGCTGTTGGCAATTTACATCCCGCCCATCAGCGTAGCCAGGCTCCCGTTTCTCCATGGCCTGTCCTGCATTTCTGGTTTTGACACTTTATTCAGCATGGCCCTTTTGACCGATGGGAAGCGAGACTTCTTTGTAGCGCTGATTTGCCTTTCCAGGTTGCTTGGTTGGCCAAAAAGGGCGTATGCGTTTTTTCCTGAATATATTCAGGAAAAAACGCATACGCCCTTTTTGGCCAAGGGCTTCATTGTCGAGGATTTGCCGCTTTTCCTGTGCTTTAAAGCCGATTCGAATCTCCCTCCTGAAATCTGTTTCCTGCAATTCTGCCTTGCTTTCCATTCCTCTTCGTTGCCTTCCCTCAATATATTTGTGGACCAGAGTTATCATTTATAAGTCTGCAGGTTTGTGAATTGCAGTGCCCCTGAGCTCCATTTTTCAACTCGCTTTCTTGGGAGCTGGCCGCAAAAGCGCAGGATTGCTTCAGGCCCTATTCTGGTCCCGGGCGGCAGGCTGAGCCTGTGGTTAATTCTTCTTCCTGATGGGAAAATAGAGTGACCTGTGCCTGTCCCGATACCTAGAGCTAGTCTCTCATTGGTTCCCCCTCTTCCCGTTCATCCTCAGGACAAATTGCAACCTGTACGGAACAGGAGGTTAAAGGTGCTGATTCTCCAAGGAGGGAGATTGCAAGTAAAGCGGCTGGAATGGCGAACCCGAGCACAAGGAGATGAGAAAAGAGGTGCGTTTTGGAAACCTTTCCCGATCACACGGTGTACCATCTTCTGGGTTTCTCATGCATGTTTTCGATGTAGGAAGATGCCCTTGAACCTGGAGATTTGGGACCCATGGGATGGGTACCATGCAGTATTACTTTAAAGGGTCTGTGTTTCCTCACCCAACCTCACCAAACCTCTCAGCCCCAAGAGTGTCCACCCTTATGTCTCAATCAGCTGTGGGTCTAGATATGGTCAATCCAGGTGGCATCACAGCCCCTGAACGAATTTTGTAAGAATTTCTCTCTCTTTCACTGTCTTTGTTTCACGGGTTTTTAAAAGTAATTGATTTTTATAATGTAGTTTAGCTGCTTTCCTCTGCTGTGTTTCTGCCGCTTTACACTCACTTGACTCACTTACAGAGAGATATCAAAACATAGGTTTTAAGATTCTTACTAGTCAGATATATTCTTGGGCGGTGAATAGGGGGTGTTGAGTCCAATTCACTGAGCAAGGAGTAGGTCTTGTCTATTACATATTGGCTTTATGGAACGGTATCTGAGCTAATTTGAAACCCGTGTTTTATGCATCACCCCACCTCACCTTTCCCGTGAAGCAGCCATAGTGTGTTTTCTAAACGTGGGACTCTGTTCTGTTTTGTAATTCAGTTCAAGGGTAGCGGTTTTTACATTCCCTCTATAAGTGATATCTTATGATAAGTGTCTTTTTCTGTATGACTTATTTCACTTAGAATCGTCATACCTAAATCCACTCATCATGCTGCTACTAGCCTTATGACGTTGGTTTCATGGCTGAGTGATATTCCATTGTACATAAGGACCACAACTTCTTTATCCATTTTTCTCTTTCCTGGGATATTTAAGGTGTAACGAAGTGGAGGTTCTTGTCAACAGAGCAGCCCTAAACTTTGGGGTGCCTGTGTCTTGCTGATTTTTAGTTTTCCCAATTTATACGCCCATGAGTGGAAGTGCCCTATGCTCTCTAAGCTGAGTTTTTTGGAGGTTTCAGGACACACCGTACACTTCTCCAGAGTGGCTGTTGGCAATTTACATCCCGCCCATCAGCGTAGCCAGGCTCCCGTTTCTCCATGGCCTGTCCTGCATTTCTGGTTTTGACACTTTATTCAGCATGGCCCTTTTGACCGATGGGAAGCGAGACTTCTTTGTAGCGCTGATTTGCCTTTCCAGGTTGCTTGGTTGGCCAAAAAGGGCGTATGCGTTTTTTCCTGAATATATTCAGGAAAAAACGCATACGCCCTTTTTGGCCAAGGGCTTCATTGTCGAGGATTTGCCGCTTTTCCTGTGCTTTAAAGCCGATTCGAATCTCCCTCCTGAAATCTGTTTCCTGCAATTCTGCCTTGCTTTCCATTCCTCTTCGTTGCCTTCCCTCAATATATTTGTGGACCAGAGTTATCATTTATAAGTCTGCAGGTTTGTGAATTGCAGTGCCCCTGAGCTCCATTTTTCAACTCGCTTTCTTGGGAGCTGGCCGCAAAAGCGCAGGATTGCTTCAGGCCCTATTCTGGTCCCGGGCGGCAGGCTGAGCCTGTGGTTAATTCTTCTTCCTGATGGGAAAATAGAGTGACCTGTGCCTGTCCCGATACCTAGAGCTAGTCTCTCATTGGTTCCCCCTCTTCCCGTTCATCCTCAGGACAAATTGCAACCTGTACGGAACAGGAGGTTAAAGGTGCTGATTCTCCAAGGAGGGAGATTGCAAGTAAAGCGGCTGGAATGGCGAACCCGAGCACAAGGAGATGAGAAAAGAGGTGCGTTTTGGAAACCTTTCCCGATCACACGGTGTACCATCTTCTGGGTTTCTCATGCATGTTTTCGATGTAGGAAGATGCCCTTGAACCTGGAGATTTGGGACCCATGGGATGGGTACCATGCAGTATTACTTTAAAGGGTCTGTGTTTCCTCACCCAACCTCACCAAACCTCTCAGCCCCAAGAGTGTCCACCCTTATGTCTCAATCAGCTGTGGGTCTAGATATGGTCAATCCAGGTGGCATCACAGCCCCTGAACGAATTTTGTAAGAATTTCTCTCTCTTTCACTGTCTTTGTTTCACGGGTTTTTAAAAGTAATTGATTTTTATAATGTAGTTTAGCTGCTTTCCTCTGCTGTGTTTCTGCCGCTTTACACTCACTTGACTCACTTACAGAGAGATATCAAAACATAGGTTTTAAGATTCTTACTAGTCAGATATATTCTTGGGCGGTGAATAGGGGGTGTTGAGTCCAATTCACTGAGCAAGGAGTAGGTCTTGTCTATTACATATTGGCTTTATGGAACGGTATCTGAGCTAATTTGAAACCCGTGTTTTATGCATCACCCCACCTCACCTTTCCCGTGAAGCAGCCATAGTGTGTTTTCTAAACGTGGGACTCTGTTCTGTTTTGTAATTCAGTTCAAGGGTAGCGGTTTTTACATTCCCTCTATAACTGATATCTTATGATAAGTGTCTTTTTCTGTATGACTTATTTCACTTAGAATCGTCATACCTAAATCCACTCATCATGCTGCTACTAGCCTTATGACGTTGGTTTCATGGCTGAGTGATATTCCATTGTACATAAGGACCACAACTTCTTTATCCATTTTTCTCTTTCCTGGGATATTTAAGGTGTAACGAAGTGGAGGTTCTTGTCAACAGAGCAGCCCTAAACTTTGGGGTGCCTGTGTTTTGCTGATTTTTAGTTTTCCCAATTTATACGCCCATGAGTGGAAGTGCCCTATGCTCTCTAAGCTGAGTTTTTTGGAGGTTTCAGGACACACCGTACACTTCTCCAGAGTGGCTGTTGGCAATTTACATCCCGCCCATCAGCGTAGCCAGGCTCCCGTTTCTCCATGGCCTGTCCTGCATTTCTGGTTTTGACACTTTATTCAGCATGGCCCTTTTGACCGATGGGAAGCGAGACTTCTTTGTAGCGCTGATTTGCCTTTCCAGGTTGCTTGGTTGGCCAAAAAGGGCGTATGCGTTTTTTCCTGAATATATTCAGGAAAAAACGCATACGCCCTTTTTGGCCAAGGGCTTCATTGTCGAGGATTTGCCGCTTTTCCTGTGCTTTAAAGCCGATTCGAATCTCCCTCCTGAAATCTGTTTCCTGCAATTCTGCCTTGCTTTCCATTCCTCTTCGTTGCCTTCCCTCAATATATTTGTGGACCAGAGTTATCATTTATAAGTCTGCAGGTTTGTGAATTGCAGTGCCCCTGAGCTCCATTTTTCAACTCGCTTTCTTGGGAGCTGGCCGCAAAAGCGCAGGATTGCTTCAGGCCCTATTCTGGTCCCGGGCGGCAGGCTGAGCCTGTGGTTAATTCTTCTTCCTGATGGGAAAATAGAGTGACCTGTGCCTGTCCCGATACCTAGAGCTAGTCTCTCATTGGTTCCCCCTCTTCCCGTTCATCCTCAGGACAAATTGCAACCTGTACGGAACAGGAGGTTAAAGGTGCTGATTCTCCAAGGAGGGAGATTGCAAGTAAAGCGGCTGGAATGGCGAACCCGAGCACAAGGAGATGAGAAAAGAGGTGCGTTTTGGAAACCTTTCCCGATCACACGGTGTACCATCTTCTGGGTTTCTCATGCATGTTTTCGATGTAGGAAGATGCCCTTGAACCTGGAGATTTGGGACCCATGGGATGGGTACCATGCAGTATTACTTTAAAGGGTCTGTGTTTCCTCACCCAACCTCACCAAACCTCTCAGCCCCAAGAGTGTCCACCCTTATGTCTCAATCAGCTGTGGGTCTAGATATGGTCAATCCAGGTGGCATCACAGCCCCTGAACGAATTTTGTAAGAATTTCTCTCTCTTTCACTGTCTTTGTTTCACGGGTTTTTAAAAGTAATTGATTTTTATAATGTAGTTTAGCTGCTTTCCTCTGCTGTGTTTCTGCCGCTTTACACTCACTTGACTCACTTACAGAGAGATATCAAAACATAGGTTTTAAGATTCTTACTAGTCAGATATATTCTTGGGCGGTGAATAGGGGGTGTTGAGTCCAATTCACTGAGCAAGGAGTAGGTCTTGTCTATTACATATTGGCTTTATGGAACGGTATCTGAGCTAATTTGAAACCCGTGTTTTATGCATCACCCCACCTCACCTTTCCCGTGAAGCAGCCATAGTGTGTTTTCTAAACGTGGGACTCTGTTCTGTTTTGTAATTCAGTTCAAGGGTAGCGGTTTTTACATTCCCTCTATAAGTGATATCTTATGATAAGTGTCTTTTTCTGTATGACTTATTTCACTTAGAATCGTCATACCTAAATCCACTCATCATGCTGCTACTAGCCTTATGACGTTGGTTTCATGGCTGAGTGATATTCCATTGTACATAAGGACCACAACTTCTTTATCCATTTTTCTCTTTCCTGGGATATTTAAGGTGTAACGAAGTGGAGGTTCTTGTCAACAGAGCAGCCCTAAACTTTGGGGTGCCTGTGTCTTGCTGATTTTTAGTTTTCCCAATTTATACGCCCATGAGTGGAAGTGCCCTATGCTCTCTAAGCTGAGTTTTTTGGAGGTTTCAGGACACACCGTACACTTCTCCAGAGTGGCTGTTGGCAATTTACATCCCGCCCATCAGCGTAGCCAGGCTCCCGTTTCTCCATGGCCTGTCCTGCATTTCTGGTTTTGACACTTTATTCAGCATGGCCCTTTTGACCGATGGGAAGCGAGACTTCTTTGTAGCGCTGATTTGCCTTTCCAGGTTGCTTGGTTGGCCAAAAAGGGCGTATGCGTTTTTTCCTGAATATATTCAGGAAAAAACGCATACGCCCTTTTTGGCCAAGGGCTTCATTGTCGAGGATTTGCCGCTTTTCCTGTGCTTTAAAGCCGATTCGAATCTCCCTCCTGAAATCTGTTTCCTGCAATTCTGCCTTGCTTTCCATTCCTCTTCGTTGCCTTCCCTCAATATATTTGTGGACCAGAGTTATCATTTATAAGTCTGCAGGTTTGTGAATTGCAGTGCCCCTGAGCTCCATTTTTCAACTCGCTTTCTTGGGAGCTGGCCGCAAAAGCGCAGGATTGCTTCAGGCCCTATTCTGGTCCCGGGCGGCAGGCTGAGCCTGTGGTTAATTCTTCTTCCTGATGGGAAAATAGAGTGACCTGTGCCTGTCCCGATACCTAGAGCTAGTCTCTCATTGGTTCCCCCTCTTCCCGTTCATCCTCAGGACAAATTGCAACCTGTACGGAACAGGAGGTTAAAGGTGCTGATTCTCCAAGGAGGGAGATTGCAAGTAAAGCGGCTGGAATGGCGAACCCGAGCACAAGGAGATGAGAAAAGAGGTGCGTTTTGGAAACCTTTCCCGATCACACGGTGTACCATCTTCTGGGTTTCTCATGCATGTTTTCGATGTAGGAAGATGCCCTTGAACCTGGAGATTTGGGACCCATGGGATGGGTACCATGCAGTATTACTTTAAAGGGTCTGTGTTTCCTCACCCAACCTCACCAAACCTCTCAGCCCCAAGAGTGTCCACCCTTATGTCTCAATCAGCTGTGGGTCTAGATATGGTCAATCCAGGTGGCATCACAGCCCCTGAACGAATTTTGTAAGAATTTCTCTCTCTTTCACTGTCTTTGTTTCACGGGTTTTTAAAAGTAATTGATTTTTATAATGTAGTTTAGCTGCTTTCCTCTGCTGTGTTTCTGCCGCTTTACACTCACTTGACTCACTTACAGAGAGATATCAAAACATAGGTTTTAAGATTCTTACTAGTCAGATATATTCTTGGGCGGTGAATAGGGGGTGTTGAGTCCAATTCACTGAGCAAGGAGTAGGTCTTGTCTATTACATATTGGCTTTATGGAACGGTATCTGAGCTAATTTGAAACCCGTGTTTTATGCATCACCCCACCTCACCTTTCCCGTGAAGCAGCCATAGTGTGTTTTCTAAACGTGGGACTCTGTTCTGTTTTGTAATTCAGTTCAAGGGTAGCGGTTTTTACATTCCCTCTATAAGTGATATCTTATGATAAGTGTCTTTTTCTGTATGACTTATTTCACTTAGAATCGTCATACCTAAATCCACTCATCATGCTGCTACTAGCCTTATGACGTTGGTTTCATGGCTGAGTGATATTCCATTGTACATAAGGACCACAACTTCTTTATCCATTTTTCTCTTTCCTGGGATATTTAAGGTGTAACGAAGTGGAGGTTCTTGTCAACAGAGCAGCCCTAAACTTTGGGGTGCCTGTGTCTTGCTGATTTTTAGTTTTCCCAATTTATACGCCCATGAGTGGAAGTGCCCTATGCTCTCTAAGCTGAGTTTTTTGGAGGTTTCAGGACACACCGTACACTTCTCCAGAGTGGCTGTTGGCAATTTACATCCCGCCCATCAGCGTAGCCAGGCTCCCGTTTCTCCATGGCCTGTCCTGCATTTCTGGTTTTGACACTTTATTCAGCATGGCCCTTTTGACCGATGGGAAGCGAGACTTCTTTGTAGCGCTGATTTGCCTTTCCAGGTTGCTTGGTTGGCCAAAAAGGGCGTATGCGTTTTTTCCTGAATATATTCAGGAAAAAACGCATACGCCCTTTTTGGCCAAGGGCTTCATTGTCGAGGTTTTGCCGCTTTTCCTGTGCTTTAAAGGCGATTCGAATCTCCCTCCTGAAATCTGTTTCCTGCAATTCTGCCTTGCTTTCCATTCCTCTTCGTTGCCTTCCCTCAATATATTTGTGGACCAGAGTTATCATTTATAAGTCTGCAGGTTTGTGAATTGCAGTGCCCCTGAGCTCCATTTTTCAACTCGCTTTCTTGGGAGCTGGCCGCAAAAGCGCAGGATTGCTTCAGGCCCTATTCTGGTCCCGGGCGGCAGGCTGAGCCTGTGGTTAATTCTTCTTCCTGATGGGAAAATAGAGTGACCTGTGCCTGTCCCGATACCTAGAGCTAGTCTCTCATTGGTTCCCCCTCTTCCCGTTCATCCTCAGGACAAATTGCAACCTGTACGGAACAGGAGGTTAAAGGTGCTGATTCTCCAAGGAGGGAGATTGCAAGTAAAGCGGCTGGAATGGCGAACCCGAGCAAAGGAGATGAGAAAAGAGGTGCGTTTTGGAAACCTTTCCCGATCACACGGTGTACCATCTTCTGGGTTTCTCATGCATGTTTTCGATGTAGGAAGATGCCCTTGAACCTGGAGATTTGGGACCCATGGGATGGGTACCATGCAGTATTACTTTAAAGGGTCTGTGTTTCTTCACCCAACCTCACCAAACCTCTCAGCCCCAAGAGTGTCCACCCTTATGTCTCAATCAGCTGTGGGTCTAGATATGGTCAATCCAGGTGGCATCACAGCCCCTGAACGAATTTTGTAAGAATTTCTCTCTCTTTCACTGTCTTTGTTTCACGGGTTTTTAAAAGTAATTGATTTTTATAATGTAGTTTAGCTGCTTTCCTCTGCTGTGTTTCTGCCGCTTTACACTCACTTGTCTCACTTACAGAGAGATATCAAAACATAGGTTTTAAGATTCTTACTAGTCAGATATATTCTTGGGCGGTGAATAGGGGGTGTTGAGTCCAATTCACTGAGCAAGGAGTAGGTCTTGTCTATTACATATTGGCTTTATGGAACGGTATCTGAGCTAATTTGAAACCCGTGTTTTATGCATCACCCCACCTCACCTTTCCCGTGAAGCAGCCATAGTGTGTTTTCTAAACGTGGGACTCTGTTCTGTTTTGTAATTCAGTTCAAGGGTAGCGGTTTTTACATTCCCTCTATAAGTGATATCTTATGATAAGTGTCTTTTTCTGTATGACTTATTTCACTTAGAATCGTCATACCTAAATCCACTCATCATGCTGCTACTAGCCTTATGACGTTGGTTTCATGGCTGAGTGATATTCCATTGTACATAAGGACCACAACTTCTTTATCCATTTTTCTCTTTCCTGGGATATTTAAGGTGTAACGAAGTGGAGGTTCTTGTCAACAGAGCAGCCCTAAACTTTGGGGTGCCTGTGTCTTGCTGATTTTTAGTTTTCCCAATTTATACGCCCATGAGTGGAAGTGCCCTATGCTCTCTAAGCTGAGTTTTTTGGAGGTTTCAGGACACACCGTACACTTCTCCAGAGTGGCTGTTGGCAATTTACATCCCGCCCATCAGCGTAGCCAGGCTCCCGTTTCTCCATGGCCTGTCCTGCATTTCTGGTTTTGACACTTTATTCAGCATGGCCCTTTTGACCGATGGGAAGCGAGACTTCTTTGTAGCGCTGATTTGCCTTTCCAGGTTGCTTGGTTGGCCAAAAAGGGCGTATGCGTTTTTTCCTGAATATATTCAGGAAAAAACGCATACGCCCTTTTTGGCCAAGGGCTTCATTGTCGAGGTTTTGCCGCTTTTCCTGTGCTTTAAAGCCGATTCGAATCTCCCTCCTGAAATCTGTTTCCTGCAATTCTGCCTTGCTTTCCATTCCTCTTCGTTGCCTTCCCTCAATATATTTGTGGACCAGAGTTATCATTTATAAGTCTGCAGGTTTGTGAATTGCAGTGCCCCTGAGCTCCATTTTTCAACTCGCTTTCTTGGGAGCTGGCCGCAAAAGCGCAGGATTGCTTCAGGCCCTATTCTGGTCCCGGGCGGCAGGCTGAGCCTGTGGTTAATTCTTCTTCCTGATGGGAAAATAGAGTGACCTGTGCCTGTCCCGATACCTAGAGCTAGTCTCTCATTGGTTCCCCCTCTTCCCGTTCATCCTCAGGACAAATTGCAACCTGTACGGAACAGGAGGTTAAAGGTGCTGATTCTCCAAGGAGGGAGATTGCAAGTAAAGCGGCTGGAATGGCGAACCCGAGCACAAGGAGATGAGAAAAGAGGTGCGTTTTGGAAACCTTTCCCGATCACACGGTGTACCATCTTCTGGGTTTCTCATGCATGTTTTCGATGTAGGAAGATGCCCTTGAACCTGGAGATTTGGGACCCATGGGATGGTTACCATGCAGTATTACTTTAAAGGGTCTGTGTTTCCTCACCCAACCTCACCAAACCTCTCAGCCCCAAGAGTGTCCACCCTTATGTCTCAATCAGCTGTGGGTCTAGATATGGTCAATCCAGGTGGCATCACAGCCCCTGAACGAATTTTGTAAGAATTTCTCTCTCTTTCACTGTCTTTGTTTCACGGGTTTTTAAAAGTAATTGATTTTTATAATGTGGTTTAGCTGCTTTCCTCTGCTGTGTTTCTGCCGCTTTACACCCACTTGACTCACTTACAGAGAGATATCAAAACATAGGTTTTAAGATTCTTACTAGTCAGATATATTCTTGGGCGGTGAATAGGGGGTGTTGTGTCCAATTCACTGAGCAAGGAGTAGGTCTTGTCTATTACATATTGGCTTTATGGAACGGTATCTGACCTAATTTGAAACCCTTGTTTTATGCATCACCCCACCTCACCTTTCCCGTTAAGCAGCCATAGTGTGTTTTCTAAACGTGGGACTCTGTTCTGTTTTGTAATTCAGTTCAAGGGTAGCGGTTTTTACATTCCCTCTATAAGTGATATCTTATGATAAGTGTCTTTTTCTGTATGACTTATTTCACTTAGAATCGTCATACCTAAATCCACTCATCATGCTGCTACTAGCCTTATGACGTTGGTTTCATGGCTGAGTGATATTCCATTGTACATAAGGACCACAACTTCTTTATCCATTTTTCTCTTTCCTGGGATATTTAAGGTGTAACGAAGTGGAGGTTCTTGTCAACAGAGCAGCCCTAAACTTTGGGGTGCCTGTGTCTTGCTGATTTTTAGTTTTCCCAATTTATACGCCCATGAGTGGAAGTGCCCTATGCTCTCTAAGCTGAGTTTTTTGGAGGTTTCAGGACACACCGTACACTTCTCCAGAGTGGCTGTTGGCAATTTACATCCCGCCCATCAGCGTAGCCAGGCTTCCGTTTCTCCATGGCCTGTCCTGCATTTCTGGTTTTGACACTTTATTCAGCATGGCCCTTTTGACCGATGGGAAGCGAGACTTCTTTGTAGCGCTGATTTGCCTTTCCAGGTTGCTTGGTTGGCCAAAAAGGGCGTATGCGTTTTTTCCTGAATATATTCAGGAAAAAACGCATACGCCCTTTTTGGCCAAGGGCTTCATTGTCGAGGTTTTGCCGCTTTTCCTGTGCTTTAAAGCCGATTCGAATCTCCCTCCTGAAATCTGTTTCCTGCAATTCTGCCTTGCTTTCCATTCCTCTTCGTTGCCTTCCCTCAATATATTTGTGGACCAGAGTTATCATTTATAAGTCTGCAGGTTTGTGAATTGCAGTGCCCCTGAGCTCCATTTTTCAACTCGCTTTCTTGGGAGCTGGCCGCAAAAGCGCAGGATTGCTTCAGGCCCTATTCTGGTCCCGGGCGGCAGGCTGAGCCTGTGGTTAATTCTTCTTCCTGATGGGAAAATAGAGTGACCTGTGCCTGTCCCGATACCTAGAGCTAGTCTCTCATTGGTTCCCCCTCTTCCCGTTCATCCTCAGGACAAATTGCAACCTGTACGGAACAGGAGGTTAAAGGTGCTGATTCTCCAAGGAGGGAGATTGCAAGTAAAGCGGCTGGAATGGCGAACCCGAGCATAAGGAGATGAGAAAAGAGGTGCGTTTTGGAAACCTTTCCCGATCACACGGTGTACCATCTTCTGGGTTTCTCATGCATGTTTTCGATGTAGGAAGATGCCCTTGAACCTGGAGATTTGGGACCCATGGGATGGGTACCATGCAGTATTACTTTAAAGGGTCTGTGTTTCCTCACCCAACCTCACCAAACCTCTCAGCCCCAAGAGTGTCCACCCTTATGTCTCAATCAGCTGTGGGTCTAGATATGGTCAATCCAGGTGGCATCACAGCCCCTGAACGAATTTTGTAAGAATTTCTCTCTCTTTCACTGTCTTTGTTTCACGGGTTTTTAAAAGTAATTGATTTTTATACTGTAGTTTAGCTGCTTTCCTCTGCTGTGTTTCTGCCGCTTTACACTCACTTGACTCACTTACAGAGAGATATCAAAACATAGGTTTTAAGATTCTTACTAGTCAGATATATTCTTGGGCGGTGAATAGGGGGTGTTGAGTCCAATTCACTGAGCAAGGAGTAGGTCTTGTCTATTACATATTGGCTTTATGGAACGGTATCTGAGCTAATTTGAAACCCGTGTTTTATGCATCACCCCACCTCACCTTTCCCGTGAAGCAGCCATAGTGTGTTTTCTAAACGTGGGACTCTGTTCTGTTTTGTAATTCAGTTCAAGGGTAGCGGTTTTTACATTCCCTCTATAAGTGATATCTTATGATAAGTGTCTTTTTCTGTATGACTTATTTCACTTAGAATCGTCATACCTAAATCCACTCATCATGCTGCTACTAGCCTTATGACGTTGGTTTCATGGCTGAGTGATATTCCATTGTACATAAGGACCACAACTTCTTTATCCATTTTTCTCTTTCCTGGGATATTTAAGGTGTAACGAAGTGGAGGTTCTTGTCAACAGAGCAGCCCTAAACTTTGGGGTGCCTGTGTCTTGCTGATTTTTAGTTTTCCCAATTTATACGCCCATGAGTGGAAGTGCCCTATGCTCTCTAAGCTGAGTTTTTTGGAGGTTTCAGGACACACCGTACACTTCTCCAGAGTGGCTGTTGGCAATTTACATCCCGCCCATCAGCGTAGCCAGGCTCCCGTTTCTCCATGGCCTGTCCTGCATTTCTGGTTTTGACACTTTATTCAGCATGGCCCTTTTGACCGATGGGAAGCGAGACTTCTTTGTAGCGCTGATTTGCCTTTCCAGGTTGCTTGGTTGGCCAAAAAGGGCGTATGCGTTTTTTCCTGAATATATTCAGGAAAAAACGCATACGCCCTTTTTGGCCAAGGGCTTCATTGTCGAGGTTTTGCCGCTTTTCCTGTGCTTTAAAGCCGATTCGAATCTCCCTCCTGAAATCTGTTTCCTGCAATTCTGCCTTGCTTTCCATTCCTCTTCGTTGCCTTCCCTCAATATATTTGTGGACCAGAGTTATCATTTATAAGTCTGCAGGTTTGTGAATTGCAGTGCCCCTGAGCTCCATTTTTCAACTCGCTTTCTTGGGAGCTGGCCGCAAAAGCGCAGGATTGCTTCAGGCCCTATTCTGGTCCCGGGCGGCAGGCTGAGCCTGTGGTTAATTCTTCTTCCTGATGGGAAAATAGAGTGACCTGTGCCTGTCCCGATACCTAGAGCTAGTCTCTCATTGGTTCCCCCTCTTCCCGTTCATCCTCAGGACAAATTGCAACCTGTACGGAACAGGAGGTTAAAGGTGCTGATTCTCCAAGGAGGGAGATTGCAAGTAAAGCGGCTGGAATGGCGAACCCGAGCACAAGGAGATGAGAAAAGAGGTGCGTTTTGGAAACCTTTCCCGATCACACGGTGTACTATCTTCTGGGTTTCTCATGCATGTTTTCGATGTAGGAAGATGCCCTTGAACCTGGAGATTTGGGACCCATGGGATGGTTACCATGCAGTATTACTTTAAAGGGTCTGTGTTTCCTCACCCAACCTCACCAAACCTCTCAGCCCCAAGAGTGTCCACCCTTATGTCTCAATCAGCTGTGGGTCTAGATATGGTCAATCCAGGTGGCATCACAGCCCCTGAACGAATTTTGTAAGAATTTCTCTCTCTTTCACTGTCTTTGTTTCACGGGTTTTTAAAAGTAATTGATTTTTATAATGTGGTTTAGCTGTTTTCCTCTGCTGTGTTTCTGCCGCTTTACACCCACTTGACTCACTTACAGAGAGATATCAAAACATAGGTTTTAAGATTCTTACTAGTCAGATATATTCTTGGGCGGTGAATAGGGGGTGTTGAGTCCAATTCACTGAGCAAGGAGTAGGTCTTGTCTATTACATATTGGCTTTATGGAACGGTATCTGACCTAATTTGAAACCCTTGTTTTATGCATCACCCCACCTCACCTTTCCCGTGAAGCAGCCATAGTGTGTTTTCTAAACGTGGGACTCTGTTCTGTTTTGTAATTCAGTTCAAGGGTAGCGGTTTTTACATTCCCTCTATAAGTGATATCTTATGATAAGTGTCTTTTTCTGTATGACTTATTTCACTTAGAATCGTCATACCTAAATCCACTCATCATGCTGCTACTAGCCTTATGACGTTGGTTTCATGGCTGAGTGATATTCCATTGTACATAAGGACCACAACTTCTTTATCCATTTTTCTCTTTCCTGGGATATTTAAGGTGTAACGAAGTGGAGGTTCTTGTCAACAGAGCAGCCCTAAACTTTGGGGTGCCTGTGTCTTGCTGATTTTTAGTTTTCCCAATTTATACGCCCATGAGTGGAAGTGCCCTATGCTCTCTAAGCTGAGTTTTTTGGAGGTTTCAGGACACACCGTACACTTCTCCAGAGTGGCTGTTGGCAATTTACATCCCGCCCATCAGCGTAGCCAGGCTCCCGTTTCTCCATGGCCTGTCCTGCATTTCTGGTTTTGACACTTTATTCAGCATGGCCCTTTTGACCGATGGGAAGCGAGACTTCTTTGTAGCGCTGATTTGCCTTTCCAGGTTGCTTGGTTGGCCAAAAAGGGCGTATGCGTTTTTTCCTGAATATATTCTGGAAAAAACGCATACGCCCTTTTTGGCCAAGGGCTTCATTGTCGAGGTTTTGCCGCTTTTCCTGTGCTTTAAAGCCGATTCGAATCTCCCTCCTGAAATCTGTTTCCTGCAATTCTGCCTTGCTTTCCATTCCTCTTCGTTACCTTCCCTCAATATATTTGTGGACGAGAGTTATCATTTATAAGTCTGCAGGTTTGTGAATTGCAGTGCCCCTGAGCTCCATTTTTCAACTCACTTTCTTGGGAGCTGGCCGCAAAAGCGCAAGATTGCTTCAGGCCCTATTCTGGTCCCGGGCGGCAGGCTGAGCCTGTGGTTAATTCTTCTTCCTGATGGGAAAATAGAGTGACCTGTGCCTGTCCCGATACCTAGAGCTAGTCTCTCATTGGTTCCCCCTCTTCCCGTTCATCCTCAGGACAAATTGCAACCTGTACGGAACAGGAGGTTAAAGGTGCTGATTCTCCAAGGAGGGAGATTGCAAGTAAAGCGGCTGGAATGGCGAACCCGAGCACAAGGAGATGAGAAAAGAGGTGCGTTTTGGAAACCTTTCCCGATCACACGGTGTACTATCTTCTGGGTTTCTCATGCATGTTTTCGATGTAGGAAGATGCCCTTGAACCTGGAGATTTGGGACCCATGGGATGGTTACCATGCAGTATTACTTTAAAGGGTCTGTGTTTCCTCACCCAACCTCACCAAACCTCTCAGCCCCAAGAGTGTCCACCCTTATGTCTCAATCAGCTGTGGGTCTAGATATGGTCAATCCAGGTGGCATCACAGCCCCTGAACGAATTTTGTAAGAATTTCTCTCTCTTTCACTGTCTTTGTTTCACGGGTTTTTAAAAGTAATTGATTTTTATAATGTGGTTTAGCTGCTTTCCTCTGCTGTGTTTCTGCCGCTTTACACCCACTTGACTCACTTACAGAGAGATATCAAAACATAGGTTTTAAGATTCTTACTAGTCAGATATATTCTTGGGCGGTGAATAGGGGGTGTTGAGTCCAATTCACTGAGCAAGGAGTAGGTCTTGTCTATTACATATTGGCTTTATGGAACGGTATCTGACCTAATTTGAAACCCTTGTTTTATGCATCACCCCACCTCACCTTTCCCGTGAAGCAGCCATAGTGTGTTTTCTAAACGTGGGACTCTGTTCTGTTTTGTAATTCAGTTCAAGGGTAGCGGTTTTTACATTCCCTCTATAAGTGATATCTTATGATAAGTGTCTTTTTCTGTATGACTTATTTCACTTAGAATCGTCATACCTAAATCCACTCATCATGCTGCTACTAGCCTTATGACGTTGGTTTCATGGCTGAGTGATCTTCCATTGTACATAAGGACCACAACTTCTTTATCCATTTTTCTCTTTCCTGGGATATTTAAGGTGTAACGAAGTGGAGGTTCTTGTCAACAGAGCAGCCCTAAACTTTGGGGTGCCTGTGTCTTGCTGATTTTTAGTTTTCCCAATTTATACGCCCATGAGTGGAAGTGCCCTATGCTCTCTAAGCTGAGTTTTTTGGAGGTTTCAGGACACACCGTACACTTCTCCAGAGTGGCTGTTGGCAATTTACATCCCGCCCATCAGCGTAGCCAGGCTCCCGTTTCTCCATGGCCTGTCCTGCATTTCTGGTTTTGACACTTTATTCAGCATGGCCCTTTTGACCGATGGGAAGCGAGACTTCTTTGTAGCGCTGATTTGCCTTTCCAGGTTGCTTGGTTGGCCAAAAAGGGCGTATGCGTTTTTTCCTGAATATATTCAGGAAAAAACGCATACGCCCTTTTTGGCCAAAGGCTTCATTGTCGAGGTTTTGCCGCTTTTCCTGTGCTTTAAAGGCGATTCGAATCTCCCTCCTGAAATCTGTTTCCTGCAATTCTGCCTTGCTTTCCATTCCTCTTCGTTACCTTCCCTCAATATATTTGTGGACGAGAGTTATCATTTATAAGTCTGCAGGTTTGTGAATTGCAGTGCCCCTGAGCTCCATTTTTCAACTCACTTTCTTGGGAGCTGGCCGCAAAAGCGCAAGATTGCTTCAGGCCCTATTCTGGTCCCGGGCGGCAGGCTGAGCCTGTGGTTAATTCTTCTTCCTGATGGGAAAATAGAGTGACCTGTGCCTGTCCCGATACCTAGAGCTAGTCTCTCATTGGTTACCCCTCTTCCCGTTCATCCTCAGGACAAATTGCAACCTGTACGGAACAGGAGGTTAAAGGTGCTGATTCTCCAAGGAGGGAGATTGCTAGTAAAGCGGCTGGAATGGCGAACCCGAGCACAAGGAGATGAGAAATGAGGTGCGTTTTGGAAACCTTTCCCGATCACACGGTGTACCATCTTCTGGGTTTCTCATGCATGTTTTCGATGTAGGAAGATGCCCTTGAACCTGGAGATTTGGGACCCATGGGATGGGTACCATGCAGTATTACTTTAAAGGGTCTGTGTTTCCTCACCCAACCTCACCAAACCTCTCAGCCCCAAGAGTGTCCACCCTTATGTCTCAATCAGCTGTGGGTCTAGATATGGTCAATCCAGGTGGCATCACAGCCCCTGAACGAATTTTGTAAGAATTTCTCTCTCTTTCACTGTCTTTGTTTCACGGGTTTTTAAAAGTAATTGATTTTTATAATGTGGTTTAGCTGCTTTCCTCTGCTGTGTTTCTGCCGCTTTACACCCACTTGACTCACTTACAGAGAGATATCAAAACATAGGTTTTAAGATTCTTACTAGTCAGATATATTCTTGGGCGGTGAATAGGGGGTGTTGAGTCCAATTCACTGAGCAAGGAGTAGGTCTTGTCTATTACATATTGGCTTTATGGAACGGTATCTGACCTAATTTGAAACCCTTGTTTTATGCATCACCCCACCTCACCTTTCCCGTGAAGCAGCCATAGTGTGTTTTCTAAACGTGGGACTCTGTTCTGTTTTGTAATTCAGTTCAAGGGTAGCGGTTTTTACATTCCCTCTATAAGTGATATCTTATGATAAGTGTCTTTTTCTGTATGACTTATTTCACTTAGAATCGTCATACCTAAATCCACTCATCATGCTGCTACTAGCCTTATGACGTTGGTTTCATGGCTGAGTGATATTCCATTGTACATAAGGACCACAACTTCTTTATCCATTTTTCTCTTTCCTGGGATATTTAAGGTGTAACGAAGTGGAGGTTCTTGTCAACAGAGCAGCCCTAAACTTTGGGGTGCCTGTGTCTTGCTGATTTTTAGTTTTCCCAATTTATACGCCGATGAGTGGAAGTGCCCTATGCTCTCTAAGCTGAGTTTTTTGGAGGTTTCAGGACACACCGTACACTTCTCCAGAGTGGCTGTTGGCAATTTACATCCCGCCCATCAGCGTAGCCAGGCTCCCGTTTCTCCATGGCCTGTCCTGCATTTCTGGTTTTGACACTTTATTCAGCATGGCCCTTTTGACCGATGGGAAGCGAGACTTCTTTGTAGCGCTGATTTGCCTTTCCAGGTTGCTTGGTTGGCCAAAAAGGGCGTATGCGTTTTTTCCTGAATATATTCAGGAAAAAACGCATACGCCCTTTTTGGCCAAAGGCTTCATTGTCGAGGTTTTGCCGCTTTTCCTGTGCTTTAAAGGCGATTCGAATCTCCCTCCTGAAATCTGTTTCCTGCAATTCTGCCTTGCTTTCCATTCCTCTTCGTTACCTTCCCTCAATATATTTGTGGACGAGAGTTATCATTTATAAGTCTGCAGGTTTGTGAATTGCAGTGCCCCTGAGCTCCATTTTTCAACTCACTTTCTTGGGAGCTGGCCGCAAAAGCGCAAGATTGCTTCAGGCCCTATTCTGGTCCCGGGCGGCAGGCTGAGCCTGTGGTTAATTCTTCTTCCTGATGGGAAAATAGAGTGACCTGTGCCTGTCCCGATACCTAGAGCTAGTCTCTCATTGGTTACCCCTCTTCCCGTTCATCCTCAGGACAAATTGCAACCTGTACGGAACAGGAGGTTAAAGGTGCTGATTCTCCAAGGAGGGAGATTGCTAGTAAAGCGGCTGGAATGGCGAACCCGAGCACAAGGAGATGAGAAATGAGGTGCGTTTTGGAAACCTTTCCCGATCACACGGTGTACCATCTTCTGGGTTTCTCATGCATGTTTTCGATGTAGGAAGATGCCCTTGAACCTGGAGATTTGGGACCCATGGGATGGGTACCATGCAGTATTACTTTAAAGGGTCTGTGTTTCCTCACCCAACCTCACCAAACCTCTCAGCCCCAAGAGTGTCCACCCTTATGTCTCAATCAGCTGTGGGTCTAGATATGGTCAATCCAGGTGGCATCACAGCCCCTGAACGAATTTTGTAAGAATTTCTCTCTCTTTCACTGTCTTTGTTTCACGGGTTTTTAAAAGTAATTGATTTTTATAATGTGGTTTAGCTGCTTTCCTCTGCTGTGTTTCTGCCGCTTTACACCCACTTGACTCACTTACAGAGAGATATCAAAACATAGGTTTTAAGATTCTTACTAGTCAGATATATTCTTGGGCGGTGAATAGGGGGTGTTGAGTCCAATTCACTGAGCAAGGAGTAGGTCTTGTCTATTACATATTGGCTTTATGGAACGGTATCTGACCTAATTTGAAACCCTTGTTTTATGCATCACCCCACCTCACCTTTCCCGTGAAGCAGCCATAGTGTGTTTTCTAAACGTGGGACTCTGTTCTGTTTTGTAATTCAGTTCAAGGGTAGCGGTTTTTACATTCCCTCTATAAGTGATATCTTATGATAAGTGTCTTTTTCTGTATGACTTATTTCACTTAGAATCGTCATACCTAAATCCACTCATCATGCTGCTACTAGCCTTATGACGTTGGTTTCATGGCTGAGTGATATTCCATTGTACATAAGGACCACAACTTCTTTATCCATTTTTCTCTTTCCTGGGATATTTAAGGTGTAACGAAGTGGAGGTTCTTGTCAACAGAGCAGCCCTAAACTTTGGGGTGCCTGTGTCTTGCTGATTTTTAGTTTTCCCAATTTATACGCCCATGAGTGGAAGTGCCCTATGCTCTCTAAGCTGAGTTTTTTGGAGGTTTCAGGACACACCGTACACTTCTCCAGAGTGGCTGTTGGCAATTTACATCCCGCCCATCAGCGTAGCCAGGCTCCCGTTTCTCCATGGCCTGTCCTGCATTTCTGGTTTTGACACTTTATTCAGCATGGCCCTTTTGACCGATGGGAAGCGAGACTTCTTTGTAGCGCTGATTTGCCTTTCCAGGTTGCTTGGTTGGCCAAAAAGGGCGTATGCGTTTTTTCCTGAATATATTCTGGAAAAAACGCATACGCCCTTTTTGGCCAAGGGCTTCATTGTCGAGGTTTTGCCGCTTTTCCTGTGCTTTAAAGCCGATTCGAATCTCCCTCCTGAAATCTGTTTCCTGCAATTCTGCCTTGCTTTCCATTCCTCTTCGTTACCTTCCCTCAATATATTTGTGGACGAGAGTTATCATTTATAAGTCTGCAGGTTTGTGAATTGCAGTGCCCCTGAGCTCCATTTTTCAACTCACTTTCTTGGGAGCTGGCCGCAAAACCGCAAGATTGCTTCAGGCCCTATTCTGGTCCCGGGCGGCAGGCTGAGCCTGTGGTTAATTCTTCTTCCTGATGGGAAAATAGAGTGACCTGTGCCTGTCCCGATACCTAGAGCTAGTCTCTCATTGGTTACCCCTCTTCCCGTTCATCCTCAGGACAAATTGCAACCAGTACGGAACAGGAGGTTAAAGGTGCTGATTCTCCAAGGAGGGAGATTGCTAGTAAAGCGGCTGGAATGGCGAAACCGAGCACAAGGAGATGAGTAAAGAGGTGCGTTTTGGAAAACTTTCCCGATCACACGGTGTACCATCTTCTGGGTTTCTCATGCATGTTTTCGATGTAGGAAGATGCCCTTGAACCTGGAGATTTGGGACCCATGGGATGGGTACCATGCAGTATTACTTTAAAGGGTCTGTGTTTCCTCACCCAACCTCACCAAACCTCTCAGCCCCAAGAGTGTCCACCCTTATGTCTCAATCAGCTGTGGGTCTATATATGGTCAATCCAGGTGGCATCACAGCCCCTGAACGAATTTTGTAAGAATTTCTCTCTCTTTCACTGTCTTTGTTTCACGGGTTTTTAAAAGTAATTGATTTTTATAATGTAGTTTAGCTGCTTTCCTCTGCTGTGTTTCTGCCGCTTTACACTCACTTGACTCACTTACAGAGAGATATCAAAACATAGGTTTTAAGATTCTTACTAGTCAGATATATTCTTGGGCGGTGAATAGGGGGTGTTGAGTCCAATTCACTGAGCAAGGAGTAGGTCTTGTCTATTACATATTGGCTTTATGGAATGGTATCTGACCTAATTTGAAACCCTTGTTTTATGCATCACCCCACCTCACCTTTCCCGTGAAGCAGCCATAGTGTGTTTTCTAAACGTGGGACTCTGTTCTGTTTTGTAATTCAGTTCAAGGGTAGCGGTTTTTACATTCCCTCTATAAGTGATATCTTATGATAAGTGTCTTTTTCTGTATGACTTATTTCACTTAGAATCGTCATACCTAAATCCACTCATCATGCTGCTACTAGCCTTATGACGTTGGTTTCATGGCTGAGTGATATTCCATTGTACATAAGGACCACAACTTCTTTATCCATTTTTCTATTTCCTGGGATATTTAAGGTGTAACAAAGTGGAGGTTCTTGTCAACAGAGCAGCCCTAAACTTTGGGGTGCCTGTGTCTTGCTGATTTTTAGTTTTCCCAATTTATACGCCCATGAGTGGAAGTGCCCTATGCTCTCTAAGCTGAGTTTTTTGGAGGTTTCAGGACACACCGTACACTTCTCCAGAGTGGCTGTTGGCAATTTACATCCCGCCCATCAGCGTAGCCAGGCTCCCGTTTCTCCATGGCCTGTCCTGCATTTCTGGTTTTGACACTTTATTCAGCATGGCCCTTTTGACCGATGGGAAGCGAGACTTCTTTGTAGCGCTGATTTGCCTTTCCAGGTTGCTTGGTTGGCCAAAAAGGGCGTATGCGTTTTTTCCTGAATATATTCAGGAAAAAACGCATACGCCCTTTTTGGCCAAAGGCTTCATTGTCGAGGTTTTGCCGCTTTTCCTGTGCTTTAAAGGCGATTCGAATCTCCCTCCTGAAATCTGTTTCCTGCAATTCTGCCTTGCTTTCCATTCCTCTTCGTTACCTTCCCTCAATATATTTGTGGACGAGAGTTATCATTTATAAGTCTGCAGGTTTGTGAATTGCAGTGCCCCTGAGCTCCATTTTTCAACTCACTTTCTTGGGAGCTGGCCGCAAAAGCGCAAGATTGCTTCAGGCCCTATTCTGGTCCCGGGCGGCAGGCTGAGCCTGTGGTTAATTCTTCTTCCTGATGGGAAAATAGAGTGACCTGTGCCTGTCCCGATACCTAGAGCTAGTCTCTCATTGGTTACCCCTCTTCCCGTTCATCCTCAGGACAAATTGCAACCTGTACGGAACAGGAGGTTAAAGGTGCTGATTCTCCAAGGAGGGAGATTGCTAGTAAAGCGGCTGGAATGGCGAACCCGAGCACAAGGAGATGAGAAATGAGGTGCGTTTTGGAAACCTTTCCCGATCACACGGTGTACCATCTTCTGGGTTTCTCATGCATGTTTTCGATGTAGGAAGATGCCCTTGAACCTGGAGATTTGGGACCCATGGGATGGTTACCATGCAGTATTACTTTAAAGGGTCTGTGTTTCCTCACCCAACCTCACCAAACCTCTCAGCCCCAAGAGTGTCCACCCTTATGTCTCAATCAGCTGTGGGTCTAGATATGGTCAATCCAGGTGGCATCACAGCCCCTGAACGAATTTTGTAAGAATTTCTCTCTCTTTCACTGTCTTTGTTTCACGGGTTTTTAAAAGTAATTGATTTTTATAATGTGGTTTAGCTGCTTTCCTCTGCTGTGTTTCTGCCGCTTTACACCCACTTGACTTACTTACAGAGAGATATCAAAACATAGGTTTTAAGATTCTTACTAGTCAGATATATTCTTGGGCGGTGAATAGGGGGTGTTGAGTCCAATTCACTGAGCAAGGAGTAGGTCTTGTCTATTACATATTGGCTGTATGGAACGGTATCTGAGCTAATTTGAAACCCGTGTTTTATGCATCACCCCACCTCACCTTTCCCGTGAAGCAGCCATAGTGTGTTTTCTAAACGTGGGACTCTGTTCTGTTTTGTAATTCAGTTCAAGGGTAGCGGTTTTTACATTCCCTCTATAAGTGATATCTTATGATAAGTGTCTTTTTCTGTATGACTTATTTCACTGAGAATCGTCATACCTAAATCCACTCATCATGCTGCTACTAGACTTATGACGTTGGTTTCATGGCTGAGTGATATTCCATTGTACATAAGGACCACAACTTCTTTATCCATTTTTCTCTTTCCTGGGATATTTAAGGTGTAACGAAGTGGAGGTTCTTGTCAACAGAGCAGCCCTAAACTTTGGGGTGCCTGTGTCTTGCTGATTTTTAGTTTTCCCAATTTATACGCCCATGAGTGGAAGTGCCCTATGCTCTCTAAGCTGAGTTTTTTGGAGGTTTCAGGACACACCGTACACTTCTCCAGAGTGGCTGTTGGCAATTTACATCCCGCCCATCAGCGTAGCCAGGCTCCCGTTTCTCCATGGCCTGTCCTGCATTTCTGGTTTTGACACTTTATTCAGCATGGCCCTTTTGACCGATGGGAAGCGAGACTTCTTTGTAGCGCTGATTTGCCTTTCCAGGTTGCTTGGTTGGCCAAAAAGGGCGTATGCGTTTTTTCCTGAATATATTCAGGAAAAAACGCATACGCCCTTTTTGGCCAAGGGCTTCATTGTCGAGGTTTTGCCGCTTTTCCTGTGCTTTAAAGCCGATTCGAATCTCCCTCCTGAAATCTGTTTCCTGCAATTCTGCCTTGCTTTCCATTCCTCTTCGTTGCCTTCCCTCAATATATTTGTGGACCAGAGTTATCATTTATAAGTCTGCAGGTTTGTGAATTGCAGTGCCCCTGAGCTCCATTTTTCAACTCGCTTTCTTGGAAGCTGGCCGCAAAAGCGCAGGATTGCTTCAGGCCCTATTCTTGTCCCGGGCGGCAGGCTGAGCCTGTGGTTAATTCTTCTTCCTGATGGGAAAATAGAGTGACCTGTGCCTGTCCCGATACCTAGAGCTAGTCTCTCATTGGTTCCCCCTCTTCCCGTTCATCCTCAGGACAAATTGCAACCTGTACGGAACAGGAGGTTAAAGGTGCTGATTCTCCAAGGAGGGAGATTGCAAGTAAAGCGGCTGGAATGGCGAACCCGAGCACAAGGAGATGAGAAAAGAGGTGCGTTTTGGAAACCTTTCCCGATCACACGGTGTACTATCTTCTGGGTTTCTCATGCATGTTTTCGATGTAGGAAGATGCCCTTGAACCTGGAGATTTGGGACCCATGGGATGGTTACCATGCAGTATTACTTTAAAGGGTCTGTGTTTCCTCACCCAACCTCACCAAACCTCTCAGCCCCAAGAGTGTCCACCCTTATGTCTCAATCAGCTGTGGGTCTAGATATGGTCAATCCAGGTGGCATCACAGCCCCTGAACGAATTTTGTAAGAATTTCTCTCTCTTTCACTGTCTTTGTTTCACGGGTTTTTAAAAGTAATTGATTTTTATAATGTGGTTTAGCTGCTTTCCTCTGCTGTGTTTCTGCCGCTTTACACCCACTTGACTCACTTACAGAGAGATATCAAAACATAGGTTTTAAGATTCTTACTAGTCAGATATATTCTTGGGCGGTGAATAGGGGGTGTTGAGTCCAATTCACTGAGCAAGGAGTAGGTCTTGTCTATTACATATTGGCTTTATGGAACGGTATCTGACCTAATTTGAAACCCTTGTTTTATGCATCACCCCACCTCACCTTTCCCGTGAAGCAGCCATAGTGTGTTTTCTAAACGTGGGACTCTGTTCTGTTTTGTAATTCAGTTCAAGGGTAGCGGTTTTTACATTCCCTCTATAAGTGATATCTTATGATAAGTGTCTTTTTCTGTATGACTTATTTCACTTAGAATCGTCATACCTAAATCCACTCATCATGCTGCTACTAGCCTTATGACGTTGGTTTCATGGCTGAGTGATATTCCATTGTACATAAGGACCACAACTTCTTTATCCATTTTTCTCTTTCCTGGGATATTTAAGGTGTAACGAAGTGGAGGTTATTGTCAACAGAGCAGCCCTAAACTTTGGGGTGCCTGTGTCTTGCTGATTTTTAGTTTTCCCAATTTATACGCCCATGAGTGGAAGTGCCCTATGCTCTCTAAGCTGAGTTTTTTGGAGGTTTCAGGACACACCGTACACTTCTCCAGAGTGGCTGTTGGCAATTTACATCCCGCCCATCAGCGTAGCCAGGCTCCCGTTTCTCCATGGCCTGTCCTGCATTTCTGGTTTTGACACTTTATTCAGCATGGCCCTTTTGACCGATGGGAAGCGAGACTTCTTTGTAGCGCTGATTTGCCTTTCCAGGTTGCTTGGTTGGCCAAAAAGGGCGTATGCGTTTTTTCCTGAATATATTCTGGAAAAAACGCATACGCCCTTTTTGGCCAAGGGCTTCATTGTCGAGGTTTTGCCGCTTTTCCTGTGCTTTAAAGCCGATTCGAATCTCCCTCCTGAAATCTGTTTCCTGCAATTCTGCCTTGCTTTCCATTCCTCTTCATTACCTTCCCTCAATATATTTGTGGACGAGAGTTATCATTTATAAGTCTGCAGGTTTGTGAATTGCAGTGCCCCTGAGCTCCATTTTTCAACTCATTTTCTTGGGAGCTGGCCGCAAAAGCGCAAGATTGCTTCAGGCCCTATTCTGGTCCCGGGCGGCAGGCTGAGCCTGTGGTTAATTCTTCTTCCTGATGGGAAAATAGAGTGACCTGTGCCTGTCCCGATACCTAGAGCTAGTCTCTCATTGGTTACCCCTCTTCCCGTTCATCCTCAGGACAAATTGCAACCAGTACGGAACAGGAGGTTAAAGGTGCTGATTCTCCAAGGAGGGAGATTGCTAGTAAAGCGGCTGGAATGGCGAAACCGAGCACAAGGAGATGAGAAAAGAGGTGCGTTTTGGAAAACTTTCCCGATCACACGGTGTACCATCTTCTGGGTTTCTCATGCATGTTTTCGATGTAGGAAGATGCCCTTGAACCTGGAGATTTGGGACCCATGGGATGGGTACCATGCAGTATTACTTTAAAGGGTCTGTGTTTCCTCACCCAACCTCACCAAACCTCTCAGCCCCAAGAGTGTCCACCCTTATGTCTCAATCAGCTGTGGGTCTAGATATGGTCAATCCAGGTGGCATCACAGCCCCTGAACGAATTTTGTAAGAATTTCTCTCTCTTTCACTGTCTTTGTTTCACGGGTTTTTAAAAGTAATTGATTTTTATAATGTAGTTTAGCTGCTTTCCTCTGCTGTGTTTCTGCCGCTTTACACTCACTTGACTCACTTACAGAGAGATATCAAAACATAGGTTTTAAGATTCTTACTAGTCAGATATATTCTTGGGCGGTGAATAGGGGGTGTTGAGTCCAATTCACTGAGCAAGGAGTAGGTCTTGTCTATTACATATTGGCTTTATGGAACGGTATCTGAGCTAATTTGAAACCCGTGTTTTATGCATCACCCCACCTCACCTTTCCCGTGAAGCAGCCATAGTGTGTTTTCTAAACGTGGGACTCTGTTCTCTTTTGTAATTCAGTTCAAGGGTAGCGGTTTTTACATTCCCTCTATAAGTGATATCTTATGATAAGTGTCTTTTTCTGTATGACTTATTTCACTTAGAATCGTCATACCTAAATCCACTCATCATGCTGCTACTAGCCTTATGACGTTGGTTTCATGGCTGAGTGATATTCCATTGTACATAAGGACCACAACTTCTTTATCCATTTTTCTCTTTCCTGGGATATTTAAGGTGTAACGAAGTGGAGGTTCTTGTCAACAGAGCAGCCCTAAACTTTGGGGTGCCTGTGTCTTGCTGATTTTTAGTTTTCCCAATTTATACGCCCATGAGTGGAAGTGCCCTATGCTCTCTAAGCTGAGTTTTTTGGAGGTTTCAGGACACACCGTACACTTCTCCAGAGTGGCTGTTGGCAATTTACATCCCGCCCATCAGCGTAGCCAGGCTCCCGTTTCTCCATGGCCTGTCCTGCATTTCTGGTTTTGACACTTTATTCAGCATGGCCCTTTTGACCGATGGGAAGCGAGACTTCTTTGTAGCGCTGATTTGCCTTTCCAGGTTGCTTGGTTGGCCAAAAAGGGCGTATGCGTTTTTTCCTGAATATATTCAGGAAAAAACGCATACGCCCTTTTTGGCCAAGGGCTTCATTGTCGAGGTTTTGCCGCTTTTCCTGTGCTTTAAAGGCGATTCGAATCTCCCTCCTGAAATCTGTTTCCTGCAATTCTGCCTTGCTTTCCATTCCTCTTCGTTGCCTTCCCTCAATATATTTGTGGACCAGAGTTATCATTTATAAGTCTGCAGGTTTGTGAATTGCAGTGCCCCTGAGCTCCATTTTTCAACTCGCTTTCTTGGGAGCTGGCCGCAAAAGCGCAGGATTGCTTCAGGCCCTATTCTGGTCCCGGGCGGCAGGCTGAGCCTGTGGTTAATTCTTCTTCCTGATGGGAAAATAGAGTGACCTGTGCCTGTCCCGATACCTAGAGCTAGTCTCTCATTGGTTCCCACTCTTCCCGTTCATCCTCAGGACAAATTGCAACCTGTACGGAACAGGAGGTTAAAGGTGCTGATTCTCCAAGGAGGGAGATTGCAAGTAAAGCGGCTGGAATGGCGAACCCGAGCACAAGGAGATGAGAAAAGAGGTGCGTTTTGGAAACCTTTCCCGATCACACGGTGTACCATCTTCTGGGTTTCTCATGCATGTTTTCGATATAGGAAGATGCCCTTGAACCTGGAGATTTGGGACCCATGGGATGGTTACCATGCAGTATTACTTTAAAGGGTCTGTGTTTCCTCACCCAACCTCACCAAACCTCTCAGCCCCAAGAGTGTCCACCCTTATGTCTCAATCAGATGTGGGTCTAGATATGGTCAATCCAGGTGGCATCACAGCCACTGAACGAATTTTGTAAGAATTTCTCTCTCTTTCACTGTCTTTGTTTCACGGGTTTTTAAAAGTAATTGATTTTTATAATGTGGTTTAGCTGCTTTCCTCTGCTGTGTTTCTGCCGCTTTACACCCACTTGACTCACTTACAGAGAGATATCAAAACATAGGTTTTAAGATTCTTACTAGTCAGATATATTCTTGGGCGGTGAATAGGGGGTGTTGAGTCCAATTCACTGAGCAAGGAGTAGGTCTTGTCTATTACATATTGGCTTTATGGAACGGTATCTGACCTAATTTGAAACCCTTGTTTTATGCATCACCCCACCTCACCTTTCCCGTTAAGCAGCCATAGTGTGTTTTCTAAACGTGGGACTCTGTTCTGTTTTGTAATTCAGTTCAAGGGTAGCGGTTTTTACATTCCCTCTATAAGTGATATCTTATGATAAGTGTCTTTTTCTGTATGACTTATTTCACTTAGAATCGTCATACCTAAATCCACTCATCATGCTGCTACTAGCCTTATGACGTTGGTTTCATGGCTGAGTGATATTCCATTGTACATAAGGACCACAACTTCTTTATCCATTTTTCTCTTTCCTGGGATATTTAAGGTGTAACGAAGTGGAGGTTCTTGTCAACAGAGCAGCCCTAAACTTTGGGGTGCCTGTGTCTTGCTGATTTTTAGTTTTCCCAATTTATACGCCCATGAGTGGAAGTGCCCTATGCTCTCTAAGCTGAGTTTTTTGGAGGTTTCAGGACACACCGTACACTTCTCCAGAGTGGCTGTTGGCAATTTACATCCCGCCCATCAGCGTAGCCAGGCTCCCGTTTCTCCATGGCCTGTCCTGCATTTCTGGTTTTGACACTTTATTCAGCATGGCCCTTTTGACCGATGGGAAGCGAGACTTCTTTGTAGCGCTGATTTGCCTTTCCAGGTTGCTTGGTTGGCCAAAAAGGGCGTATGCGTTTTTTCCTGAATATATTCAGGAAAAAACGCATACGCCCTTTTTGGCCAAGGGCTTCATTGTCGAGGTTTTGCCGCTTTTCCTGTGCTTTAAAGGCGATTCGAATCTCCCTCCTGAAATCTGTTTCCTGCAATTCTGCCTTGCTTTCCATTCCTCTTCGTTGCCTTCCCTCAATATATTTGTGGACCAGAGTTATCATTTATAAGTCTGCAGGTTTGTGAATTGCAGTGCCCCTGAGCTCCATTTTTCAACTCGCTTTCTTGGGAGCTGGCCGCAAAAGCGCAGGATTGCTTCAGGCCCTATTCTGGTCCCGGGCGGCAGGCTGAGCCTGTGGTTAATTCTTCTTCCTGATGGGAAAATAGAGTGACCTGTGCCTGTCCCGATACCTAGAGCTAGTCTCTCATTGGTTCCCACTCTTCCCGTTCATCCTCAGGACAAATTGCAACCTGTACGGAACAGGAGGTTAAAGGTGCTGATTCTCCAAGGAGGGAGATTGCAAGTAAAGCGGCTGGAATGGCGAACCCGAGCACAAGGAGATGAGAAAAGAGGTGCGTTTTGGAAACCTTTCCCGATCACACGGTGTACCATCTTCTGGGTTTCTCATGCATGTTTTCGATATAGGAAGATGCCCTTGAACCTGGAGATTTGGGACCCATGGGATGGTTACCATGCAGTATTACTTTAAAGGGTCTGTGTTTCCTCACCCAACCTCACCAAACCTCTCAGCCCCAAGAGTGTCCACCCTTATGTCTCAATCAGATGTGGGTCTAGATATGGTCAATCCAGGTGGCATCACAGCCACTGAACGAATTTTGTAAGAATTTCTCTCTCTTTCACTGTCTTTGTTTCACGGGTTTTTAAAAGTAATTGATTTTTATAATGTGGTTTAGCTGCTTTCCTCTGCTGTGTTTCTGCCGCTTTACACCCACTTGACTCACTTACAGAGAGATATCAAAACATAGGTTTTAAGATTCTTACTAGTCAGATATATTCTTGGGCGGTGAATAGGGGGTGTTGAGTCCAATTCACTGAGCAAGGAGTAGGTCTTGTCTATTACATATTGGCTTTATGGAACGGTATCTGACCTAATTTGAAACCCTTGTTTTATGCATCACCCCACCTCACCTTTCCCGTTAAGCAGCCATAGTGTGTTTTCTAAACGTGGGACTCTGTTCTGTTTTGTAATTCAGTTCAAGGGTAGCGGTTTTTACATTCCCTCTATAAGTGATATCTTATGATAAGTGTCTTTTTCTGTATGACTTATTTCACTTAGAATCGTCATACCTAAATCCACTCATCATGCTGCTACTAGCCTTATGACGTTGGTTTCATGGCTGAGTGATATTCCATTGTACATAAGGACCACAACTTCTTTATCCATTTTTCTCTTTCCTGGGATATTTAAGGTGTAACGAAGTGGAGGTTCTTGTCAACAGAGCAGCCCTAAACTTTGGGGTGCCTGTGTCTTGCTGATTTTTAGTTTTCCCAATTTATACGCCCATGAGTGGAAGTGCCCTATGCTCTCTAAGCTGAGTTTTTTGGAGGTTTCAGGACACACCGTACACTTCTCCAGAGTGGCTGTTGGCAATTTGCATCCCGCCCATCAGCGTAGCCAGGCTCCCGTTTCTCCATGGCCTGTCCTGCATTTCTGGTTTTGACACTTTATTCAGCATGGCCCTTTTTACCGATGGGAAGCGAGACTTCTTTGTAGCGCTGATTTGCCTTTCCAGGTTGCTTGGTTGGCCAAAAAGGGCGTATGCGTTTTTTCCTGAATATATTCAGGAAAAAACGCATACGCCCTTTTTGGCCAAGGGCTTCATTGTCGAGGTTTTGCCGCTTTTCCTGTGCTTTAAAGGCGATTCGAATCTCCCTCCTGAAATCTGTTTCCTGCAATTCTGCCTTGCTTTCCATTCCTCTTCGTTACCTTCCCTCAATATATTTGTGGACGAGAGTTATCATTTATAAGTCTGCAGGTTTGTGAATTGCAGTGCCCCTGAGCTCCATTTTTCAACTCACTTTCTTGGGAGCTGGCCGCAAAAGCGCAAGATTGCTTCAGGCCCTATTCTGGTCCCGGGCGGCAGGCTGAGCCTGTGGTTAATTCTTCTTCCTGATGGGAAAATAGAGTGACCTGTGCCTGTCCCGATACCTAGAGCTAGTCTCTCATTGGTTACCCCTCTTCCCGTTCATCCTCAGGACAAATTGCAACCAGTACGGAACAGGAGGTTAAAGGTGCTGATTCTCCAAGGAGGGAGATTGCTAGTAAAGCGGCTGGAATGGCGAACCCGAGCACAAGGAGATGAGAAAAGAGGTGCGTTTTGGAAACCTTTCCCGATCACACGGTGTACCATCTTCTGGGTTTCTCATGCATGTTTTCGATGTAGGAAGATGCCCTTGAACCTGGAGATTTGGGACCCATGGGATGGGTACCATGCAGTATTACTTTAAAGGGTCTGTGTTTCCTCACCCAACCTCACCAAACCTCTCAGCCCCAAGAGTGTCCACCCTTATGTCTCAATCAGCTGTGGGTCTAGATATGGTCAATCCAGGTGGCATCACAGCCCCTGAACGAATTTTGTAAGAATTTCTCTCTCTTTCACTGTCTTTGTTTCACGGGTTTTTAAAAGTAATTGATTTTTATAATGTAGTTTAGCTGCTTTCCTCTGCTGTGTTTCTGCCGCTTTACACTCACTTGACTCACTTACAGAGAGATATCAAAACATAGGTTTTAAGATTCTTACTAGTCAGATATATTCTTGGGCGGTGAATAGGGGGTGTTGAGTCCAATTCACTGAGCAAGGAGTAGGTCTTGTCTATTACATATTGGCTGTATGGAACGGTATCTGAGCTAATTTGAAACCCGTGTTTTATGCATCACCCCACCTCACCTTTCCCGTGAAGCAGCCATAGTGTGTTTTCTAAACGTGGGACTCTGTTCTGTTTTGTAATTCATTTCAAGGGTAGCGGTTTTTACATTCCCTCTATAAGTGATATCTTATGATAAGTGTCTTTTTCTGTATGACTTATTTCACTGAGAATCGTCATACCTAAATCCACTCATCATGCTGCTACTAGCCTTATGACGTTGGTTTCATGGCTGAGTGATATTCCATTGTACATAAGGACCACAACTTCTTTATCCATTTTTCTCTTTCCTGGGATATTTAAGGTGTAACGAAGTGGAGGTTCTTGTCAACAGAGCAGCCCTAAACTTTGGGGTGCCTGTTTCTTGCTGATTTTTAGTTTTCCCAATTTATACGCCCATGAGTGGAAGTGCCCTATGCTCTCTAAGCTGAGTTTTTTGGAGGTTTCAGGACACACCGTACACTTCTCCAGAGTGGCTGTTGGCAATTTACATCCCGCCCATCAGCGTAGCCAGGCTCCCGTTTCTCCATGGCCTGTCCTGCATTTCTGGTTTTGACACTTTATTCAGCATGGCCCTTTTGACCGATGGGAAGCGAGACTTCTTTGTAGCGCTGATTTGCCTTTCCAGGTTGCTTGGTTGGCCAAAAAGGGCGTATGCGTTTTTTCCTGAATATATTCAGGAAAAAACGCATACGCCCTTTTTGGCCAAGGGCTTCATTGTCGAGGTTTTGCCGCTTTTCCTGTGCTTTAAAGGCGATTCGAATCTCCCTCCTGAAATCTGTTTCCTGCAATTCTGCCTTGCTTTCCATTCCTCTTCGTTGCCTTCCCTCAATATATTTGTGGACCAGAGTTATCATTTATAAGTCTGTAGGTTTGTGAATTGCAGTGCCCCTGAGCTCCATTTTTCAACTCGCTTTCTTGGGAGCTGGCCGCAAAAGCGCAGGATTGCTTCAGGCCCTATTCTGGTCCCGGGCGGCAGGCTGAGCCTGTGGTTAATTCTTCTTCCTGATGGGAAAATAGAGTGACCTGTGCCTGTCCCGATACCTAGAGCTAGTCTCTCATTGGTTCCCACTCTTCCCGTTCATCCTCAGGACAAATTGCAACCTGTACGGAACAGGAGGTTAAAGGTGCTGATTCTCCAAGGAGGGAGATTGCAAGTAAAGCGGCTGGAATGGCGAACCCGAGCACAAGGAGATGAGAAAAGAGGTGCGTTTTGGAAACCTTTCCCGATCACACGGTGTACCATCTTCTGGGTTTCTCATGCATGTTTTCGATATAGGAAGATGCCCTTGAACCTGGAGATTTGGGACCCATGGGATGGTTACCATGCAGTATTACTTTAAAGGGTCTGTGTTTCCTCACCCAACCTCACCAAACCTCTCAGCCCCAAGAGTGTCCACCCTTATGTCTCAATCAGATGTGGGTCTAGATATGGTCAATCCAGGTGGCATCACAGCCACTGAACGAATTTTGTAAGAATTTCTCTCTCTTTCACTGTCTTTGTTTCACGGGTTTTTAAAAGTAATTGATTTTTATAATGTGGTTTAGCTGCTTTCCTCTGCTGTGTTTCTGCCGCTTTACACCCACTTGACTCACTTACAGAGAGATATCAAAACATAGGTTTTAAGATTCTTACTAGTCAGATATATTCTTGGGCGGTGAATAGGGGGTGTTGAGTCCAATTCACTGAGCAAGGAGTAGGTCTTGTCTATTACATATTGGCTTTATGGAACGGTATCTGACCTAATTTGAAACCCTTGTTTTATGCATCACCCCACCTCACCTTTCCCGTTAAGCAGCCATAGTGTGTTTTCTAAACGTGGGACTCTGTTCTGTTTTGTAATTCAGTTCAAGGGTAGCGGTTTTTACATTCCCTCTATAAGTGATATCTTATGATAAGTGTCTTTTTCTGTATGACTTATTTCACTTAGAATCGTCATACCTAAATCCACTCATCATGCTGCTACTAGCCTTATGACGTTGGTTTCATGGCTGAGTGATATTCCATTGTACATAAGGACCACAACTTCTTTATCCATTTTTCTCTTTCCTGGGATATTTAAGGTGTAACGAAGTGGAGGTTCTTGTCAACAGAGCAGCCCTAAACTTTGGGGTGCCTGTGTCTTGCTGATTTTTAGTTTTCCCAATTTATACGCCCATGAGTGGAAGTGCCCTATGCTCTCTAAGCTGAGTTTTTTGGAGGTTTCAGGACACACCGTACACTTCTCCAGAGTGGCTGTTGGCAATTTGCATCCCGCCCATCAGCGTAGCCAGGCTCCCGTTTCTCCATGGCCTGTCCTGCATTTCTGGTTTTGACACTTTATTCAGCATGGCCCTTTTTACCGATGGGAAGCGAGACTTCTTTGTAGCGCTGATTTGCCTTTCCAGGTTGCTTGGTTGGCCAAAAAGGGCGTATGCGTTTTTTCCTGAATATATTCAGGAAAAAACGCATACGCCCTTTTTGGCCAAGGGCTTCATTGTCGAGGTTTTGCCGCTTTTCCTGTGCTTTAAAGGCGATTCGAATCTCCCTCCTGAAATCTGTTTCCTGCAATTCTGCCTTGCTTTCCATTCCTCTTCGTTACCTTCCCTCAATATATTTGTGGACGAGAGTTATCATTTATAAGTCTGCAGGTTTGTGAATTGCAGTGCCCCTGAGCTCCATTTTTCAACTCACTTTCTTGGGAGCTGGCCGCAAAAGCGCAAGATTGCTTCAGGCCCTATTCTGGTCCCGGGCGGCAGGCTGAGCCTGTGGTTAATTCTTCTTCCTGATGGGAAAATAGAGTGACCTGTGCCTGTCCCGATACCTAGAGCTAGTCTCTCATTGGTTACCCCTCTTCCCGTTCATCCTCAGGACAAATTGCAACCAGTACGGAACAGGAGGTTAAAGGTGCTGATTCTCCAAGGAGGGAGATTGCTAGTAAAGCGGCTGGAATGGCGAACCCGAGCACAAGGAGATGAGAAAAGAGGTGCGTTTTGGAAACCTTTCCCGATCACACGGTGTACCATCTTCTGGGTTTCTCATGCATGTTTTCGATGTAGGAAGATGCCCTTGAACCTGGAGATTTGGGACCCATGGGATGGGTACCATGCAGTATTACTTTAAAGGGTCTGTGTTTCCTCACCCAACCTCACCAAACCTCTCAGCCCCAAGAGTGTCCACCCTTATGTCTCAATCAGCTGTGGGTCTAGATATGGTCAATCCAGGTGGCATCACAGCCCCTGAACGAATTTTGTAAGAATTTCTCTCTCTTTCACTGTCTTTGTTTCACGGGTTTTTAAAAGTAATTGATTTTTATAATGTAGTTTAGCTGCTTTCCTCTGCTGTGTTTCTGCCGCTTTACACTCACTTGACTCACTTACAGAGAGATATCAAAACATAGGTTTTAAGATTCTTACTAGTCAGATATATTCTTGGGCGGTGAATAGGGGGTGTTGAGTCCAATTCACTGAGCAAGGAGTAGGTCTTGTCTATTACATATTGGCTTTATGGAACGGTATCTGAGCTAATTTGAAACCCGTGTTTTATGCATCACCCCACCTCACCTTTCCCGTGAAGCAGCCATAGTGTGTTTTCTAAACGTGGGACTCTGTTCTGTTTTGTAATTCATTTCAAGGGTAGCGGTTTTTACATTCCCTCTATAAGTGATATCTTATGATAAGTGTCTTTTTCTGTATGACTTATTTCACTGAGAATCGTCATACCTAAATCCACTCATCATGCTGCTACTAGCCTTATGACGTTGGTTTCATGGCTGAGTGATATTCCATTGTACATAAGGACCACAACTTCTTTATCCATTTTTCTCTTTCCTGGGATATTTAAGGTGTAACGAAGTGGAGGTTCTTGTCAACAGAGCAGCCCTAAACTTTGGGGTGCCTGTTTCTTGCTGATTTTTAGTTTTCCCAATTTATACGCCCATGAGTGGAAGTGCCCTATGCTCTCTAAGCTGAGTTTTTTGGAGGTTTCAGGACACACCGTACACTTCTCCAGAGTGGCTGTTGGCAATTTACATCCCGCCCATCAGCGTAGCCAGGCTCCCGTTTCTCCATGGCCTGTCCTGCATTTCTGGTTTTGACACTTTATTCAGCATGGCCCTTTTGACCGATGGGAAGCGAGACTTCTTTGTAGCGCTGATTTGCCTTTCCAGGTTGCTTGGTTGGCCAAAAAGGGCGTATGCGTTTTTTCCTGAATATATTCAGGAAAAAACGCATACGCCCTTTTTGGCCAAGGGCTTCATTGTCGAGGTTTTGCCGCTTTTCCTGTGCTTTAAAGGCGATTCGAATCTCCCTCCTGAAATCTGTTTCCTGCAATTCTGCCTTGCTTTCCATTCCTCTTCGTTGCCTTCCCTCAATATATTTGTGGACCAGAGTTATCATTTATAAGTCTGCAGGTTTGTGAATTGCAGTGCCCCTGAGCTCCATTTTTCAACTCGCTTTCTTGGGAGCTGGCCGCAAAAGCGCAGGATTGCTTCAGGCCCTATTCTGGTCCCGGGCGGCAGGCTGAGCCTGTGGTTAATTCTTCTTCCTGATGGGAAAATAGAGTGACCTGTGCCTGTCCCGATACCTAGAGCTAGTCTCTCATTGGTTCCCCCTCTTCCCGTTCATCCTCAGGACAAATTGCAACCTGTACGGAACAGGAGGTTAAAGGTGCTGATTCTCCAAGGAGGGAGATTGCAAGTAAAGCGGCTGGAATGGCGAACCCGAGCACAAGGAGATGAGAAAAGAGGTGCGTTTTGGAAACCTTTCCCGATCACACGGTGTACCATCTTCTGGGTTTCTCATGCATGTTTTCGATATAGGAAGATGCCCTTGAACCTGGAGATTTGGGACCCATGGGATGGTTACCATGCAGTATTACTTTAAAGGGTCTGTGTTTCCTCACCCAACCTCACCAAACCTCTCAGCCCCAAGAGTGTCCACCCTTATGTCTCAATCAGCTGTGGGTCTAGATATGGTCAATCCAGGTGGCATCACAGCCCCTGAACGAATTTTGTAAGAATTTCTCTCTCTTTCACTGTCTTTGTTTCACGGGTTTTTAAAAGTAATTGATTTTTATAATGTGGTTTAGCTGCTTTCCTCTGCTGTGTTTCTGCCGCTTTACACCCACTTGACTCACTTACAGAGAGATATCAAAACATAGGTTTTAAGATTCTTACTAGTCAGATATATTCTTGGGCGGTGAATAGGGGGTGTTGAGTCCAATTCACTGAGCAAGGAGTAGGTCTTGTCTATTACATATTGGCTGTATGGAACGGTATCTGAGCTAATTTGAAACCCGTGTTTTATGCATCACCCCACCTCACCTTTCCCGTGAAGCAGCCATAGTGTGTTTTCTAAACGTGGGACTCTGTTCTGTTTTGTAATTCAGTTCAAGGGTAGCGGTTTTTACATTCCCTCTATAAGTGATATCTTATGATAAGTGTCTTTTTCTGTATGACTTATTTCACTTAGAATCGTCATACCTAAATCCACTCATCATGCTGCTACTAGCCTTATGACGTTGGTTTCATGGCTGAGTGATATTCCATTGTACATAAGGACCACAACTTCTTTATCCATGTTTATCTTTCCTGGGATATTTAAGGTGTAACGAAGTGGAGGTTCTTGTCAACAGAGCAGCCCTAAACTTTGGGGTGCCTGTGTCTTGCTGATTTTTAGTTTTCCCAATTTATACGCCCATGAGTGGAAGTGCCCTATGCTCTCTAAGCTGAGTTTTTTGGAGGTTTCAGGACACACCGTACACTTCTCCAGAGTGGCTGTTGGCAATTTACATCCCGCCCATCAGCGTAGCCAGGCTCCCGTTTCTCCATGGCCTGTCCTGCATTTCTGGTTTTGACACTTTATTCAGCATGGCCCTTTTGACCGATGGGAAGCGAGACTTCTTTGTAGCGCTGATTTGCCTTTCCAGGTTGCTTGGTTGGCCAAAAAGGGCGTATGCGTTTTTTCCTGAATATATTCAGGAAAAAACGCATACGCCCTTTTTGGCCAAGGGCTTCATTGTCGAGGTTTTGCCGCTTTTCCTGTGCTTTAAAGGCGATTCGAATCTCCCTCCTGAAATCTGTTTCCTGCAATTCTGCCTTGCTTTCCATTCCTCTTCGTTACCTTCCCTCAATATATTTGTGAACGAGAGTTATCATTTATAAGTCTGCAGGTTTGTGAATTGCAGTGCCCCTGAGCTCCATTTTTCAACTCACTTTCTTGGGAGCTGGCCGCAAAAGCGCAAGATTGCTTCAGGCCCTATTCTGGTCCCGGGCGGCAGGCTGAGCCTGTGGTTAATTCTTCTTCCTGATGGGAAAATAGAGTGACCTGTGCCTGTCCCGATACCTAGAGCTAGTCTCTCATTGGTTACCCCTCTTCCCGTTCATCCTCAGGACAAATTGCAACCAGTACGGAACAGGAGGTTAAAGGTGCTGATTCTCCAAGGAGGGAGATTGCTAGTAAAGCGGCTGGAATGGCGAACCCGAGCACAAGGAGATGAGAAAAGAGGTGCGTTTTGGAAACCTTTCCCGATCACACGGTGTACCATCTTCTGGGTTTCTCATGCATGTTTTCGATGTAGGAAGATGCCCTTGAACCTGGAGATTTGGGACCCATGGGATGGGTACCATGCAGTATTACTTTAAAGGGTCTGTGTTTCCTCACCCAACCTCACCAAACCTCTCAGCCCCAAGAGTGTCCACCCTTATGTCTCAATCAGCTGTGGGTCTAGATATGGTCAATCCAGGTGGCATCACAGCCCCTGAACGAATTTTGTAAGAATTTCTCTCTCTTTCACTGTCTTTGTTTCACGGGTTTTTAAAAGTAATTGATTTTTATAATGTAGTTTAGCTGCTTTCCTCTGCTGTGTTTCTGCCGCTTTACACTCACTTGACTCACTTACAGAGAGATATCAAAACATAGGTTTTAAGATTCTTACTAGTCAGATCTATTCTTGGGCGGTGAATAGGGGGTGTTGAGTCCAATTCACTGAGCAAGGAGTAGGTCTTGTCTATTACATATTGGCTTTATGGAACGGTATCTGAGCTAATTTGAAACCCGTGTTTTATGCATCACCCCACCTCACCTTTCCCGTGAAGCAGCCATAGTGTGTTTTCTAAACGTGGGACTCTGTTCTGTTTTGTAATTCATTTCAAGGGTAGCGGTTTTTACATTCCCTCTATAAGTGATATCTTATGATAAGTGTCTTTTTCTGTATGACTTATTTCACTGAGAATCGTCATACCTAAATCCACTCATCATGCTGCTACTAGCCTTATGACGTTGGTTTCATGGCTGAGTGATATTCCATTGTACATAAGGACCACAACTTCTTTATCCATTTTTCTCTTTCCTGGGATATTTAAGGTGTAACGAAGTGGAGGTTCTTGTCAACAGAGCAGCCCTAAACTTTGGGGTGCCTGTGTCTTGCTGATTTTTAGTTTTCCCAATTTATACGCCCATGAGTGGAAGTGCCCTATGCTCTCTAAGCTGAGTTTTTTGGAGGTTTCAGGACACACCGTACACTTCTCCAGAGTGGCTGTTGGCAATTTACATCCCGCCCATCAGCGTAGCCAGGCTCCCGTTTCTCCATGGCCTGTCCTGCATTTCTGGTTTTGACACTTTATTCAGCATGGCCCTTTTGACCGATGGGAAGCGAGACTTCTTTGTAGCGCTGATTTGCCTTTCCAGGTTGCTTGGTTGGCCAAAAAGGGCGTATGCGTTTTTTCCTGAATATATTCAGGAAAAAACGCATACGCCCTTTTTGGCCAAGGGCTTCATTGTCGAGGATTTGCCGCTTTTCCTGTGCTTTAAAGCCGATTCGAATCTCCCTCCTGAAATCTGTTTCCTGCAATTCTGCCTTGCTTTCCATTCCTCTTCGTTGCCTTCCCTCAATATATTTGTGGACCAGAGTTATCATTTATAAGTCTGCAGGTTTGTGAATTGCAGTGCCCCTGAGCTCCATTTTTCAACTCGCTTTCTTGGGAGCTGGCCGCAAAAGCGCAAGATTGCTTCAGGCCCTATTCTGGTCCCGGGCGGCAGGCTGAGCCTGTGGTTAATTCTTCTTCCTGATGGGAAAATAGAGTGACCTGTGCCTGTCCCGATACCTAGAGCTAGTCTCTCATTGGTTACCCCTCTTCCCGTTCATCCTCAGGACAAATTGCAACCTGTACGGAACAGGAGGTTAAAGGTGCTGATTCTCCAAGGAGGGAGATTGCTAGTAAAGCGGCTGGAATGGCGAACCCGAGCACAAGGAGATGAGAAAAGAGGTGCGTTTTGGAAACCTTTCCCGATCACACGGTGTACCATCTTCTGGGTTTCTCATGCATGTTTTCGATGTAGGAAGATGCCCTTGAACCTGGAGATTTGGGACCCATGGGATGGGTACCATGCACTATTACTTTAAAGGGTCTGTGTTTCCTCACCCAACCTCACCAAACCTCTCAGCCCCAAGAGTGTCCACCCTTATGTCTCAATCAGCTGTGGGTCTAGATATGGTCAATCCAGGTGGCATCACAGCCCCTGAACGAATTTTGTAAGAATTTCTCTCTCTTTCACTGTCTTTGTTTCACGGGTTTTTAAAAGTAATTGATTTTTATAATGTAGTTTAGCTGCTTTCCTCTGCTGTGTTTCTGCCGCTTTACACTCACTTGACTCACTTACAGAGAGATATCAAAACATAGGTTTTAAGATTCTTACTAGTCAGATATATTCTTGGGCGGTGAATAGGGGGTGTTGAGTCCAATTCACTGAGCAAGGAGTAGGTCTTGTCTATTACATATTGGCTTTATGGAACGGTATCTGAGCTAATTTGAAACCCATGTTTTATGCATCACCCCACCTCACCTTTCCCGTGAAGCAGCCATAGTGTGTTTTCTAAACGTGGGACTCTGTTCTGTTTTGTAATTCAGTTCAAGGGTAGCGGTTTTTACATTCCCTCTATAAGTGATATCTTATGATAAGTGTCTTTTTCTGTATGACTTATTTCACTTAGAATCGTCATACCTAAATCCACTCATCATGCTGCTACTAGCCTTATGACGTTGGTTTCATGGCTGAGTGATATTCCATTGTACATAAGGACCACAACTTCTTTATCCATTTTTCTCTTTCCTGGGATATTTAAGGTGTAACGAAGTGGAGGTTCTTGTCAACAGAGCAGCCCTAAACTTTGGGGTGCCTGTGTCTTGCTGATTTTTAGTTTTCCCAATTTATACGCCCATGAGTGGAAGTGCCCTATGCTCTCTAAGCTGAGTTTTTTGGAGGTTTCAGGACACACCGTACACTTCTCCAGAGTGGCTGTTGGCAATTTACATCCCGCCCATCAGCGTAGCCAGGCTCCCGTTTCTCCATGGCCTGTCCTGCATCTCTGGTTTTGACACTTTATTCAGCATGGCCCTTTTGACCGATGGGAAGCGAGACTTCTTTGTAGCGCTGATTTGCCTTTCCAGGTTGCTTGGTTGGCCAAAAAGGGCGTATGCGTTTTTTCCTGAATATATTCAGGAAAAAACGCATACGCCCTTTTTGGCCAAGGGCTTCATTGTCGAGGTTTTGCCGCTTTTCCTGTGCTTTAAAGCCGATTCGAATCTCCCTCCTGAAATCTATTTCCTGCAATTCTGCCTTGCTTTCCATTCCTCTTCGTTACCTTCCCTCAATATATTTGTGGACGAGAGTTATCATTTATAAGTCTGCAGGTTTGTGAATTGCAGTGCCCCTGAGCTCCATTTTTCAACTCACTTTCTTGGGAGCTGGCCGCAAAAGCGCAAGATTGCTTCAGGCCCTATTCTGGTCCCGGGCGGCAGGCTGAGCCTGTGGTTAATTCTTCTTCCTGATGGGAAAATAGAGTGACCTGTGCCTGTCCCGATACCTAGAGCTAGTCTCTCATTGGTTCCCCCTCTTCCCGTTCATCCTCAGGACAAATTGCAACCTGTACGGAACAGGAGGTTAAAGGTGCTGATTCTCCAAGGAGGGAAATTGCTAGTAAAGCGGCTTGAATGGCGAACCCGAGCACAAGGAGTTGAGAAAAGAGGTGCGTTTTGGAAACCTTTCCCGATCACACGGTGTACCATCTTCTGGGTTTCTCATGCATGTTTTTGATGTAGGAAGATGCCCTTGAACCTGGAGATTTGGGACCCATGGGATGGGTACCATGCAGTATTACTTTAAAGGGTCTGTGTTTCCTCACCCAACCTCACCAAACCTCTCAGCCCCAAGAGTGTCCACCCTTATGTCTCAATCAGATGTGGGTCTAGATATGGTCAATCCAGGTGGCATCACAGCCCCTGAACGAATTTTGTAAGAATTTCTCTCTCTTTCACTGTCTTTGTTTCACGGGTTTTTAAAAGTAATTGATTTTTATAATGTGGTTTAGCTGCTTTCCTCTGCTGTGTTTCTGCCGCTTTACACCCACTTGACTCACTTACAGAGAGATATCAAAACATAGGTTTTAAGATTCTTACTAGTCAGATATATTCTTGGGCGGTGAATAGGGGGTGTTGTGTCCAATTCACTGAGCAAGGAGTAGGTCTTGTCTATTACATATTGGCTTTATGGAACGGTATCTGACCTAATTTGAAACCCTTGTTTTATGCATCACCCCACCTCACCTTTCCCGTTAAGCAGCCATAGTGTGTTTTCTAAACGTGGGACTCTGTTCTGTTTTGTAATTCTGTTCAAGGGTAGCGGTTTTTACATTCCCTCTATAAGTGATATCTTATGATAAGTGTCTTTTTCTGTATGACTTATTTCACTTAGAATCGTCATACCTAAATCCACTCATCATGCTGCTACTAGCCTTATGACGTTGGTTTCATGGCTGAGTGATATTCCATTGTACATAAGGACCACAACTTCTTTATCCATTTTTCTCTTTCCTGGGATATTTAAGGTGTAACGAAGTGGAGGTTCTTGTCAACAGAGCAGCCCTAAACTTTGGGGTGCCTGTGTCTTGCTGATTTTTAGTTTTCCCAATTTATACGCCCATGAGTGGAAGTGCCCTATGCTCTCTAAGCTGAGTTTTTTGGAGGTTTCAGGACACACCGTACACTTCTCCAGAGTGGCTGTTGGCAATTTACATCCCGCCCATCAGCGTAGCCAGGCTTCCGTTTCTCCATGGCCTGTCCTGCATTTCTGGTTTTGACACTTTATTCAGCATGGCCCTTTTGACCGATGGGAAGCGAGACTTCTTTGTAGCGCTGATTTGCCTTTCCAGGTTGCTTGGTTGGCCAAAAAGGGCGTATGCGTTTTTTCCTGAATATATTCAGGAAAAAACGCATACGCCCTTTTTGGCCAAGGGCTTCATTGTCGAGGTTTTGCCGCTTTTCCTGTGCTTTAAAGCCGATTCGAATCTCCCTCCTGAAATCTGTTTCCTGCAATTCTGCCTTGCTTTCCATTCCTCTTCGTTGCCTTCCCTCAATATATTTGTGGACCAGAGTTATCATTTATAAGTCTGCAGGTTTGTGAATTGCAGTGCCCCTGAGCTCCATTTTTCAACTCGCTTTCTTGGGAGCTGGCCGCAAAAGCGCATGATTGCTTCAGGCCCTATTCTGGTCCCGGGCGGCAGGCTGAGCCTGTGGTTAATTCTTCTTCCTGATGGGAAAATAGAGTGACCTGTGCCTGTCCCGATACCTAGAGCTAGTCTCTCATTGGTTCCCCCTCTTCCCGTTCATCCTCAGGACAAATTGCAACCTGTACGGAACAGGAGGTTAAAGGTGCTGATTCTCCAAGGAGGGAGATTGCAAGTAAAGCGGCTGGAATGGCGAACCCGAGCACAAGGAGATGAGAAAAGAGGTGCGTTTTGGAAACCTTTCCCGATCACACGGTGTACCATCTTCTGGGTTTCTCATGCATGTTTTCGATGTAGGAAGATGCCCTTGAACCTGGAGATTTGGGACCCATGGGATGGTTACCATGCAGTATTACTTTAAAGGGTCTGTGTTTCCTCACCCAACCTCACCAAACCTCTCAGCCCCAAGAGTGTCCACCCTTATGTCTCAATCAGCTGTGGGTCTAGATATGGTCAATCCAGGTGGCATCACAGCCCCTGAACGAATTTTGTAAGAATTTCTCTCTCTTTCACTGTCTTTGTTTCACGGGTTTTTAAAAGTAATTGATTTTTATAATGTGGTTTAGCTGCTTTCCTCTGCTGTGTTTCTGCCGCTTTACACCCACTTGACTCACTTACAGAGAGATATCAAAACATAGGTTTTAAGATTCTTACTAGTCAGATATATTCTTGGGCGGTGAATAGGGGGTGTTGAGTCCAATTCACTGAGCAAGGAGTAGGTCTTGTCTATTACATATTGGCTTTATGGAACGGTATCTGACCTAATTTGAAACCCTTGTTTTATGCATCACCCCACCTCACCTTTCCCGTGAAGCAGCCATAGTGTGTTTTCTAAACGTGGGACTCTGTTCTGTTTTGTAATTCAGTTCAAGGGTAGCGGTTTTTACATTCCCTCTATAAGTGATATCTTATGATAAGTGTCTTTTTCTGTATGACTTATTTCACTTAGAATCGTCATACCTAAATCCACTCATCATGCTGCTACTAGCCTTATGACGTTGGTTTCATGGCTGAGTGATATTCCATTGTACATAAGGACCACAACTTCTTTATCCATTTTTCTCTTTCCTGGGATATTTAAGGTGTAACGAAGTGGAGGTTCTTGTCAACAGAGCAGCCCTAAACTTTGGGGTGCCTGTGTCTTGCTGATTTTTAGTTTTCCCAATTTATACGCCCATGAGTGGAAGTGCCCTATGCTCTCTAAGCTGAGTTTTTTGGAGGTTTCAGGACACACCGTACACTTCTCCAGAGTGGCTGTTGGCAATTTACATCCCGCCCATCAGCGTAGCCAGGCTCCCGTTTCTCCATGGCCTGTCCTGCATTTCTGGTTTTGACACTTTATTCAGCATGGCCCTTTTGACCGATGGGAAGCGAGACTTCTTTGTAGCGCTGATTTGCCTTTCCAGGTTGCTTGGTTGGCCAAAAAGGGCGTATGCGTTTTTTCCTGAATATATTCAGGAAAAAACGCATACGCCCTTTTTGGCCAAGGGCTTCATTGTCGAGGTTTTGCCGCTTTTCCTGTGCTTTAAAGCCGATTCGAATCTCCCTCCTGAAATCTGTTTCCTGCAATTCTGCCTTGCTTTCCATTCCTCTTCGTTGCCTTCCCTCAATATATTTGTGGACCAGAGTTATCATTTATAAGTCTGCAGGTTTGTGAATTGCAGTGCCCCTGAGCTCCATTTTTCAACTCGCTTTCTTGGGAGCTGGCCGCAAAAGCGCAGGATTGCTTCAGGCCCTATTCTGGTCCCGGGCGGCAGGCTGAGCCTGTGGTTAATTCTTCTTCCTGATGGGAAAATAGAGTGACCTGTGCCTGTCCCGATACCTAGAGCTAGTCTCTCATTGGTTCCCCCTCTTCCCGTTCATCCTCAGGACAAATTGCAACCTGTACGGAACAGGAGGTTAAAGGTGCTGATTCTCCAAGGAGGGAGATTGCAAGTAAAGCGGCTGGAATGGCGAACCCGAGCATAAGGAGATGAGAAAAGAGGTGCGTTTTGGAAACCTTTCCCGATCACACGGTGTACCATCTTCTGGGTTTCTCATGCATGTTTTCGATGTAGGAAGATGCCCTTGAACCTGGAGATTTGGGACCCATGGGATGGGTACCATGCAGTATTACTTTAAAGGGTCTGTGTTTCCTCACCCAACCTCACCAAACCTCTCAGCCCCAAGAGTGTCCACCCTTATGTCTCAATCAGCTGTGGGTCTAGATATGGTCAATCCAGGTGGCATCACAGCCCCTGAACGAATTTTGTAAGAATTTCTCTCTCTTTCACTGTCTTTGTTTCACGGGTTTTTAAAAGTAATTGATTTTTATACTGTAGTTTAGCTGCTTTCCTCTGCTGTGTTTCTGCCGCTTTACACTCACTTGACTCACTTACAGAGAGATATCAAAACATAGGTTTTAAGATTCTTACTAGTCAGATATATTCTTGGGCGGTGAATAGGGGGTGTTGAGTCCAATTCACTGAGCAAGGAGTAGGTCTTGTCTATTACATATTGGCTTTATGGAACGGTATCTGAGCTAATTTGAAACCCGTGTTTTATGCATCACCCCACCTCACCTTTCCCGTGAAGCAGCCATAGTGTGTTTTCTAAACGTGGGACTCTGTTCTGTTTTGTAATTCAGTTCAAGGGTAGCGGTTTTTACATTCCCTCTATAAGTGATATCTTATGATAAGTGTCTTTTTCTGTATGACTTATTTCACTTAGAATCGTCATACCTAAATCCACTCATCATGCTGCTACTAGCCTTATGACGTTGGTTTCATGGCTGAGTGATATTCCATTGTACATAAGGACCACAACTTCTTTATCCATTTTTCTCTTTCCTGGGATATTTAAGGTGTAACGAAGTGGAGGTTCTTGTCAACAGAGCAGCCCTAAACTTTGGGGTGCCTGTGTCTTGCTGATTTTTAGTTTTCCCAATTTATACGCCCATGAGTGGAAGTGCCCTATGCTCTCTAAGCTGAGTTTTTTGGAGGTTTCAGGACACACCGTACACTTCTCCAGAGTGGCTGTTGGCAATTTACATCCCGCCCATCAGCGTAGCCAGGCTCCCGTTTCTCCATGGCCTGTCCTGCATTTCTGGTTTTGACACTTTATTCAGCATGGCCCTTTTGACCGATGGGAAGCGAGACTTCTTTGTAGCGCTGATTTGCCTTTCCAGGTTGCTTGGTTGGCCAAAAAGGGCGTATGCGTTTTTTCCTGAATATATTCAGGAAAAAACGCATACGCCCTTTTTGGCCAAGGGCTTCATTGTCGAGGTTTTGCCGCTTTTCCTGTGCTTTAAAGCCGATTCGAATCTCCCTCCTGAAATCTGTTTCCTGCAATTCTGCCTTGCTTTCCATTCCTCTTCGTTGCCTTCCCTCAATATATTTGTGGACCAGAGTTATCATTTATAAGTCTGCAGGTTTGTGAATTGCAGTGCCCCTGAGCTCCATTTTTCAACTCGCTTTCTTGGGAGCTGGCCGCAAAAGCGCAGGATTGCTTCAGGCCCTATTCTGGTCCCGGGCGGCAGGCTGAGCCTGTGGTTAATTCTTCTTCCTGATGGGAAAATAGAGTGACCTGTGCCTGTCCCGATACCTAGAGCTAGTCTCTCATTGGTTCCCCCTCTTCCCGTTCATCCTCAGGACAAATTGCAACCTGTACGGAACAGGAGGTTAAAGGTGCTGATTCTCCAAGGAGGGAGATTGCAAGTAAAGCGGCTGGAATGGCGAACCCGAGCACAAGGAGATGAGAAAAGAGGTGCGTTTTGGAAACCTTTCCCGATCACACGGTGTACTATCTTCTGGGTTTCTCATGCATGTTTTCGATGTAGGAAGATGCCCTTGAACCTGGAGATTTGGGACCCATGGGATGGTTACCATGCAGTATTACTTTAAAGGGTCTGTGTTTCCTCACCCAACCTCACCAAACCTCTCAGCCCCAAGAGTGTCCACCCTTATGTCTCAATCAGCTGTGGGTCTAGATATGGTCAATCCAGGTGGCATCACAGCCCCTGAACGAATTTTGTAAGAATTTCTCTCTCTTTCACTGTCTTTGTTTCACGGGTTTTTAAAAGTAATTGATTTTTATAATGTGGTTTAGCTGTTTTCCTCTGCTGTGTTTCTGCCGCTTTACACCCACTTGACTCACTTACAGAGAGATATCAAAACATAGGTTTTAAGATTCTTACTAGTCAGATATATTCTTGGGCGGTGAATAGGGGGTGTTGAGTCCAATTCACTGAGCAAGGAGTAGGTCTTGTCTATTACATATTGGCTTTATGGAACGGTATCTGACCTAATTTGAAACCCTTGTTTTATGCATCACCCCACCTCACCTTTCCCGTGAAGCAGCCATAGTGTGTTTTCTAAACGTGGGACTCTGTTCTGTTTTGTAATTCAGTTCAAGGGTAGCGGTTTTTACATTCCCTCTATAAGTGATATCTTATGATAAGTGTCTTTTTCTGTATGACTTATTTCACTTAGAATCGTCATACCTAAATCCACTCATCATGCTGCTACTAGCCTTATGACGTTGGTTTCATGGCTGAGTGATATTCCATTGTACATAAGGACCACAACTTCTTTATCCATTTTTCTCTTTCCTGGGATATTTAAGGTGTAACGAAGTGGAGGTTCTTGTCAACAGAGCAGCCCTAAACTTTGGGGTGCCTGTGTCTTGCTGATTTTTAGTTTTCCCAATTTATACGCCCATGAGTGGAAGTGCCCTATGCTCTCTAAGCTGAGTTTTTTGGAGGTTTCAGGACACACCGTACACTTCTCCAGAGTGGCTGTTGGCAATTTACATCCCGCCCATCAGCGTAGCCAGGCTCCCGTTTCTCCATGGCCTGTCCTGCATTTCTGGTTTTGACACTTTATTCAGCATGGCCCTTTTGACCGATGGGAAGCGAGACTTCTTTGTAGCGCTGATTTGCCTTTCCAGGTTGCTTGGTTGGCCAAAAAGGGCGTATGCGTTTTTTCCTGAATATATTCTGGAAAAAACGCATACGCCCTTTTTGGCCAAGGGCTTCATTGTCGAGGTTTTGCCGCTTTTCCTGTGCTTTAAAGCCGATTCGAATCTCCCTCCTGAAATCTGTTTCCTGCAATTCTGCCTTGCTTTCCATTCCTCTTCGTTACCTTCCCTCAATATATTTGTGGACGAGAGTTATCATTTATAAGTCTGCAGGTTTGTGAATTGCAGTGCCCCTGAGCTCCATTTTTCAACTCACTTTCTTGGGAGCTGGCCGCAAAAGCGCAAGATTGCTTCAGGCCCTATTCTGGTCCCGGGCGGCAGGCTGAGCCTGTGGTTAATTCTTCTTCCTGATGGGAAAATAGAGTGACCTGTGCCTGTCCCGATACCTAGAGCTAGTCTCTCATTGGTTCCCCCTCTTCCCGTTCATCCTCAGGACAAATTGCAACCTGTACGGAACAGGAGGTTAAAGGTGCTGATTCTCCAAGGAGGGAGATTGCAAGTAAAGCGGCTGGAATGGCGAACCCGAGCACAAGGAGATGAGAAAAGAGGTGCGTTTTGGAAACCTTTCCCGATCACACGGTGTACTATCTTCTGGGTTTCTCATGCATGTTTTCGATGTAGGAAGATGCCCTTGAACCTGGAGATTTGGGACCCATGGGATGGTTACCATGCAGTATTACTTTAAAGGGTCTGTGTTTCCTCACCCAACCTCACCAAACCTCTCAGCCCCAAGAGTGTCCACCCTTATGTCTCAATCAGCTGTGGGTCTAGATATGGTCAATCCAGGTGGCATCACAGCCCCTGAACGAATTTTGTAAGAATTTCTCTCTCTTTCACTGTCTTTGTTTCACGGGTTTTTAAAAGTAATTGATTTTTATAATGTGGTTTAGCTGCTTTCCTCTGCTGTGTTTCTGCCGCTTTACACCCACTTGACTCACTTACAGAGAGATATCAAAACATAGGTTTTAAGATTCTTACTAGTCAGATATATTCTTGGGCGGTGAATAGGGGGTGTTGAGTCCAATTCACTGAGCAAGGAGTAGGTCTTGTCTATTACATATTGGCTTTATGGAACGGTATCTGACCTAATTTGAAACCCTTGTTTTATGCATCACCCCACCTCACCTTTCCCGTGAAGCAGCCATAGTGTGTTTTCTAAACGTGGGACTCTGTTCTGTTTTGTAATTCAGTTCAAGGGTAGCGGTTTTTACATTCCCTCTATAAGTGATATCTTATGATAAGTGTCTTTTTCTGTATGACTTATTTCACTTAGAATCGTCATACCTAAATCCACTCATCATGCTGCTACTAGCCTTATGACGTTGGTTTCATGGCTGAGTGATATTCCATTGTACATAAGGACCACAACTTCTTTATCCATTTTTCTCTTTCCTGGGATATTTAAGGTGTAACGAAGTGGAGGTTCTTGTCAACAGAGCAGCCCTAAACTTTGGGGTGCCTGTGTCTTGCTGATTTTTAGTTTTCCCAATTTATACGCCCATGAGTGGAAGTGCCCTATGCTCTCTAAGCTGAGTTTTTTGGAGGTTTCAGGACACACCGTACACTTCTCCAGAGTGGCTGTTGGCAATTTACATCCCGCCCATCAGCGTAGCCAGGCTCCCGTTTCTCCATGGCCTGTCCTGCATTTCTGGTTTTGACACTTTATTCAGCATGGCCCTTTTGACCGATGGGAAGCGAGACTTCTTTGTAGCGCTGATTTGCCTTTCCAGGTTGCTTGGTTGGCCAAAAAGGGCGTATGCGTTTTTTCCTGAATATATTCAGGAAAAAACGCATACGCCCTTTTTGGCCAAAGGCTTCATTGTCGAGGTTTTGCCGCTTTTCCTGTGCTTTAAAGGCGATTCGAATCTCCCTCCTGAAATCTGTTTCCTGCAATTCTGCCTTGCTTTCCATTCCTCTTCGTTACCTTCCCTCAATATATTTGTGGACGAGAGTTATCATTTATAAGTCTGCAGGTTTGTGAATTGCAGTGCCCCTGAGCTCCATTTTTCAACTCACTTTCTTGGGAGCTGGCCGCAAAAGCGCAAGATTGCTTCAGGCCCTATTCTGGTCCCGGGCGGCAGGCTGAGCCTGTGGTTAATTCTTCTTCCTGATGGGAAAATAGAGTGACCTGTGCCTGTCCCGATACCTAGAGCTAGTCTCTCATTGGTTACCCCTCTTCCCGTTCATCCTCAGGACAAATTGCAACCTGTACGGAACAGGAGGTTAAAGGTGCTGATTCTCCAAGGAGGGAGATTGCTAGTAAAGCGGCTGGAATGGCGAACCCGAGCACAAGGAGATGAGAAATGAGGTGCGTTTTGGAAACCTTTCCCGATCACACGGTGTACCATCTTCTGGGTTTCTCATGCATGTTTTCGATGTAGGAAGATGCCCTTGAACCTGGAGATTTGGGACCCATGGGATGGGTACCATGCAGTATTACTTTAAAGGGTCTGTGTTTCCTCACCCAACCTCACCAAACCTCTCAGCCCCAAGAGTGTCCACCCTTATGTCTCAATCAGCTGTGGGTCTAGATATGGTCAATCCAGGTGGCATCACAGCCCCTGAACGAATTTTGTAAGAATTTCTCTCTCTTTCACTGTCTTTGTTTCACGGGTTTTTAAAAGTAATTGATTTTTATAATGTGGTTTAGCTGCTTTCCTCTGCTGTGTTTCTGCCGCTTTACACCCACTTGACTCACTTACAGAGAGATATCAAAACATAGGTTTTAAGATTCTTACTAGTCAGATATATTCTTGGGCGGTGAATAGGGGGTGTTGAGTCCAATTCACTGAGCAAGGAGTAGGTCTTGTCTATTACATATTGGCTTTATGGAACGGTATCTGACCTAATTTGAAACCCTTGTTTTATGCATCACCCCACCTCACCTTTCCCGTGAAGCAGCCATAGTGTGTTTTCTAAACGTGGGACTCTGTTCTGTTTTGTAATTCAGTTCAAGGGTAGCGGTTTTTACATTCCCTCTATAAGTGATATCTTATGATAAGTGTCTTTTTCTGTATGACTTATTTCACTTAGAATCGTCATACCTAAATCCACTCATCATGCTGCTACTAGCCTTATGACGTTGGTTTCATGGCTGAGTGATATTCCATTGTACATAAGGACCACAACTTCTTTATCCATTTTTCTCTTTCCTGGGATATTTAAGGTGTAATGAAGTGGAGGTTCTTGTCAACAGAGCAGCCCTAAACTTTGGGGTGCCTGTGTCTTGCTGATTTTTAGTTTTCCCAATTTATACGCCCATGAGTGGAAGTGCCCTATGCTCTCTAAGCTGAGTTTTTTGGAGGTTTCAGGACACACCGTACACTTCTCCAGAGTGGCTGTTGGCAATTTACATCCCGCCCATCAGCGTAGCCAGGCTCCCGTTTCTCCATGGCCTGTCCTGCATTTCTGGTTTTGACACTTTATTCAGCATGGCCCTTTTGACCGATGGGAAGCGAGACTTCTTTGTAGCGCTGATTTGCCTTTCCAGGTTGCTTGGTTGGCCAAAAAGGGCGTATGCGTTTTTTCCTGAATATATTCTGGAAAAAACGCATACGCCCTTTTTGGCCAAGGGCTTCATTGTCGAGGTTTTGCCGCTTTTCCTGTGCTTTAAAGCCGATTCGAATCTCCCTCCTGAAATCTGTTTCCTGCAATTCTGCCTTGCTTTCCATTCCTCTTCGTTACCTTCCCTCAATATATTTGTGGACGAGAGTTATCATTTATAAGTCTGCAGGTTTGTGAATTGCAGTGCCCCTGAGCTCCATTTTTCAACTCACTTTCTTGGGAGCTGGCCGCAAAACCGCAAGATTGCTTCAGGCCCTATTCTGGTCCCGGGCGGCAGGCTGAGCCTGTGGTTAATTCTTCTTCCTGATGGGAAAATAGAGTGACCTGTGCCTGTCCCGATACCTAGAGCTAGTCTCTCATTGGTTACCCCTCTTCCCGTTCATCCTCAGGACAAATTGCAACCAGTACGGAACAGGAGGTTAAAGGTGCTGATTCTCCAAGGAGGGAGATTGCTAGTAAAGCGGCTGGAATGGCGAAACCGAGCACAAGGAGATGAGTAAAGAGGTGCGTTTTGGAAAACTTTCCCGATCACACGGTGTACCATCTTCTGGGTTTCTCATGCATGTTTTCGATGTAGGAAGATGCCCTTGAACCTGGAGATTTGGGACCCATGGGATGGGTACCATGCAGTATTACTTTAAAGGGTCTGTGTTTCCTCACCCAACCTCACCAAACCTCTCAGCCCCAAGAGTGTCCACCCTTATGTCTCAATCAGCTGTGGGTCTATATATGGTCAATCCAGGTGGCATCACAGCCCCTGAACGAATTTTGTAAGAATTTCTCTCTCTTTCACTGTCTTTGTTTCACGGGTTTTTAAAAGTAATTGATTTTTATAATGTAGTTTAGCTGCTTTCCTCTGCTGTGTTTCTGCCGCTTTACACTCACTTGACTCACTTACAGAGAGATATCAAAACATAGGTTTTAAGATTCTTACTAGTCAGATATATTCTTGGGCGGTGAATAGGGGGTGTTGAGTCCAATTCACTGAGCAAGGAGTAGGTCTTGTCTATTACATATTGGCTTTATGGAATGGTATCTGACCTAATTTGAAACCCTTGTTTTATGCATCACCCCACCTCACCTTTCCCGTGAAGCAGCCATAGTGTGTTTTCTAAACGTGGGACTCTGTTCTGTTTTGTAATTCAGTTCAAGGGTAGCGGTTTTTACATTCCCTCTATAAGTGATATCTTATGATAAGTGTCTTTTTCTGTATGACTTATTTCACTTAGAATCGTCATACCTAAATCCACTCATCATGCTGCTACTAGCCTTATGACGTTGGTTTCATGGCTGAGTGATATTCCATTGTACATAAGGACCACAACTTCTTTATCCATTTTTCTATTTCCTGGGATATTTAAGGTGTAACAAAGTGGAGGTTCTTGTCAACAGAGCAGCCCTAAACTTTGGGGTGCCTGTGTCTTGCTGATTTTTAGTTTTCCCAATTTATACGCCCATGAGTGGAAGTGCCCTATGCTCTCTAAGCTGAGTTTTTTGGAGGTTTCAGGACACACCGTACACTTCTCCAGAGTGGCTGTTGGCAATTTACATCCCGCCCATCAGCGTAGCCAGGCTCCCGTTTCTCCATGGCCTGTCCTGCATTTCTGGTTTTGACACTTTATTCAGCATGGCCCTTTTGACCGATGGGAAGCGAGACTTCTTTGTAGCGCTGATTTGCCTTTCCAGGTTGCTTGGTTGGCCAAAAAGGGCGTATGCGTTTTTTCCTGAATATATTCAGGAAAAAACGCATACGCCCTTTTTGGCCAAAGGCTTCATTGTCGAGGTTTTGCCGCTTTTCCTGTGCTTTAAAGGCGATTCGAATCTCCCTCCTGAAATCTGTTTCCTGCAATTCTGCCTTGCTTTCCATTCCTCTTCGTTACCTTCCCTCAATATATTTGTGGACGAGAGTTATCATTTATAAGTCTGCAGGTTTGTGAATTGCAGTGCCCCTGAGCTCCATTTTTCAACTCACTTTCTTGGGAGCTGGCCGCAAAAGCGCAAGATTGCTTCAGGCCCTATTCTGGTCCCGGGCGGCAGGCTGAGCCTGTGGTTAATTCTTCTTCCTGATGGGAAAATAGAGTGACCTGTGCCTGTCCCGATACCTAGAGCTAGTCTCTCATTGGTTACCCCTCTTCCCGTTCATCCTCAGGACAAATTGCAACCTGTACGGAACAGGAGGTTAAAGGTGCTGATTCTCCAAGGAGGGAGATTGCTAGTAAAGCGGCTGGAATGGCGAACCCGAGCACAAGGAGATGAGAAATGAGGTGCGTTTTGGAAACCTTTCCCGATCACACGGTGTACCATCTTCTGGGTTTCTCATGCATGTTTTCGATGTAGGAAGATGCCCTTGAACCTGGAGATTTGGGACCCATGGGATGGTTACCATGCAGTATTACTTTAAAGGGTCTGTGTTTCCTCACCCAACCTCACCAAACCTCTCAGCCCCAAGAGTGTCCACCCTTATGTCTCAATCAGCTGTGGGTCTAGATATGGTCAATCCAGGTGGCATCACAGCCCCTGAACGAATTTTGTAAGAATTTCTCTCTCTTTCACTGTCTTTGTTTCACGGGTTTTTAAAAGTAATTGATTTTTATAATGTGGTTTAGCTGCTTTCCTCTGCTGTGTTTCTGCCGCTTTACACCCACTTGACTTACTTACAGAGAGATATCAAAACATAGGTTTTAAGATTCTTACTAGTCAGATATATTCTTGGGCGGTGAATAGGGGGTGTTGAGTCCAATTCACTGAGCAAGGAGTAGGTCTTGTCTATTACATATTGGCTGTATGGAACGGTATCTGAGCTAATTTGAAACCCGTGTTTTATGCATCACCCCACCTCACCTTTCCCGTGAAGCAGCCATAGTGTGTTTTCTAAACGTGGGACTCTGTTCTGTTTTGTAATTCAGTTCAAGGGTAGCGGTTTTTACATTCCCTCTATAAGTGATATCTTATGATAAGTGTCTTTTTCTGTATGACTTATTTCACTGAGAATCGTCATACCTAAATCCACTCATCATGCTGCTACTAGACTTATGACGTTGGTTTCATGGCTGAGTGATATTCCATTGTACATAAGGACCACAACTTCTTTATCCATTTTTCTCTTTCCTGGGATATTTAAGGTGTAACGAAGTGGAGGTTCTTGTCAACAGAGCAGCCCTAAACTTTGGGGTGCCTGTGTCTTGCTGATTTTTAGTTTTCCCAATTTATACGCCCATGAGTGGAAGTGCCCTATGCTCTCTAAGCTGAGTTTTTTGGAGGTTTCAGGACACACCGTACACTTCTCCAGAGTGGCTGTTGGCAATTTACATCCCGCCCATCAGCGTAGCCAGGCTCCCGTTTCTCCATGGCCTGTCCTGCATTTCTGGTTTTGACACTTTATTCAGCATGGCCCTTTTGACCGATGGGAAGCGAGACTTCTTTGTAGCGCTGATTTGCCTTTCCAGGTTGCTTGGTTGGCCAAAAAGGGCGTATGCGTTTTTTCCTGAATATATTCAGGAAAAAACGCATACGCCCTTTTTGGCCAAGGGCTTCATTGTCGAGGTTTTGCCGCTTTTCCTGTGCTTTAAAGCCGATTCGAATCTCCCTCCTGAAATCTGTTTCCTGCAATTCTGCCTTGCTTTCCATTCCTCTTCGTTGCCTTCCCTCAATATATTTGTGGACCAGAGTTATCATTTATAAGTCTGCAGGTTTGTGAATTGCAGTGCCCCTGAGCTCCATTTTTCAACTCGCTTTCTTGGAAGCTGGCCGCAAAAGCGCAGGATTGCTTCAGGCCCTATTCTTGTCCCGGGCGGCAGGCTGAGCCTGTGGTTAATTCTTCTTCCTGATGGGAAAATAGAGTGACCTGTGCCTGTCCCGATACCTAGAGCTAGTCTCTCATTGGTTCCCCCTCTTCCCGTTCATCCTCAGGACAAATTGCAACCTGTACGGAACAGGAGGTTAAAGGTGCTGATTCTCCAAGGAGGGAGATTGCAAGTAAAGCGGCTGGAATGGCGAACCCGAGCACAAGGAGATGAGAAAAGAGGTGCGTTTTGGAAACCTTTCCCGATCACACGGTGTACTATCTTCTGGGTTTCTCATGCATGTTTTCGATGTAGGAAGATGCCCTTGAACCTGGAGATTTGGGACCCATGGGATGGTTACCATGCAGTATTACTTTAAAGGGTCTGTGTTTCCTCACCCAACCTCACCAAACCTCTCAGCCCCAAGAGTGTCCACCCTTATGTCTCAATCAGCTGTGGGTCTAGATATGGTCAATCCAGGTGGCATCACAGCCCCTGAACGAATTTTGTAAGAATTTCTCTCTCTTTCACTGTCTTTGTTTCACGGGTTTTTAAAAGTAATTGATTTTTATAATGTGGTTTAGCTGCTTTCCTCTGCTGTGTTTCTGCCGCTTTACACCCACTTGACTCACTTACAGAGAGATATCAAAACATAGGTTTTAAGATTCTTACTAGTCAGATATATTCTTGGGCGGTGAATAGGGGGTGTTGAGTCCAATTCACTGAGCAAGGAGTAGGTCTTGTCTATTACATATTGGCTTTATGGAACGGTATCTGACCTAATTTGAAACCCTTGTTTTATGCATCACCCCACCTCACCTTTCCCGTGAAGCAGCCATAGTGTGTTTTCTAAACGTGGGACTCTGTTCTGTTTTGTAATTCAGTTCAAGGGTAGCGGTTTTTACATTCCCTCTATAAGTGATATCTTATGATAAGTGTCTTTTTCTGTATGACTTATTTCACTTAGAATCGTCATACCTAAATCCACTCATCATGCTGCTACTAGCCTTATGACGTTGGTTTCATGGCTGAGTGATATTCCATTGTACATAAGGACCACAACTTCTTTATCCATTTTTCTCTTTCCTGGGATATTTAAGGTGTAACGAAGTGGAGGTTATTGTCAACAGAGCAGCCCTAAACTTTGGGGTGCCTGTGTCTTGCTGATTTTTAGTTTTCCCAATTTATACGCCCATGAGTGGAAGTGCCCTATGCTCTCTAAGCTGAGTTTTTTGGAGGTTTCAGGACACACCGTACACTTCTCCAGAGTGGCTGTTGGCAATTTACATCCCGCCCATCAGCGTAGCCAGGCTCCCGTTTCTCCATGGCCTGTCCTGCATTTCTGGTTTTGACACTTTATTCAGCATGGCCCTTTTGACCGATGGGAAGCGAGACTTCTTTGTAGCGCTGATTTGCCTTTCCAGGTTGCTTGGTTGGCCAAAAAGGGCGTATGCGTTTTTTCCTGAATATATTCTGGAAAAAACGCATACGCCCTTTTTGGCCAAGGGCTTCATTGTCGAGGTTTTGCCGCTTTTCCTGTGCTTTAAAGCCGATTCGAATCTCCCTCCTGAAATCTGTTTCCTGCAATTCTGCCTTGCTTTCCATTCCTCTTCATTACCTTCCCTCAATATATTTGTGGACGAGAGTTATCATTTATAAGTCTGCAGGTTTGTGAATTGCAGTGCCCCTGAGCTCCATTTTTCAACTCATTTTCTTGGGAGCTGGCCGCAAAAGCGCAAGATTGCTTCAGGCCCTATTCTGGTCCCGGGCGGCAGGCTGAGCCTGTGGTTAATTCTTCTTCCTGATGGGAAAATAGAGTGACCTGTGCCTGTCCCGATACCTAGAGCTAGTCTCTCATTGGTTACCCCTCTTCCCGTTCATCCTCAGGACAAATTGCAACCAGTACGGAACAGGAGGTTAAAGGTGCTGATTCTCCAAGGAGGGAGATTGCTAGTAAAGCGGCTGGAATGGCGAAACCGAGCACAAGGAGATGAGAAAAGAGGTGCGTTTTGGAAAACTTTCCCGATCACACGGTGTACCATCTTCTGGGTTTCTCATGCATGTTTTCGATGTAGGAAGATGCCCTTGAACCTGGAGATTTGGGACCCATGGGATGGGTACCATGCAGTATTACTTTAAAGGGTCTGTGTTTCCTCACCCAACCTCACCAAACCTCTCAGCCCCAAGAGTGTCCACCCTTATGTCTCAATCAGCTGTGGGTCTAGATATGGTCAATCCAGGTGGCATCACAGCCCCTGAACGAATTTTGTAAGAATTTCTCTCTCTTTCACTGTCTTTGTTTCACGGGTTTTTAAAAGTAATTGATTTTTATAATGTAGTTTAGCTGCTTTCCTCTGCTGTGTTTCTGCCGCTTTACACTCACTTGACTCACTTACAGAGAGATATCAAAACATAGGTTTTAAGATTCTTACTAGTCAGATATATTCTTGGGCGGTGAATAGGGGGTGTTGAGTCCAATTCACTGAGCAAGGAGTAGGTCTTGTCTATTACATATTGGCTTTATGGAACGGTATCTGAGCTAATTTGAAACCCGTGTTTTATGCATCACCCCACCTCACCTTTCCCGTGAAGCAGCCATAGTGTGTTTTCTAAACGTGGGACTCTGTTCTCTTTTGTAATTCAGTTCAAGGGTAGCGGTTTTTACATTCCCTCTATAAGTGATATCTTATGATAAGTGTCTTTTTCTGTATGACTTATTTCACTTAGAATCGTCATACCTAAATCCACTCATCATGCTGCTACTAGCCTTATGACGTTGGTTTCATGGCTGAGTGATATTCCATTGTACATAAGGACCACAACTTCTTTATCCATTTTTCTCTTTCCTGGGATATTTAAGGTGTAACGAAGTGGAGGTTCTTGTCAACAGAGCAGCCCTAAACTTTGGGGTGCCTGTGTCTTGCTGATTTTTAGTTTTCCCAATTTATACGCCCATGAGTGGAAGTGCCCTATGCTCTCTAAGCTGAGTTTTTTGGAGGTTTCAGGACACACCGTACACTTCTCCAGAGTGGCTGTTGGCAATTTACATCCCGCCCATCAGCGTAGCCAGGCTCCCGTTTCTCCATGGCCTGTCCTGCATTTCTGGTTTTGACACTTTATTCAGCATGGCCCTTTTGACCGATGGGAAGCGAGACTTCTTTGTAGCGCTGATTTGCCTTTCCAGGTTGCTTGGTTGGCCAAAAAGGGCGTATGCGTTTTTTCCTGAATATATTCAGGAAAAAACGCATACGCCCTTTTTGGCCAAGGGCTTCATTGTCGAGGTTTTGCCGCTTTTCCTGTGCTTTAAAGGCGATTCGAATCTCCCTCCTGAAATCTGTTTCCTGCAATTCTGCCTTGCTTTCCATTCCTCTTCGTTGCCTTCCCTCAATATATTTGTGGACCAGAGTTATCATTTATAAGTCTGCAGGTTTGTGAATTGCAGTGCCCCTGAGCTCCATTTTTCAACTCGCTTTCTTGGGAGCTGGCCGCAAAAGCGCAGGATTGCTTCAGGCCCTATTCTGGTCCCGGGCGGCAGGCTGAGCCTGTGGTTAATTCTTCTTCCTGATGGGAAAATAGAGTGACCTGTGCCTGTCCCGATACCTAGAGCTAGTCTCTCATTGGTTCCCACTCTTCCCGTTCATCCTCAGGACAAATTGCAACCTGTACGGAACAGGAGGTTAAAGGTGCTGATTCTCCAAGGAGGGAGATTGCAAGTAAAGCGGCTGGAATGGCGAACCCGAGCACAAGGAGATGAGAAAAGAGGTGCGTTTTGGAAACCTTTCCCGATCACACGGTGTACCATCTTCTGGGTTTCTCATGCATGTTTTCGATATAGGAAGATGCCCTTGAACCTGGAGATTTGGGACCCATGGGATGGTTACCATGCAGTATTACTTTAAAGGGTCTGTGTTTCCTCACCCAACCTCACCAAACCTCTCAGCCCCAAGAGTGTCCACCCTTATGTCTCAATCAGATGTGGGTCTAGATATGGTCAATCCAGGTGGCATCACAGCCACTGAACGAATTTTGTAAGAATTTCTCTCTCTTTCACTGTCTTTGTTTCACGGGTTTTTAAAAGTAATTGATTTTTATAATGTGGTTTAGCTGCTTTCCTCTGCTGTGTTTCTGCCGCTTTACACCCACTTGACTCACTTACAGAGAGATATCAAAACATAGGTTTTAAGATTCTTACTAGTCAGATATATTCTTGGGCGGTGAATAGGGGGTGTTGAGTCCAATTCACTGAGCAAGGAGTAGGTCTTGTCTATTACATATTGGCTTTATGGAACGGTATCTGACCTAATTTGAAACCCTTGTTTTATGCATCACCCCACCTCACCTTTCCCGTTAAGCAGCCATAGTGTGTTTTCTAAACGTGGGACTCTGTTCTGTTTTGTAATTCAGTTCAAGGGTAGCGGTTTTTACATTCCCTCTATAAGTGATATCTTATGATAAGTGTCTTTTTCTGTATGACTTATTTCACTTAGAATCGTCATACCTAAATCCACTCATCATGCTGCTACTAGCCTTATGACGTTGGTTTCATGGCTGAGTGATATTCCATTGTACATAAGGACCACAACTTCTTTATCCATTTTTCTCTTTCCTGGGATATTTAAGGTGTAACGAAGTGGAGGTTCTTGTCAACAGAGCAGCCCTAAACTTTGGGGTGCCTGTGTCTTGCTGATTTTTAGGTTTCCCAATTTATACGCCCATGAGTGGAAGTGCCCTATGCTCTCTAAGCTGAGTTTTTTGGAGGTTTCAGGACACACCGTACACTTCTCCAGAGTGGCTGTTGGCAATTTACATCCCGCCCATCAGCGTAGCCAGGCTCCCGTTTCTCCATGGCCTGTCCTGCATTTCTGGTTTTGACACTTTATTCAGCATGGCCCTTTTGACCGATGGGAAGCGAGACTTCTTTGTAGCGCTGATTTGCCTTTCCAGGTTGCTTGGTTGGCCAAAAAGGGCGTATGCGTTTTTTCCTGAATATATTCTGGAAAAAACGCATACGCCCTTTTTGGCCAAGGGCTTCATTGTCGAGGTTTTGCCGCTTTTCCTGTGCTTTAAAGCCGATTCGAATCTCCCTCCTGAAATCTGTTTCCTGCAATTCTGCCTTGCTTTCCATTCCTCTTCGTTACCTTCCCTCAATATATTTGTGGACGAGAGTTATCATTTATAAGTCTGCAGGTTTGTGAATTGCAGTGCCCCTGAGCTCCATTTTTCAACTCATTTTCTTGGGAGCTGGCCGCAAAAGCGCAAGATTGCTTCAGGCCCTATTCTGGTCCCGGGCGGCAGGCTGAGCCTGTGGTTAATTCTTCTTCCTGATGGGAAAATAGAGTGACCTGTGCCTGTCCCGATACCTAGAGCTAGTCTCTCATTGGTTACCCCTCTTCCCGTTCATCCTCAGGACAAATTGCAACCAGTACGGAACAGGAGGTTAAAGGTGCTGATTCTCCAAGGAGGGAGATTGCTAGTAAAGCGGCTGGAATGGCGAAACCGAGCACAAGGAGATGAGAAAAGAGGTGCGTTTTGGAAAACTTTCCCGATCACACGGTGTACCATCTTCTGGGTTTCTCATGCATGTTTTCGATGTAGGAAGATGCCCTTGAACCTGGAGATTTGGGACCCATGGGATGGGTACCATGCAGTATTACTTTAAAGGGTCTGTGTTTCCTCACCCAACCTCACCAAACCTCTCAGCCCCAAGAGTGTCCACCCTTATGTCTCAATCAGCTGTGGGTCTATATATGGTCAATCCAGGTGGCATCACAGCCCCTGAACGAATTTTGTAAGAATTTCTCTCTCTTTCACTGTCTTTGTTTCACGGGTTTTTAAAAGTAATTGATTTTTATAATGTAGTTTAGCTGCTTTCCTCTGCTGTGTTTCTGCCGCTTTACACTCACTTGACTCACTTACAGAGAGATATCAAAACATAGGTTTTAAGATTCTTACTAGTCAGATATATTCTTGGGCGGTGAATAGGGGGTGTTGAGTCCAATTCACTGAGCAAGGAGTAGGTCTTGTCTATTACATATTGGCTTTATGGAACGGTATCTGAGCTAATTTGAAACCCGTGTTTTATGCATCACCCCACCTCACCTTTCCCGTGAAGCAGCCATAGTGTGTTTTCTAAACGTGGGACTCTGTTCTGTTTTGTAATTCAGTTCAAGGGTAGCGGTTTTTACATTCCCTCTATAAGTGATATCTTATGATAAGTGTCTTTTTCTGTATGACTTATTTCACTTAGAATCGTCATACCTAAATCCACTCATCATGCTGCTACTAGCCTTATGACGTTGGTTTCATGGCTGAGTGATATTCCATTGTACATAAGGACCACAACTTCTTTATCCATTTTTCTCTTTCCTGGGATATTTAAGGTGTAACGAAGTGGAGGTTCTTGTCAACAGAGCAGCCCTAAACTTTGGGGTGCCTGTGTCTTGCTGATTTTTAGTTTTCCCAATTTATACGCCCATGAGTGGAAGTGCCCTATGCTCTCTAAGCTGAGTTTTTTGGAGGTTTCAGGACACACCGTACACTTCTCCAGAGTGGCTGTTGGCAATTTACATCCCGCCCATCAGCGTAGCCAGGCTCCCGTTTCTCCATGGCCTGTCCTGCATTTCTGGTTTTGACACTTTATTCAGCATGGCCCTTTTGACCGATGGGAAGCGAGACTTCTTTGTAGCGCTGATTTGCCTTTCCAGGTTGCTTGGTTGGCCAAAAAGGGCGTATGCGTTTTTTCCTGAATATATTCAGGAAAAAACGCATACGCCCTTTTTGGCCAAGGGCTTCATTGTCGAGGTTTTGCCGCTTTTCCTGTGCTTTAAAGGCGATTCGAATCTCCCTCCTGAAATCTGTTTCCTGCAATTCTGCCTTGCTTTCCATTCCTCTTCGTTGCCTTCCCTCAATATATTTGTGGACCAGAGTTATCATTTATAAGTCTGCAGGTTTGTGAATTGCAGTGCCCCTGAGCTCCATTTTTCAACTCGCTTTCTTGGGAGCTGGCCGCAAAAGCGCAGGATTGCTTCAGGCCCTATTCTGGTCCCGGGCGGCAGGCTGAGCCTGTGGTTAATTCTTCTTCCTGATGGGAAAATAGAGTGACCTGTGCCTGTCCCGATACCTAGAGCTAGTCTCTCATTGGTTCCCACTCTTCCCGTTCATCCTCAGGACAAATTGCAACCTGTACGGAACAGGAGGTTAAAGGTGCTGATTCTCCAAGGAGGGAGATTGCAAGTAAAGCGGCTGGAATGGCGAACCCGAGCACAAGGAGATGAGAAAAGAGGTGCGTTTTGGAAACCTTTCCCGATCACACGGTGTACCATCTTCTGGGTTTCTCATGCATGTTTTCGATATAGGAAGATGCCCTTGAACCTGGAGATTTGGGACCCATGGGATGGTTACCATGCAGTATTACTTTAAAGGGTCTGTGTTTCCTCACCCAACCTCACCAAACCTCTCAGCCCCAAGAGTGTCCACCCTTATGTCTCAATCAGATGTGGGTCTAGATATGGTCAATCCAGGTGGCATCACAGCCACTGAACGAATTTTGTAAGAATTTCTCTCTCTTTCACTGTCTTTGTTTCACGGGTTTTTAAAAGTAATTGATTTTTATAATGTGGTTTAGCTGCTTTCCTCTGCTGTGTTTCTGCCGCTTTACACCCACTTGACTCACTTACAGAGAGATATCAAAACATAGGTTTTAAGATTCTTACTAGTCAGATATATTCTTGGGCGGTGAATAGGGGGTGTTGAGTCCAATTCACTGAGCAAGGAGTAGGTCTTGTCTATTACATATTGGCTTTATGGAACGGTATCTGACCTAATTTGAAACCCTTGTTTTATGCATCACCCCACCTCACCTTTCCCGTTAAGCAGCCATAGTGTGTTTTCTAAACGTGGGACTCTGTTCTGTTTTGTAATTCAGTTCAAGGGTAGCGGTTTTTACATTCCCTCTATAAGTGATATCTTATGATAAGTGTCTTTTTCTGTATGACTTATTTCACTTAGAATCGTCATACCTAAATCCACTCATCATGCTGCTACTAGCCTTATGACGTTGGTTTCATGGCTGAGTGATATTCCATTGTACATAAGGACCACAACTTCTTTATCCATTTTTCTCTTTCCTGGGATATTTAAGGTGTAACGAAGTGGAGGTTCTTGTCAACAGAGCAGCCCTAAACTTTGGGGTGCCTGTGTCTTGCTGATTTTTAGTTTTCCCAATTTATACGCCCATGAGTGGAAGTGCCCTATGCTCTCTAAGCTGAGTTTTTTGGAGGTTTCAGGACACACCGTACACTTCTCCAGAGTGGCTGTTGGCAATTTGCATCCCGCCCATCAGCGTAGCCAGGCTCCCGTTTCTCCATGGCCTGTCCTGCATTTCTGGTTTTGACACTTTATTCAGCATGGCCCTTTTTACCGATGGGAAGCGAGACTTCTTTGTAGCGCTGATTTGCCTTTCCAGGTTGCTTGGTTGGCCAAAAAGGGCGTATGCGTTTTTTCCTGAATATATTCAGGAAAAAACGCATACGCCCTTTTTGGCCAAGGGCTTCATTGTCGAGGTTTTGCCGCTTTTCCTGTGCTTTAAAGGCGATTCGAATCTCCCTCCTGAAATCTGTTTCCTGCAATTCTGCCTTGCTTTCCATTCCTCTTCGTTACCTTCCCTCAATATATTTGTGGACGAGAGTTATCATTTATAAGTCTGCAGGTTTGTGAATTGCAGTGCCCCTGAGCTCCATTTTTCAACTCACTTTCTTGGGAGCTGGCCGCAAAAGCGCAAGATTGCTTCAGGCCCTATTCTGGTCCCGGGCGGCAGGCTGAGCCTGTGGTTAATTCTTCTTCCTGATGGGAAAATAGAGTGACCTGTGCCTGTCCCGATACCTAGAGCTAGTCTCTCATTGGTTACCCCTCTTCCCGTTCATCCTCAGGACAAATTGCAACCAGTACGGAACAGGAGGTTAAAGGTGCTGATTCTCCAAGGAGGGAGATTGCTAGTAAAGCGGCTGGAATGGCGAACCCGAGCACAAGGAGATGAGAAAAGAGGTGCGTTTTGGAAACCTTTCCCGATCACACGGTGTACCATCTTCTGGGTTTCTCATGCATGTTTTCGATGTAGGAAGATGCCCTTGAACCTGGAGATTTGGGACCCATGGGATGGGTACCATGCAGTATTACTTTAAAGGGTCTGTGTTTCCTCACCCAACCTCACCAAACCTCTCAGCCCCAAGAGTGTCCACCCTTATGTCTCAATCAGCTGTGGGTCTAGATATGGTCAATCCAGGTGGCATCACAGCCCCTGAACGAATTTTGTAAGAATTTCTCTCTCTTTCACTGTCTTTGTTTCACGGGTTTTTAAAAGTAATTGATTTTTATAATGTAGTTTAGCTGCTTTCCTCTGCTGTGTTTCTGCCGCTTTACACTCACTTGACTCACTTACAGAGAGATATCAAAACATAGGTTTTAAGATTCTTACTAGTCAGATATATTCTTGGGCGGTGAATAGGGGGTGTTGAGTCCAATTCACTGAGCAAGGAGTAGGTCTTGTCTATTACATATTGGCTTTATGGAACGGTATCTGAGCTAATTTGAAACCCGTGTTTTATGCATCACCCCACCTCACCTTTCCCGTGAAGCAGCCATAGTGTGTTTTCTAAACGTGGGACTCTGTTCTGTTTTGTAATTCATTTCAAGGGTAGCGGTTTTTACATTCCCTCTATAAGTGATATCTTATGATAAGTGTCTTTTTCTGTATGACTTATTTCACTGAGAATCGTCATACCTAAATCCACTCATCATGCTGCTACTAGCCTTATGACGTTGGTTTCATGGCTGAGTGATATTCCATTGTACATAAGGACCACAACTTCTTTATCCATTTTTCTCTTTCCTGGGATATTTAAGGTGTAACGAAGTGGAGGTTCTTGTCAACAGAGCAGCCCTAAACTTTGGGGTGCCTGTTTCTTGCTGATTTTTAGTTTTCCCAATTTATACGCCCATGAGTGGAAGTGCCCTATGCTCTCTAAGCTGAGTTTTTTGGAGGTTTCAGGACACACCGTACACTTCTCCAGAGTGGCTGTTGGCAATTTACATCCCGCCCATCAGCGTAGCCAGGCTCCCGTTTCTCCATGGCCTGTCCTGCATTTCTGGTTTTGACACTTTATTCAGCATGGCCCTTTTGACCGATGGGAAGCGAGACTTCTTTGTAGCGCTGATTTGCCTTTCCAGGTTGCTTGGTTGGCCAAAAAGGGCGTATGCGTTTTTTCCTGAATATATTCAGGAAAAAACGCATACGCCCTTTTTGGCCAAGGGCTTCATTGTCGAGGTTTTGCCGCTTTTCCTGTGCTTTAAAGGCGATTCGAATCTCCCTCCTGAAATCTGTTTCCTGCAATTCTGCCTTGCTTTCCATTCCTCTTCGTTGCCTTCCCTCAATATATTTGTGGACCAGAGTTATCATTTATAAGTCTGTAGGTTTGTGAATTGCAGTGCCCCTGAGCTCCATTTTTCAACTCGCTTTCTTGGGAGCTGGCCGCAAAAGCGCAGGATTGCTTCAGGCCCTATTCTGGTCCCGGGCGGCAGGCTGAGCCTGTGGTTAATTCTTCTTCCTGATGGGAAAATAGAGTGACCTGTGCCTGTCCCGATACCTAGAGCTAGTCTCTCATTGGTTCCCACTCTTCCCGTTCATCCTCAGGACAAATTGCAACCTGTACGGAACAGGAGGTTAAAGGTGCTGATTCTCCAAGGAGGGAGATTGCAAGTAAAGCGGCTGGAATGGCGAACCCGAGCACAAGGAGATGAGAAAAGAGGTGCGTTTTGGAAACCTTTCCCGATCACACGGTGTACCATCTTCTGGGTTTCTCATGCATGTTTTCGATATAGGAAGATGCCCTTGAACCTGGAGATTTGGGACCCATGGGATGGTTACCATGCAGTATTACTTTAAAGGGTCTGTGTTTCCTCACCCAACCTCACCAAACCTCTCAGCCCCAAGAGTGTCCACCCTTATGTCTCAATCAGATGTGGGTCTAGATATGGTCAATCCAGGTGGCATCACAGCCACTGAACGAATTTTGTAAGAATTTCTCTCTCTTTCACTGTCTTTGTTTCACGGGTTTTTAAAAGTAATTGATTTTTATAATGTGGTTTAGCTGCTTTCCTCTGCTGTGTTTCTGCCGCTTTACACCCACTTGACTCACTTACAGAGAGATATCAAAACATAGGTTTTAAGATTCTTACTAGTCAGATATATTCTTGGGCGGTGAATAGGGGGTGTTGAGTCCAATTCACTGAGCAAGGAGTAGGTCTTGTCTATTACATATTGGCTTTATGGAACGGTATCTGACCTAATTTGAAACCCTTGTTTTATGCATCACCCCACCTCACCTTTCCCGTTAAGCAGCCATAGTGTGTTTTCTAAACGTGGGACTCTGTTCTGTTTTGTAATTCAGTTCAAGGGTAGCGGTTTTTACATTCCCTCTATAAGTGATATCTTATGATAAGTGTCTTTTTCTGTATGACTTATTTCACTTAGAATCGTCATACCTAAATCCACTCATCATGCTGCTACTAGCCTTATGACGTTGGTTTCATGGCTGAGTGATATTCCATTGTACATAAGGACCACAACTTCTTTATCCATTTTTCTCTTTCCTGGGATATTTAAGGTGTAACGAAGTGGAGGTTCTTGTCAACAGAGCAGCCCTAAACTTTGGGGTGCCTGTGTCTTGCTGATTTTTAGTTTTCCCAATTTATACGCCCATGAGTGGAAGTGCCCTATGCTCTCTAAGCTGAGTTTTTTGGAGGTTTCAGGACACACCGTACACTTCTCCAGAGTGGCTGTTGGCAATTTGCATCCCGCCCATCAGCGTAGCCAGGCTCCCGTTTCTCCATGGCCTGTCCTGCATTTCTGGTTTTGACACTTTATTCAGCATGGCCCTTTTTACCGATGGGAAGCGAGACTTCTTTGTAGCGCTGATTTGCCTTTCCAGGTTGCTTGGTTGGCCAAAAAGGGCGTATGCGTTTTTTCCTGAATATATTCAGGAAAAAACGCATACGCCCTTTTTGGCCAAGGGCTTCATTGTCGAGGTTTTGCCGCTTTTCCTGTGCTTTAAAGGCGATTCGAATCTCCCTCCTGAAATCTGTTTCCTGCAATTCTGCCTTGCTTTCCATTCCTCTTCGTTACCTTCCCTCAATATATTTGTGGACGAGAGTTATCATTTATAAGTCTGCAGGTTTGTGAATTGCAGTGCCCCTGAGCTCCATTTTTCAACTCACTTTCTTGGGAGCTGGCCGCAAAAGCGCAAGATTGCTTCAGGCCCTATTCTGGTCCCGGGCGGCAGGCTGAGCCTGTGGTTAATTCTTCTTCCTGATGGGAAAATAGAGTGACCTGTGCCTGTCCCGATACCTAGAGCTAGTCTCTCATTGGTTACCCCTCTTCCCGTTCATCCTCAGGACAAATTGCAACCAGTACGGAACAGGAGGTTAAAGGTGCTGATTCTCCAAGGAGGGAGATTGCTAGTAAAGCGGCTGGAATGGCGAACCCGAGCACAAGGAGATGAGAAAAGAGGTGCGTTTTGGAAACCTTTCCCGATCACACGGTGTACCATCTTCTGGGTTTCTCATGCATGTTTTCGATGTAGGAAGATGCCCTTGAACCTGGAGATTTGGGACCCATGGGATGGGTACCATGCAGTATTACTTTAAAGGGTCTGTGTTTCCTCACCCAACCTCACCAAACCTCTCAGCCCCAAGAGTGTCCACCCTTATGTCTCAATCAGCTGTGGGTCTAGATATGGTCAATCCAGGTGGCATCACAGCCCCTGAACGAATTTTGTAAGAATTTCTCTCTCTTTCACTGTCTTTGTTTCACGGGTTTTTAAAAGTAATTGATTTTTATAATGTAGTTTAGCTGCTTTCCTCTGCTGTGTTTCTGCCGCTTTACACTCACTTGACTCACTTACAGAGAGATATCAAAACATAGGTTTTAAGATTCTTACTAGTCAGATCTATTCTTGGGCGGTGAATAGGGGGTGTTGAGTCCAATTCACTGAGCAAGGAGTAGGTCTTGTCTATTACATATTGGCTTTATGGAACGGTATCTGAGCTAATTTGAAACCCGTGTTTTATGCATCACCCCACCTCACCTTTCCCGTGAAGCAGCCATAGTGTGTTTTCTAAACGTGGGACTCTGTTCTGTTTTGTAATTCATTTCAAGGGTAGCGGTTTTTACATTCCCTCTATAAGTGATATCTTATGATAAGTGTCTTTTTCTGTATGACTTATTTCACTGAGAATCGTCATACCTAAATCCACTCATCATGCTGCTACTAGCCTTATGACGTTGGTTTCATGGCTGAGTGATATTCCATTGTACATAAGGACCACAACTTCTTTATCCATTTTTCTCTTTCCTGGGATATTTAAGGTGTAACGAAGTGGAGGTTCTTGTCAACAGAGCAGCCCTAAACTTTGGGGTGCCTGTGTCTTGCTGATTTTTAGTTTTCCCAATTTATACGCCCATGAGTGGAAGTGCCCTATGCTCTCTAAGCTGAGTTTTTTGGAGGTTTCAGGACACACCGTACACTTCTCCAGAGTGGCTGTTGGCAATTTACATCCCGCCCATCAGCGTAGCCAGGCTCCCGTTTCTCCATGGCCTGTCCTGCATTTCTGGTTTTGACACTTTATTCAGCATGGCCCTTTTGACCGATGGGAAGCGAGACTTCTTTGTAGCGCTGATTTGCCTTTCCAGGTTGCTTGGTTGGCCAAAAAGGGCGTATGCGTTTTTTCCTGAATATATTCAGGAAAAAACGCATACGCCCTTTTTGGCCAAGGGCTTCATTGTCGAGGATTTGCCGCTTTTCCTGTGCTTTAAAGCCGATTCGAATCTCCCTCCTGAAATCTGTTTCCTGCAATTCTGCCTTGCTTTCCATTCCTCTTCGTTGCCTTCCCTCAATATATTTGTGGACCAGAGTTATCATTTATAAGTCTGCAGGTTTGTGAATTGCAGTGCCCCTGAGCTCCATTTTTCAACTCGCTTTCTTGGGAGCTGGCCGCAAAAGCGCAGGATTGCTTCAGGCCCTATTCTGGTCCCGGGCGGCAGGCTGAGCCTGTGGTTAATTCTTCTTCCTGATGGGAAAATAGAGTGACCTGTGCCTGTCCCGATACCTAGAGCTAGTCTCTCATTGGTTCCCCCTCTTCCCGTTCATCCTCAGGACAAATTGCAACCTGTACGGAACAGGAGGTTAAAGGTGCTGATTCTCCAAGGAGGGAGATTGCAAGTAAAGCGGCTGGAATGGCGAACCCGAGCACAAGGAGATGAGAAAAGAGGTGCGTTTTGGAAACCTTTCCCGATCACACGGTGTACCATCTTCTGGGTTTCTCATGCATGTTTTCGATATAGGAAGATGCCCTTGAACCTGGAGATTTGGGACCCATGGGATGGTTACCATGCAGTATTACTTTAAAGGGTCTGTGTTTCCTCACCCAACCTCACCAAACCTCTCAGCCCCAAGAGTGTCCACCCTTATGTCTCAATCAGCTGTGGGTCTAGATATGGTCAATCCAGGTGGCATCACAGCCCCTGAACGAATTTTGTAAGAATTTCTCTCTCTTTCACTGTCTTTGTTTCACGGGTTTTTAAAAGTAATTGATTTTTATAATGTGGTTTAGCTGCTTTCCTCTGCTGTGTTTCTGCCGCTTTACACCCACTTGACTCACTTACAGAGAGATATCAAAACATAGGTTTTAAGATTCTTACTAGTCAGATATATTCTTGGGCGGTGAATAGGGGGTGTTGAGTCCAATTCACTGAGCAAGGAGTAGGTCTTGTCTATTACATATTGGCTTTATGGAACGGTATCTGACCTAATTTGAAACCCTTGTTTTATGCATCACCCCACCTCACCTTTCCCGTGAAGCAGCCATAGTGTGTTTTCTAAACGTGGGACTCTGTTCTGTTTTGTAATTCAGTTCAAGGGTAGCGGTTTTTACATTCCCTCTATAAGTGATATCTTATGATAAGTGTCTTTTTCTGTATGACTTATTTCACTTAGAATCGTCATACCTAAATCCACTCATCATGCTGCTACTAGCCTTATGACGTTGGTTTCATGGCTGAGTGATATTCCATTGTACATAAGGACCACAACTTCTTTATCCATTTTTCTCTTTCCTGGGATATTTAAGGTGTAACGAAGTGGAGGTTCTTGTCAACAGAGCAGCCCTAAACTTTGGGGTGCCTGTGTCTTGCTGATTTTTAGTTTTCCCAATTTATACGCCCATGAGTGGAAGTGCCCTATGCTCTCTAAGCTGAGTTTTTTGGAGGTTTCAGGACACACCGTACACTTCTCCAGAGTGGCTGTTGGCAATTTACATCCCGCCCATCAGCGTAGCCAGACTCCCGTTTCTCCATGGCCTGTCCTGCATTTCTGGTTTTGACACTTTATTCAGCATGGCCCTTTTGACCGATGGGAAGCGAGACTTCTTTGTAGCGCTGATTTGCCTTTCCAGGTTGCTTGGTTGGCCAAAAAGGGCGTATGCGTTTTTTCCTGAATATATTCAGGAAAAAACGCATACGCCCTTTTTGGCCAAGGGCTTCATTGTCGAGGTTTTGCCGCTTTTCCTGTGCTTTAAAGGCGATTCGAATCTCCCTCCTGAAATCTGTTTCCTGCAATTCTGCCTTGCTTTCCATTCCTCTTCGTTACCTTCCCTCAATATATTTGTGGACGAGAGTTATCATTTATAAGTCTGCAGGTTTGTGAATTGCAGTGCCCCTGAGCTTCATTTTTCAACTCACTTTCTTGGGAGCTGGCCGCAAAAGCGCAAGATTGCTTCAGGCCCTATTCTGGTCCCGGGCGGCAGGCTGAGCCTGTGGTTAATTCTTCTTCCTGATGGGAAAATAGAGTGACCTGTGCCTGTCCCGATACCTAGAGCTAGTCTCTCATTGGTTACCCCTCTTCCCGTTCATCCTCAGGACAAATTGCAACCTGTACGGAACAGGAGGTTAAAGGTGCTGATTCTCCAAGGAGGGAGATTGCTAGTAAAGCGGCTGGAATGGCGAACCCGAGCACAAGGAGATGAGAAAAGAGGTGCGTTTTGGAAACCTTTCCCGATCACACGGTGTACCATCTTCTGGGTTTCTCATGCATGTTTTCGATGTAGGAAGATGCCCTTGAACCTGGAGATTTGGGACCCATGGGATGGGTACCATGCACTATTACTTTAAAGGGTCTGTGTTTCCTCACCCAACCTCACCAAACCTCTCAGCCCCAAGAGTGTCCACCCTTATGTCTCAATCAGCTGTGGGTCTAGATATGGTCAATCCAGGTGGCATCACAGCCCCTGAACGAATTTTGTAAGAATTTCTCTCTCTTTCACTGTCTTTGTTTCACGGGTTTTTAAAAGTAATTGATTTTTATAATGTAGTTTAGCTGCTTTCCTCTGCTGTGTTTCTGCCGCTTTACACTCACTTGACTCACTTACAGAGAGATATCAAAACATAGGTTTTAAGATTCTTACTAGTCAGATATATTCTTGGGCGGTGAATAGGGGGTGTTGAGTCCAATTCACTGAGCAAGGAGTAGGTCTTGTCTATTACATATTGGCTTTATGGAACGGTATCTGAGCTAATTTGAAACCCATGTTTTATGCATCACCCCACCTCACCTTTCCCGTGAAGCAGCCATAGTGTGTTTTCTAAACGTGGGACTCTGTTCTGTTTTGTAATTCAGTTCAAGGGTAGCGGTTTTTACATTCCCTCTATAAGTGATATCTTATGATAAGTGTCTTTTTCTGTATGACTTATTTCACTTAGAATCGTCATACCTAAATCCACTCATCATGCTGCTACTAGCCTTATGACGTTGGTTTCATGGCTGAGTGATATTCCATTGTACATAAGGACCACAACTTCTTTATCCATTTTTCTCTTTCCTGGGATATTTAAGGTGTAACGAAGTGGAGGTTCTTGTCAACAGAGCAGCCCTAAACTTTGGGGTGCCTGTGTCTTGCTGATTTTTAGTTTTCCCAATTTATACGCCCATGAGTGGAAGTGCCCTATGCTCTCTAAGCTGAGTTTTTTGGAGGTTTCAGGACACACCGTACACTTCTCCAGAGTGGCTGTTGGCAATTTACATCCCGCCCATCAGCGTAGCCAGGCTCCCGTTTCTCCATGGCCTGTCCTGCATCTCTGGTTTTGACACTTTATTCAGCATGGCCCTTTTGACCGATGGGAAGCGAGACTTCTTTGTAGCGCTGATTTGCCTTTCCAGGTTGCTTGGTTGGCCAAAAAGGGCGTATGCGTTTTTTCCTGAATATATTCAGGAAAAAACGCATACGCCCTTTTTGGCCAAGGGCTTCATTGTCGAGGTTTTGCCGCTTTTCCTGTGCTTTAAAGCCGATTCGAATCTCCCTCCTGAAATCTATTTCCTGCAATTCTGCCTTGCTTTCCATTCCTCTTCGTTACCTTCCCTCAATATATTTGTGGACGAGAGTTATCATTTATAAGTCTGCAGGTTTGTGAATTGCAGTGCCCCTGAGCTCCATTTTTCAACTCACTTTCTTGGGAGCTGGCCGCAAAAGCGCAAGATTGCTTCAGGCCCTATTCTGGTCCCGGGCGGCAGGCTGAGCCTGTGGTTAATTCTTCTTCCTGATGGGAAAATAGAGTGACCTGTGCCTGTCCCGATACCTAGAGCTAGTCTCTCATTGGTTCCCCCTCTTCCCGTTCATCCTCAGGACAAATTGCAACCTGTACGGAACAGGAGGTTAAAGGTGCTGATTCTCCAAGGAGGGAAATTGCTAGTAAAGCGGCTTGAATGGCGAACCCGAGCACAAGGAGTTGAGAAAAGAGGTGCGTTTTGGAAACCTTTCCCGATCACACGGTGTACCATCTTCTGGGTTTCTCATGCATGTTTTTGATGTAGGAAGATGCCCTTGAACCTGGAGATTTGGGACCCATGGGATGGGTACCATGCAGTATTACTTTAAAGGGTCTGTGTTTCCTCACCCAACCTCACCAAACCTCTCAGCCCCAAGAGTGTCCACCCTTATGTCTCAATCAGATGTGGGTCTAGATATGGTCAATCCAGGTGGCATCACAGCCCCTGAACGAATTTTGTAAGAATTTCTCTCTCTTTCACTGTCTTTGTTTCACGGGTTTTTAAAAGTAATTGATTTTTATAATGTGGTTTAGCTGCTTTCCTCTGCTGTGTTTCTGCCGCTTTACACCCACTTGACTCACTTACAGAGAGATATCAAAACATAGGTTTTAAGATTCTTACTAGTCAGATATATTCTTGGGCGGTGAATAGGGGGTGTTGAGTCCAATTCACTGAGCAAGGAGTAGGTCTTGTCTATTACATATTGGCTTTATGGAACGGTATCTGACCTAATTTGAAACCCTTGTTTTATGCATCACCCCACCTCACCTTTCCCGTTAAGCTGCCATAGTGTGTTTTCTAAACGTGGGACTCTGTTCTGTTTTGTAATTCAGTTCAAGGGTAGCGGTTTTTACATTCCCTCTATAAGTGATATCTTATGATAAGTGTCTTTTTCTGTATGACTTATTTCACTTAGAATCGTCATACCTAAATCCACTCATCATGCTGCTACTAGCCTTATGACGTTGGTTTCATGGCTGAGTGATATTCCATTGTACATAAGGACCACAACTTCTTTATCCATTTTTCTCTTTCCTGGGATATTTAAGGTGTAACGAAGTGGAGGTTCTTGTCAACAGAGCAGCCCTAAACTTTGGGGTGCCTGTGTCTTGCTGATTTTTAGTTTTCCCAATTTATACGCCCATGAGTGGAAGTGCCCTATGCTCTCTAAGCTGAGTTTTTTGGAGGTTTCAGGACACACCGTACACTTCTCCAGAGTGGCTGTTGGCAATTTACATCCCGCCCATCAGCGTAGCCAGGCTCCCGTTTCTCCATGGCCTGTCCTGCATTTCTGGTTTTGACACTTTATTCAGCATGGCCCTTTTGACCGATGGGAAGCGAGACTTCTTTGTCGCGCTGATTTGCCTTTCCAGGTTGCTTGGTTGGCCAAAAAGGGCGTATGCGTTTTTTCCTGAATATATTCAGGAAAAAACGCATACGCCCTTTTTGGCCAAGGGCTTCATTGTCGAGGTTTTGCCGCTTTTCCTGTGCTTTAAAGGCGATTCGAATCTCCCTCCTGAAATCTGTTTCCTGCAATTCTGCCTTTCTTTCCATTCCTCTTCGTTACCTTCCCTCAATATATTTGTGGACGAGAGTTATCATTTATAAGTCTGCAGGTTTGTGAATTGCAGTGCCCCTGAGCTCCATTTTTCAACTCACTTTCTTGGGAGCTGGCCGCAAAAGCGCAAGATTGCTTCAGGCCCTATTCTGGTCCCGGGCGGCAGGCTGAGCCTGTGGTTAATTCTTCTTCCTGATGGGAAAATAGAGTGACCTGTGCCTGTCCCGATACCTAGAGCTAGTCTCTCATTGGTTCCCCCTCTTCCCGTTCATCCTCAGGACAAATTGCAACCTGTACGGAACAGGAGGTTAAAGGTGCTGATTCTCCAAGGAGGGAGATTGCTAGTAAAGCGGCTGGAATGGCGAACCCGAGCACAAGGAGATGAGAAAAGAGGTGCGTTTTGGAAACCTTTCCCGATCACACGGTGTACCATCTTCTGGGTTTCTCATGCATGTTTTCGATGTAGGAAGATGCCCTTGAACCTGGAGATTTGGGACCCATGGGATGGGTACCATGCAGTATTACTTTAAAGGGTCTGTGTTTCCTCACCCAACCTCACCAAACCTCTCAGCCCCAAGAGTGTCCACCCTTATGTCTCAATCAGCTGTGGGTCTAGATATGGTCAATCCAGGTGGCATCACAGCCCCTGAACGAATTTTGTAAGAATTTCTCTCTCTTTCACTGTCTTTGTTTCACGGGTTTTTAAAAGTAATTGATTTTTATAATGTGGTTTAGCTGCTTTCCTCTGCTGTGTTTCTGCCGCTTTACACCCACTTGACTCACTTACAGAGAGATATCAAAACATAGGTTTTAAGATTCTTACTAGTCAGATATATTCTTGGGCGGTGAATAGGGGGTGTTGAGTCCAATTCACTGAGCAAGGAGTAGGTCTTGTCTATTACATATTGGCTGTATGGAACGGTATCTGAGCTAATTTGAAACCCGTGTTTTATGCATCACCCCACCTCACCTTTCCCGTGAAGCAGCCATAGTGTGTTTTCTAAACGTGGGACTCTGTTCTGATTTGTAATTCAGTTCAAGGGTAGCGGTTTTTACATTCCCTCTATAAGTGATATCTTATGATAAGTGTCTTTTTCTGTATGACTTATTTCACTTAGAATCGTCATACCTAAATCCACTCATCATGCTGCTACTAGCCTTATGACGTTGGTTTCATGGCTGAGTGATATTCCATTGTACATAAGGACCACAACTTCTTTATCCATTTTTCTCTTTCCTGGGATATTTAAGGTGTAACGAAGTGGAGGTTCTTGTCAACAGAGCAGCCCTAAACTTTGGGGTGCCTGTGTCTTGCTGATTTTTAGTTTTCCCAATTTATACGCCCATGAGTGGAAGTGCCCTATGCTCTCTAAGCTGAGTTTTTTGGAGGTTTCAGGACACACCGTACACTTCTCCAGAGTGGCTGTTGGCAATTTACATCCCGCCCATCAGCGTAGCCAGGCTCCCGTTTCTCCATGGCCTGTCCTGCATTTCTGGTTTTGACACTTTATTCAGCATGGCCCTTTTGACCGATGGGAAGCGAGACTTCTTTGTAGCGCTGATTTGCCTTTCCAGGTTGCTTGGTTGGCCAAAAAGGGCGTATGCGTTTTTTCCTGAATATATTCAGGTAAAAACGCATACGCCCTTTTTGGCCAAGGGCTTCATTGTCGAGGTTTTGCCGCTTTTCATGTGCTTTAAAGGCGATTTGAATCTCCCTCCTGAAATCTGTTTCCTGCAATTCTGCCTTTCTTTCCATTCCTCTTCGTTACCTTCCCTCAATATATTTGTGGACGAGAGTTATCATTTATAAGTCTGCAGGTTTGTGAATTGCAGTGCCCCTGAGCTCCATTTTTCAACTCACTTTCTTGGGAGCTGGCCGCAAAAGCGCAAGATTGCTTCAGGCCCTATTCTGGTCCCGGGCGGCAGGCTGAGCCTGTGGTTAATTCTTCTTCCTGATGGGAAAATAGAGTGACCTGTGCCTGTCCCGATACCTAGAGCTAGTCTCTCATTGGTTACCCCTCTTCCCGTTCATCCTCAGGACAAATTGCAACCTGTACGGAACAGGAGGTTAAAGGTGCTGATTCTCCAAGGAGGGAGATTGCTAGTAAAGCGGCTGGAATGGCGAACCCGAGCACAAGGAGATGAGAAAAGAGGTGCGTTTTGGAAACCTTTCCCGATCACACGGTGTACCATCTTCTGGGTTTCTCATGCATGTTTTCGATGTAGGAAGATGCCCTTGAACCTGGAGATTTGGGACCCATGGGATGGGTACCATGCAGTATTACTTTAAAGGGTCTGTGTTTCCTCACCCAACCTCACCAAACCTCTCAGCCCCAAGAGTGTCCACCCTTATGTCTCAATCAGCTGTGGGTCTAGATATGGTCAATCCAGGTGGCATCACAGCCCCTGAACGAATTTTGTAAGAATTTCTCTCTCTTTCACTGTCTTTGTTTCACGGGTTTTTAAAAGTAATTGATTTTTATAATGTGGTTTAGCTGCTTTCCTCTGCTGTGTTTCTGCCGCTTTACACCCACTTGACTCACTTACAGAGAGATATCAAAACATAGGTTTTAAGATTCTTACTAGTCAGATATATTCTTGGGCGGTGAATAGGGGGTGTTGAGTCCAATTCACTGAGCAAGGAGTAGGTCTTGTCTATTACATATTGGCTGTATGGAACGGTATCTGAGCTAATTTGAAACCCGTGTTTTATGCATCACCCCACCTCACCTTTCCCGTGAAGCAGCCATAGTGTGTTTTCTAAACGTGGGACTCTGTTCTGTTTTGTAATTCAGTTCAAGGGTAGCGGTTTTTACATTCCCTCTATAAGTGATATCTTATGATAAGTGTCTTTTTCTGTATGACTTATTTCACTTAGAATCGTCATACCTAAATCCACTCATCATGCTGCTACTAGCCTTATGACGTTGGTTTCATGGCTGAGTGATATTCCATTGTACATAAGGACCACAACGTCTTTATCCATTTTTCTCTTTCCTGGGATATTTAAGGTGTAACGAAGTGGAGGTTCTTGTCAACAGAGCAGCCCTAAACTTTGGGGTGCCTGTGTCTTGCTGATTTTTAGTTTTCCCAATTTATACGCCCATGAGTGGAAGTGCCCTATGCTCTCTAAGCTGAGTTTTTTGGAGGTTTCAGGACACACCGTACACTTCTCCAGAGTGGCTGTTGGCAATTTACATCCCGCCCATCAGCGTAGCCAGGCTCCCGTTTCTCCATGGCCTGTCCTGCATTTCTGGTTTTGACACTTTATTCAGCATGGCCCTTTTGACCGATGGGAAGCGAGACTTCTTTGTAGCGCTGATTTGCCTTTCCAGGTTGCTTGGTTGGCCAAAAAGGGCGTATGCGTTTTTTCCTGAATATATTCAGGAAAAAACGCATACGCCCTTTTTGGCCAAGGGCTTCATTGTCGAGGTTTTGCCGCTTTTCCTGTGCTTTAAAGCCGATTCGAATCTCCCTCCTGAAATCTGTTTCCTGCAATTCTGCCTTGCTTTCCATTCCTCTTCGTTGCCTTCCCTCAATATATTTGTGGACCAGAGTTATCATTTATAAGTCTGCAGGTTTGTGAATTGCAGTGCCCCTGAGCTCCATTTTTCAACTCGCTTTCTTGGGAGCTGGCCGCAAAAGCGCAGGATTGCTTCAGGCCCTATTCTGGTCCCGGGCGGCAGGCTGAGCCTGTGGTTAATTCTTCTTCCTGATGGGAAAATAGAGTGACCTGTGCCTGTCCCGATACCTAGAGCTAGTCTCTCATTGGTTACCCCTCTTCCCGTTCATCCTCAGGACAAATTGCAACCTGTACGGAACAGGAGGTTAAAGGTGCTGATTCTCCAAGGAGGGAGATTGCTAGTAAAGCGGCTGGAATGGCGAACCCGAGAACAAGGAGATGAGAAAAGAGGTGCGTTTTGGAAACCTTTCCCGATCACACGGTGTACCATCTTCTGGGTTTCTCATGCATGTTTTCGATGTAGGAAGATGCCCTTGAACCTGGAGATTTGGGACCCATGGGATGGGTACCATGCAGTATTACTTTAAAGGGTCTGTGTTTCCTCACCCAACCTCACCAAACCTCTCAGCCCCAAGAGTGTCCACCCTTATGTCTCAATCAGCTGTGGGTCTAGATATGGTCAATCCAGGTGGCATCACAGCCCCTGAACGAATTTTGTAAGAATTTCTCTCTCTTTCACTGTCTTTGTTTCACGGGTTTTTAAAAGTAATTGATTTTTATAATGTGGTTTAGCTGCTTTCCTCTGCTGTGTTTCTGCCGCTTTACACCCACTTGACTCACTTACAGAGAGATATCAAAACATAGGTTTTAAGATTCTTACTAGTCAGATATATTCTTGGGCGGTGAATAGGGGGTGTTGAGTCCAATTCACTGAGCAAGGAGTAGGTCTTGTCTATTACATATTGGCTGTATGGAACGGTATCTGAGCTAATTTGAAACCCGTGTTTTATGCATCACCCCACCTCACCTTTCCCGTGAAGCAGCCATAGTGTGTTTTCTAAACGTGGGACTCTGTTCTGTTTTGTAATTCATTTCAAGGGTAGCGGTTTTTACATTCCCTCTATAAGTGATATCCTATGATAAGTGTCTTTTTCTGTATGACTTATTTCACTTAGAATCGTCATACCTAAATCCACTCATCATGCTGCTACTAGCCTTATGACGTTGGTTTCATGGCTGAGTGATATTCCATTGTACATAAGGACCACAACTTCTTTATCCATTTTTCTCTTTCCTGGGATATTTAAGGTGTAACGAAGTGGAGGTTCTTGTCAACAGAGCAGCCCTAAACTTTGGGGTGCCTGTGTCTTGCTGATTTTTAGTTTTCCCAATTTATACGCCCATGAGTGGAAGTGCCCTATGCTCTCTAAGCTGAGTTTTTTGGAGGTTTCAGGACACACCGTACACTTCTCCAGAGTGGCTGTTGGCAATTTACATCCCGCCCATCAGCGTAGCCAGGCTCCCGTTTCTCCATGGCCTGTCCTGCATTTCTGGTTTTGACACTTTATTCAGCATGGCCCTTTTGACCGATGGGAAGCGAGACTTCTTTGTAGCGCTGATTTGCCTTTCCAGGTTGCTTGGTTGGCCAAAAAGGGCGTATGCGTTTTTTCCTGAATATATTCAGGAAAAAACGCATACGCCCTTTTTGGCCAAGGGCTTCATTGTCGAGGTTTTGCCGCTTTTCCTGTGCTTTAAAGCCGATTCGAATCTCCCTCCTGAAATCTGTTTCCTGCAATTCTGCCTTGCTTTCCATTCCTCTTCGTTGCCTTCCCTCAATATATTTGTGGACCAGAGTTATCATTTATAAGTCTGCAGGTTTGTGAATTGCAGTGCCCCTGAGCTCCATTTTTCAACTCGCTTTCTTGGGAGCTGGCCGCAAAAGCGCAGGATTGCTTCAGGCCCTATTCTGGTCCCGGGCGGCAGGCTGAGCCTGTGGTTAATTCTTCTTCCTGATGGGAAAATAGAGTGACCTGTGCCTGTCCCGATACCTAGAGCTAGTCTCTCATTGGTTACCCCTCTTCCCGTTCATCCTCAGGACAAATTGCAACCTGTACGGAACAGGAGGTTAAAGGTGCTGATTCTCCAAGGAGGGAGATTGCTAGTAAAGCGGCTGGAATGGCGAACCCGAGCACAAGGAGATGAGAAAAGAGGTGCGTTTTGGAAACCTTTCCCGATCACACGGTGTACCATCTTCTGGGTTTCTCATGCATGTTTTCGATGTAGGAAGATGCCCTTGAACCTGGAGATTTGGGACCCATGGGATGGGTACCATGCAGTATTACTTTAAAGGGTCTGTGTTTCCTCACCCAACCTCACCAAACCTCTCAGCCCCAAGAGTGTCCACCCTTATGTCTCAATCAGCTGTGGGTCTAGATATGGTCAATCCAGGTGGCATCACAGCCCCTGAACGAATTTTGTAAGAATTTCTCTCTCTTTCACTGTCTTTGTTTCACGGGTTTTTAAAAGTAATTGATTTTTATAATGTGGTTTAGCTGCTTTCCTCTGCTGTGTTTCTGCCGCTTTACACCCACTTGACTCACTTACAGAGAGATATCAAAACATAGGTTTTAAGATTCTTACTAGTCAGATATATTCTTGGGCGGTGAATAGGGGGTGTTGAGTCCAATTCACTGAGCAAGGAGTAGGTCTTGTCTATTACATATTGGCTGTATGGAACGGTATCTGAGCTAATTTGAAACCCGTGTTTTATGCATCACCCCACCTCACCTTTCCCGTGAAGCAGCCATAGTGTGTTTTCTAAACGTGGGACTCTGTTCTGTTTTGTAATTCAGTTCAAGGGTAGCGGTTTTTACATTCCCTCTATAAGTGATATCTTATGATAAGTGTCTTTTTCTGTATGACTTATTTCACTTAGAATCGTCATACCTAAATCCACTCATCATGCTGCTACTAGCCTTATGACGTTGGTTTCATGGCTGAGTGATATTCCATTGTACATAAGGACCACAACGTCTTTATCCATTTTTCTCTTTCCTGGGATATTTAAGGTGTAACGAAGTGGAGGTTCTTGTCAACAGAGCAGCCCTAAACTTTGGGGTGCCTGTGTCTTGCTGATTTTTAGTTTTCCCAATTTATACGCCCATGAGTGGAAGTGCCCTATGCTCTCTAAGCTGAGTTTTTTGGAGGTTTCAGGACACACCGTACACTTCTCCAGAGTGGCTGTTGGCAATTTACATCCCGCCCATCAGCGTAGCCAGGCTCCCGTTTCTCCATGGCCTGTCCTGCATTTCTGGTTTTGACACTTTATTCAGCATGGCCCTTTTGACCGATGGGAAGCGAGACTTCTTTGTAGCGCTGATTTGCCTTTCCAGGTTGCTTGGTTGGCCAAAAAGGGCGTATGCGTTTTTTCCTGAATATATTCAGGAAAAAACGCATACGCCCTTTTTGGCCAAGGGCTTCATTGTCGAGGTTTTGCCGCTTTTCCTGTGCTTTAAAGCCGATTCGAATCTCCCTCCTGAAATCTGTTTCCTGCAATTCTGCCTTGCTTTCCATTCCTCTTCGTTGCCTTCCCTCAATATATTTGTGGACCAGAGTTATCATTTATAAGTCTGCAGGTTTGTGAATTGCAGTGCCCCTGAGCTCCATTTTTCAACTCGCTTTCTTGGGAGCTGGCCGCAAAAGCGCAGGATTGCTTCAGGCCCTATTCTGGTCCCGGGCGGCAGGCTGAGCCTGTGGTTAATTCTTCTTCCTGATGGGAAAATAGAGTGACCTGTGCCTGTCCCGATACCTAGAGCTAGTCTCTCATTGGTTACCCCTCTTCCCGTTCATCCTCAGGACAAATTGCAACCTGTACGGAACAGGAGGTTAAAGGTGCTGATTCTCCAAGGAGGGAGATTGCTAGTAAAGCGGCTGGAATGGCGAACCCGAGCACAAGGAGATGAGAAAAGAGGTGCGTTTTGGAAACCTTTCCCGATCACACGGTGTACCATCTTCTGGGTTTCTCATGCATGTTTTCGATGTAGGAAGATGCCCTTGAACCTGGAGATTTGGGACCCATGGGATGGGTACCATGCAGTATTACTTTAAAGGGTCTGTGTTTCCTCACCCAACCTCACCAAACCTCTCAGCCCCAAGAGTGTCCACCCTTATGTCTCAATCAGCTGTGGGTCTAGATATGGTCAATCCAGGTGGCATCACAGCCCCTGAACGAATTTTGTAAGAATTTCTCTCTCTTTCACTGTCTTTGTTTCACGGGTTTTTAAAAGTAATTGATTTTTATAATGTGGTTTAGCTGCTTTCCTCTGCTGTGTTTCTGCCGCTTTACACCCACTTGACTCACTTACAGAGAGATATCAAAACATAGGTTTTAAGATTCTTACTAGTCAGATATATTCTTGGGCGGTGAATAGGGGGTGTTGAGTCCAATTCACTGAGCAAGGAGTAGGTCTTGTCTATTACATATTGGCTGTATGGAACGGTATCTGAGCTAATTTGAAACCCGTGTTTTATGCATCACCCCACCTCACCTTTCCCGTGAAGCAGCCATAGTGTGTTTTCTAAACGTGGGACTCTGTTCTGTTTTGTAATTCAGTTCAAGGGTAGCGGTTTTTACATTCCCTCTATAAGTGATATCTTATGATAAGTGTCTTTTTCTGTATGACTTATTTCACTTAGAATCGTCATACCTAAATCCACTCATCATGCTGCTACTAGCCTTATGACGTTGGTTTCATGGCTGAGTGATATTCCATTGTACATAAGGACCACAACGTCTTTATCCATTTTTCTCTTTCCTTGGATATTTAAGGTGTAACGAAGTGGAGGTTCTTGTCAACAGAGCAGCCCTAAACTTTGGGGTGCCTGTGTCTTGCTGATTTTTAGTTTTCCCAATTTATACGCCCATGAGTGGAAGTGCCCTATGCTCTCTAAGCTGAGTTTTTTGGAGGTTTCAGGACACACCGTACACTTCTCCAGAGTGGCTGTTGGCAATTTACATCCCGCCCATCAGCGTAGCCAGGCTCCCGTTTCTCCATGGCCTGTCCTGCATTTCTGGTTTTGACACTTTATTCAGCATGGCCCTTTTGACCGATGGGAAGCGAGACTTCTTTGTAGCGCTGATTTGCCTTTCCAGGTTGCTTGGTTGGCCAAAAAGGGCGTATGCGTTTTTTCCTGAATATATTCAGGAAAAAACGCATACGCCCTTTTTGGCAAAGGGCTTCATTGTCGAGGTTTTGCCGCTTTTCCTGTGCTTTAAAGCCGATTCGAATCTCCCTCCTGAAATCTATTTCCTGCAATTCTGCCTTGCTTTCCATTCCTCTTCGTTACCTTCCCTCAATATATTTGTGGACGAGAGTTATCATTTATAAGTCTGCAGGTTTGTGAATTGCAGTGCCCCTGAGCTCCATTTTTCAACTCACTTTCTTGGGAGCTGGCCGCAAAAGCGCAAGATTGCTTCAGGCCCTATTCTGGTCCCGGGCGGCAGGCTGAGCCTGTGGTTAATTCTTCTTCCTGATGGGAAAATAGAGTGACCTGTGCCTGTCCCGATACCTAGAGCTAGTCTCTCATTGGTTCCCCCTCTTCCCGTTCATCCTCAGGACAAATTGCAACCTGTACGGAACAGGAGGTTAAAGGTGCTGATTCTCCAAGGAGGGAAATTGCTAGTAAAGCGGCTTGAATGGCGAACCCGAGCACAAGGAGTTGAGAAAAGAGGTGCGTTTTGGAAACCTTTCCCGATCACACGGTGTACCATCTTCTGGGTTTCTCATGCATGTTTTTGATGTAGGAAGATGCCCTTGAACCTGGAGATTTGGGACCCATGGGATGGGTACCATGCAGTATTACTTTAAAGGGTCTGTGTTTCCTCACCCAACCTCACCAAACCTCTCAGCCCCAAGAGTGTCCACCCTTATGTCTCAATCAGCTGTGGGTCTAGATATGGTCAATCCAGGTGGCATCACAGCCCCTGAACGAATTTTGTAAGAATTTCTCTCTCTTTCACTGTCTTTGTTTCACGGGTTTTTAAAAGTAATTGATTTTTATAATGTGGTTTAGCTGCTTTCCTCTGCTGTGTTTCTGCCGCTTTACACCCACTTGACTCACTTACAGAGAGATATCAAAACATAGGTTTTAAGATTCTTACTAGTCAGATATATTCTTGGGCGGTGAATAGGGGGTGTTGAGTCCAATTCACTGATCAAGGAGTAGGTCTTGTCTATTACATATTGGCTTTATGGAACGGTATCTGACCTAATTTGAAACCCTTGTTTTATGCATCACCCCACCTCACCTTTCACGTGAAGCAGCCATAGTGTGTTTTCTAAACGTGGGACTGTGTTCTGTTTTGTAATTCAGTTCAAGGGTAGCGGTTTTTACATTCCCTTTATAAGTGATATCTTATGATAAGTGTCTTTTTCTGTATGACTTATTTCACTTAGAATCGTCATACCTAAATCCACTCATCATGCTGCTACTAGCCTTATGACGTTGGTTTCATGGCTGAGTGATATTCCATTGTACATAAGGACCACAACGTCTTTATCCATTTTTCTCTTTCCTGGGATATTTAAGGTGTAACGAAGTGGAGGTTCTTGTCAACAGAGCAGCCCTAAACTTTGGGGTGCCTGTGTCTTGCTGATTTTTAGTTTTCCCAATTAATACGCCCATGAGTGGAAGTGCCCTGTGCTCTCTAAGCTGAGTTTTTTAGATGTTTCAGGACACACCGTACACTTCTCCAGAGTGGCTGTTGGCAATTTACATCCCTCCCATCAGCGTAGCCAGGCTCCCGTTTCTCCATGGCCTGTCCTGCATTTTTGGTTTTGACACTTTATTCAGCATGGCCCTTTTGACCGATGGGAAGCGAGACTTCTTTGTCGCGCTGATTTGCCTTTCCAGGTTGCTTGGTTGGCCAAAAAGGGCGTATGCGTTTTTTCCTGAATATATTCAGGAAAAAACGCATACGCCCTTTTTGGCCAAGGGCTTCATTGTCGAGGTTTTGCCGCTTTTCCTGTGCTTTAAAGGCGATTCGAATCTCCCTCCTGAAATCTGTTTCCTGCAATTCTGCCTTGCTTTCCATTCCTCTTCGTTACCTTCCCTCAATATATTTGTGGACGAGAGTTATCATTTATAAGTCTGCAGGTTTGTGAATTGCAGTGCCCCTGAGCTCCATGTTTCAACTCACTTTCTTGGGAGCTGGCCGCAAAAGCGCAGGATTGCTTCAGGCCCTATTCTGGTCCCGGGCGGCAGGCTGAGCCTGTGGTTAATTCTTCTTCCTGATGGGAAAATAGAGTGACCTGTGCCTGTCCCGATACCTAGAGCTAGTCTCTCATTGGTTACCCCTCTTCCCGTTCATCCTCAGGACAAATTGCAACCTGTACGGAACAGGAGGTTAAAGGTGCTGATTCTCCAAGGAGGGAGATTGCTAGTAAAGCGGCTGGAATGGCGAACCCGAGCACAAGGAGATGAGAAAAGAGGTGCGTTTTGGAAACCTTTCCCGATCACACGGTGTACCATCTTCTGGGTTTCTCATGCATGTTTTTGATGTAGGAAGATGCCCTTGAACCTGGAGATTTGGGACCCATGGGATGGGTACCATGCAGTATTACTTTAAAGGGTCTGTGTTTCCTCACCCAACCTCACCAAACCTCTCAGCCCCAAGAGTGTCCACCCTTATGTCTCAATCAGCTGTGGGTCTAGATATGGTCAATCCAGGTGGCATCACAGCCCCTGAACGAATTTTGTAAGAATTTCTCTCTCTTTCACTGTGTTTGTTTCACGGGTTTGTAAAAGTAATTGATTTTTATAATGTGGTATAGCTGCTTTCCTCTGCGGTGTTTCTGCCGCTTTACACCCACTTGAGTCACTTACAGAGAGATATAAATACATAGGTTTTAAGATTCTTACTAGTCAGATATATTCTTGGGCGGTGAATAGGGGGTGTTGAGTCCAATTCACTGATCAAGGAGTAGGTCTTGTCTATTACATATTGGGTTTATGGAACGTTATCTGACCTAATTTGAAACCCTTGTTTTATGCATCACCCCACCTCACCTTTCCCGTGAAGCAGCCATAGTGTGTTTTCTAAACGTGGGACTCTGTTCTGTTTTGTAATTCAGTTCAAGGGTAGCGGTTTTTACATTCCCTCTATAAGTGATATCCTATGATAAGTGTCTTTTTCTGTATGACTTATTTCACTTAGAATCGTCATACCTAAATCCACTCATCATGCTGCTACTAGCCTTATGACTTTGGTTTCATGGCTGAGTGATATTCCATTGTACATAAGGACCACAACGTCTTTATCCATTTTTCTCTTTCCTGGGATATTTAAGGTGTAACGAAGTGGAGGTTCTTGTCAACAGAGCAGCCCTAAACTT